>NC_136532.1:19911713-20624213 GCF_910591455.1 Pholis gunnellus
TGAGCCTGTAAGCCGCAGCCTCCACAAAGACTCCATTCACTCCGAGCATGCCGTTTTACCAGCACGTTGAATCCGATACCCCAGATTACAAGCTTACTCCCAGGCATTGTGCGCTGCTTTTGCTGTCACTCACGCTCTACAATGGTTCCCTCCCGACGTCATTTTACAAATAGTCTGCGTTTTCTGGAGCCATTATTAGAGTTATGACCAATACCAGTCCACATAAATGTCATGTTTCAACTTTGACAGGCCTGCTGTTAACATGACAGAGAAGATTTATGTCCTCTCCCTCCTCTTCTCCTCCCTTTTTCACCTTCTATTTCCTCCTCCTGTAACTCCTCTCTCTCTTACCCCTCCTTTCTTTTTCTCTTTCCCCCTCCCTGCATCCTCTCAAGGAGGTGGTGGTATGTGTTGATTGTAGTTATTTTGCTGTTACAGTGCAGTATGCTTTCCTGCCCTTGGGAAACAACACCACGGTTAGACTGATATGTCTGTCATATGTATTAGGCCAATACAATTATTTTATTAAAAACTTTAGTCACCTCTGATGCGATGAAAGCCTGGATTATATTAAAATACATCAGTGATGTTCAGTATAAGTTAGGACCATGGATACCATGGAGAGTTTTAATGCCCCATGATGATCTTAGCATTTTTGGCATCAGCCCGCAAAAAAAACACACTGACAGAAGTCTTAACAGCAGCACGTGTTGCTGTAAATTATGACTTAAGGCCCCACTGGGAGGTAGAAAAGATTTATAGGACACTAATAAGCACTATCTCCTCTGCAGATCACACTACAAGACACTGTGTATGTGTGTGTGTAAGTGTGTTTAACCATCTTGTGGGGACATAAATCTGACACAGTCACTTTGTGGGGACTTGCCTTCCTTTTGGGGACAAAATGTGGACAAAATGCAAGTCCCCACAACGTGAATCATTACAGTTTAATCTCCAGGAAATGAATGGGAGTCAATGCAATGTCCCCAAAAGTCATGAAAACATGACTGTGTGTGTGTGTAGGTGTGTGTGTGTGTTAGAGAGAGAGATAAACAAAAATGAACAAAAAGTGTGCACTTACTGAAACACGGTGTGTCTGTGGTTTAAGATAATGTAATATAAGACATTTGTATGAGTTACATGGGAAAACTGGAATGTGAAGCAGTAAAATAAAAATGCATACAGAAAAATAACAAGAGTATGATTTGACATAATAACTCAAAAATGTCAACAACACATTGAGTGAAAACGTATGAATGACGAATGAAAAAAAGCAGTCACTGTTATGAAGGTGCAACAGAGACAATCTGCACTCGGTTTATAAGATGTATGTAACTTGTATATCAAATACAATATCAAATTGGTTCATTGTTTTAATGTGTTTTGTAACAATAATATTTGATTTTATTGTTTGTCTCGTTGTTGTGCATATATGTCTGGGCTGGGACAGCATTATAAGAAAGTTGGGAAGTGAGGAAAAACATTTTCAGTTGAATATTACTGTGTTTTTAAGTAAATTATGCATTTCATGCCTGATTTAAAGGCGTCCGTCCAGCAATTTATATATACAGTAGTTGGCAGACTTGCAAAACAGATAAATAAATTAAAAAAAGGTTAAAATTGATGCAGCAGAATAAGTTTATTCCTATGGGTCAAGCTCCAAAATGTTTCGCTAATGCACATCAGGAGCATTTTTCGTTGGACTCATCCTGCCTGTCAAACTCCATGCCCTAGTTTGTAACAGAAGATTTCTGTAAAAATGATCTCCAAACCCAGCACAACATACCCACAGAGCTATAGCTTCATGAGAGGCCAGAGACTGCCAACCAATGTGTATTTGTGAAGGCAGCTTTATACACAGTTTTGCAGTTTGACTTGCTAAGCCTGGATTCTCTGCTCTGAGCCAGACACATTTCTTTATCAGAGGAATGGCTCTAATAAAGACGCTACAGAATTCTGTCATATCCAGCCTGGCCCTGTGTGCATGTGTCAGCACTGCTTTGGATATGACATTGCTGCCTACTTGTAAGAGCGGCCTTTGACAGAGCAACATTAACATTGAATCTGACTGAAGACACCCTCAGACAGGAAGAGAGAAAGAGAGCTAATATGCTGGCATTGTGAGTGTGTATGTGTCTGCATGTGGAGAGGCACACACACAAATGCCTATCTGCCCATATGTGTGTTCACCTGTGACCATGGCTATTCATTAGAGAGAGAGGTGAGCTCATCAGGGTGGGTCCGACAGAGGGATTGGTGAGTGTATGGGCATGCGGCCCCGTTCAAATCCAAGGTTAATCCAGGCCTTTCACACTGAAGAGTCTAGTTAACATAGAGCGTGGTGGGTGGGTGGCAGTAAGTGAGTGGTAACAAGATTTTGATAGTGAGTATTTGAAAGTATTGATTTTATTCAGTTCTAGTTAACTTCTTTCCTGAAACGCGTCAGTGCAGCTAAAATGAGCTCACGTGGGACAAAGGTAAAACCCTATAAAGTGCCGGACACTTTTTTTTTTCTTTTTTTTTTTTACTGGCCTTTTTAAGTTTTCAAGCACATCAAAGCCTGGACAGTGTTCTTACTCTAAATCAGTTGATATGACATCTATGTAGAATATGGATGGAACGCTATGGGTCTAAAAAAAAGGGAATGGGGAGTGAAGAAAGAGGGACGGAGGGGAGGTTGGTCACTGTGAAGTGTGTGTCCATACAACAACTCACTGTACATTTAGTCTGCACGGTCACAGTTCCCGACCCCCATTACTTCCAGTTACACATGGACTGCTCATACTGTATAAACACGTTGTGCCACCATCCCAAAACCTCAAGTACACACTCCCTCTCAGGATTCATATGTGCTTCTTGGCAGCAGCTGCAGCCCTTTGTACTGTGGGTTTGTGTGTGTGTGTGTGTGTGTGTGTGTGTCAGTTCATGATTCACTGTGAGTTCATGTGTGTTCTCTCCCATCGCCTCAGCTGACAGGGCATTAAACCACTCTGAGAAGCATGTAGCCACTGGCATGTAGTCCGCCAGGGATTTAGAGGGTAGAGAAAGTGGCAATGTTTTTCTCTTGGTTGCCCCACACACACGTTCTGTCTTTAATGTGGTTGTCACTCCCTTTACTGTTCTCAGACATGTGCGCACACACTTAGACAAAAAAGGTGAAAATCCATTGCAAATGATGAAATCCATCCTTCGAGGTTTACTTTCCAGCTTCCCAGAAACTCTTTTTCTCTCTCCGGCCTGATGGATTGTTTCGCTCTGTTTTAGTCAACAGAGAATTCCACAGGAAACAACCATAATTAAGAAATATTGATGCTGGATACATCTATTTGCTTTTCCAAAATGATCATTAACAAAATTTGGTTACAGTCGTTTATCACTGTACAGCAGCTCTTGGCATCGGACACAGACATTTGCTTCACTCGCTGCTGGCCTATCAGTATTTCTCTTGGCGATGACTTCATTAGGGCTCGATTTGCTGTCCTGTAAACATGTGTCTCTCTGGGAGATATGATTTAATGGCTGGAGTAACTGTTCATCTGTCTTCCATACACATGGTAAAGCATAACATCCCTGAGCCATACAAGAGGGTGGACAAAATACTGGAATCAACATGACACAGACTTTGCATGCTCATAAGTTTGTGCTAGCTTTAATGATGATATGTGTTCAGAGAAATATGAGGCAATTAGGGAAGTTTGTTAAAGGCAGAACATTTAGCTTTTTTAACAAGCCCTCACAGTTATATGGTTATCCGTTCGCGATAAAGACATCTGTCCCTTTGCAACATTTGGGAATAATTGGAAGACAGCAAGCTATAGGCTAACTAGCTTGTACTAGCTTAAAAGTGGATGCTAATTAGCCTAGCTTGCTAGTGCTAGCAGTGATTCCCACGAGACGTCACCTTTTGTTTATGTTATTTTAAAACCTGCAGAGTCATTGGCAGCGTACACACTCTGTGCTGTGTTTGTTAAAACACGAGCAGCAACCTCCGGATCTGAAAAGTGAAGCCAACGTGGAAGTGCCTTAAACTTGCATTCTTTCAAATGGCCAGAAGGGGCAACTCCTTTGGTTGAAAAAAGAAGTCCAAATGTGTAGAAGTCTATGAGAAAATGACCATACTTTTCAATTAATTAATTACCTCAGTAAAAATTGTAAACATTAGTTTATGGTCTCAATTTAATAGATACAGCATAATGGTCATTTTGTAAATAAAGGTCCCATTTATAGTAAAATAGATAAAGGGCGCGGCTATCTTGTGATTGACAGGTCGCTACCACGGCATTGTCAGGTTTAACTGTTGTCCATGTTTCTGTTTTAGAAAAGTTTTAAATTCATGAAAGTTTATAGAAACATTTTGGTTGCCTAAAAATGTATTTTTCAGCATTCCTTTGTACTTAGCTCCTTCCCTTCAAAACTCACAGCAAGAAGCACATTATTCAACTTTTTTTCGTTATGTTTAGGCACTCAAGGCAGGTCAGTTTCCTGAAAAAGTCCATTGATTTGCAGCATGAGACACCTGTGACTTCAGTTCTGTAGATAAGTGTATAGGCTTTATTCACTCAAAAATACTCAGTGGTTGTATTCGTCAACACAACGTAACTGAAGACAATTTTGAAATATATATTTAATTTAATGGAGACATGGTTGGGCCATCATTCTTCACTCACCAAGTTAATCGTTGAGATCTGAACATGGCAACATCACTAAAGATAAGTCCAATATGCAAAATGTATATTAAACCTGTCTGTGGTCAACATCAACAGTTCACAGATCAGCTTTTTATTTCAACAGTTTTACGTAACGTTCTAACGGTTGTTATCAATGCAGTTTTCCTGTACAATGATCGACATTTTGGGCATGCTCACTATTAGTTTTACCCCTAAATAAAGTGCTTTAAATCTTCTGTCTAAAGTGTTGGCTTGTTTTGTTGATTGTCTCACTGCTTGTTTTCTTTTTTGATATACAATGTTATATTTACAGATGGAAATTATGGCAAATACTACAAAAAGTCTCAAAGTACAGTCTGAAATATTACCACAAATTTGAAATAATTCGTTTGAGACAGTGTTTTTATCTCTTGCATTTAAAACAGCTTGCCAGCCAGACCAACGCACACCGAAGACTAATTAGTTGGGAGGAGCACAAACCCTGCAGCTCTGGAAAAAGGTCTAATGCATCCGTCATATTTTGCCTGTATCCAGACAGGTTTATATTTAGAAGAAGCCAAAGGAAGCCTACAACCTCTAATGTCTGTTGTCCACCCCTCCACAAATTGTGATCTGTAAAGCCAAGCTATTAGGTTTAATGATTGCTCTGCATGGATGAAAAGCCGTGTGCTATCGAGAGCTGACAACCTGCAGGGTTTAATTCCACCCCAACACTGCAGGTGATTTCACTCTCTTGTCAAGGTGTGCTTATCAATGAAATATCCTGACCAAAACATAAACTAGGCAGAAAAATCTCTGGAGGAGTTGTATAGATATGCAATATCTTGCACACTTTTTGATGATTTTTTTTAATGTGTTCATTTTAGGAAATCCTGTATTGGTAAAAAAAAAAAAAAAAAAAAGATTACAGAAAAGTGCATCATGTCCACCGATGACGACACTGCCAAAGCAAACACAAAGACTAGGAACCAGATTAACGAACATAACCAGCCTGACAAATTTAGTGTAACAATACTTAGGGATTTCAAAACTCTATACCACCTCTCACACACTTTTGAGTTACAATCTGCAGAGGTAATGTTTGAGAATGTAGTGATTTGATCGTCCGCGCTGAGAGTTTGATTTTGAGTCCGGCTCTTGTACTAATTCACTGCCAATATCTCTCTCTCGTAGACAAACACACACACACACACACACACACACACACACACACACACACACACACACACACACACACACACACACACACACACACACACACACACACACACACACACACACACACACACACACGTCCATACATCTCTGCTGCTGCTTAGCTTTGAACTCTGACCTGACAGCCCAGCAAGACCTTACCATAAATTATGAATCATGAAGTGGAGTGAGCCCGTCTTTGTCCTGTGTGTTTAGGTGTGTGTGTGTGTGTATGTGTGTGTGCATGCAGAGTTGTAGCCGTCAAACTCTGTGTGCAAAAAAAAAAAAAAAAAAAGACTAAGTGTTAGTTAGACATGTTTTAGACCCTGATTAGTAGAAGAGTGGAAGTGTGAAAAGGACAGAGAAAGAGGAATGAAGCATGAGGCAGAGATTAGTAATCCCCCCCGTATTCCTCCAAAATCCGTCTGCATGAAGTGTTTGAAGACATCGATGCCCAACAGGCCTCAGGGCTGTTGTTTCCTGGCTGAACCTGACCTCTGACCTCTCTGGAGACATGAAAAAAAGGAAAGCGAATTTCCCTGCAAGGTATCACAGTTACTAAAACTCACTAGACACCGTCTCAAAATAGGGTTTTGTCTCTACTGGTTTATCGAGAATGATGTCATTAATAAGTACCTGATATAGCAGGTAATATTCTTCCTGCTCTTTGCCTATGCTCTCTACATGTTGGCAGGAATGGTATTATTTAATGTTAAAACAAGCTCATGTAACCTGAAGAGCAGCAACTATGACAATTAATATAATGAATTAATTGCATTTTAAGGCATCAAAACGGTCAATCATTATTATAGTGTAAGTTTTGTATTATTGTAGTTTAATATGTTTTTCAGAGGTACAATCAATCAAAGTGACTACAATAGTGTCTGCGCCTGTAATGCGCCTTGAGACGTGTTGGTTATTGTTTCTTATTTTACAACATGTTCTCTCTGTATTGCTGGATCGTTTTCCCTGTTAAGTAGCAGAGAAGAAGAGAAAAAAGAAAAAGAGCTCGGGCACTTGTTGCGACTTGCAGCATCCAGTAAAAGGAAAGAGGCAAATGGCAATTACAGAGCTTGTTTTTAAGAGGAACCATTTTTGGCTGAGGATCCTTTGGCTCCAAGCGACTTACAATTCAGATTCTATCACACCGTAAGCGCAGCTACGGGAGCAATTTTGGGTTTAAGTGTCTTGCTCAAGGACACATCAACATGCGACTAGCGGAGTCGGAGCCAGGGATCGAACCGCCAATCCTCTGATTGAAGGACGGCCCTGCTCTCCACTTAGCCACCTGTCGCCATACATTACGATACAACTTAACAGTTGACAGTTCAGTCTGACATTTGGGTGTGTTTTGCTAATGTAGCCTTGAGCAGCTAGCCTCAAGCATCGGGAGCAGGCTACAGAGCTCACTTCATTTTTTTATTAGTCATTAATTTTCAAACTTGTCGACACTGACTGAAATGACATCGCTTGAGGCACTATATCAGACTTCATCAGACCAAAGTTATTAGTTTCTTTCTAACAGTAAAAACACAACGCTTCATGTGGAAAACTTCAAGGCAAAGTCTTTGACAATGATATCCAAGTTTTTTGAAGCCCATTTCCTCTTTTAACTATTCTGCATGGTTAGTCTCTGGAGGATGAACGTTTTAGAATTTCTCGGGTCTCGTCTTAGTTTCCAGAGGTTAACATGATGTCCTTTGTGACTCCAAAGGATTCAGAGGAAGACTGTTGGAAATGATTCCTCTGAGTGTGTTTTAGATCCTGCTCCCCCCCAACATCTCAGGAGGTCCGGCCAGGCCTGGCAGCCACTCAAAGACGCCCTTCTTTTGCCCTGTGCCCCTTGGGAGGGCAGCCCCCAACATTTATGCAAAGTCAACAAGCCCTAATTGTAGGATCAGCTTACAAGCTAAATTCCTCTTGAGCCCATTAACAACTGCAGTTAATTATAAGTCAAGCGGAGGGGTGTGAGTGACAGTTAGAAGAGGCGATATAGAAACACAACGGAAAGGGAAAAAGCCTGGAAACATTTCAAGTTACATCAAGAATACAATACAAACACACATTAGATTTTTTTGGGTGGACCTCCCAGACTACAGTAAATCTCTTCTTCATTGGTCTTAGTGGAAGGGATTTGCTCAATGAAGGAGAGGATCAGAGCAGTGACTCACACATTGTCAAAGTCACAAATGTTCATCCAGCCTCAATGTGTCAGCAGGATCTATCTGCCCTCTAATTACACTCTTGGACAGCTGAGTGCACATTCATTTAAAAGTCAGACAGTGATATGAGGAAGTGAGCAATTACACTGTGGCAAAAACAGGTTCAATGGGCGAAAGCTGGCAGGTTTGTATGATGGTTATTACTGACCCTGGTACAAGCAATGCACATTACTGTTATGCTGCCTTGACTTAATTTTGGTCAAAAATTACTTTTTGTACAATAAAGACCTGCTCTATCATGGGGACAAATATCCTGTGCCTTCTGTGTTGTTTTTTGTTGGAAATAGTGGGTCGTGTTTGCCTTAAGTATACATTCTGGAAAAACCAAGGCAAAATAAAACAACTTCACTTAAGCTTCTCATGGCTTTGTTTCGCTGAGAAGGCTTTAATTACCAAAGCATGAATTTAGTCTTTGCCCACACTGGGGTTTGTAAATGAATTGCAATGAAATGCTATCTCATAAATAAGTCATGGTATAGTATGTCATAAAAAGTCATAATATAGTATGCAGTAAAAATCATCATAATCATATAAAAGTAATAGTAATATGTCCCGATGGCATATTCTGCATTTGACTTTTCTTTTCAGCAGTTTCCTCTTCTGAAGCCACTTCATCAGCTTCAGGGTGTATTTTTTAGAGATGTGATCATTAACAAGCCTCTTTAGCCGCCGAATCTGCTCATTGTTTGGAAAAAATAATGCTTTGGACGGTGGTGGTTTTAGGAAAACATCCAAGAGGTTATGATCTGATCCGCTTTCAATAAGTCATCAATGTGGAACGAAGGAAAAGCCTGCTACATACGTCATCAACAACCTGGGACAAGCATTTTGCTGAGGAACTGGTACAGAAGTGCACTTCTGCTATGGAAAACTCCGACCTAAGTTGAGTATCTAGCTAGCAAGTCACTAACTAGAGGTCCTGAGACAGGGACGCGCCACGGCGTCACCTCAGTTGTCAATAGAGCGATCTAAGTGACATCTGTTCATATGAGTGGAGTGAATGTGAACGTTTTATATCCAGCATGTTCTCCTGAAGGAGAATCTCTTTGATTTTTTTTAATGAATGAATGGCTGAGAGGTATGCATGTATACGAGTACATTGTTTCCATCTTGCAATAAATATTGATATGTTCTTAATCACTTTGTCTTGTGTCTATTTGCCTTTTCTGTCGAAAAAAGATGGAATCAACATAGTCCCTAACCATTAGTGCATATCTAAATCATACATATAAATGCATGAAAAATGTACATCTAACACTTTAAAAATTATGTTATTAATCATCTACAACTCCTTAATAATTGGATTGTAAAAAATGCAATACTTCATATACAAATGGGGAATCCATCAACTATGAAGTAGGAAAACACAATCGCGAAACACATAATAGACTAGCTTATTAATCAAGAATAAAACATTTACAACTGTTGTTGTGAATTGCATACTAATGAGTGTTAATGTCGGAACAATGCTTTACAAATGATGAATTCATTGTTTAGTCATATTTACAAATGCTTCATAGCGTGTAGTTATTATAAAGTGTTACCAAAAATTCATAGTACAGTATGTCGAAAAAAGTAATTGTATGTTGAAAGAAGTCCTAAAACAGTATAATATCTTCAAAAGTCATGACAAAGTCATGGTAAGTATATCTTATCAAATGTCATTAAAAAGTTATGGTACAGTCCGTTAGAAAAAGTAATGAAAACAAGTAATATAGTATATGTTGAAAAAAAAAAGTTACATTACAGTATGTTGATAAGAGTCATGAATAAGTCATA
Organism: Pholis gunnellus; assembly: GCF_910591455.1. Taxonomy (NCBI): domain Eukaryota; kingdom Metazoa; phylum Chordata; class Actinopteri; order Perciformes; family Pholidae; genus Pholis; species Pholis gunnellus. The sequence goes on from NC_136532.1 coordinate 19,921,576, forward strand.
ATCAAAAAAGAATAATCAAAAGAAGTTATAATTTGTAGTCCCAGCCAGCCTCACACCAAGAACAATGTATCTTTTATGTTTGTTCATTTGTTAGTGGTGATTTCATCGTTGTCTTCTTATCTACACCTCCTGCTGTTCCGAATAGCTAGACCTCCTCAGTTTTTCATAGTGAATTTAAAATCCACTTCACTGCTTCGTGGTAGTGAGGAACAAGAAGAAAGCAGCCACAGTGTGGTGAACAGAGGCACGTCAGGCCTCGTGGCTATAATCCTGCTTTATTGAATTCTCTGTTGTCTTTATGAAGGCCAGCCTAAGATGGGGCCAACAGGTGCCAGTCTCAAGTGGGATGAGCATTAGGATGTTCCTTTTGACCCTGGAGGGAGTTTGGACAGCTGCATTGTCTGAGTATGTGGGTGTAGTGGGAAGGGTGAGGAATTAATTAATGGAGTTCACAGGGTTACAGACAGGGTGTTTCCAGGTCGAGGCCAAAGGCAAGTCGAGAAAGGTTTTACGCGCGAGAACTTTCTCTGGAGCTGAGTTTGACAGTGAGTTCAATATAAAACAGAACTTCTGAACACCCAAACTCATCTTAAAGCTTGTCATCTTACGTGAAACTCGGGGGCAAATTCACGAAAGGATTGTGCGGCTAATAATAATAATTGCAATCAGACACAAAAAGGGCAAATTTCCCTCAGCTGCAAAATGTTATGGGCGTGTTTGCCCTGTAATATCATTAGCACAATATCTATGTGTATGTAAAGCATAAGTGTATCTGAACTGTTTCGATTCTGGCTCGGCTGACCTTGTCAAGGGTTTTTTCTCCGAAGGTGTTGAGTTTGATATCCTTAGTCAGCTGAGTAAGCTATATGGTAAATTGCAATATAATGTAATAAAAAGTTGCACTAACAGAGATTGGCTGTCTTAACCCTCCACTGTGTGCCTTGACTTGGTCAGCCTGGCAAGAGGAGAAGAAAGTCTAGAGACACGACGAGTTCGTGGATGCATTAATGATCCCAAGGCAACACCAGCACAAATTGCTGGCACCATGCTCAACCCTCTCTCTTACTTCTCCCCCTCTCTCTACACTCCCCCTGGTACATTCTCCTCACCCTTATGTCTCTCTCCTTTCCAGCTTCAGACGAGGAAAGCCCCAAACCAGTTGGCCAGGGAGCACGTCAGCCAGTCGGCCGGCCTGTCTGCTCTGCAGAGGGCCCTGCCAATCATCATCTGGTTCTTCTCATGCTGTTTTGTATGAGTCTTTCCATTGCACAAGTGCCATGATGTACCTGCTGGGGTTAAAACAATACACGTTTCAGGGCTCCATGACATTTCCAATAGTTCTCACAGAAATAGTTCATGCTGATACTAAACGTAAAAGAAGGCAGGGATTTAAAGTTTCCTGTAATTTAATTAATGATTTCACTGCACTGAAGAACATTTGAATCAACTTCTAAATAAAACATAACCAATCGTTATGTAGGGTCTCTATGTGAATAATAAATGCACATTTGGACATTATCTCATGTTTAATTACCAGCCGCGACAGCGTGTTACTAGTGAACCTTGTGAGTGTGTGTGTGTGTGTGTGTCATCCTGGCAAAATGTGGTCCTGGAGACAACTACTGTGGTGGGAACTACAACAGAGGCGCTTTTGAACACTTTGCCAGACGTTTATAGGTCTGTCCATCTGTGGACATCTGACAGTCTGCTCCGCCCAGTCCCGAGTCTGGTTCTCACATGCCTCCCTTCCCTCCAGTGGGCCGAGCAATACGGCCCATAGGCCTACTGCAGTTCAAAGACCTCCCTGGCTGGAGTCTGAGCTGAAGGAGTTTCTGGTGAAACTGCATCATTTTGTCTGATTTTACCTGAATTGGGGCTGGCAACACCGATGCTAAGCTTTGAGAGAAGCCAATATTCTTGCTGTATAGATACATCAGTATACTGGTTCATAACCAGTTAAAAGTTCCTCATAGTAACTTCCAAAATTACCACAAACTGAAAACTATTCACAGAAAAGTTATTTGTTTATACAAAAAAGGTGCGTTACCTATAAAAGTCCAGACAATTCTTCCTGTTGTTAGTGGGCACTTGGACTGACAATCCTTTTTAACAGCAGATATTTTTACTTGTCTGCAGGAAAAACACAGAAGGTAACTAATAACACTAACGATTGCTCCATTTCATGAAGCAAGCACACCTGAATGTTATTCATGTTAAATACACCTGTTTTTCCTGCTATGGATTCAAGGACTCAAGGATAATTTATTGTCATTATGCAACACAGAGATGCACAACGAAATGTAGTTGTAGCCCATTTGTAGCACAAGAAACACATGACAAACTCATCATCAGTGGGGAACTCAGATTACATTTGGGGTACAGGCAAGAGAAGAGTGAGAATGGGAGGACGCATAATTATTTAAATGGGAAGCAACCATTGTCGGGTTTGGGCAAATAGACAACTGGACGTTCAAATTCTTCAATGAGAAGTAATGTCCATTAATGCAGACACCAGGCTCTGTAAGAGAACAGCTAAAAATCTATCAGCCACAGTCCCTACTGGTTGAGTCAGCGTTTTGACAGAACTGGCCTGTGCTGGGAGAAAGAAAGGCTCTGACCATCTTGGCAAATCTGTAGAAGTCCTGTATTGTCCGCACTGCCCACAGTCCTCATATCTACTTACTGTATATTTGCACTGACTAGTTCCTGTGTGTGTGTTTTGGTGTGACGGTTTGGAGCATGACATGGTTGTTTGCCTAGTATTAAAAAGTTGCCCATTGTAGTCACTCAGTATATGACTGTCCCCATTAAAAAGCAGGCCTCTTGGCACAATTCAGTGGACAGCAGAGGGTTAACGATGTGTTAAATAGACTTACGGTGAGTGTAAACCCGATCATTTGTTGTGTAAATGTTGATCATCAGCTGACACCATTAAGGAAATCATGCAGGATCCGACCTGAGTGCTGTCAGACAACTACATAAAAGTAACAAACACACATTTAAAGATATAATAAAGGAACGGAGAGATCCACCAATGTGAAAAATAACACCAGGGCATTTTACAAAAGCATACAGTACACTGCAGTATATTGCCTGTGTAGACGAAATGTTAAACCATAGCAAAGCAGTTTAGGAAACATAAACAGGAAGGAAAAGATGCCTTCAGGGAACTATCCATTGGTTGAGGTATGTCATATATAACTTAACACCACTGGAGCCTCAGTGCTCCATGCATCTGTATGTTTTGTGAATGATGTGTGAGGTAGCACTCACTGAGATGAAGGACAACACGTGTAATCTCACTCACAGTGACAGATTGGTAACTGATCCCAAGTGCAAACCAGAGGAGGGTAATGACTGCAAAAGTCAGAAGAAAAAAAAAGACTTACTTCAACAGATTTGGGCTGCTCATAATTTCACCAGGCCTCCTTTCTCAGGAAACACTCAAGTGCCTTTATTCATTGCATATGCAGCAGATCCTGCGCTAATTGTGTGTTTGTCCAATCCTTTCTGCACCAAGTGTACTTTGTTGCTAAATGTATAATGTTAAGTTGTCTGTATTTATTATTTATCTTTGTTCAAGACTTGAACAGTGCAGCTGGTTGTACACAGGTCATGGATCCTCAACACTCGGCATAATTCATGATCAATGTGTGCAATAGTATTGAAAAGTAGAGCTGAAAATATATTAATTTTTGCTGAGACTTTAACTTTTTTATTGTAAATCTACTTTTTACCTTGTGATTGTTGAGACCAAAGATACAACATGTGCCGCCTTGATGCGCCAGAGAAGACTTCCAACTCACAGATGTTACTCAAACAAAGCCTATATTTAAAGGTTAAACTTTGACTTAGAACTAAGATCAAAAATACTGTAAACATATGCAAACAATGCATTTAAAAGCACTTAAATAAGGAGAAACAAGTCAGATTACATTGATATCTCTATGGTCCCAACTGTCAAAAAGATCAGCATTTGTAAACGGAACAGGGTGAAATTTCAAGACCTTTTATTCATTCGTCAATCTTTCCATCTGTCTCTATGTCTCCTAAGCCTGAGGTGTGCTGTGACATGCATGGTGTGAGAAATCAGCCCTGGCAATCTGCCAAGCCTGTCGTTAAACAAAGAATTGATGCACTGGCCTCTGGGCTTTTCCTGCCCGTCTCTAAACTGACTCGTATGAAAGCTTTGCAGCCAGGAAATATCTTTTTTTTTAAAACCTTCCTCCGTCTCTGCCAACTGCTACAAAAACAGCAGGCTATGAAGAGATGGGGTGGATGGGGGGTTCTTGATAACACAATGCTTTGTAATAAACGTCAATTCGGCGTCTTTCACTGTAGAATCACAAGCTCCTCTGCCTCTAAATGACAATTTAGATGGAGAATGTTATTTTATAGCGGTGACAAATTGCAGGTATCTCTTGTGGCTTTGGGTGAGCATTTCAGGGCCGCTTGCCAACTCTGAGTGGGAGCCAGGGCTTTGAGTGACTGTTGCACCTGACCGTGCACAATCCCTGAGATCAACTGGCATCACCAGCAGCTGCAGCAGTCCGCCAATGAAGACGAGTGTCCTCTCAGGGTGTCCCACCCACTTGGCATTTTCATTCAGTTGTGATGACTCTCTGGAGAACATGTCAGACCATTCATTTTACTTCTTTCCTATAAGCCTCTTGAATTAGATGATGAATGATGTGGTATCTCCCAGCAGAATGGCCACACACACAAACCTGGGATTTCTACTTTCACAGGAAGTTGTGTAGGTCATTTTTCTCCGATATTGTGCTGCCGTTAATCTATAGTATTTCTTTCTCTCTGTCTGTATCTGTCAAGTGAAGTTTAATTTTATATGAGTTGTCCCTTTGTGGATTATATTTGTTTTAGATGTATCTCGGAGACTGTGCAGACTCCTATCCTGACGTTTTATTTAAGTAAAAAAGATATCTTGGATTTCTTGGAAGTCTCTATTCATGTGATGGAAAACAAATGAAGATCATTCCATTAGAATTAAGACAAAATCATTTGTTGTGGATCAATTACACCTTCAAGAAACTAGTAGAGATCTAGGTGAGATCTTATTTTGGATTTCATTCTCCCTCCTCATAGTTGAGTTATTGGTCGGATTACCATGTCATTTTGTAAATTCACTAATGTTCCCCTTGGGAAAAATTATAATAACTTTAGTGATCCCCTGACTTTTCATCAAGCCAAATTGAAATTGTCCAATACTATCTGAGCTGTAGTTTTTATTATGTGCTAATTAGTAAATGTTAGCATGCTAACATGCTTAACTAAGACAGTGAATATGGTAAGAAATTATACCTGCTTAGCATTAGCACGTTAGCATTGTCCTTGTGAGCATTTAGCATGCTGATGTTAGCATTAAGTTCGAAACACTGTGTGCCAAAATACAGCTCTAGTCTTGTTTTAATCAGTCTCTGGCAAGTCCCCCAACTTTTTGTGAAATACAAAGTGAAATACAAAAACTTGGAGTGCCCCTTTAAATGTAAAACTGATTAAAGAAATAATTTCCCAAAAGCCGCAAGTTCAAACCGACAATAACTTGAAAGAAAGGTAAACAACAGAAGTGACATGTATGACTTCATGTGGGCAATCCTAATAAGTTTCAGTCTACCTGGGTTTAGGGTTGTCTTTGCTGGTTGAGACTCGCTGGTTGAGACTCGCTGCTGTAAACAGATTTTTTTCATTTTCCGCCACCACCCATACACTTGCATGCATACAACACGTGCACTCACAAACAAATGCTGTTACTCTTGCTTAAAAACATGCACACACTTTGTAGTATCTTGTACATTAGCGATGTCTTGAGCCCAGCTGTGTGTACTGCAATGCATAAACCAGAGATGTTCAGTCTGGCTTGCATGCTAATTGCCTGTGGGGCTCTTCTCCATGCAATGCTCCTGACTAGACCACCCACCGTGAGGAGTGGGTGCATTCGTCTCCATTTCAATAAAGCGTGTCATTATCTACTCGCCTGTGATGTGCCACCGCACCACTAAAAGTTAAATGCTGGAATAACATCCAAGACGTCTCTAAGGAAACGTGATTGATGTTACTTTTTTGGGCAAGCGTTTTGAAAGGTGTGATGGTGCATTATTGGCAGGTTGTTGTTTTGTGTCTCTGTGCTAACTTCAGGATATATTTACTACTAGACATCTTTCCTGCTGGGTCTGGCCCTGCCGGTTTTGCAGGGAGGATTTCACGGGTAACGCATGAATGAGAGTAGTTGGTGCTCCATGCTGGAAAAGCTGCTGCTGAGCGTGAGCAGACTTCCCTCCTCCTGACCAAATCCTCTTTGGCCACAGGCTCTCCCCTGTGCCAAGGCCTGCTGAGCTAAACCAACAACTGGGCCACTTGATGAAAGGGAAGAGCAGCGGGGGGGGGGTGCAAGCCATGAACCAAGGGTCACCCCACAATCCTGATGACTCTATCCCCGGTTCTCCTTTCACTGGCCCATAGAATACACCACCAAAGCATAAACTTTACCACAGGCTGCTGATGTTCTTTTAACATCGCTGAGCTAAACTGAGCAGAACTGTTGTACATACTGTATAGTGTAGCTGGTTGTGTGGTGGTGGAAAGGAATGATGCAATCTGACACAGAATAGGTGCTGGTGAAGACCGTGGAAAATACAGCAAATTAAATGTGTGCGTCTCTGTGCCTGTGTACTCTGGTGAACCAAGGGCTGCAAGCCACTTCAGAAATTGAAGATGAGCTCTCCAACCCCTTATGTGGAAATCTTGTTTGTCTCGTTTTTCTTTTGTGACGCGTTTCTTAGGCAAGAAGGAGTTGAGCTCTAGCCAGCTCAACTGACCCAGAACTTGACTGTCAACTGTGAAAATCAGGGTGGGGTTACAGGACGATTGGAGGCTTTTTTTTTTTTTATCTTGCAGACATACAGTATGACATGAATATGTTTGTCTTCCATGTTTGTGTGGGTGTGAGAGCGTGTGTGTGTGTGTGTGTGTGTATGACGGGGACAGTCAAACCGATAAAAAGCAGCACCACTGTATTGCACATTTTTAAACATTTGGAGTTGAAAGAAGCCATGGGGAATTGTAAAGTGACCACCCAAGGTTAAGAATATAGCTGCAGGGAACAAAACAGCGTGTAAGCAAGAGAGAGCTTGGCTCCTGACATGTCCCTGCAGCAGGCTGGAAGACTTCCTGAAGATAAGACAAAGTATTCCTGCAATCCACCATGAAAGAAACAAATCATCCAAGAGCAATTTTTAGCTGCACATTCGTTTTCAAGGCTCACATTTGCTTATGTGATTCCAATGAAAGCAGCAGAAACAAACACAGCCTTGTACCGGGACATGCTATTTGTTTTCCTTCAAGCACACCACATTTTGCAGCTCTGCACAGGATGTGAGGCGTGACAGAATATACATATGATTTTATTTCTCTGATCACAGGCTCCCACCACCCCTCCTGTTTTTTTGCATATGGAGCTCATCAAAGATGAACGACTTGTTAATGCCAGGATTGCTCAGCTGGAAAGTTGTTTTCAAGCGCTAGGGCCATTGAACGAACACAATGTAATAAAACACCACGCCAGTGCTGCTTCTTTGAGCTTCAGAGCTTTTGCCCGCCACAAAGAAGTAAATCTTTAAAAGGCTTTTGCTTGTGGAGCGGAGCACAGTAAAGCTTCTTAGAGCAGGTCAGCATCACTATTGCTCAGATAAGGATCAGGAGGTATGATTGTACTCTGAGCCTTGTAGCATTAGCATGCAGACAACCTGCTGGCCCTCTAGTCAACCTGAGCACACACAGACTCAAGTGTCTCAGTTTGCTCCCAGGCATGTTTTAACACTGCAAACTCTCTGGGGCTGCATCATGGTGGTCTACATTTAGCTTTTGGAGGCCACTGTGCTTATATGCAAAGGCAAACTGAGACACATTGTCCTTGGACAGAGGTGTTCATGTCCCATTCCCCAAGCAGCTGCCTCATTGAAAATCCTAACAGTAGATTTGGAAGCCATGAAACATTAACAGTGGAAAGAGTGTTGGCATGAAAATAAGTTAGTGAGTAAAACATTAAGCATGTGTGCAGATGCACCTGGTACAAGCTACCACTGAAATGCACTGTATGATAGGCTGATGTGTGTTTCAGTGGAAGTTCCAGTTTGAGCAGCTTTGGATGTTGTGGATAACTGACAAGAGGATTAGGGTGAGCGTGACCTGCTGTAAATACATAACTCACACCGACACACATCAAACTGTGCATACTGCATGCATAGTATATGGTGAGAAGTGCACACCTAAAGCACAGACACACACACACACACACACACATATATACTTAACAGGTGCAATTACCCTTGTGACTACTTGTTGATTCACGTAGGTGTGTTATGGATTCACACAGAGCTCTTCAGCATCAGTGTAGAGTAGCAGAGTTACTGATTCGCTGACATTGGTCGTCAGACAGAGATGTCACTCTCATGCATTAATTCCCACAGTCTGACATAAAACAATAGTTGGTTAGCTACAACAGGTTTCGCTTGCTGCAATAATTTCATACTAAAAACAACGATTTATCCAACTCAGACTGCAGAAGCCTCATAAGTTAAGCCTTAAGTTGTACCTTTGAAAAAAATAGACTAATAGGACAGAGAGTTGGTGGCATTAAATTGTTCCAAGGATATATGGGCCTTTACGCTGTTGGGCCTAAACAAGACCCCTAATAATGCTCAAATCTTCCCTGATTGTTGCTGAGTCAAGCTGATTCTCCGCCAAAATTGACTCAAATTCTGCACCTCAACACCAACAATGACTTTAGTGATTTTTCCCTCATGCATCACCTTTTGGTTTGCATTTTGGGTTTTGAGTAAAATATCTCCACAATGGATACATTGCCATTTTATTTGGTACAGACATGCATGTCCCCCTTAGGATGAATTGTAATATTGTTGATGATTCTCTGACTTTTCATCCAGCTCCATCATCAGGTCAACATTTTATTTGTCCAATATACTTTTGACAGATTTTTTAAGTTTAGTCCGTGACTTTCTGATCTTTCTTGTGCCACCAGAGGGTCAACGTTTTAATTTGCCCAATACTTTGTGCTTTTCCCAACTACCTACGAAACCAATGACATCACCCCTAAGATACACTTTGTGTTTAGTGATAATCCACAATCCACAAACCCGGAAGAGTAATAAATTGTAAGTGGCAACCATTGCGTGCTGCCATGTTTGTATCAGGTCTTCAGAAATACCTTGTGACTTCAGTGCAAAATTCTCAAATATATAAACAATTACAAGAGAGGTACAAACCAGAATTTAGATTCCTACACTGCATACTCACAATGATGCACAGCCAAGTACATGTTGTAAATGGCCACAAGCACTCAAATACTAACACCCACACACAAAAGTAACCCATGGATACCGACACAATCATACTGTGTGCACACCTACACTGGTACACACTGCATGTTCTGCACTGCCACTACTTTATCTGCTAACACACAGAGAGTAGATGTTTATTTTGCTAATGTGTCCAATTTGGAACAATCCAACATGATCTGCAAGAGAGACGTACAGTATGTAGAGGAATGTTTAGTTTATTCTCAGGGAAACTCGAGGTTCGATGTGTGTTCTGCCAGTTTAAACACATTACTGTAACTCTGCTGCATGCTGGAGTTCCCATTAAGGTCCCCTGCAGGTTTATTCAAACATACTATGTGTACAGAAAGACGCTGACATCATCATGACACAATCTCTCTCAGGGGAAATTGCATTCACTCGTCACTTTAATGCAGCAGCTCTGATCCTCTGACACTAGTAGCACTTCTTCTGCTTTCCTGGACAGTGAAGACTGTATAGCTTTGCCTGAGGGCAGCCAAATGGTTTCCTTGTTTTGTTTCTGTCTGTCTGTCTGTCTGTCTGTCTGTCTCTCTCTCTCCCCCCCCTCTCTCTCTATCTCTCTCCCTGTCTCATAATGTTCATTTGAATATTTGGCTGCTGACTCATGATACCTAAACTCATCATGCCCATTCACAACATCTTGATAGTGTGTATATATCACCTGTTTAGATGACTGACAGCTCCTACCAGCAAGGGTGTAATTAATCAGAACAAAGCCGTGCTACACCTCTTGACAGCTGTGATAGATTGGGGGAGTTGCTCAAGCTGACTAGGTTTGTCAGGTCCAAGTTATGACTGTCATTGGGAATGCATGAAAAGAGCCTGTGACAGTGCACTGTGTACCTGTAATTAATAACAGGACTGGTAATGGCTATTTGTTGTCTGATCTGGAATGTGTCAGCCTAAGGCTCAATGGTTATTTACCCAAAGTATTTGTCATGTCTCAAGACTTTTCAGAGATGTCAAGTGAGGAGAAAGCTGTCAGAGTGTAATCCTGCTGCTGCTCCTTGCTTTTCCATTACGCGGCTATTAATGAATCGCACCATTGAGAGTTATGCAATGGCATAGTGAGCTTGGCAGTGCACTCCAGACTCATTTTTCAGTCTTCTTTTGATTGTACAGAGATTATATTGCAATGTACAACAAAAACAAATTAAGATATAAACACACAAGCTATGTACACTTGCTTTAAAAATATCATCTTCCCCACCTGTGATCACTTTCTTCCCCTCTTCGTTGCCCAGTGTGAGTCCAGAAATAACGTTTCTTCTCACACTGTATTACATTGTTTCCTGTTAAACTATTTATTCTTCTGGCGATTTATGAGGCTGTTTTCATGACATACTTTTGAGGGTGTTGGGTTTTGAAGAGGATTATGTCTGTGATGTGTGACTCATGGCTTCTAGACAGCAGCCATCATCTTACTGTGGACTACCTGTTTGCCTGCCTGCCTGACGATTGCGGAATTCTCAAAAATTCCTCTTGTCTCCTTAGTAAATCAACACAAAGAGAAGCAGCTCACATTGTGTTTGCATGTTGTGTACAACTAATGTGACATGTAATAAAACATCTGCAGTAGAATGAACCATGGCCACCGATGACACTTGCTTGCTCCACGTCTCTCAAAAATATGTATAGAGGATAATCCACAGAGCACTGTGCAGTTACTGATGATGAATTAGAACATTTTAGCCATGCTAGTGACACGGCTCTATGGATGCCCATGTCGGTCTGTCGGTCGATGGGTTCACCATTTTGGTCCAGAATCAAATATCTCAACACAATTGGAAATATTTCAATGAAATTGTGTAAAGACGTTCATGGTTCACAGAGGATGCAGCATACTGATTTTGGTGATCCCCTGACTCTACATCCAGCGCCACGTTTAGGTTGACATTTGAAATACACAGTGAAACGTTTTGGCCACTGTTGGATGGGTTACTAATTGGGTACAACACGATTATTGTGAACTTTTCATGATTCCTTAACTTTTCATGTAGCGCAAAACTTTGGTTTATATCTAAATGCCTGGACAATGAATGACATTCTCATCAACGGCTGGTATACTTTGTGCTAATTAGCTAATGTTAGCACGCTAATTACATGCTAAACTAGGATGGTAACAGTGGTAAACACTGATGATTAAAGAAATAACCAGCACCACATATTATAAATACATTACACATAATGTTCTGAAAAAATATAGGCCATATTTCTTAAAACTCTCATCTAAATATAGTATCATAAAATCAACTTAAAGGACTTACAAGTACTTAGTTGCTTTGTATAAATATGTTATTTAGTTGTACTGATGTAGAGGCTGCTATATCAGATCCATGTTGATGTTAATTTATAATAACTAGCACCCTTCAGTTTCAGTAGTGATCTTAACTTTCTCACTATTGAACTAGAGGATTTGAATCAATGAAGCTCCAGTCAAGCAGCATTCATATGACATGTCCCTCCCAGCTGACTTCACTTCCCCTCCCTCCTTCCATTCAATTTTACTGCCCTCCAATAACCTGGAAACTCACATCGGGGCCATAAACGCAGTGTTTCAAACATGAGCATGAATTTGCTTTAGATGTAGCTAAACATGTCTGGCCAGGTTTAGCACAGCGTTAAAAAAATGCAGCTTCCTCATACATTTGAATGAGACCCAATGCAGAGGGCTGCAGCAAAACCACTCCAGTAAGTTGTTTGTCCAGCAAATAAGTTGAACATGGCTTAACTTTTCCCACCGTTGGTCAACCACATAATGCTATGCAGTATTTCTGCTGTTTACTCTTGCAATAGTCGTGACGGAAGATAAAATGATTGCCACCGAGATACAGTTCCAGAGAATTCTTTCTCATAATATTAGAAGTGATTTTGCAACGTTTTGGCATCTAAAGACCTTCAAACTAATGGATTACCCAGGCTTCTTTGGACTAAATTTCATCATCTCACCCGTACCTGAAACAACATGCAGACACCACCCTTGCATTTTTTAAATGGAGGGTTGTTTAAGGTCTGGACACCCACTAACGTGCACATCATCCTCTTCATCAAAATGGTTCTCTGCACAGTGGTCAGTATGACAGGTCAACTCTTGTACCTGTACATTATTCTCCTATAGTCACATATAAGTTGTTTGAGCCCCCAAGACCCTTTTCCCATCGAGAAAGAGGCCCAAGGCCAATGTGAAGGCCAAGGTTTGGATGACAGCACATATGCTGTTGCCATGTCTGCTTTGTTCTGCCTTCTCTACCTCCAATCCTTCACACCATTGGCTGTCAATGGCTAGGTCAGTGGATGACCCCGCTGTTAAGCCACAAGCTTTATAAATGGACACGCTAGTTGAAAAGACTCAGTCAGGATGGAAATGCACGCTTCGGAGATAAACTCAGCAGAAATTCAGGGAAGGATCAAGGGTGGCGGTGTAGATAATTAATGATTTCTTTTTTTCCATGCTGGAAAAAAGCCCCCGGCCCCTGTCGTTACAGCTGACCAACATTAGTAATAAATTCCTCATGGTTTGACAACATGTTGGGTGGACTTTCTGGCCCGGCTATGGCTCAGCACTGTGTAGCCCCTCATTGTCCCATAGGTTTTACATTACAGTTGGGACTGTGTAAGTCCCAGAGAGATCAGGATCCCACGTTAAGTCTCTCTCTCTTTTTCTCCCAATCTCTCTTGCGCTCACGCACATGCATATGCTTTCCCCCCTTTTTGGGTTTTGCTCCCACACACTGCTCTAGGTCAGAAAAGCTGATCTACAAATCCAGCCTGTTAAGAGAAGAAATACAAGCTGCTATTGAATTAGCACTGCAGTTGTGTTTGTATCATGCTGACATGTCAGTGCATGTTTTCCTCCGCTGAGTAAAACTTTTTGGCCTCAGTGCAACCCAGCTGCCAAGAAATGGAGCACAGATCTGGAAATGCATGTCATTGGGACAAATACCACTAAACGTTATGTTAATGTTTCTCTAATTTACTTTTTATAGATTTGTGTATTACCTTTCTAAAGGTGACAAGATGAAAGTGTTTATAGTAATTTTGTCTTGTCATATAAAAACGCCAACAGTGTGCTTTATCTGCATTTGACTTGCTTTAGGCCTGCAGCAGATATCATTGGAGACATAGGGAACACAGAAGAGGACACAGTAGATACTTTCTGTACTGTTGAGTGTCTTCTCCTCAGATGGCAGGTGTTTTAGGGACTGACTGGGACTGGGACAAACCATTTATTTGCTTTGCTTCCTTTTGACTGACAACTAGAAACTGTATATTACTTGCACATATGTCTTGCTATATCAATACTGCACTGACAGCTTGCACGCTGCATTGTTTTGGACTTCCTCGCTCAAATGGAATAGTGCATACAACACAACCAAACTAAGCCGATCAAAATACATTTTGTGGCATCATCCTCCGTGTGGCCAACAGTGCTTACATTTCACTTGCTGTCATTCTCCGAAGCCTTGTCATTAGCAAAGACAAGCTTAAGAGTACAATGATCACATTCACACCTACATGCCATCTCTCAGCACCTGCTTAGGGAAGGGCAGGAAGTACAGAGCATTACATTGCCTGGTCTTGGCCATGTGCCATGTCATGCTAGCACAGTTGTCATACCCCACCATTTTATTGCGCTTTCACTCCAAGGAAATACAAACTACACAGTGAAAAAAGCGCCACATCCCTAATCCAGCTAAGTTACTCTACAAGACATCCTTCAGAATCCACACAGCAAATGTCACAGTTGTTGGTTTAAGGCAGGATCTTTCATCCTTATGTTTTAAAATGGTGTCGCTGTCAGTTGACATACTGTTGATTTAGCTTCAAATACTACCGCTATTGTTCTAATCATAGAGAGTCTTTTGATGTCGGTTGGAAGTTAGCTTCTAAAAAGCTTGATGCCTCTCTTTCTCTTTTCAGTTTCTAAGACAAACATGCTGTAAATGGTTGCTGTGACACAGGTAAAGAAAAGACCTCAAAACCTTTCTGAAGCCTACATATAAAGTGACTCTTTAGTCCTACTACTCCTCAAAGCACTACAATATAAATGGTAAATCTAGTCTTCCAACCACTCAAAGCGCTTTCACACTACATGTCATTATTCACCCATTCATATTGATGACAGAAACTACCATGCAAGGTGCCACCTGCCCATCAGGACTCTAACTAACATTCACACACCGTAGGCACAGCTACGGGAGCCATTTGAAGTTAAGTGTCTTGCCCAAGGACACATCGACATAGACTAGGGGATTGAACCGCCGATCCACTGATTGAAGGACGACCATCCTCTACCACTGAGCCACAGTCGCCCATATATACAAGGCAGGCATGTAATATATCAGTTCATGTGATTGCACTAACTTTAGCTTTGCAGTATCCATACTAGGGCTGTCCTCAACCAAATACATTTTTAGTCTGACACGATTTTGTTGTCTAATTGATTAGTTGATTTAATCGACTTAGTTTCTCTACAAAGAAACTAAGTAAGCAAAAAGCGTCATTTTAGATTTTATGTTTACAGAGTTGTGTTCATAATTTTCTTGGAAATAAGTCATTCAGCGTGAAAAAAGCATTAAAAAACTAATTGATTTAAGAACTCTTTGTCAACTAAGACCAGAACAACCGATTAGTCGACTAACTGACTAAGAGGGGGCATTCTTAATTCATACTTATACATACATACTGCAGTATGTAGTACATTTTGGAGGTGCAACGTATGCTCATACAATGGATTGTATGATATGTTAAGGATTTTTGTGCAGACTACTGACTACATGCACATAACATGGCAAATAAATTAAATATCAGTTATACCAGTGGCGGGCCGTGCATTTTATACCTGGGCCTTCACTGCTGTCCTGCAGCTGAAACACCTCATTATGACGCCACAGCTACGGTTATTATTTGTTTACGTGCTTTCACGTCAGAGACAAAACACCAGAAAAGCCTTCAACAACACCAGAAAAAGTCGCTAGATTTTTCACTATTTCACTGTTCACTATTTAAAGACGAAGATTAATAAAGAGTTTAATCTCACGGTTGTTCAGTACATCCGTGCCTTTTAGTTCCAGTTAGAAGTCCTTCTCGATTCATGGACACCAGTGAAGACAGTCGAGCCTCCCCAGTTGTATTTCTTGAAAAGGTTTTAATGTGTTTGAGGGCTGAAAATGTCCGCTCAACAGAGGCAGCAGATATTGGGATTGTCACCGCCCAACATGTCACGCTAGCCCACTGACCAATCACGTATGGCTAGGCCAGCTAGCAGGCTCTGGCACGTCAAAGAATACGCCCAACATGTCAAACTAATGATCTGATTGGTTGAAGACTATGACAATCAACAATATCGTCCCCATTCACTTAAACTGCACATGGATTCACTTGTGAGTCTGCAGGCTTCGGGCCTCTCTTCTTGCCTAGAGACACAGAGCTGAAATCTGATTGGATAAAAGCTCTACTTAAAACAAGCTGCACTGGAAGCAGAGCAACCGAGGAAGACAGTAGCTGTGCAATGAGAAAATAAGCTAATGGGGAAAAGAATTGTATTTATGAAAAATTATTAAATTATTAAATAGCTATAACTTGGTGATTCTGTCTAAGCCAGCAGAGAAGGCCTTGCTGGCCCTGACGGCCCTCCACTGAGTTATACTGATTTTCAGTGCCAGATTTGTAATGCTTTACTGAGAAAAGAGGATCAACTTTAATGATGAAACATTAACTAGCTACAAATGTGCAAATGATCTACTTCATTATTTCCCTGTATTTCAGTTGGGGATCGTGACAACTGTAATGTACATAATCAAAGAGAAACTGTGAGAAAAACTGCTGTTTCTGGGGCCCGCTCTATGAGTAAGTGTAAGCTGTCTCCGAGGTGAATGAAGTGGTATATTTATAGGTTTGGCTTCATACCTTTGCGATGCACTTCAGGTTAGAAAAATAACTGCTTTCAGTTTGATTTGATTGATTGCTTCGAGGAGCTTCTGCTGTTTCAGTGCAAACACCGTTAAATCAAACTTGTCACAAATTTCCAGATTTAACAAGGAGAGGAGAGAGTGATAGAACTCTGTAGAAGAGAGTGAGAGAGAGTTAAATATGTGATAAGGATCTAAGAAAAAGTGTCACACTGCAGACAAAGTAACATTCAGCTTGTTTATTTATGGATACTGCAGCTCATAGAGAAACATTGTGAGGTTAAGAGATGAATGAAGAGCACTTCAAAATTATAAAGTTTGACATAAGAAACTATTTGAAATGACTCAATGTTAGCCGTTAGACACACTCAAAATATTTTTGCAGATCACAGGATTATTTTTCATGGCAGACATTTTGGCTCTGTTGTACAGATCGCTTCTTAGAAAACCAGCAGGGAGTAAAGTACTGTAGATACAACTGGTTAGAAATGACCAATGCGTTTTCTGTCTTAGGTTCACAGGTCAAGTCAAGGCTCCTCTGGTAGATTTACAATCCAGCTGGGGCTTTGGGTCTACTCTGTTTAAAACATCAGCTTCAGTTATTTTCACTACTAATAACATTCATGATTAAGCACATACAGTACCTCATATCTTAGAATAAACAAATTACGTGATGCCTAAGTAATGTAATGTCTTCTCACTTGCACTTGAGACTAAAACAGTTAATTTTGCATCATACTTTAA
This sequence comes from Pholis gunnellus, assembly GCF_910591455.1. Classification (NCBI taxonomy): domain Eukaryota; kingdom Metazoa; phylum Chordata; class Actinopteri; order Perciformes; family Pholidae; genus Pholis; species Pholis gunnellus. The sequence goes on from NC_136532.1 coordinate 19,938,623, forward strand.
AAGCCTAGCTAGTGCAGCTGAGGATAAGACCCAAATTCTCCATGGACTATCAATCTATCTTACTAACAACAGTCATAAATCAGGTAAAAAGCACCCATTGTGCCTGATGCACTTGTTCTTGTACTGCAGAAATAAACAAGTAATTTAATCTCAGGTAGAATGATAGACAATCAAAATGTACCACTCCTAATTCTATATTAAACTAATTCATTAGAACAATCCCTGACAAGCAGAAGCCCACCAGTGGACAAGGTAGCCACAAACTCATGATGTGCGGACAAACAATGTTCACAACATTGGTCCCACAGAACTTTACTTCTAATGGACATCTCAACGTTTTTGAAAAATGGCAATTATGACAGGCTCAAAAGTAGTCTATAAAGAGTTGGAACAAGGTTATACCGATTAGCATACACTGACTTTAGCAACCCTGAAGCTACTTGAGAGAAAACTAAAAGGGGAAATCTGCATGTTGAGTGGTTAGAATGAAGGTTCAGTGCTTTACGCGAGATGATGTAATGCATGAGAAAATTGTGTGTGTCAACGCAAGGAGTTAAAGGAGCAGATCAACTCTTCCCAGTGCACACTATGTTAATCTCAGTGTTTAATGTTTTGCTGGATAATTTAATGGGTTTACAATTACATCTATTTATTTAATGAATGGTGGAGAACAATATTGTCATACAACACATTCTGTCTATTAGGTGCAAAGGTCAAATGTCCTTACTTTGGCTACAATTTCGAATGGAAACAGTGATAAGTGCTGTTCGCCAGCACTTTAGAGAAGGCACACACTAACTGAAGGTCCTGTATCTGTGAAGCTGCCTGTCCGTCCACCTGGACCCCATCATTGCTGCCACTGCAGGCCTGGCAGCTGCAGCACTGCACTCTGGGATACCGGACACCCTGAGATGACGACTCTGATGAATCTGTCTGCTCCTTGCCCTGTGGCCCTCAACAGATCCATCCTACTGGGAAACAAGTGTGTCTGTCTGACCCAGACCAAACATGCTCCCTCACTCACACCCACACCGACACACACACATTGACCCAAACACACACTTCCCGTGGTCTCTGCTGCACACCACACCATTAATACCAATTGGCCTTTCTGTATGGCTACAAATATTTTTCACATGTTGCCGGCATCCTTGGAGATCATCTTGAATTTCCGTGGCCACAACAAAAGCTCACGATTCCTTGTACTCAGGAGTGAAAAACCACAAGATTCAGCTGGGGATATTTGTTAACATGATTTGTGAATCTTTTCAGACCGCAAGATTGGGTGGGTGGAGAAGAAGTCACATCCCCCTTTGCTATGTTTGATGGTTTATTGTGTCTACAACACAGCCAGCAGGGCAGTCTGTTAACCGCCAGTCTGCCACACACACAGGCTCATTGTCAAAATAACACGGAGCAGCGAGATGTTTGCTCTTGACACATCAACAAACAGGACAAGATGATGTTGCTGAAGACCAGTGCTCCTGACAAAACTGTTTGGTGGGTTAACCATATCACAAGGCCTTGATATGGTTAAAAGCTCCATGGTTTCGAAGGCTCATTATCCTGAAAAATTTGTACCATAGGACCGAAAGCCCATTTGTCCAACAGATCTTTATCCCTAAAACAAACGGACATTGTCCTGAAGTCCATTGCTCTGAAAATACACAATATCTGTGTAACAAACACATGGCTAATTATTATGCAGAATGACGCCATCTGACCTTCCCAATTTGTTTCCCACTGACGAAGTCATGACCCACCACTCTTATTACTGGTTGCCTTCTGCGGTTGCGTTGGTTTAAGCGTGAGGAGTGATGTCAGTTAGGTTGAGGGTAAGAATATCTGGGTAAGATAACGAGACGCAGAGTAGGGCAGGTCATGCCTTCGCCATTATACAAAAAGAGATATTGTAACTGCAACATAATTCTGCATAATACATGTGCTTACATTCGTTGCATGGAGAGTTTGTATATTTATAACAATGGACTTTTGTTTTTGGGATAACAGGCTTTCAGTCTAAAGGGATATTATCCGGACTGTTGGGGTTTCGGAATAATGGGCCGTCTAAACAGTGCGTCTTTGTCTACACAGGTTGCGTTCAGGCACATTATTGAGCGAAGGCCGCCTCAATTTTGGCAGCACTCAGAGCCTAACATGCAATCACTGTAGTTCCGCACATAAAACAGAAGAGAATAGACTCTGAAGCTAAATTTATGATTTGTGATTTTGGGCTATCTAGATAAACATGACTTGACCAACTTGTATGCAACTTGTGTCTAGGGTTTGCAATCATTGCTTTTAAAAGGTCACAGCGAGCACCAACGTGCCGCCTTTCCCAGTGGAGGAATTTTGGACTTACAATTCTCCAGTTTCCCTCTGTAAATCAATTTGCCATACTTCTGACATAACCGCTATTGACAGAACAACAAAGCAATTATATCTAGTCGACTCTTGTTCCTCCTGTCTGTATGACTGTGTGCACACGTGTGTTTTTATGGCCAGACAGCCTCATCCTCCCTCCCAGCCCCACCCTGGACTCCTGAAAGTCTTTTGGCCCCGGGCTTGTTTTGAGTCAGATGGTTTGTCAGTAAGAGGAAAGCCCTGATGCCACAGTGCTGTGTTTACTTTGTACTCAGCATATTAGATACGGCCTCACTCTACCCTGATGCTGGTATCAGCTGGGCATGTGTGTGCCTTTGTCTGCGTCTCTGCATGCACATGTGCAAACATCCTTGTGTGTGTGTCTAGGTATGTGTGTGTGTGTGTGTGTGTGTGTGTGTGTGTGTGTGTGTGTGTGTGTCCATGTGCCATTTCCCATACCCTCCTACTGGCAAGACTCACGCACCACAAACAAAACACTTTGATGAGTTTATCAGATTGAAAATTCCATGCCAACCTCCTGAATCCCTTCTTCTCTTCCACACACTTCCACACGCTGTCAACATCACAATCCTATTTATGCTGGTGTCTGGCACAGATATAGATCCAAGACTGTCGCTGGAGATTTATCACTTTCACTCTAGTATAGTGCAAACAAAAATAAAGACAACAATCGGTAATATTGCGTGAAAGCGTAGCTAGTCTTGAGCAGAAGTTATAAACTCTAGCTATATGTAAACAAAATGCACTTCAGGCAAAGATGTCATCCAAAGCAATGCTACAATAAGCTTGAATTCCTCGACGGGCAAGATTACTCAAACAAATGCAGAGTATATATGCAGTGTATACTGAAGGCAGCGGGACTACTTGGCTGTTCTGTTGCCATAAAAACAAGTGATCAAGACATGAAATTAAAAATGTGTGATGCAGATTATTACTACAGCTGGGGCAGGGTTGAAGATTAAGGCAGGTTACAGAGGTTAATTCCAGACCAAGGTTAGCAGCAGGAGGCCTGATAGGTGAGTATGAGATGTGGTCAGGGGATGAAACGGGTCTAGGGGCAAGCAGAGGGTGTTCTGGGATTTTTTTTCTGTAATGACAGGGTGGAGGGCAGCTGGATCCTGTTTTCCAGTGCGATCCAGGAGCGTAGCAAGGCATGGACAGCTCCGTCTGTGGGCCCTGTGTTCATTAGTGGAGCAGCACTGCAGCACTGGGGGTGATTCACAAGCATATCAAGTTAAAAAGAAATGCCTGGCCACAGAGGGATTTTCCTGCTGGGCTACAGTGTGTGTGTGTGTATGTGTGAGAGAGCGGGTGGTGGAAGAGCAAAGTGGGATGGGATCAAGGGGATGGAGTTAGTAAACTTCAATCAGAAAACTCCCCGCATCTGAGGAGACACGTAAAGTCATCCTCGGTCTGACTTTTACAAACATCCACAGCGCTCCTGTTCTCTCTCCTTTCCATAAAACATGCTGAGGCATTTGTGGGTTTTTGACCTAATTTACTGATGTGTTTGGGGCATTTTTTTATCTGGCCTGCTCATCTTGTGATTATTTGGAGACCTGGGCCCTGTGCTTGTGTATGTTTGTCAGTGTTTTTCCCCTGACGCTGCACTGCGCCGACGCTGGTCCAGGCACGGTGCCAGTTGATCAGGTTTCACTCTGCTTGTGTTTGCTTCTCTGACTGGCTTGGCAGAAACCAATAAACACCACACTCCCACCCTTATACCTCCTTCCCTGTCTCACACGCCAAAAAAGAGACCATTCTCTTTTCTGCCAAAGCACACAAGGCACTGTGGATTCATTTGATTTTTTTCTTTCCTTGAGTTCTTTTTTGTTAAAATTCCATGCATACTTGAAAGTAGGCAGTGTGCAACTCAACAATTGAAGCTGAAACAAAGTAAGATGGAGCGGTTCTGTATATCACCGTAACTAGATCTATTATTCTGTGATGCCTTCAAACTTCAGGGGTCCATTTGTCTTCAGGGAGACCACAGGGGGACTTTGGGGTGGTCGTTTGGTGTTTCAGCCCAGGCCACCTTCCACTGAATGTTTGAATCTGGACATATCTGGATTGAATTGGTGCCCCCACCTCTTTTCGTTTCATGTGGTTTGCAACTTCAGCAAGGCACATGTGGCATTTATTGTTCTGCTCACAGTTCGACCCCCATCACACCCATTATCAAAATCAAAATTGCTTTAATCGCCAAGTACAATAAATCGAGGGAAATTTGTCCTGATGGCGCTGATGACATACCAAGATGTTGTCAAATAACATAATGACACATGGTGCTAGTTTTCACACAAAGATATGCAGAGCACTATTCCAGTATGGCTGCCAGACTCAGCGTATAAAGAAAAATGTCCAGAAAATAAATCTGTATTTGTCTTTGATGTTATTTTTTTTACTTATGTACTTATTTGGTCACAATTGTAATTACCAACAAGATGGAATTTAAACTTTATTAAAAAGTTCTGCCATAATAACACTCTCTACATCTGATGTTCTCTAGGGCTTGAATTTCAGGGTCCAACTGTAAATGTTGGTTCTGTCCATTTACTACATTAAATACTTTACTTGTACATACTGTGATTTGAGCACACCTTACGTAAATCAGTGACTACGAGTGCTGATCAGTTGACTGGTCATTTGCCGTTACTCCAACTGGAAGTGTACCCCCCGCTGATGTCAAATGCATGGGGAACACAGCACTGTGTGTGTGTGTGTGTGTGTGTGTGTTAGAGCTGCCAATGACACTGAAAAGTAACGTCTTGTGGGAATCAGTGCTAGCAAGGTAAGATAGTTTCATCTCTCTGAGTAGAATACAAACTTAACCGCACAAGTTTATGCCAAATGTTGAATGTTTTTAGGATATTGCTATTGGTTAACAGAACAATGCACTGTGGACTTGTTAAAAAAAGAGGAAAAAATACTCAAAGGCTATAGGAGAGAGCCTGTATAAAAGCAATGCGATACGATGGTAACTTCGGTTGGAAGACATACGCAGGGATTTTCTATACAAGTCTGATATGCATACGTCTTGACTCAGTCACTTAACCCGTACTGCGAAAAATTCCGTGGATACGTCCAATTTTCGTGGTGTTACAAGGAAAGCTGTTTGGATAACGGTAAAAAAAAACAATGTCAGCAGTCTTGCAGCCTCCATAAACCCATGATTAACATTGTACAGATCATTAATTATCACCTCTTCTGTCTCTTCTAGAAAAAGTGTGTATTTGAAAAGGCTCAGGCCTAACATCTGTCATGTGAAAAGCAACATGCCTTTACATCTGTTAAGCTGAGAATGGATTTTTCTTTTTCTTCCTGTGCAACAGCTTTTATCTCGCTCTCTATCTCTACTGACAATACGCCACCATGCCTCCATATTTGCCCAAGATGTCAGTGTTTTGAGAATACACAGTGACGTGTCTATGTGTGCTATGGCTAACCATGTACTGCATGTGCGAGGATACAAACCTACTATGCACACACCCATGAGGACACACATTTTAGTCTAAATGAAATGGAACCTTACCAGTTGGACGAGTTGCTCTTTGTGAAGTCCAACGCAAAGAGCCTGTCATATGAAGACAGCAAAGAGCGACATAGATCTTCCACAGTCTGGTACGGTATACTTATTTAAAAACATGCAAATTATGTTTATTTTAGCCTGCAGTTAATTAAACCTGGCATTTTCACAAGCATTATGTTGAGCTTTCACAGCCTACAAGCCACAAGACAACAAAACGTCACTGTCTAGACAAATTCACTTATGGTTCTTTGATGTTATTATGTGTCACAATTGACATAAAGTACTGTAAATTCTCTTTTTGTCCTTGGATAAATAATCCTCATTAATGTATTTTCTGGTGATAACGTAATAGCCATGGTGGCTTGACCTCCTCTCAGCTTCTCTCTGAAACTCATTCAAACCATATCACACTTCCCTCTTCTCCCCAAAAAGCCCCATAAATCACTTTCCTGTAAACAGTAGTGACACACAGCCTGATGTGTACTTCGATATATATTTTGGAGACCACAAGGCCTGAAATGTGAGCCTGCTTGTGTTTGAGAGACAAACTGTAGTGCTCACATGTGCTTTAGGTGCAGGCTTGTTCCTCTGTGTGTGTGTGTGTGTGTGTGTGTGTGTGTGTGTGTGTGTGTGTGTGTGTGTGTGTGTGTGTGTGTGTGTTTGTGTTGCTCACAAAGCTATAAAGTACATGTTGTACACTGATGACATCGAGCTAATTTGTTCTTATTGTTACAAATTATGTTGTCGTACTTAAGCGTAGTAATGCTACCAGTAACAATAACACCGTTTCAGACCCGGCTGTGGCTGGAGCAGCTGCGTGACGCCACTGCAGGCCTGGCTGGCTGTAGAGAGTTACTCAGTAGGAATGGTTCTTGGTGTAAACACACAGTTGGCAGGACTTATGGCATGGGACTGCAGACAAACCTACAGGAATGGCAGTTAAAAAACATTTACCTGATTGCCCAAATAACTCTGAGTTATTATGTTTCACAATAAACATCCTCAGGCACAATTGAATGTCAGATGTAGGAGATGCTTTTATCCAGACAAAGAGTACAATGGGAGGATCAGATTACACTGCTAACTTTACAGCAATTAATAACGAGCGCTGGCACATTTAAAAAAATATATATACGTTATTTTTATAATAAAGAGGTCCAGTAGAAGCCAACTGTATGCCACAAAAACACTGAAGCTTCTTTCAAGCATGCACCTAATTATGTAAACGTGATGGCAATTTAACCAACTAGTCCTTATTCCCAACTTGTCAAATATAGACGCCTGGTCAGTGGCCCGAAGCCTCAAACTATGATTCTCCACCTACCCTGTCAGCGTCAGTTTTGCACATGCAAGGCTGCACAAGCACACTCGTGATGTAATACACATTCGTGCTAAGAGTCTCCTGCTATTTTAATGATCAACAGTTGGTATACCTGCAAAGTCAGCAAAAATGAAGACTGATAGCTAAATGTGTAACTCCACGGGGCAGATTTAAACATTAAGTAAAAAAAATCCATCATTGATGCAGCCTGTGAGAGAACAGCGGCAAATATCTTTCCTTAAGGTCTCTGTCCTGTTTAAATGCTATAATAAACATTTACATTTTGGAAATCTATATTAGAATGACAAAAAAGCCATTAATAGATAGTTTAAGCCAGAAAACTTCCAGGTGTGACAGGGGCTTGAGAATTTGCTGTTCTGTCCCGAATGGGAGCCTGTAATCATATATATGTGAGTGTGTGTGTGTGTGTGTGTGTGTGTAAGATGAACACAAACAGAGGCTTGTCATCAGGTGCTAGCTGGGTCTGGGCCTGTTTCACCCTGTTAACACATGGATGACAACTGGCAGCCGGCATCCTGAAACCGAGGAAAAGCGTTGAAAATATCTCTGATTACAACCCATTATTAATTGTGAGAGCAACCAGACCGATCACTTTTCTAAGTTTCTTTTTTTTTTTTTGCCGGCAACAAACCCAACTCTGGCCTTCTGTTATCTCCCTAATCCTATCTCATCCCCTCCCTGTCGGCATTGGCTCAGTATTGTGGCCCTGAGCATGACCCAAAATGGCCAAAAGTGTAGAAACGGGGAGGAAGGAGGGATAAGTGGGGAGTGAATAAGGGGCTGGGGACAGATTTAGGGGCCCGACTGGCGATGGCCATGAGTGGGTTCCCCATGGATCAGACTCAGGCCCAGGTGCAGGGTTTTAATGAAGATGGTGGAGTTAGAGAGAGGGGAATACATTTTGAATACCCCGTCCTCATGTGAAGTTTCACTCAACACCATGGCCCTCTTTGACCCTGGATTAGTTTCCTCTTCCAGGTTTAGAGGCAGGATGCTGATCCCCGGCATCCCCCTTCGTTACCTGTACTCCAACAGATAGCCCTGTTTCTCTGGGGACAGATAGTGCGGTCGAGCCTGTTGCCTGGACTGAAGCCAGCTTGGACATTTCACAACAGCGAAGGTGCCCATCTGGCAGGGCAGACAGGAAGCATTGTTCTCTGTCCTGACCTATCCATCCTGCCCTTTGAAATACAGTATGTTCTCCATGGGATATTGCAGATTGTTTTTCCTTCAACGTGCAATTTTGAAGAGTACATGTTTTGCGATTTTACAAAAACCCTTCATGGATCATCTCCATTACAGATCTTGCATTTATAAAGGTCCATTCTTTTTCCAAATGCAAAAATCCCAAACAATCAAATAATAGCATGAACTCCACGTGATCTTTTAAAATGTAATGTCAATAAGGTTTACATGCTTGCATTTTGCACATGTTGCGTCTGCCGCTTTGTATCTACTGTATCTGATGTAACCTAACAATGAAATTCCATGCATGGAGCTTGGCACAGTGTTTCAAAGTGTGTGAGAAGCCCCTGATAAGAGGCAGGGTTGACTCAATGGCATTATCACTTTTTGTCTTAGGTTGCTGCTTGTTTGTTTTGGAACCAAACGTGCGTAAGTGAGCTTGGGCAACGGCTGGCCGCATGTCTTCTACTAATTATGTTCGAGCTGGCAATGTGTAGATCCTCAGAGCATCCGCCTCCTTTAGATTTGGGGGAGATAAGTGTGTGTGTGTGTGGGTGGGGTGGGGTGGGTGGGGGTGCAGGGGGGGGGCGTGTGAGAGGTGACACTAGAAGTGGTGAAAGGGTGTTTGCAGGCTGAGAATGCGGCTGTGGTTGTCTGCGGTTTTTCTCCATCTTTCTCACTCTCTTCCTGGGTCGTTTGCGTTGCTTGCCTGTGTTATCTGTCCTCATATCTTCACTGGCTTCCTAACACCTGTTGATAAAAGACATCCTCACCTGTCAGCAGCAGCCACCCAGCCACTCGTGAGCCTGATCCTTAGAAGAGCCGAAAACACTCTCTGAACGTGTCTCTCCCTCTCTCTGTAGTTCTTCTTTGCTTAACCACGATCCCTCACTGAATTGCCTCTGTTTGCTTAATAAATTAATATGTGAAACTTGCATTAGTCATTTAGAGGGAGATATATCGAGCATTCTGTGGAAGGACACCCAACCAAATGTACTCATAAAGTTTAGTTTTCTTGTCAAAAAGAAGAAAGAAACTGCCCAGTCTGTGAAAACAGTTGTATGTCTTCTGGAGGAGCTTGTCAAATCCTAGGAACTAACCCTGATGATGTCATAGGGGCAATCTCCGTTTGGGTCTCGAGACTATATTTGTTTAACATAAAACCTCTAACACAAACAGGGAACCTGGAGTCTGAATTATGTGAGCATACCAGGCAGGAAGGGTCTAATAAAAAGATGTTATTAAGCTGCATTAAGGGAAATGTAGGAACCTATCTTTTGGAGCTTTACTCAGGATAAAAACGTCTTGATTTTGACTGCTCTTCTTTTCAGACCTGCAAACTTGTCGCCTCCAAACAAAAGATTTAGTTTTTAAAGAAAAATATGACACCAGCATGATGAATGTGGATCTGAAGAGTTTTGGGCAGAGCAGGAGCTTTCTTAACCACGTGACTCAAACTGAAGTAAGCCCCTATGGTTTCTCTTGGTATACTTTAAATATTGCAATTTGCTAAGTTAGTGTACCTTGTATAGTATAGGCTGACTTTAGCTTTGTTTGCTACTAGTCACTTTCAATCGGACGCAAGCAATTTGGTTCTCAAGGCACCGTAGGCAAGGGCGTATGATGTGCATTTACCAACCTGCATCTGTATATTCCCACATAGCAGTATTGGTGCATGTTAAAAGAAGATGCCATATGCTGTACAGATTATAAAACCCTCTGAGGCAATTTGTGATTTTTATCATATTGGAACGTACAAGTGAATCAAATTCCTCCCTCTCTGTTTCTGTCTTTTTTTCCACCCCCTCTTTACTTTTCTTTATATGACGTCACATTATCTTGCTGTGCTATACTTCCTTTTGAAAACACAGTAACACATTGTCTTTTGTTAGGCATTGTCAGAGTAAGTGTAGATCAATGTGTGTGTGTGTGTTCTAGACAACGGTGTGTTGAAGACGCGTGTGTCACTAAGGTGAATGGAGGTGGCAGGGTGCTAACAGCTAGAGCAGGTTCCAAGGCAGTGAGGTTACAATTGGTGTTAATAGATGCCTTCCTAAAGAGCAGATCACAATACACATTAAAAACACACCACCAGCTTGTGTTCATTCAACTTCTTTTGCATGTTTTAACTTGTGTCTTAGGGTATGTTTATGCCTCAACCACAAATTATTTGGACTTATTTTCTAGCCGGCGTGGGACGAGGCACTTTTAGTTTGCTCTGTATTCAGTTGTGAAATATGGGAGAGACAGAGATGATGCTTGGGTCTTTGATGGAGGAAAAGGAAATAAATCAGGATCAGTTGGCACAGCTAAATGGGACAATAACCATCTCTGATTTTCATTGAGTTTTTTACATTCTCAACCTAGATAAGTCAACTTAACCAAAATAACAATTTTGTGTCAGTAATATGCAAATTCCCCACTTTGATTCCGGCAAAAATATCTCAGCAACTATTGGATGGATTGCCATACATTTATGTACAGACATTCCTGCTCCCCAGACCATGAATCCTACTGACTTTTTGATCCCCTAACTTTAACTCTAGCGCCACCATGAGGTCAATAATATTGTTTTATTGTGAAATATCTTAACCATTTCCAAGTAATTTGGTGCATTTGGACATTTTATGTCCCCTTCCGAAATAATTATAAAGACTTCGTCCAGCACCATCATCAGGTCAATATTTAAATGTGTCCAATAATTCAGTTTACGACAAAACACTTGCAAAACAAATTCTTATCAACCTCAGCTGTACTTTGGGCTTAATTAGCAAATATTAGCATTCGTACACGCTTAACTAAGACAGTGAACGTAGAAAGCATGTTAGCATTGCCATTGTGAGCATGTTAGCCATTGTGAGCATGTTAGCCATTGTTAGCATGTTAGCATTTAGCTGCAGGTTTGCTTGCATGTTTAAAGAAATCTGGAATGCAGGTTGATTGCAAGGTTGTATAAATATTACATAGTGAAACAAACCACACCAAAGCTTTAACTAAGTAGCGGTGAAAACGTAGAAAAAGACAATGAATCATACTTACAAATCTATAAACAGTACTAGTTTCCATAGGCATTTACATAAATATAGTTGACACTGCAGTTTTCCCTATAGTGCTAATTCTCTTGCTAGCTCTAGCTTGCTATATTAGTACATCCATCTCAGTACATCCCTTCTTTAGGGTCTGACTAATGTATGTTTTGGATCAGTATTATTTGTGTACTGTTTTTAAAAGTTGTTTGCAGTATGAAAATGTGCACACCTGTCCAGACAGATGCATCAATTGACCATGAATAGCTCTGAATAGTTGCCTTGTGTAGTTTCCCTTTACTGTGTTGTGATTCACTGTTTCCTTCAAGCCTCCTGTCCTGTACTTCTGGTTAAGCACAGTCAGGCTAACCTACATCACAGACCTGTACAGCTGACACCCAGCAGCCTCTGGGAGTTGACAAATGGAAAAAGCCCTGAAGATGAATGAAGCACAATTACCCGAGGTAACAAATGTTCCTAATGATTTATGCCTGGCTCGGGTTGCTTTATTTTCGCCTGGCTACAAGGACAGTGGTGGTGGTGCAAACCTCGGGGCTGTTCTGTGCTGATGTTCAGACAGCTAGTTGCAGACATTGACTAATGGGCTTTGTGAGACCACCGCCATTGATATTTACCTCATTTCTCCTGGCCCGAGCACTGTCTCAACAACGTCAAGGCTAGCCATCATTCTTTTGTTTTTTTTGTTTCTTTTTCAAGCCTAGATATGGGTGATGCCAGGGGCCCCCTCACTCGCTTCTCCTAAAGGCCCACCCATCGGTGCCCCAGGGCAGAGGAGAGAGAGGGAGAAGGTGAGAGGGAGATGGCGAGAGGGGAGAAGGTCAGACTAAAAGCTCCAGGCATCGTGAAGAAACACACACTTCTCTGTGTTTTCACTTGTCTGCTTGATGAACTATCAGACTCAGTACATGGTTCACTGAGGGAAAAAAAGGACATATGGGCTTTTTTACTTCGGTGCGATGGAAATAAATTGCAATCATAGACACCCTCAAATATGTTTCAGCCGACTTCTTTTAACACCTAAAATCTAGGTTGACTTGAAGGCATTTCCAGTGTTTGTTCAAGATCTTAAGCACCTTTTTTTTCTCTTATTACCCATGTGCACATGTACTTTGTAGCATACCAAAATAGTGAATACATTACTGCTATAACTAATACCATTCAGGATACATTTTCTAACAGTATTATATCAAAGGCAGTCGTTTCTGATGTTATCATATAGGCTATTTTCTTTTTTTTATCAATTAAATGATCCCCATTTGCTGATATCATGGCAACCAGCCAATAAATATATATATATATATATATATATATATATATATATATATATATATATATATATATAGAGAGAGAGAGAGAGAGAGAGAGAGAGAGAGAGAGAGATGATGTCTCTTGAATGACTTCAGTCTGTCATCTGCATGCCAATAAATTATTTTAAGGATGATTTATTTTTTATTAGTCAGATATTCTGAATGGAAATTACACAACCACAAATACAACCAAAAACCCGTCTGTTGCTGGAACTTTAATGCGCCGTAACTTGTGTGTGCCAGTAGCAATAATAATGTAACCCTTATGTGCCAGCATGTTTTATGTCAGCACATCTTCAGATATCAAATAAGGTTTCAGGGGTTTTATCCACATCATCATCTTAAAAGTGTTTCCGATAAAACGATCTGAAATTATATTGTCTCATCCAATTCAGCTCCTGAAATAAGTTGGCAAAAAAATACTTTTTTCACTCTTTACTTTCCTGTTCGGATATTTGGACAGCATATTTCTCTGCCTTCCACACACATGAAGTGTTAGTTGGCAATCAGGGAACAGGCAACCACTACTTAGAGCCCTTAGGCCATATGAAAGTTCTCACCGCACTTTTTATAAATGAGTTATTACCACTTTGATGTCTTGGCACAGTGCATGAGAGAGTTATTAGATTTGAAACACTTGTTGTGCACAGAGTATAAATCTATTCTCTGATTACAAAACTCTGGCTCAGGTGGTCTCTCTCGAACTCTAGACACTAGACTTAACCACAGTACAGTACCATCATGAAAAATACGACCCTTATTTACAGTGGAACAGTCCTGTTCTTTCAGTTTCTCCCTCGCTGGTTGAAAAATGGTCAGAGAGATACATTTATCAAGACCAGATTAATTGCGAAATATGTAGTCATTTTAAATAAGCTTTACATATTTGGTGAAGGTCTTCACAGGAGGTACCAATTTGTCTGTTAAATGAAATTAATCACCTAAATGAAAAATGGCTCCACTAAGACTTTAGTGTCAACAGAGGCGTGGCAAAGTAATGTAACTGATTATTCAATTGAGACCATCAACTAAAGCAGCTGTTAATATGATAAATCATGCAGGAAATCTAGACAAGCCCAGCACATGGGTTCGCTATTATTGAATATTACCCAATTTTAACCTTGTGTGATTTATGTTTTGTTTGGTAATCATAAGAGGTGCAACCTCTGAAATGTTGAATATATACTTAAAGCTAGATCAGGTTTCTCAGTGTATATTGCTAAGTGCATTCTTTGCTTTACGATGAAGGTGCTATATGAAGCATTTTATCAATAAATCTTTAAGGCATTAATTTCACACTGCAAGCAAATGAAACTATTGCTGGGAAAATTGGTGGGTTGTAATAACATTAAGTTTGCGGTGGATCACATGCAGCGTATAGGGCAAGTTACTACCAAAAGTGAAAAAGCTAAGACAAAGTTGTGTCTGTCAGTGTTTTTAGAGAGTTTATTAATTTTAACCAACACTAAACAAATCACTTATTGGCCAATAATAAGAAAAAACTACTGGTTTGCCGGGTTTATATCCTCCTCCAGCATGATACTTGCTTTATGTTTTCAGTTAGCTCTTAAGTCACTTAGACCTCTTCACCAGACCCGTCCAATGGTATGACATTCTTTTATTTCTTAAATTGTATTTACCCTTTGTTTCACCTGGAGGCCCCGATACATTACCTCCTTTACAAGAGAAGCCTGGTCAATCCTTCCAAGTGCCATAAAGCACTTTTTGGGGCCCAGTAATGACTGAGATAACCAGGAGCATTTCTCTGTCATATTTCTTCCTTCACACACACGCACACACACACACACACATACACACACACACACACACACACACACACACACACACACACACACACACACAGTGTACAAAAAGTAGGTCCCATATGCTCTCATGCATGTACAGACACAGATGCTTCTTATAGAAACACACAGCACTTGCTTACACAGTCCCACCATTCACAGGGCCTATGAGGGCCCTTTCATCTGCAGCCCTGTTCATCCTCACTCCCCCTACCCTTCGTCTGGGGAGATGCCTGTCACAAATTCCTGCTTCACTTGTCAGAGACACCCGTTTCCCTGTGCAGCAGTGGGACGGCCTAATAGACACAACCCAATGGTACACTCACTTTGCAGGAGTGTACCGCAGAGAAAAAGGGTAAAACACGGGAGTGCAGTGATGCTGAGCAACTAGCTCGTCTTTCGGCATGCACATAGTGTGGTGAGTGTAGGTCTTGAAACAGGTTTGGAAACTTTTTCTTTTGTCATAAAAGATATCAGATTACACAACAGTCACAGCGGCAGCCATACAAGGCTCATCTCAACTTGCCTTTTGTTGCTATACAGGTTTTTGTTGTTGTTTCTGACATAACATCTATTCAAAATGCTTGTTGGCATATTTGGGAGACTTGACTTTTTAAAAAAAAAACCTTTCTCCTCCTTTCTCCGACTTTCTCACTCATCTCTTCCATCAGCCTCCTCATTTCTCCTCTTTGTCTCCTTTCAGTCCTCTAATTTACCGGGGATCGAGCATAACGAAAGTTGTATGTGACCTCTCCAACCGCATGAAGCGCTTCAAGTGAATGCTATTGCTGTGGTTGATGTCTGCAGGGCCTCTTTGCATTCAAAATACTAGACGACTTCAAGCCGAGAAGCAGCCATTGTTTAGCTGCATAGATAAATATTTACCATACAGTTTATAGACAAATTTGCTGTAGCACGGACACGGAACTACCTGTCCTGTCCCTGTTGTTAAAGAGGTACTGCACACTTAAACGTGGGTTTGTATGCGATAGACATCAGGTAAACTGACTGTACAGCTTTGAATATTTTTTATATATATAAATAATACGAATGTTTTTCTCATTCTCTTTCTTTGTCTACCAGGACCACAAAAAAACATCTCTCACCCCGCGGGGATCTGCCTCAGTTCTTGTGCAAATAAATAACAGCATGTGCAGTCAATACAAAACAGCAATTATCCGAGAGAGAGAGAGAGAGAGAGAGAGAGAGAGAGAGAGAGAGAGAGAGAGAGAGAGAGAGAGAGAGCGAGAGAGAGAGACTTAAGTTCACACACTAATGTTTTCGTGTTCACCACTGTTCTGTCTTTACACGTTTTCTGCTTCTGTTTTTGTGGCACAGTTGGTGGTTTGCTATTGCCGATAAATGTGCATGGATTTGCGCTGTAAGCTTCATGCAGTTTGCTGTGTTTGCATAAATACTGTTTAACACTTTGATGATCATGAGGTCTTTATCAACTGATCCCTCAGCAAGAGACTGCTATTATCCCAAAAGACAACAAGAGTTCATTTTGAGTCCTGTTGACACTGAAGTCTGAGCTGAAGATCATGCCTGTGCAGTTGTTTCTGGCGCTGTCCTACCAAGTAGTCCAGAATGCAAATGCAGGCATGTTTCTCTGCAAATATGAGTCTGTGTATAAACTAAAGTCTTAAACCCAGCTGACAGCTAAATTTGATTTTTGAAATGCCTTGCATGAAAGCCTCTCCACCCTGTTTTACGGAATAAGAGATTACAGGTAATCTCCTGGTAATAGCATGTTGGCATTCCACCGCAACGGGAACGTCTGAGGTACTGTGAAAGATGTTGTTTTCGACCTAAAAGCCTCTTAATCCTTTCTCGACATATCAATTGGAACATTGATCAGTGCAGAAAGGACCTCTACTAACTCAACAAGATCGGGGTGAAAAGGTTTGTGATGTTCTGTTTCATCTGTTTCTACATGTGAAGATGTGTGCGGGCGAGTGTGTGGGTGTCCATATGTTTGCACAGATGCGTGTCTACTTTTAAGCATGTGGACACATACCGCATGTACATGCATCCATGTACATGCCACTGAGGCTCATGGGTACTGTAGTTTTTAAATGTCAAACTGTCCTTCAAAACTGCATGAGGCTAGATTGTATTTGTATCAGGTATTGTAAGGTGTGCATGTCTGTCTCTAGATAGATGAGATAAAAAAAAAAGAAACATGGTTTGATGTGGGCATCATACCAGCATATTTCACTTACGATCACATTTGTTTTAACTGCACTTTGAACTACACGTAACATAAGCACAAAGAGTCTGTCAGCAGCCATTCCTGAGAAACAACCAATTACCTTTTTTTACTCGCATACAGCCATGTAATTTCCACTTCCTGCAACAGGTGGGTGACATGTTTTTAACGTCCAGTGTAGTGATTTGACTTAAATGACATATTGCTGGAAAGACTGTAATAATAACCTCTCTCATCTGTGTTGTTAATTCAGAGGAATAGTGGTAATGTTTTGCAGTGGTTTATTTTAGCATGCCATCACCGTTAGCATAGACTGACTCAAATGATCCTAGATAAATGACCCTGCGTGCATGGTCTTCGCAGCAAAAAGATGATAAAGTTCTCACATTAAAACGTGGTATCAGCAACATGCTTATTCTACGTTAGCTTTTCAGCAAGAGCAGCAAGGGAGGGGGTTTCCATTGCTAATAAGTATATATTCAGTAGTCTTTGTGTGATTCACCTGAAAGGTCATAAAGCAGCATGTGTAATTATTGCTCAGCCCCATGCTGATTGGCTGCCTGCCTGCCTGCCTGATCTTCATTGTTGGTTGCTCATACTGAGT
The DNA here is from genome assembly GCF_910591455.1 of Pholis gunnellus. Classification (NCBI taxonomy): domain Eukaryota; kingdom Metazoa; phylum Chordata; class Actinopteri; order Perciformes; family Pholidae; genus Pholis; species Pholis gunnellus. The sequence continues at coordinate 19,956,036 of NC_136532.1, forward strand.
AGTATGTTGTATTGATTTGCTGTTTGGAGAAGATTTAGACCTGTCACACACATGCACACTCACACACATGCATGCCATGGTTTTAAGGCAGTGGGGTTATAGGATTATGAAGAGGAGAAGTGAAAATTCCTGTTTGGGAGATCTGCTGAGGCTTAAGTTTCCCCATTGCACATGTCACGGTGGAAAAAACTCCCAGGAGGAGGTGGGGATCGAAGCGTCAATCCCACAAAAGGCTCAGGGTAAACACAGAGGAATTCAATGACCCAAAGAGTGCTCTCTGGTTTTCTTTTAGCCCAGCTTGTGTTTCTTGCTTGTGTTGCTCTGAATTGTAACGTTGCCATGCAACTATTTATCCAATGCTTGCATTAACATACCTGAGTATTTCTTTTTTTACATAAAAGCCAGTGGATCATTGCTTTCACAGTGTGACTAAGCTGCAAAACCCCAACTTATTGTAAATCCCTCTGTAAAAACGAGACCTCATGTCTTAAATAATAGAAGAAACTTACTATAGGATGGACATTTTTAAGCTAATAGCAGCTAATAACAATACAAATACATACAAAATGTAATTATGAAAAAATAAATGTAAGAAAAAAACCTTAATGAGATGCATTGTTGGAGGTCTATGCAATAGAAAACATGGGTGTACCAGAATCAAAAGGTGGCACATGTGCAAAGAATACAGAGAAGGATTTCTGTCTGCCTCCCTCCTTCCATGTCGGTGAGATAAAGTACTAAAACAGTGCCGCACGCCTCCAAGAAAAGCTTCCAGTTTTGTTTGGAGAGCACTGCAGCTACAAGGGAACATGCATTACAAAGCAGGAGCACTTGAATGACTAAGCTGGATGTCATCGTCAGGGAGAGCGAGAGCGAGAGAGAGAGAGAGAGAGAGAGAGAGAGAGAGAGAGAGAGAGAGCGAGAGAGAGAGAGAGAGAGAGAGAGAGAGAGAGAGAGAGAGAGACTGCAGGGGCCTGGAACAACACTCGACTCACCACCGACTGTCAGCTGCACAGTCATCTGAAATGGCTGCGTGTGTCAACACCTCCAAGAATAACTGTTCCTACTTCAGTGTGTGTGTGTGTGTGTGAAATAAGTGCCGTCACCTGAGCTTACAGCACTAGCAGCAGTGAGGGATCTGACGGGTATAAATCAGTATATTTTGCAGAGGTGTACGTGTGCGTGCATGCATGCATGTCATCCTCTATGATTATTTTATGTCTGTGTGTGTATAACAGATGTGAGTGTAAGTTGCATGAATATCTTCTTACTTAACCCGAAAGAATCTGCAGCATCTAAGATGTGTAGAGTTGGTACACACGCTTCAGTGAATGAGTGTGTTACATCTATGTGTGCTCCTGCATCATTTATTAACAGGACGTGATGGATGGTGCTTACAACACAATAAGTATTCTATGAGGAAATAACATGCGAACATTACCTCAAAGTAGCTTTAATCTATCTGGCAGTGTCATAAATACACTGTGTATCAGCTTGTTCCACATCTTTATTAATAATATATGATGTTTACACTTCGTGACCCTCTTGTGCATGATTTGTGCAGCCCAACATATTTGGTACCTTAACAAATGTTGGGATCTATACAACAACTCAGTTTTAGCCATTACACTACTGTATAGTGATTTTTGGGGTTGACCAACGTTTGGCTGCATGTAGTTATTATGATTAAACCACCAACAGGCTGTTGCCTGTTAAAGAAATAGTTTGATATTTTGGGAAATTTGCCTCTTCACTTTCTTGAGACTGAGAAGATGATCGGTAGCACTTTCACATGTGCTCATTAAATACAAAGCTACAGCCAGGAGATGGTTAGCCAAGCCTAGCATAAAGACTGGAGCCAGGGGAAACAGCCTGACTCTGTCCAAATGTGACAACATAATAAATAAATAACATAGAAGCACCTTTAATCATGACTAAGAAACTCCACGAAACAAAGTGAATGTTTATGTATTTCCTAAAATGTTTAACTAGTCCTTTAAGGGGTTATATAGAGAGGCTGTGATGAGTTGCCGTCATTGTTTCCCCATTCATTGTAGACATCAGTTTCCCACACTGGCTCCCTCTGTCTTTCTTTTGGCTTCATCATTTTTTGAAGCCCAGGGTGCATCTCCACGTTATTGCCAAGGGAACATTGCTGTCTTTGACAGAGAGAGGACTCTTCCTGCTAGTCATATTCAAACACTGCAATCTAACTCCAAACTCAGCACAAACAGACCTATGATGAAGAAAAAATGTTGAAAATGTGCACGAAAAAAAGAATCTATTTGCATCTTTCATAGCTTGAAAAGAACGCTCTTCCATATTGTTGTTCTTGAAGTAATTGACTTCTAGCAGCATATTCTGTCCAGCATTTCTTTTTAGACGAAATGTCCCAAAGTGAAAATTACACCATGACACCAACTGGAACTTTTGTTGACCTCTTCACAGTAATGAAAAGTACACAGGGAATTTAAAGTACTCTACACCCCATTTAACGCTACCGAGCCTTAAAATAATTAACCACCCATGAGAATATTTGAATGTGCTGTTGGTGCTGGCTAGTGGAGGTGAAGCTGAGATCAGTGTTTGGCATGCTGTGCCCCTCCAGGTCGAACAGAGTTTAGCCAAGCAACATAGGAGTACAAGAATGTTCCGCACACAGGGGTTTGCTCAGGTGAGTTGTGGGCATGGATGATCTTCTTTTTTTAAGCCAATGCCAGGGCATTGGTAGGAGTGGTGCTGGTGTTAGTGGGAGCCCTGGCTATGGGAATGAGGTCATGGCACAGGGACTCCAGCGCTCCCCCTCGGCTCTGTCGGGCCCTGAGGCTCCCTCACATCTGTGTGCTGTCTGACCCAGCGGCAGGCAGCTGCTCCCTCTCATTATACCCCCTAATGGATGGATCCGTTTCCCTCTGACCTCATCCTGCCTCCACAACAACATCCCTCCATCGCTCCGTCCTGATACCCCTTCATCCAGGCACAGACCCCCTTTTCTTCCATGTCTGAAGCACTGAGAAGGCACAACTTGGCCTTCGTTGGAAACAAGGCCTTAGATTACAGTCTGCAAATGATTATTAGGAATGTATGGTGTATCAGTAATATAATTATTGAGTAACTACATGTAAGTACAAAAGAGGAGGACAAGATGTTAGGTAAGATGAGTTTAACCACTTGGTGTTTAAAGAGAGAAGCATAAATTCATTATAATTTAGTATACATATAGTTTTGATGCATTTGTTGTTGTTGGGGAACAAAACATGTCTGAAAAGAAAGTTGTGCTTTTACAGTTATAATAGTTTTTAAAAGGATTAAATACTGGGGAACTGTAACAGAGTTGTGGCATCCAAAATAGGATCCATATGAAACTCAAAACCGATGTTAGAGCAGAACCGTGACGACCCTTTTTGATGAGTTTATCGGTCAAAATACGGTTTATAAAAAGTTAGTGTATTGATATTCATAGAAAAAAACTAATTACATAAGTATTATGTTTCTGCTTTTTGGTGGCAGTAAATTACTATCCGAACAAAGTAATGAACATGTATTTCAGTGTAACTCTGGGGTAAATTGGTACCTTGTGTATTAAACAGATTTAGACTTCTTGTCTTAATCTAGGGCCAAGTCAAATAAGTATCTCGTGCCACCAGTTCATGAGTTAATCCAGTGGTTCTTAAATGTTTTCTGCCATTCCTCCGTTTGGACGAAGAAGAAAAAAAAGGAAAAACAAAATCTCAAAACTGCCTTCACAAGGAAAAAATGCCTCTTTGGTAATAAACAAATGCCTCCTCAGTAATAAAATGTGTATAAAAGGGGATTAAATGAATACAAGCAATAAACAAAATAAAGCCTGCAGGCGTTTACAGCAGGTCAATGTTAGGCAAGTACAAACTCTAGCACAAATATCACTGAGATATGCCTTGATGCAGCTAAATCAGTGTAAAGGTGTTCTTTTAACATTCACTCCAGCTATGGGTCTCAGATGCTCAAAATCTCTCTCAATCAGAAAAGACTGCAAAGAAGTCTCCAAAAAGGACGTAAAGACGAGAGTTTCCATCTGAATCTGATAAAATTAGGCCTGCATTAAGTTTAGGAAGGAAAGAAATTGCCCTGGATGTTCAATTCCCCACCTCTCTTACGCCCTAAAGAAAGGATGTTATCACACCCTGATTGGCCAAGAAGGCAAAAGCATCAAGCTGCTCCCAATTCTTAATTATGAACACTCCACACACACACACACACACACACACACACACACACACACACACACACACACACACACACACACACACACACACACACTCTCATACATGCAGTGTAACAGGTGACCAGAATAACCATCCAATCAACTCAGGGGAATTGGGACATTCAGCCAAAAGTAATTTGGAAAAGAGAAATGACAGAAGAAGAATGACGGACTGCTACGTGGCTGTGTAGAGGGACTGCTACGTGACTGTGTAGAGGGACTGCTACGTGGCTGTGTAATGTATTTAAGTGTCTTCTACTACTTACCTAGACCCTCTTGTATCACTTGTGGCTGCAAAAAGCCAAGATGGTGACAGCCAAAATGCCAAACTGGAGGCTTCAAAGAGCAGTCCACAAACCAATGGGTGACATCATGGTGACTACGTCCACTTGTTATATAAAGTTCATCTTGAACCCAAGATAGGATTTTGCACATTTTTCTTTTTTACTTGTTTTTGCGTTTATTACCGTCAGCTTACCACGTTGTCATGTTCGTCTCAGAGGCAGAGCCTTTTTTGCTTTTATCCCTGTCAAATATTCTGTAAACGTACAAACAGTCTATCTGACTGAACACCATTGCTATTGTGAACGCACAATTTATTTACCAGCGCCTCTGCACCCCACAAGGGGTGCATGTCACACACTTTCGACCAACTGAGTTAAACATGCATGTTCTCTTGCACAAATGGCGTGTAGTTTTAAGGATCATCCACATAAACTGGCCAGCTCATACTGTATTTGGAGAGCACACAGATATTTGTTTTGCTTTACAATAGAAGCAAAACGCATACAAAAGTTGTGTAATTAATAACATCAAACACTCACACACCTTTTACATTCAGTCCTATTTTTCTGTTATTTTTTTCTTGTTTAAAATGAGCTTCACTGAAAGACATATCACCTTCATGTCTTCATTCCTTTGAGATCTCTTCCCAGTTGTCCATAGCTGCGAGTGTTTTCACCAGTAGTGGCTGGTTGTGCGTGTGTGTGTGTGAGCATCAGCATTTATCTTGTGTCCAGAGTATTGAAAGGGCAAAGAAAAGGCTAGAGAAGAAAAAGGAGCTATGTTCTCTTCAGAGCCCTCCACCTGTGTTTGCCACTGAGCAAACACAAGCTTTTGTCACGAGTGGAAGACAGCTTGCGGTTTGCTCTTTGGAGTTGAATTTCAAGTTCTCTCGGCTCTTTTGATTTTGCCACGGAAGGCAAAGCGAGCTATCAACACGCCCTCCCATGGAGGCTTCTCCCGAGGCGTGATGGATAGAATCCGTAATGCGTCGGTATACCCCAGATATTTGTCTTTATCATTAGCACGGTGCTCGCTGCGTTTGAAGCACTGTGTGAGGAGCATGGCTCCGACCACTTATAGGCAGAGAGGCTTTTTTCAGCGAGCTCATCTCCTCTCATCATGTCTCCCCTCAACTCATCTCAGACCCGCAGAGATGCAGATTGAGGAATTGCTATTTTATTACACAGCTTCTGTGTTTATTACTGAGCGGCATGATTCATCATTCCCGTTGGGAAGCCGCAGCACAGCAGACATGTCAATCATCAAATGTGGCTGGTTGGGCACGCCTGGTGATCAATGGCTTGAGGTGCAGGCCAGAAGAGAGGGAAACGGAGAAAAAGAAGACGAAGAAAGAAGCAGAGAGTCCATGCTAATCTCCTCTGCAGATGGAGGGCAGCAAAAAAAAAGAAAAGAGAAAATGGGAGATATTATGGGCCTTGTGATGATCCGTTGGATCTTGAATGCATTGAAGTGATGCAATTCTTGGGATACTTGAGTGTGTGCGGAGGTTGGGGGGTGAGGGTTCGACAGACGGACAGAAAAAGTCAAAAATAAAAAGCACAACGGCAAAACATTTGGTTGCCAGGCAACAGGGCTTGAAGCGACGGTAGCATTAGAGTTATGAAGAATGGTGGCGCATGACTCGACTTCTCCGATCCGGTTTCAGGACGGTATCGGGGCTGTGTGGTGGGCGGAGAAAGAGAGAAATGTCTCCACCTGTCTGGATTTGTCAGAGCCAGTGAACAATGACACTGGCCGCTGGAGACTTTGTCTCGAGGGGCCCGACCCGGGCTTATCATCAGGGGTCCTCAGACTGGGCTGAGGTTTAGAGGTCTCTTGTTAGTTTTGGGGTCCATCCAAGTCAATTACACAGCACGTAATCTTAAAGATGAGTTCATTATGTGTTCTCGTCACATGTCTGTGTAAGGTGGGTCATAGGCTGAGAGGCTTAAGACAGAAAGTTAGACCGGAAGTAGGGAAAGAGAAGTCGGGTGAAGTGATGGAAGAAATCAGATTACTTCAGTCAAATGAAAGTACCAAACCACTATGTAAAATTACATTGAAAGTAAAAGTCTCACATTCAATCCAACTTCAGTAAAAGTAGAAGTATAATCAGCTAAATGTACTTAACCTTTAGAGACCCACATAGACCCGCTTTGGCTTTTTTAGGGGGTACAGGGGATGTAAGTGGTAAACATCATCTTAAAGCTGGGAACCTGAACATGTCTTTGAGGTGCAGCTTCGCCCTGCGTGTCAAGTTAATCTAGTCATAAATTTAAAGTGTAAATTTGTAAAAGGGCTAAGAACACTATTATGAAAGTATATGATGGCGCATCATCATCACTTAAGTTTTTGGTAAATTTAAAAAATGTTATCACTTAAAAATTGGTAACAATAATCAAAAACACCCCCCAAAATACTGCTTGAAGGCACAAAGACCAAACACCATAGGAGTCATGCTGTGGTTTGGAATCTCAAACCATTGACAAAAATTTCATTTTTTAGCGATTGGATGGCACGCACTTCTGTTGTTAAAACTGCTCAGAAAGAGAAATGAGCATTCCCTCTTCCAAACAGTTTCCATACAATTTCTGAGATGCTCAAACCATCTGCTGCATCTGGTTTCTGCTGTTGTGTCCTCGTTCCGTGTGAAACCAAAAGTCAAGCTCGGAAACATTACGACCGCCAAAATCAACACAACATGAGAGTTCCTTGTAGTAGCTTTGAGTTACGTTACTAACGTATTCATTCCAAACTATGATCTTTCATGAACCTAACCAAGTAGTTTTCTTTCAATTCACAATGTTAAGCAGGTGATGAAAAACTGCCACCTCGCTGGTACTCTCCTATGTAGTTTTGGGAGTCATTGACAAACAACCTATTCTGATGTTTAGGGATTAAGTTGTGTTGTAAATTATTATATAAGATATTAGATTGTTAATATTGATGCATCGTGTAAGCAGCGCTTTACTATGACAGCTGTCGGGCCCCTCCAAAGGGACATGTGCTAAATCAGAAGGGTAACAAGATGATTATAGGGCCAGAAAAGAGAAGAAAAAAGATTCTGCACAAATTCTTTTCTCTATATTCAGGTTTTTATGAAACATTTAATAATTGTACCTCATGGGCCTAAAACTGTTAAACGAGACCGTCTAAGTTTATTGGGGACATGTTTCTTTGATGGAAACGCTATTTTCAGTGCTCATCACTCTTATATTTCACCATTCCTTCCTCCCGCTATTGTCCTGCACAGTATTGTATGTGTGTGTACGTGTGTTTACAGTATGTGGCCCGCAGAAGTGTGTGTGTCTGTCAGTCAATTTGTCAAACCCGTCAGCTTCTCAACCCACAGGCAGACAGCAGACCAGGCCGTTATGGTTACCTTGCATTATGGTTTTTGACAGTTCATCACCTCCAACCTTGTGTCACTGAGAGCATCTTCCTCCAACTCCCATCAACCCTGGCCCGTTCCCCTCACTTACACTTCATTTCATATCAAAAGATTTCACTTTACGTCACAGAAGCATGTTCCATCATATTGAATGTTCCCCTGACCCAAGTCTGAGCTGCAGTATCAGATGCCGTACAGTACTCACACTCAACAACATTTCACTGCGGCTGCTGCGGTTCAAGCCTGAGGCCATCTGGTTTAAACCAGATAGCAACACACAGCGGACAGAGGATCCCTCGTATGCACAGCTGAAAAACGCTTCCTCAGAGAGCTGTCCAAATAAGAGGTTGGAGCCCCCAAAACAAAGTATACGCTCTTATGCTGATTACAGTGAGCATGCATACCAGATGGGAAGTAAACATGTACTGTACCATGCAATGAGTCTGCGTGTTATTTTCACCAGTAGAATTGAGCTTGCAACATGTGTTTTTTCCTTCCGCTAAGCCTCTCAATGACTTGTAGAGTAACACTGAGAAAGAGCTCAGTGTTTGCTGCTTGTTGCTCAACATTGTAAAATAATTATAAGAATGAGGTCTGAAATCCACCTGTGTCTGCTATGTCTCTGTGAGTGTTTGTGTGTTGCTTAAACATGCATATGTATTTATGCATACGGTGAACAGGGTGTTAAGCTAGTGATTGTGTAAACATGTGTGTGCTTTTGGGTATTCATCAATGTATGTGCAATTTATGGATGTATGTGTATTTGGATTATTTGTCTTTAAAGGCATATTTAATGTATTTATGTACCAGTTATCTTAATGTATTATCCTACACTAATACAAAAAGGAAACATGTTTATAAATACTTCAATGAATCAATCAATGATTAATTGCAACTAATAATTACTTTAATCATCCATAAGGTTGGTGTTTTTTCAGTAACGCTTTGTTTTGTGAGTCTCTAATATCCTGCTCACAGGCAGCATGGGATACAGGAGACCGTTTAACAGAACAACTCACAATATCTTACTTACTTTCTTCCGTCTGTGGGTGTCTGGACGATGTCAGTGTGATGCAGCAGACTTAACACTCCGTGTGCTGACAGCATGGGGCCTTGTCTGATAAGACAAGCCTGCAGCTCGCCTGGGCGGCCCTGTGCAGCTCCCATGACACCTGCTCCAGCTCCTACTCTGGTATAGTGTCAAACGCCGTACTTAGATGTTATCTGAGCAACATTTCATTTTGTGGCATGGACCTACCTGAGCTGTGCTTGTGAGTGTACTACCTGTGAGCGGATTCATGGTTGTCAATGCAGCTTGAAACTGGGTTTTTCAAAAATTAAATTAATTATAAAATATTAATAATATGAAATCAAAATGACTACCTGGCATTCTTAATTCATTCACTTCATTATGTTCCCCTACATAACAATGGCAATGTCATGAGTAACTCCCCGAATCTCATCATTTGTTATCGGTCTCAGAGAAGCCTCACGTTTCAGAGTTCCCTTCTCAAATTCTTGCTATCACTGCTTCATCTGGAAAGACTACCTGTCAGAAGCCTCGATTTCATCCATGACTGACTTTGTCAGCTCGCTGTAAGAAGACAGATTAATCTACTGTTTATTTAGCTTGCCAGGACAATCTGTCTCTTGCTCAGCAGAGAGTGATATTGGATCCTTTCTGCCGTATACATACCGGTAATGTCACACTGAAACTTACTTGTCAGGTGCCTTTGTGTCCTGTTCCATTCATTTGAAGCGACTAGAGTGACTGGTAGAAGAACCTTCAACACCTTGTTTAGCAACATTACAAGCAGCCAAACGGGTCACGGGTCAATGGCACAGGATACTGCCAATTGGAAGAAACGCTGATAAGAATATTCATGAACGGAATAGAAAAAGGATAAACAAATCATTTTTTTCCTGCTTCTCCTTATCTCTTTCATTTTCCTTTCCTATAACTTGAGGTTTAAAGGTCAATTGGATGTACAATATCAAATCGTGTTTGTACTTAAAGTCTGTTTGTTCCATCTTTGCTAAATTGTACACTGGGATAAATGCCTTTGTCTTAGACACAGTAGAGAGATGACAGGAAATGAGGGGAGAGAGAGAAATGGTGAATGACATGCAGTTCATGGTCAGCACTCTGAGCCTATAGGCTCCAATGCCCTCCACAAAGGATCACTGTAAACGTGCATTCAATAATACAGAGTGCAGATGCAGCACCTGCAAAAATACCTCCTAGAGAGTTGCCTGCAGTGCCAATAAATACACGCTGATACCTAACTTCATTGTTAGCTTGCATGTGAGTCAGCGTTTGTGCGCATCATAACTTTTAACCAGGTTAGGCACATGCTCTGTTTACGGAAGCTCTGATGTCAAAAGGGTTACATTGGCATGGAAACATCGAGCTCTGTCAGGTTTGTCAGTTCTGTCTCAAAGGGTTCTGTGTACAATTTGATGTCAACAAACAACATTTTGGCAAACAGAAAGCTTGCACACGTGACCACAATGATTATGTCTTTCCTCTGTGAGATTAGTTTTTGTTGTGCACTTGAGGATGTGGTGTGTGACTGGTTTCTCCAAGACAACAGACTCAACTCAGCTGTAAACATTTGAACCAGAATGAGACCTCAACCAAAGCCTGGTCAGTACCTGGCATACTCCATGCATGTAAATGCTCCCAGCAGCTTGTACTGGCTTTTTCTCTTCAAGGAAAACTCCTGTTTTCAGGAGCCTGGCCTGAGCTGCCAACATTAACAAAGAGCGACGCCATGTTACCCAACATTAGCCGAGCACCAGCCCTCCCCAGTGCTCCTCTCTGGCACAGGGTTGTCAGAGAGCAGGAGGCTCAGGGATGCTGTCACTTTGAATGACTCCATGAATAGGCCCAGGCCTTTTAGAGCATGCTGCTTGGCTGTAAGCTGTTTTGACATGGGCCCTAATACCTCTCTTGCACTTGGCCAAAGGGTTTGGGTTCAGAGCCCTGTTCATGAGGAGGAAAACTGCAGTGTTTGGCAGCTCACAGCGTGCAGAGACAAGAACGGTGCTTTTCTGCCTGGCTGAGAGGGAATGGGGGTGACATGTGGCTCACACAGGGCTGGATGGACGTCAGTCACTGCTGCTCATCTCCCATCTCCCCCTCTGACCATGTGTCTGTCTGTCTATCACTGACTCTGTCTGTCTGGTCTGCTTCTCTGGCAGCTGTAGAGAGTAAGGTGAGAAATAAACATGAACTATCTGTTGTGTAGGCTTACCGAAATATATAATAAATAAAAAATATTTAAATGCAAAGACCCACCTTATCCCTTACACACACACACACACCTATGCTGCACTCTTGTCTAAAGCACGTGTGAAGCATGTTATAGCCCTTCAGACCTCCTGCTTTCGAAAGACCTCTTTTAAAAGCAGGATATTTAACTTGGCCAATCATAATATTATCTAAGTAAGACCTGGTACCCCTTATTGTGCTTTTGAACTGACATGACTCTAATGTTAAAAACTACCTGCAAGCATAAAGGTGTATGTTAGCATAAATATGGCGACTTGGTGACTGAAAATGCATGCACTCATGGTAATATACGATCATAAAGGTATGAATAAACCCCCCCCCCCCAAATATCATGTGCTGAAAATAAAAGTTGGAAAGTCCTAAACATCTTGGCAGTTTGAGGCAACAGATTGCCCTTGAGGTAAGGAAGCTGATGTAGTGGAGGATAAAACCCAACCAACATATACTTTTATTGTACCCACATTTTTATCGGTAGAATAGTTTAGTCTGACATTTCAATTCAGTGTACACAAATCAACAGTACAATAATATCAATGTTGATCAAATACATTTTCTTCATAATTTGCTTATGTCAATGGTAGTCAAAGGGATATACTTATGTGATACATCATTTTTCATTTTTTCATTTTTCTTAGTTTTTATAAATAGTCTGCCCTGATTAGTTAGTTGTGTTTTTTTAAGTTCTAAAATTTGACACACCTGCTCCTCGTTGCTCTGGCGGCACTTGTGGGTATTTTTGGTAACTGCAAGTGAATTTTAAAAATACAGGTGCCTTTTAACAACCACTGGGAACAGCAAAATGTATGTCTCTTTAGCTGATAAATGGTCCACCAGCTAGTTGCTGACGTTGATTGTTTGCTGTTTGGTGCTGTGTAGGGTAGCGTGTTTATCAGAGCTTATTCCTCGAGGACACCAGTCTGCAGCATCTGGAAACAAGGCTGATGAAAGCTGAAGCAAAACAATGAAGTTGCAGACCATAAACCCAAAATAATGAGGTGAAAGATGCAAAAAAATCCTCTGCAGAGCTGGGGGGAAGCAACCCTATTCATTTTATCCAGTGTTTAATATCCTAATATTGCTACTGCAGTGACCTGATAGTAGAAGTCACAAGCTGCTGACATTACCATTTCATTTCCCCGAGCAGGACACTAAAGTTCAGTTGAAGAACTTGTTCGAGAAATGGTATGGAGCTCTCTGCATGTGTCGAGAATGGAAGTGTGCAGTGAGTCAAACTCTTATTTGAACATACAAATAGTCTTAATCTTGAATAAATAAGGGCACATGGCTAAATCGTTAGCAGTGATAAAGTGGACTAAGCTCCCTGGAAGCTAAGGTAACACAAACACGGCGAGTAATGCCTGCAGATAAGACTGGTTTGATCCACTGTGTGCACTGCAGACCAAAGGCCCTGTGATGCTGCTCTGTGTTGATAAAAGCCAGACCACAGCAAGGCCATGAAATCAGCTACCACAGCGAGTTATTCTCTCTGTCAAACGTGTTTCTGATGACTTGCTTGTTTGTTTATTGGTGGCTTGTCTCTTTGGAATTTGAGATCTGATCCTACGCGTACAGTAACCCTGCGACAAAGCGGGAGAAGTGTTCAGGTTTCCTCTGTTTGAGTCTTTGTCTGGATATCGCAGGTGAAGATCAAGAGAGGGCCTACGCTCTGATTATAGATAGGTCTGGCAGGTAAAATGTTATGTAAGAGCGTATCCTTTTTCCTTTTACCATTTTATGCATTTGTATTCATGTGATTTTGTTTAATTGCACGGAGATGGAATTCAAAAAGTTAATTTTATACATAGGAGAAGGCAGAGGGATTGAAACATTTTAAAAAATGTTTAGTTCCTAAACCGGACCCAAACTGAACAGTGCTGACTCACCGCTTTAAACACCCAAATGGTCAGCCAAACATTTTCTCTGCCTTTCTAAGAAAGCAGACAATAGCAGCTCTCCTTCCAGGAGATCAGAAGGCTCAGCTATGCATTACTGCCATCTAATGGTCAGGGAACTATAAAACACTGACTTGGCACAGTACCACCACGGTGTATAGGGAACTGTATCAGTTATGTATTCTATATCCATGTAAAATAATCCGATTTCATGTATTACATGCACAAGTGGCATATGTCCATATTTGTTTTAATTACTACAAATGATGTACTGTTTAAATGATTAGTAAAATCCCAAGCCCTGCTCCTAACAGAGCAACTGATGTGGTCTCTTTCTGTGTATGTGTGTGTTCCTAATTCTTTTCTGCTAAGACACCTGCCTAGTCATTGTCTAGCAACAATTAAAATCATGAACTGATTCAACCTTATCTGATCATACCGCCCCGCCTATTTTGTATCCACAACGTAAAGCTCTCAAGTGCTTTTGTGCCCTAATTACATGTATCAAACATCAAATAATGGCTGCAGCTGGCTCGTGTCTGTGTGTGCAGTGCAATAACTCATAAACATTGCATTATTACAAAAGCAAAAGCACAATAAGGATGGCAAAGAGTATCGGTTTCACAAGCACTGGTTAAATAGAGCTCCGAATGTAAGAAAATACTGACTGAGTGGCGGTGGGGAGATAAACACACACTTAAAAGCAGCACGTTGATACACTGTATCCGCTGTCAGAACAATTCACCTGCCGCCATCTCTCAGCGCCACCATTCATGGCCTCACCATCGCTTTTCTGCCAGTGCAAATTGACATGTCATCACTTGACTTTATTGATCAAACCTCAGGTGCAAAGTGGAGGCCCCCGCTGAACACCTAACCTCATTTTTTTTTTCTCTCTTTCAAGCATTTTAAAGCCTCACTGTTTCTTCAATGTGACGCTCTCTGTCTCTTTGGAGTTCAGCGTGGGTAAACATGAGGCTGAAAGCTGCCGCGGGCTCCTTTTAGAAAACACTACAAAACTTGCTTTAACTGTAGCTGTCTGGCTTTCAGTGCCATACAAACACAGGGCTAATGTGATCCTGGCTAACCCCGGTGCCCACGGTGGTCACACTAGTGTTGTCTGCTGACAGCTTCTGTTAAGACTCTATTGTGTGGACATAGCCGGGGAAGACAAGAGGAGAGGTAGTTAAAAGCACAAAGGGGACATGGGTCCACACTCTTTCTCTCTCATCACAGCTGCCTTTTCTTCTAGCTGCTGCTGTGTCGATCATCCTGCGTGAATGGGGATCCCCAGGCCTCCCCTCAGCTCCTGAGGTTAAGGGGAGTCTGGAGAGGTGTGTGTCGGGGGGGGGGCTCACCAAACTGCTGGACCTCCAAAGACAGGTGCAGGCCAAGATATGAGAGACTCATAAAGGTGCAGACAGATAAGTTGCTCTGAGAGACTTTGGTTGGAACTCAGTGGCTTCCTTAGTCGCTCCGGTCCCACTCTTCCCCTGGTCATTTGTCTCAGGCTAACCGCTGGAGCAAAAGGTGTTGTTGTGCCTTGTCGCTTTGCACACGTTCAAAGCAAAGGGTAAAGGATGTGGCTCTATTCTTCGTGGTGTGATTGAAGTTCGATAGGTAGGGAAGCTTTCTACTTTCACAAGACAAGCTTTTGTCTTTACGAGATACATTAACGTCATCCTAATCTAATTTAATTGTCTTTGCTCAAAGAGTTCGGTCTGCCTATGTACCCCCCTGAGTGCCACACACTATTGTGCCAGACAACAAGTTTCTTCCTTCAACACAAGTCAGTTAATGCTGATAACATACTTTATGTTCAGATAGACACAAATTTACCCAACGAAAACAAATCCAGTTGTGATTTGTATAATTGATATTCATTCCGTTCAGTGTTGTTTCAAAAATATATGTTATTCGACTAAATGTCAAGCTGATAGTTCATATAGGTCCTCAAATTAGTTGTTAAAAGTAATTTTTAGCTTATTGACATTTTGGAGAATGTTATGTCTCTTTTACATGTCTTAGATGAGTAACATGGTCTTATTAAAAACAATGCTAACTGTGATGAGGTTAGGTATCCACTTCAACTATACTCTCTCTTAACATCAGTTAGATGGTCGGTGCCAAGTAATGCTGGTCTTGGTGTGACCATCTAGTTGTGAGCTGCAACGCACAAGCATTAACCGGGTACCAATTGTGACACCAGTAACTGATGTTTTTATCGTGAATAAAAACTAACAATGTCATGCAGGTGCTACGTAAGCATATTAGTTATTATAACTTAAAGGTACATAAACAGAAATTCAAACTACTGACAGTATAAAGTTATGTATCAGTAAACAGTATGGAGAACTCTAAGTTGGACACAGAATTAAAACTTAAAATGTTATGACATTTGTTGCTGTAGCATTTGGGGTTTTCTCAACTTTTTCAAATTTAAAGTGCACGTGGGAGAAGTTTGTATCATGAATGGTACAAGCTTTGTACTTTGTAGCAAATTTTGTGCCCCAAAATGTTTCATGTCCTGTTTTGGGAGACTTAATCAGGCTTTCTATATTAAAAAATGCTAAAGGTCACTGAGGTCACAGAGACAAAGGCCTTTATGAGGGGAGTGGAAGCCCTGTGTGCAAGGGATGACAGATGCCGAGACGTGATTGGCCTGTTCCTGCACGGATGGGATTCGCTGTCAACAGGTCCCAATTAGTCCAATCAGAGTGGAAGGAAATGGCACAGAAAGGATACTTTGTTAGTGCTACTGTTTGTGAAGCTGGAGGCAAAAACAAAACACAATCGCTTGTTCTTTCTTCCCACCCCACTGGGCGCACCAGATTCTATGGGGGCAAATTAACTTGGGATTTAGACTTGTTGTAGCATTGCTTTGTTGACACTTGCTGCAGCACGGGGACTACATTGTCACAGCCTTTAATGTTGCTGTTGATGTAAATATTGGCTTCTGCGTTGCTTTTGTGTTTCTGAATAGTATTCAATGACCAGGACTTCCTGACACAAATGCATCATCGAGGGCCTTTCAGATTGTGCACAAACACGGCAGCAGTCTCACCAGCAGGCTGCAGTTTACATGAAAAGTCATTCATGTGAGAAAAAAAATGTGATCAGGGCAGATTAGAAGAAGTATGGACCACAGAAAACAGATGCTGAGTCATATTTGAAAAATAAAACTGTGGACTAAAATTGTGAGAGAAGTTTTGAAGCACTGCAGGAAACACATTGTTAAAACTTAAAATGTCAGTTTTAAGTTTTGATGATAAAAAAACATGAGGAAAAGGGTATGAACATAGATGAAGAGTTCATTCATTTCTTTGTTGGATTAGAATGAAATGTTCTGATCTTCTGAACAATAGTACTCTAATGTGATCACTTGAGCTGGAATCAGCAGTATTTCAGGAGCTGGAAATAATAAAGAGATATTTCTCATAGTTCTGAACGCCATGTAGATAACATAATATGTATTCACATAAATGAATGCACTGAAAAATAGGAAATCTAATATCACATGAGGATTCATTTGAGCAAATAGCCATCCTGAGACCTTGACCTAACTAACTAATCAGCCAGCGTTTAGTGAGTGATGGGATATTGACCTTTGACCTGAGGAAGTCATTTAAAAGGAGAGGCACTGAAGATCTGATTCATGATCAGAATATCAGTGGAGGCTTGATACCAGGGATGGCAGAGGTGAGGATAGACAGGTAATTGGGGAGGTGGAGCGGGGATGTCTTCTTTCTCTGGACCTGTCACTCCCTCCCTTGTATCTTATAGATGTAGATGAAGCTGTCTCTGGATCAGTGTATAAGAGTGCAATTTAAGACTTTCATACCAAAAGACTAGTTTCAAACACAGTTGTTAAGTCTTAAACTTTGCTCTCATGCAGCTTTAGATTAATTCCGATGATATTAGTCAGAGCTTTGCTAAAATAAACCATCTGAAATGCCACAATGACTCATTCAAAAAAACAAAGCAATTGGTCGACTTGACCAATGTCTCATCTACGCCAAATCCTATTGACGTGATCTCACTGGCTTCTTACACAAAGAGAAATGTGTTCTTGTCTGAAGACTTCTCCACCAGGTTTTGGTTTGTAATTCTTGGTGTGGAGACACGGGGATTGGTGTGGATATGGTTTAGAGGTCCTGTATTATTTAGTCTGGCATATTATTTTGGGGCTGTCTGGGCCCTTTAAAAACTCTCCCGCTAATATTATTACAGACATCCTATTGGAGCGTATTGTTGTGAATGGCCAGAGGAGCAGACGGACGCCAGCCTCCCATGGCCTGATCCTGGATTCCTCAGATATGGTATTTTCACCTTACAACTCTTCCATGACACTATGATGTTTTTCCATAGGGTTATGGTAACAGTCTACTGCCACATTATGAATTCTTTTTTCTTTGCTCATGATCACTCAGTGTTTGGCTGACCATTTCTGGAAAATATCCTTAGAAAATGATTTATTTAATGTTTCCAGCAGATAGCATGGATAACAATATACTCTATGACAGGAAGTAGAGGGCCACCTCATGGAAAATGTTGATGCCATACTGCTCATACTGACTATGAGCTCTGCTAAAACTCCACAAGTGATCTCTCACAAATAACTCAAATACTCCGTTACAGTGGTACATGTTTGTTAAAGTCCACTTCCGCTCAAAAATGTCTTTATTGTTTTTTTACTTCACTTGGATGTTTGAGGTTCATTCGGCAAAATGATGGATGTGCCGAGTCTGACACATTATGGCTGCTTTCACATTTATCGGTTGAGGAGGTTTTACATCGGTTTAACATTTGTATATGCGGTCAGATTTTGTGACATCATACTCATAGAAGCCATTGAACACATGATTTACACTACCCTTCCAAACATCACAAAGGAACAGAAGAATGAATAACTGAATTACAAAAATAACTTTTCTCTTTTGATGGACCACTTTGCACACGTTAAGTCTCAGGAGCTCGTGAAAGTCCAAATGAAAAAATAGACATTGTTATGAAGTGCCAGTCACTGGTTTCAGTCATGGTGCTATCTAACTGTAAGGAGATACACTGAGCTTGGAGGTTATTTTAGGGTTCACAGTCACATCTAAGGACCTCAAGGACCTCTGTTTTTCTTCCTATACGTCTGAAGGACGACACTGAAGAATCTCTTTAAGATCAAAGCCTGGAGATCAAACACACTGCATCCATAGGAAGAAGGAACAGTCATGTGGATCTCTATCACTGTCTGTCCCAAAAAAACAGCAGGCCGAGAGAACCAGCTGAGTGCTATATGTAACAAGACCCACAGGTACTGCTGTCTACACTGCAAGGACTCTGGTACAGGACCACAAGGTGGCCCCATGAGCCCCCACCTCTGTACTTTCTGCTCCCATGGCTGTTAATCAGCAGCCTTATTGGGGCCAGTCATGTTCCGGTGAGGCCCCTGTCATCCCCGAACCAAGTCGCCATAAAAAATGTTGGCATTGTACGTGTCTGTAAACCACAGGATACACTGAATGTCAACCTTCCTGAACTAAAAATACATTTCATAAATACCTTTTATATCAGCCTAGTATCACGCTTGCACAAACGCACAATGTCACGAGGTCAAGGTTAGAATAAAGATCATGGTTTGTGATAAAATAATAATGTAATGATGTAACCTAACAACGTAAGTAGCGAAATAAATAACAGCTACACTTATTACTCATTTCTCATGAGGCCTTTCTTACGCAAAGATAAGCAAAAGGAGTATAAAGTCAACATTAACTTTTGGTTTCACAACGGACATGAACAGCGGTGTCCTGAGTTTGTTTGACCCATCCACCACCCTTAGCAGACTCTCACAGACTTTATACTACATCACATGCTGTTACCGTCCATTACTTCCGTGGGAGTGTTTACATTTGAGTTAGTTGAAAGCCAGGTGCATCAATTCAGCCTCTAAAGGGAGCCTCCGTCCGATGCCGAGGGGCACTGACCGAATGTCGGTATTTGCCAATTTGGGAAGGACAACAGGTCGGTCGCTTGCTTTTACTGATGCAAAAAAGTCAACATTCAACATATCCGTGGTTTGCAGAAACGTACCATTCCAACAGTTTTTCCTGGATCCCCAAATTCAAAGCCTACAACAGGACCAGGGTATAGGACCAGGACCAAGACCAGGACTGGGGTGTCCATAAATACTGCCAGAGGATAAAAAGGAATGTGGGATAGGACTATTAAATATCAATGGCCTTCTTCTCAAGGCACCAAGGGTCAGTTCCGTGAACATTTTTTCTCCCCTTTTCCAAAACATTAAGCCCAAGGCATCTATTGCTGTGGGTCGAACACACAGTCTTACATAACCCAGCAGAAATGTTTAAGGGCCCCCTGAGATTTCCCCTTAAGAGAAGTCTGAGAAAGCACAGGACTATATGTCATTTTATATGGAGCATAAGAGTGACTGGTCTATCATTCGGGTTGGTAAAAAATGAAGTTAACTACTTGACAAGTAGTAAAGGATACTTCATTCTGAGGAATAAAAGGATATCCCATGTACAATTTTAGGTTAAAATATAAGACTGGCTGCTTGTTTCAAGTGCTTACCAGCAACCTATGATTATGTTTTCCTTTCAAGTGACCTGTTGTGGTACTGCAAATAACCTCTCACAGAAGCACGAATGAAAGTAGCTTGACATTGCTATAGTGCCACAAAGCCAGGCTTTGACTTTGATACCAGAGAAAGCGGTTTGCATCCCGTCTCCTGCAATAATTGGTTTCTTTTAAACATGACAACAATGCTTTCTCTTTCTTGCTGCGAGTTTGATGAAAAGATCAATATCACTCTCATGCCATGGGATTAAGTACAGAGCTAGCTTAGCAAAAAGACTGGATTCAAGGGGAAAAATGCTATAGCTCTATCCAACATTTTAAAAAGCTCACTTTGTAACATGTTCTACTTTCTTTGTCCAAACGTAAATTCCATCAATTGGGTTATAGTGAATAAACAGGTTGCATATGTTGGTGCTATAGGCTACATATGGCTATTATCCGTTTTAGGTTACATAATCTAACCCATGTACAATAGAAAATGCGGGGAGGTCCTCAGAAAAGTTGTTATTGTTTTTTCATGTCAGCTAGTATTGGCCTTGTTTCAAGCTGAACAGAGATTAAGACAAGCACTCGCACATTATGGGAATATCTGAGAAGACGCCAACAGTGGACACGACTGTAAGTTTGCTATGTTTTGCAAATGTGTTTCCATGACCCAGCGCATTAACTCTTCATCGACCAAAAAAACCCCACCACAATCCAGCGTAACTTTTTTTTTTTTGCCCTTTCCATAAAGCTTTTCTAATGTGATACTTACGGCTAGTCTCTCACTTCTCTGACCTTTGGGCTCCTTCCACCACTGAAGGCATTTTTACAGGTGGAGGAAGTCAAGATATCTCTATCCTGAAGCTACATTCCTCCTGTTAGTCTGACTGACTGATCGGTTGCAAAGAGACCTTTGATGCTTAAGGTGATGCACCAACTAGCTTCCTCCATTTGAACAGTCAGGATAAGACCGAACACAACCACCTGCCAGTCAAACATAATTTAGTGGAAGAGCCGATCTGGCCTGAAGCAGGGGGAGCTCCCAGCGCTCAGCATACCTGTCCAGCACTGATTGAAATAAAGTGAATGTCTGAGGGCTGAATGGCCCTGACAGATCTATGAAACAGCAGGGAAGTATAGTCACATATACACAGCCCATGTTTGTGCAAGTGTCTAAGAGAGTTTGATGTGGGCTGTTAAGTGTCTACTGCAGTGAACGACACACCTTCCCAGTCTTAATAAGTCCCAGCATGCATCTAAAGCAGCAAGACCTCTGTTTTTCTTCCAGCAGCGTTCAGTTCATACTGACAGGGCTGCTTTTCACCAGCCAGCCGGCCACAGCATACACAGCAGACACAAATACACATGGATATACTAGAGGCTGGTGAGTTATTATGGGATGGTAATCATTGATGGAGAATAAAAGATGTTTCTTTATTTTACTTAAGTTAAATGTAGCTTCTCTGCACAGAGATAAGCTTTTAATTCTCTCAAGCAGCTCTGTTGTTATATCTCTTCTATATTTCTGGTTAAAGGTCCCATGGGTGCTCTAGTATATAATTGATGGTCGAACAAAAACCGTTGAGACAAGGACTTATGGCCTGTGAATTGTTTGTGTTAGCTGCCCCATAAAAGGCATCACCATGTCAGCTAGTGAAGTGAAGACGGCAAGTGTAAATATGAGTGTGTGTGTGTGTGTGTGTATGTGTGTATGTGTGTGTGTGTTGTAATCGGAAAATCAGCTGCAGTCCATATGGGCAGCGTTTTTACTCAACTCTGGCTATATCTCTGACCTGCTACTGGACTGAGACAATCCTGTACGATGGCAAGCTGTCTTAAGAAAGAGTGAAATAAGAATAAGAAAAATTGCCAAAGAAAACAAGAACGTTTGGCTTTTAGAGATACTAGATACTAGATAGATTTTAGAGAACAGATACTGTAAGCCAATGTGGATAAGAAGTCCTCAAAATAATAATAAATTATAAGCATGTCGACAACCCCATCTCTACGACAAGATAGGAAACACCAGTTGAGGAACAATTGAAATCTTGGAAGAAATGGAATAAGTGGACCTTGTTTTGTTAAACTACTATTTCAAAGGTCAATAATTAACTTCCATGCTGTTTTTTGGATGATAGTAAAGACACAAATCAAAGTACAGTCTGCAAATCCTCTTAGTTTGAAAGCACCTGTTCTAGAAGCATGTCCTCGAAAGTTTATTAATGTGTCCTGTAGTTTGATAGGCAGAATATGGAGCCAACAATAACAGTAGCCATGAAGCCATAATGACGGCTCATTTCCCAGAGTGGCCACCCACACTAAATATATATATATATATATATATATATATATATATATGCAGTCAGATCTCTGGATAGATGGCATTATGGATGTTATGAGCAAGACAACTTCTCCTGTGCCATTATTCACACAATTAACATGCTAAACTATCGTTGTTATTCTCATAAATGCTCCAATGGAAAATGGACCACCAAAGTCCAATTTTCAGATTTACTGCAAAATCTGTAATCGCTGCTAACTGTGAGGTAATTCAATGCCTCCCTTGAAATATGGACGATGACTTAACGCCATGTGAGACGACAGCGTGTTTTAGCTTGTTTCCCAGGCTGTTTTTAGATGTGTTATGCTTGCGGGCATCAGTCATAATGCCAAGGTCATGGCTTCTAGATGGCTTTTCCACTATTAGACCTCATTATAGCTCATTAGGCCTCAGCTGCTTGTCTCTTCACCCCTCATAACACGCTCACACAAACACATTTATACACATACAACCCCTGATCCGGATGGACAGATGGACAGTCACACATGCACACACATACAATATACAAACACAAATACAGCAGCCCCCGTCAAACACACCCCTACCATGCCAAATGCCAAATAGCGGTGGCTGAGTGTTCCTAGAAACTGCTGTTTGGTAAATGGAGAAGGCTGGGAGTCAAAGAGTGGAGTGGGTGAGTGCAGCAGGTGGTTCGGTTTCAGGTCCCACCGGCTGCATTCCCTCACTCTAAACCACAGGCCAAGGTACCACGGCTGTCTGGAAAACAAGATCACCAACAGCTCCTGACACACTGGTCCTGGACTGGGAGCGGGAGGCCGGTGGGTTGAGCCGTGGGGGCTGCCAGAGACCCGTCACGGCCCAGTCAGGCTTTTTCTGTCCCACCTCTTCGAGTGGCACAGTCCTACATCAGAGCTGACGCTTCTCTGCATGGGGCTCTGTCTTCTGCCATTAAAAACACCAACTAAACTTCGTCGGCTTTCAAGAAATTTAGTGAAGACCAAATTGAAGAGGGATGAAGGTTTCTGGGAATGTAATGTCGCCTCAGTTGTAGCTAATTATTAGTCTATGAATTCTGGTTCCTAATGAGAACCAAAGAAAAAGCTGATCAAGGTATCAGAACTACAGTCAGGCTTGACAAATGCCTAGGGCAAAATGAAGGGATGACTTACAACTTTTCTCTTCTTTTTGTAGTTATGGCTGTCATTCCTATCATTAATATACTAATATTCTTCAAGGTTAATAGTCTTGCATTTGTATTGGAGATCTGAGAATGTGAAGACATCTCTAAAAAGTACTCCAATGGGGCAAAAAACACAAGCAGTCAGGTGATTATACAGATTTTAAACACACTCCCAGGCTAGCCAAACAGTTTTGGAAGAGAAAATCTAAGCAGATTGTAGAATTATTACCCAAACAGACACAGTTTTTGTCTCCACGGTTCAGATAATAACCATTTCAGGTGCAGCATTTTGGGTTGTACCTTAATATAACCTGCCAAAAAATCTGATCGCTTGTGTTTTTTGTCCAAACTGACTTTGTTGTTGTACAATGCGAGTACAATGTTATCATAACTGATGGAAACTGAAAAAAACAAGTTTTAATAAAGGATAGTCATTTTTTTACATTAACAAACATGCTTAGCAAACACGGGGCCTTGAAGGTTCATATTGCATTGAAGCTGTGTGAGAACATTTAATACATTCATATTAGTTGTTAAGTTAGTAATATTAGACCAGGTAGGTTAGCTGGTCAGGTTTAGACAAGCCTAAAGGTTAGGCTAATAGTTAAAAGTGTGAACATGACTGTTTCACCTCTTGCTCCATGGGCTGACACCAGTACTGACCTACATACATGTACGTCCTGACAGCTAAATGCTACATCCCGACCCTGTTTGCCACTAATACATGGGCAGGGGGTGCAGCTTCTTAGGCAGGGAGGGGTTGGTTAGTTTGACAGGTTCACGGGTCAGTGGTGTGGATGTCCTCCCCTGCTGGCAGCCATGTGCTGAGGTGTATCGGCCAGGAACGGGATGCTGAGAGGATGGGAAGAACACAGCAGGAGGGGGACTTTTAGGGGAGGAAAGGCTTTTACAGTCAGTTAAACTGCAAGATGGTAACAGCGGGAGATAAAGCAACATTAGCAACAGTGGCTGTCTTCAGGAAGAAGGAAGCTAAAATTATTCAATTCTGCGTCTATGAAATATTTAAGGATGAGGCAAACGATTTAAAGAACACAATCATTTTAAGTGCATGAATCTCTTTGTGTATGACTGTGGAACATCTTCCCACAGCCCACTGGCTGTGAGCATGACTAGTTTGATCAGTTGGGTTGATTATGGAGGATTGTTGTACTTGAGGATGGTTTGTTGTGTGTTGGAAAAATGGACCAGCATGCAGGCGCTGATTTTCCCAAAACACAAATTGGATTCAGAAACACAAACAACATTGCAATTTCTACCACTTAGGGTCTTCTGCAGACAATTGATGAGAAAAAACCTTCTGGTACACAAAACACCAGCCTTCCTCCATTTTCCTGGAGAGTGAAAAACACAGTGCTGGTTTCCTTAGACCTTTAATACTCTGTTACCTGCTGTCTGTGGCCAATACGGGAGGAATTAGTGCCACATTAACCCAAGTGGCATCCATCTCCCGTTGTTTGGAGCAATTGGTGGTTAAATATAATTTGTCAAAAGATCAAATTTAAAATCCAAATATACACTCTTAAGACACATAGCTAAAACAAAACAAAAGGGAAGTAGAGAAACAAGTAAACTTTCCCCTTCTTTGGAACTTACTTACATTATAACACAGGGGTGGGCAATTATTTTTCCCAAGGGGCCACATGAGAAACGGGGACTGTTGTCGAGGGCCGGAACAAAAGACTGAACTCAATCCTGCTCAATATTATTCAAAGCAGTAAATTGTAAGTACTGTACTTAAGTACAAGTTCAAGGTACTTTATTTGGGTATTTCTATTTTATTCAACTTTGTACTTCCACTCCACTACATCTCAGAGGGAGATATTGTACTTTTTACTCCACTACATTTGTCTGGCAGTTACTTTGCAGATTATAATTTTGTAAACCCTTCCTAACTATCCAAACTGAACAACAGTGTATAAAGGAGTTAAAATAAGCTCCACCTTAAACATCATACCGAACGTACTAACGTACATAAATTGAGAAAAAAACAACAACAACATTGCTTCAAATATAAAAGCAATGCAGCTGTACTCCGTGCATGATGTAGGCCCTACACTTATTTACATTTTATTCCCAATTTCCATTGACGTCCTGCGGGCCGGTCGGCGACAGCCAAATGACCGGGTATGGCCCGGGGCCGTACAATGCCCAGGTCTGTTATAACAGGAGAAATGACCCACAAAGACATTTTAAAAGGGAAGCGCACTTCATCCACCTAAAGGGTCAGGCAGGTCGGAGAATTAAAGTCCCCCAACGGAAAAACCTGTGTGAGCAGAAAGACTTAACACAACTGAACAAGCATTTCTCAAACATCACAACTTCACGGCTCATATAAATAATCAACAGATGAACGAGAGGAATGTGCACCTTCCTCTCAGCATACATACCAACATTGACTCAAGGAAATGATATCTTGTGAGTGTAAATAATAGGCTCCATGACAGAGATCATGACTTTAGAGTGAAAGTTTTGTAAAGGGAAAGCTTAACATGTAGCAAACAAGACCTATTTAATTCCCACAGTGAACATATGGGATACAAATTGCCTACATTGTGAACATATTGACAGGCTGCCTTCACCGTCTGCTTCTCTAACACCTGCGGTGGTTACAGATGGCAGCTAGCTCATCCTATATAGAGCTACATGCTGCTTCAACGTTTACATCTAATAATGATATCATTAAGAGGAGGGACATCTTATGGTAGGAATATGCAGTCAGTTTGCCTTGCTTAGGGAAGCCAAAATATGACTCATTATCAAAATCTGCTGTTGAAAAAAAAAGATTTAATCAAATTGCACTCACATTAATCCACCTCAACGGATTCTACAGTGAGGGAACTTCTCAGTGTATAACTCCATGGATAATGTGTTTTTTTACCTGAACATGCTATTGACAAGTACCGCTATTGTTTCCTATTTCCTAATGGAATGTGTTTTATGCTAAATAACATGTGCCTGTAAACCACACCTGTAGGTCCAAGTTCAACTACAGTAATGTCATCCTCTGTTCTTTTGTGATCTGCACAAGGTGGCAAGAGGTTTTTGTGTAAGAAAACTGGGGGATATTACTCTGTGTGTGTCGGGGTGGGGGGGGGGGGGGGGGGGGGGGTGGGGTGTATGTGTGCGCTTACATAGTTGTATAGATTGATATCATCTACATACAACCCAAGTATTGTAAATCTCTGTTCCATCTCCCTTCCCGTCACTGTGGAGTATCAGATATGGCCCAAACTATTTATGAAGCTACAATGGTGCTGTCAGGGGGGCTGAGATAAATGAAGCTTCATTCTGTGGCTGGGAGGCTTTGATCGCTTGCCTCTTCTGCTGCACATGTTCCCTCGGCCTGATGCTGTTGACCCCAGGCTATACAAGGCTGTCCTATACGCTGCCCGGCCATAACCCCACTCGCTAGGAGGCTGCACGAGTTTAGGTCCCGTATGAATTCAGCAAAAGTTGATAACATAACTTTACGTGTCTATTTATAAGGACATTTTTTGCACAGACTTTTACTCAGTATTTTGATCTCTTTTTTAGGTGATATTCTTTTGATAAAGTTTGAGTCTTTGCAGCCATTGCTCTTTTCCGCCAGGCCATGGTGGCAATCTCTGCTCATACTAACTAATTCATGTTTGGAGGAACCAAGAAACAAGATTAAGAAAGAACAGAGGAAGAAAAATGCTGCTGTTGATAGTAGTAGATACAAAGATAACACAGATAAACAAAGATCTGTGATACACTGACGGTGAGATGATTCCAATCTGTGTGAGCTATCTTAACGTCATATCAGGTGGATTCTTCAAAGGTGAGTTGCTGGAATGTCCTCTTCACACATTAGGTTTAATCACTACAGTCTCTGATTCACTGTCCTGAGTACACACATTAGGAAGTGACCAGTTACATGATGCCAGTACAGTATCCTACCATAAATCATAGGTGCTTGTGCCCAAGGGACTACCACACAATGCCCGACATGCCGTGAACTCTCCCCCTCTCTGTGAACTTGCCCCCAGGTAGCCATATCAGATGGTGCTGGTCCCACAGGGGCACACAATGGTCCATATTAGCTGTCACTGTCAGTACGTCAGCTCATCACATGAAGGATGGCAACATTAGAAAAGAAAGGACTTGTACTTCACACTCTGGGGAGGGAACTCTTAATACACTCACACTGGTATTGATGTAATGGTGTGACGGCTACCAATCACTTTGCTCATTAGGCTAGCTGACATTAACTTGTCAGAGGAACTTGGACCCACGGTTGATTGCTTCTTGGAAGTTAGAAGTTAGAAGCATAGTGACAAACCCACAGAGAAAATAAATTAATCTTTATCGTCACAAATGTTTTCCAGTTTATTGCAACAATAAAAAGGTCAGGATTAAATTAATTAAGAATTAAAAGATTTTTTGTGTGACTGAACATCAGATGTAATCAGTATAGTGGGATAAATTCAGACTGTAGTGAGAACGTGGGAGTGGAGCTCGTTCATAAAATGAACTGGTGTGGAACACAAAGTGCAATGGTCCTTAAAATGTTCGCAAACATTTCTGACCCACTGTGAAATGGGCCATTATCCGGTCTAATGTTTTGACATACCCCATGTGACCAGCCATTGGGTTGTATGGAGCCGCCCGGAAAACCATTTCCCGACAGCTTCCCGGTACCAATAATTGGGCGATTTCTTCTCCTGTCTGAGTGTCACGACTCACTCTATACAGTCTATCCCTAAACAATACAAAGTGTGGATATGTCAGCGGTGTTTCATGGTGTACCACATGACCATCAATTTCCATCACTTGGTCGAAGGCAAAGCGTAGAGTATTATTGCGAGACTGCTCAGGTGGAAAATCTTACATGGAGTGTATTTCGGGAACCTGCGGGGCCCCTTGTGAAGTCCCCGCCGGTTCCCCCTCCCCAGCATGAATGTACTGATGGTACAGAGACAATCATATATAACTACAAATAATTTCCATCTCCCATTTTCTAACCCAGGGCTCTAGAAAAAGGTTTGAAAGAGGGAGGGGGCTTTGATAACTAATAACCTTATATTTGTCTGGGGAGGTATTTGTTGAGACAAGGCTGTGAACAGGTTGTTGAGTGTATAGCGTCAGCAAGTGGCACGTTCGGTGACAAGAAAAGATAGTGCGGCAACATCTCCCCGTCACGCTAGGTGTCAATGATATTTCTTATCTTGTGAAAGTCCGTGTTGAAAGATTCTTGTACACCTGCGGCCACGCAGCTCAATTCAACACTTTGACACTTTTATTTTCACCACTTCTACTAATGTTCCCGGTAAAGTGGAACCTCACACTCCTCTGTTCTATTACAACTAAAGTTAGCTGCAGATGCATTTTCCAGATCTATGACAGAAGCGATGTGCCATTTCACTGGTTATGCGTGCGCGCTCATTCAACTCACGTGTGAAGTGCAAGTGTTTGAGTGTGTGTGTGTGTGTGTGTGTGTGTGTGTGTGTGTGTGCGTGTGCGTGTGTGTGCGTGCAGCAGCTTAGTGGGTGTGAGATGGCTATCTGGGGCCATACATCAGGCCTGGTGTAGCAGTGGGCCCGTCTAATTATCAGGTCTCAATGGGACGCTGTGTTATTTTTGCCCAGGGTGAGATGCTTATCTGGCCCTGTCAGCAGCCACCTGGATGGATGAGCCTCGCTCCTCAGAGCACCGGGCTCACCTTCCCTTTGCGCCAAAGACAAAGTGGCCAACGACCACAGCTACCTCTGCTAGCATACAAGACAAATCAGCTCAACCAAAAGAGTGACACAACCATTGCTGAGATCCACTGATAAGTACATTTAGACTGATTCACCAATCAAACTTTTCATTAAGATCTATATCATTGAAATCTATATCAATTAATCAACGTAATCAGTCTCTGATTAGACTACGACTTTGTTTTAATGTGTTTATTATTATTCGATGAATAGTAATTTGATTTTGATCATATCCCACATGAATAAATATGTTTATCAAATTTTAATTTTAAAATTTTAATAAAATTCTCCTTTTTTTTACCATGAGAGTTTCATGTTCTACGGTGTTGCAGATTGTTTTCCTTTGAGAGGAGGATCTTGGTAAAGATTGAATTTAAGCCAAACACACATGTATAAGTATTGAATTGTAACATATATAACATAATAAATTAAAGAAAATATATTGTTAAGTGTTCATGCAGATATAGTGACCACATTAGAAAGGACAGATTTAAATTGAATGTCAATCAATTCAATATTTATTGGATGGTTGTTGTTTTACAGTAACTGCTGGACCAACTGAGAGACATACATCCCTAAAACCAAACCACTAATGTGGCAACTCAAAAGTAAAGTTTTTCTTAGACGTCTCAGAGAATTTGAAATGCTAAATAGCAAAACATTGACTACATCCGGATATATGATAACTGCTGATAATCTGACCACAGCTGCAGGTGTTCTCTGGCACAAGGATCATTTCAAGTGTCTATTGTCTTGCCATATTCTATTATATCACACCAATATATTGTATTGTATTGTTTTCTTTCTGTCTGGATTTTGATGGATTTCCTTTTCAAAGGAGCCTCCAAACCTACTTGTGTATGAAACCCGAAGCATCAATCTGCTCTCATCAGCCTCAAACTACAGTTTTGCTGGTGTGGGTGATCACTTTTGTTTATAGGTCTTTACACAGCAATATCACTCAAGTGTATTCTGCTGCCGGCCCATAATCATTTTTCAGTGCTGAGTGTCTTTGTTGTGGTTTATGCAAACACTGGGGGGAATTTAGGAAGTGTTCCGAAATTAATCTGCCTCTAACCTCTGTGAAATATCTTTTACTGCATCACAAAAACACACAGATACAAATACACAGTAAGACAAATATACAAACACGCTCAAGTATGCACAATGTATCTGTATGCAGTGAGCTGTGGGTAGTTTCCTATTATTTTTCCCCCTGCAGACTACCAGTGAACATGAATTTATTTGGTCCACTGATCAAAAGATTAAAAGCGCCAAGCCTAGTGTGTGTTTGGGACACAGTGTCAGTGTGAGCACAATTTACGGCCAGGAAAAGCTTAATGAAACATTTTGACAAAAAAACAACCCAACATTGTTTGATATGTCTCTCAGCACCAAAACAGTAGCCTTTTTATGATTGGCCTTATCCTCGACCAAAGCCCTTTCTTACAACTTCTCCCAAGCTGTGTGCTATCCAGTGATGGAAAGGTTATCCTCATTATGCAGTACAGGGGATCTGAAATAAACTATTCCCCTGCACACCTCCCAACACGGATGTTTTGTTGACAATGTTTAATGTTGAACAAACGTTTATCGCTTTAGAGACGAATGAAAATGAAAATTGAACACTTTTCTTGGACTGGTGACCTTATATAGAAAGAAAACAAAAATGTGCTTTTTATAAAATGAGAATGTTGTGATTTTATTTTTGCTTTGACAAGACTGACACTAACGCTTTGTGCCGCTTCGACATCATCTTTCTTTATGGTAGACAGGGTTGGAACATGCTTAAAATTCCAACTGTGTTTTTAGACGGAACACAATGAGAATTTGAGAGACTGAATGATTGCATACAAAGTCAATAGAAAGACGTCATTAGATGTGATTTGACACAAGGTAACTTTCAGTTGGTGCATTGGCTGTTTGGTGGCAAATAAACACAAATAGTCCAACATTCAAACTGAGGCAGATGACACAAGGCTTTCTGTCTGAGCACAAAGTAACACAATGTCCAAAAGCACCAAACTCCAGGGCAGTTGAATCCACCTAATTCTCGTGACAATTGTCAAGTTGTTGAGATATTTCACAAAAAAACAAAAATATCAACCTCAAATTTGGGTCACAAAGTCAGTAGGATTCATCTTCTGGGGACCATGAATGTTACTTCATGATTTCATGAAAGTTTATCCAATAGTTTATCCAATAATCAGTTTGGAATAAAGTTGTAATTCCATAAAATTCAATCACCCTAATACTCACCTGCCACCTGCTGATTTAAATGGATGTAATCACATAACAGCATGACTTATTATTAGACAACATTGTTGCCTCATGCAGTTCAAAAGCTGAAGTCAAAGGCAGGAACACCTAACATAAGCAGTGCTACAAAGTCAGTTTGTTTGTCATGTGCAACAGTGCAGTGCATACTTTGAGATAGTATCAGCAATTTGCTTAATCTTCTACTATGATGCAGTGTCAGAAATTAATCCTCCTACTTTTACTTCACACCACACAAATATCTCATCATGAAGACGCATTACAGATTGAATAAGCTTAGTGTGAATGGCATCGGTTCTACTTGTCTTGAGTTGACTTTCATCATAAATCTGCCTGTTTTGAATGACAAGAGACATCTTTTAATAAAGTGAATTAAGAAAAAAAGATATGTCAAATACAGAAAGGAACAAAAAACTGTTAATTAAAGTGTTTTCTTTACCTACTTAGTTACATATAGTTTGTATATGTGCACACACTGCAAAATGTGTGCCATCCCTCTTCTTTGTTGGGTAACTGAGACAAACTGAGTGCTACAGTGACACTCACTATTGTTGCATTTCTTAGCTTTTAACCACTCCATTAGGCCCAGATAACCTCTGCCTGGTGGACCCTAGCATCTTAAAACCCCGTGACCCCGCCCTTGACCTGTGACCTGACCCCCTCCTCCCTGGGCCCAAGAAGAGACTGCTGAGAAGAAGTGGTGCTCTCCAAGCGCCTTGGAGGGAGCTAGAGTTACTGGAGCATGTGGATTCATTAACAAATATCTGTCTGTTTGCTGCAGTAATGAGTAAGGCAGCAATTTAAAGTTAAGTGAACAGCCGCCCGGAATCCAAACTAACGGGACAGGCTGCTGGTGTCAATCAAAAGTCGAGGTTCACCAACAGGGCATCTCCAGTCTACCTGGTTCCATCACAACTAATGACATAGTCATGGGCAGGGCTGTACTCGAGTCCGGTCTCTAGACTACTTTTTTGACTTCTTTTCTTGGACTCATGCCTTGTTGGACTCGTCTCGGGCTTGGCTAAGAACTGGTCATTCTTGGCTGCTGATTTAGGATCCGTTGTCATATAGTCACATAATGTTTCCTCATTCAACCAACGCAGTATTTCTCCTATATGCATTCAACAGTGGCACAGCGCCGCTGCGAAAGGAATAAAAGTAGTACTGCTGAATGTAACTCCGGTTCTTTGAGTGCAAGAAATGCAAGGAGAGGAAGACGGGGCCTGGATGATTATCATAGTTTGTAAAAGTGCAGCGCAGTGACGATACAGCCATTTTATACAACATACGTACGGTAATGTAGGGGACACATTCAACCCATATTGGAATTGTTCATATATGAGTCGCCTGTCACTTTGTTTGTCACTGTCAGAAGAGACTTCAGTCCACACTAATCCGGACTAATGACAGCATATGATAATAAACAGATACAAATCAATTCCTATTTTCCAGAAATAGCCTACTTGTGTACTACAAATAGCCTCTATCCCAGGAAGAAAGGGGGAAAAGGGATGAATAGTTTTAACAGTAAGTTTACAGCACCACTACTTCATGTATCCATAGATCATAAATTCAAGATTTATTAATGAATGTAACATGAGACTGCAATTAACATAGGAGAGAAACTATTGCCTATTATATATGCTTATATATGCTCTGGACTTGGTCTTAACTCGGACTCAACTGTATCTGGCTCTCGGACTCCATTAAGTTCACTTGACTACAGTCCTGGTCATGGGTTTGGGTGTTCCAGAAAAAAACCCACATAGACATAGTGGAGTGATAAGCCTTCAGAGATGAATGAGAGGTCAGGGGAGAGAGAGAAGACACATGGGGCTCTTACACCCCCTTCTGTTCAGGGATAGTAACAGCAGGACTAGTCGTAACAATTAAATAAACATCAGTATTAAAGCTGTCTGAAAATACCAGTTTATACATGTGGATCATTTCCTTTTCTTCTTTGCAGAATTTTTCATTCCAGACCACAAACATCCTGCAGAACAGTTTGGACCCAGTTGCCTTTTGTACCCATTAGTTTATACAGTGGCCTGTTGTGCTGTCTGACTATATGGTGTCTGGATGCATAATTAAACTCAGATTGTGCAGGACTATACTGCATTGCACTGTATTCTGTCATCATACTGAGATCATTTAGAGCATGATTTCCAGCTTTGACCAAAGAGTTTATTTTTTGTATCTTTCATAATGTGAATACTTGTCAGAGGCCTGAAGTCATGAAATGAAGTGTACAAAAAATGAAGACAATTTTGTAGCAGAAATGTTGTTCTGGTTTCAAATATGGAAGACAATTACTGCCACTTCGAAATCAAATAAACAACCTAAGATTTGTCTTACTATATCTTCTTTTTCCTCTTCACATACATTTTCTCACATACAACATTAGTAGTCATTAAGTGTGACCCTGAATTATGTTGTGCAACAGCTGTATTACTCCAATAGTGTTGTTCTGCAGTGAAGTGAGGCCTGTTCAGTCTGTCAGCCGAGCTCAGGATGGGAAGTCAGAGTGTTTCATCTCAGCACTGACAGACGGACGAGCAGAAGCTGATGGAAGGGCTGATGAAGCGCGGTGGCCAATGAACCATCGAGCCAAACTTGCCTGGCTTTACAAATTCACCGATGCATGCTGGTGCTGATCTGGACCCCTGCTAGCTTGTGTCTAATTCTGTTGGCACGTAGATGTGTGTCAAAGCTCATAGTCTGTGCAATTGTGTTACATTTGAAACATGCACATACATCACTGTGTGAGTGCATATGTTGCTCGATTCCCTGTGTGTGCTTTTACATTAATAAATGTACATTTGTATGTAGCCTGTACATGCACCCATATCTCTCAACATATCTCTCTATTTGTGTATCTGCCGGCCTGCTTCTGGGTTCAGATGTGCTGGCGTGCTATCTGATCAAAGCCCTGTTAAGCCCGGGGGAGCCTAGCATCCCCACACAGCCTTGGAGCTGCAGCAGCGGCCTTTGCAGAATAAGTGTAAACAGCTAAGGGCAAGAAAGTGTTCCGATCAGACAAACAGATAGCAGCTGTGAACAAGGACTGTGGCTCATAGCTTCCTATCAGATAAACTGGACATGTGGTGCTAACAGGGAGGGTAATGCAACATGAAGCCCCAACTTTCTGGATTTATGTGGTGTATTTAGCGGAGCAGCTTGGCTTAGATAGAAATTTGTGTTGTTAGTGTCCCATAATCTGATGCAATAGATATTAAGCGATTAGTTTGAGGCTCATCTAGTGTGAAATTAGTTCATTTTGAAGTTTGTCTGTGGAAAACTTTAACCTCAGTTAAACCTGTTTTAGTTATGCAAATGTTTGTTTTTGAAGTTATCTTTTGTTTAAAAAGTTGTGAAAAGCTCATTTTTAATGCACAAGGCACAGTGAAGTCTTTTAAAAAATGCATGCAAATACTTCAAAAATAGAACATGTGGATTGTCTCTTTGAAGTTGGGTTTGCTGTGCTCGTACGCTGTTTCATCCTATTTACACACTCAGAACAATTTAGTAAGTT
This sequence comes from Pholis gunnellus, assembly GCF_910591455.1. Lineage (NCBI taxonomy): Eukaryota > Metazoa > Chordata > Actinopteri > Perciformes > Pholidae > Pholis > Pholis gunnellus. Next base: position 19,990,753 of record NC_136532.1, read on the forward strand.
GTATATGCTGGAACAGAGCTGCCAGACAGACAGGCAATCACATACGCCCATGGGGAATTGAGATTCCTATCTGCTGATTTGACTGTTTTTGGATTGTGGAAAACTATAAGACAGGGCGAACAAACACACTCCATACAGGACCAGGAATTGATTTTGGATAGTTTTTGCTGTGAGTTGGATTTATATTCGACACAGTAACTGCAGTTTTTGAAGTATAGTTCAGTTTCAGTCACATCACTACAGAGGTATCATACGTGATCAATCCTTAAGGTGCCAAAACTATATTTCCCGCAGTAATTCTTATTTCACTTTTAGAATGAGGGCATCCTATTCACGTACCTCTATAACTGTAATTTCATCCAGCTAACTTCCATTTTGCTTTGTCATGCTACTGAATAGGAAAGAGGAGGGGAAGACTAATGAATCCACTTAATTATTATGTCTTCACTCTCAACAATCTCTATTGCCATCATAAATCCCAAGCAGCCAAAGCTGACCAGTCACAGTTCTTGCAGTTGCTGCATGGTATTTCAATAGTTGCCATGTTGAACAAAGGTTTTGCCAATAGCATAGCTCAGTGTTAAAAAGTATTGATGATGACATTGCCATAATTTGATTTTAATTATTTTTTTAATCATATTGCAGCATTACAAATGAGCTACAGGTTTGTTTTATGGGCGGCATTGCTACGCTGTATCCCCTTAACACAAAACTATGAATCAAGCTTAGAGAAAGAACCACTGAGCCACTTGATGCCTTTTTTTTTTTTTTTAAATGAACAGACTCCCATGATTTAATTGCTGATGGCTTCACTATGGCAATGCTATACTGAAACATTCATATTTTAAAAACACGAGTACTTTTCATTGTGAACTATGTAACCGCTTTGAATGTTGTCAGCCCATCTAATTGCCGTTATCTATTGTCATCGGTAGCATAGATTTAAGGTGGCATGGCCCCATTATAAATCCCAATTGGTTCAGTAGGCCGTTATTATCTATTGGTAGGCTGGATCACTGAAGGGAGGTTCAAAATTGGCAGAAGGCAAACTTTAGTGGCAGTAGTAACTATGACCTTACATAACGTACCTAAAATACTGACATACATTACTTGAGTTATCTTACAAAATATCTTTTTTTAAACCAAACCAAGTACTTTTGTTACAATGTGGCCATGTGTTTCAAACTGCAACCATTTCACAACCTGCTGGCAGGTTTACATTGTCCATTTTGCTCCGTTTGAATCATTGTAATGGTAGTGATAACAACTTATAATGGTCATTTAATAGGCTGATAACATTTGAAACGGCTGTGTTGTCCTTGTAATATGTTTACTTGACAATGATCACCATGAATAAACCTGCCGATGCAAGGTCCACACTTGCATTTAACCCACAGGGCCAGTCATATATTTTAAAACAATTACCACAAGACAGGTCAGAGCAATTCCATGGGAAAATAAAATGGATCATCTCATAATGCTTTAAGGAAAGCTCGTTGGGTTGCTGGTGTTGCAGTGCTGTTAGCTCAGAGATGAATGGTTAATGTCACAATAGGATACACAATCTGCATCAATCCTGCACTGTGAGTCACTGGCTGCGGCCCGGCCAAACTAAACCAAATATCTCATCTACAATGTACAACACGCACACAGCCATAAACACGCTTCAAAATGCAGTGGGTCGTGGCCTGAAAAATGATTTTAACCGTAAGCGCTCTCTCCCTCTCTCGCCTGAGCATTTATTTATGTAGATTGGATAGAGTGGCGTATAATTATTCCAGCGCTGCCAATGTCTTCTTTTATTTATTCTTCATTTCCTTTCCTCTGCAGGGCCGAATATTGTCTTGGGATAGATGAGGGGAAACAAGAAGCACAGATCTATCTTTAGGCACACACTGGCCACTTGTGCAAGTATCTGATTACAGGTTTTAATTATTTGAAAGTTCCTTTCCAGTGAAATGTCCTGGAGGTGATTTTAATAGCGTTGAGTGTGTATTATTAATTATAGCTCTCAGATCTAAATGTGGCTCAATTGGAATATAATGACGAGTGTATGCTAATGTGTGTGCGTGCAGGCTTGTGCGTGTGCTTTTGATGTAGAATGTTGATCTTTGTTGTGTTGTTTTAAATCTACAAGTGTCAACTGCACTGGCAGTCTGAGTAGTTCTGTGCATGTGTGTGCATGTGTGTGCATGTGTATTTTTTCCATTTCCCCTCTTGCCTTTAAATAAGAGCAGTGCCACTGAGCTGTTTATTGGCTCAAGGTTTCTGCAGCGGTAATGATGCATGGAGAATGATGTGGGCTGAACTGGAGACTGGGAGGCCTGCACACCCTGGCCTTTCTGAAGTTACAATCAACCCAAGCAAAAAGCCTTAAAGTCTGCCAAGGAAACCGAGTGTCTCTGTGTGTGTTGTGTGCTTTTTTTATCCTTAAATGTCAAAATGTCTATAATTCTGGTCGACCTTTAGTATAAAGCCAGATTGGTTTAATTCAGTTGGCTCAAGCGTTTAAACTTTAGACACACTGAGGGAGTGAGAATAATAAGTTGATGTATCATCACACAATTTAAATAATTGTTGTGACATTTATAGAGCAGCGTATTGTTATGTTATTTCATATATAGAACAATGGATCTGGTTAAAAAATGCATCATGGTGATATGAGTTTTCCCCTTAAATTGACACAATGTATACCTTTGTTATGTGTTACGTGTGAGCAGTTCAGACACTGATTTTTCCTTCTCAGGATTCTCATTTGAAGGATTTTGTGAGGCCCGGAGATTGACCTCTATCTAAAAGTAATTTTCTTTTAGATAATAATCATGACATGAAACCAATGTGAGCATGTCCATCCTAGATTGATTTTAAATTGAAAACCAATGAGATTTAAAGGCTATAACCAAACCAATACTAACTGACCAAATATGAAAATAGACGATATTTTTTACCATGTTATTATCGTCCTGCCAATTTCATTGATGCAGTTGATTGATTTCCCAAGAATGTTATCTGTAACAACACCTGAAACAGTGTTCAGAGCTCTCAAAACCAGACTAATGGAAAAGTAAAGCAATGTATCCTTTGATGAGACATGCTCTGTCTTTCAACAACAACAACATCCCCTCCAAAAGAAAGAAGAAGTCCTCATTTGTCTCAGGGAAGGTGTGTGTGTCCTTGTTTGTCAGAGGACAGGGGAAATGGCCTGCAATGTTGTGGGACACACAGGTGTGTCGGAGTTGAAAGCATTGGGCATCTTAGTCAGTGGTGTGGGGCCCCTGATACGGTGGTGAAACGTAGCCTTGTTTAGCACAGCGAAGGGCCTGACATTAGAGAGGGTGATGACAGTAGCAGTTAGGAGGGTCAGCTGCACTTCAGCTGAAACAAAACTGGAGAGAGAGACATGGAGGGGTGATTGAATATGGCAACGTAACTCAACTAAAATATTCCTACGGCTATACTTGCTTACATATAAAGATCAATCTGATCAATCAAGCTCAAATCTGTCTTTGAGGATCCTGAAATGTTTTCTGTGAACCACTGTTGTGTGTGATTCATTTAACAAGTCAACTCATTCCTACATACAAAATAGGTTTTGTGTCATTGCCTTCTAACATGATCCATACAAGTGTTTTACTGACCAGTGCCTTAATATTAATCTCAGAGTTATGATTCGAACCAACGTTGCCTGAGGGAAGGAAACACATCAGTATGGTAAAAACGCAGTCGAATGCATTGATTTACAGAGTGCACTAACTTAAGGAGAACTGACAGGTCTTCGAATTTCATTTTTAGCGTAATAAAATACACAAAATAAATAAACAAATAATAAATAGCAGAATACTAAAATGACCACATTTTTTTAAAGCAGTCTTGATTGGTCATTAATCGGCTTGTAACTCTGCTGAAGTTTATGGATTATTGTGGAGCCAGGGAAGGGGGGTTATATTCTGAGACTAGTGTCGTAGATTTAAAAGAAAACGTCAGATATTCTCTGGGATTTAACTTGTACATTTTCGGAGAAAAATCACAAATTTCCAGGAAAGAAATGTATCAGTATGTTGTTGTTTTCTGGAGTAGGATGCTCATGATATGGTGATTCACTTCATTTCCTTCTTCCAATCAAATTTAAAAGTATTTGATTAGATCATGCACTGGACGCAAAATACAAGGCAAGTTGTGGCGTCTGTGATGTGATGCGATGTCTCTGACTGTCATGATGAGGAGCAATAAAGGACAGCTGAAAGAGCCTGAAATAATGGGCTACCACTGAAAGTGTTTTTTTAATATCCTCTTAGCATAAAATAGCAGTGCTGACCTGATTGGATTTGAAAGGATGATGTCGCTGACATCCTGGTTTTAATAATGGCCTTTGGTTACACCTGTCTCTTTACTCATAGACTATCACATAATTGCAACGGATATATATGACTTTTTTCATCAATGAAAGTCAAATGTCATGCATGTCCTTTACACTCATTCTTCAGATTTGGTGATTCTTTTTCTAGTGTCCACAAATATCTTGATAATTCAACTTTCCACAGTGTACGCAGCATACATTTGATTATCAAAAATACTTCCAAAGCATTTCTAATAATCTTTGGAATTGGTTTGGATTTCCTGTACATCTGGAACCGACACTTTATTTGCTTTTTGCTGTCTGCACACACTCAGGATGCATGTTAATTAATGTGTGTGGAACGGAGCTGTGAGGTTTCTCTCTAAAACAGACCCATATGGATGCTCCAGCAGCAGAATTCTCCAACAGTCACTCGAGGGTGGCAAGGTCATTCTTCTTGCTTGGTTAGGCACATGCACGCGCACACACTCACACACAGGTGCTCATTGTTCAGTCAGGCTGCTATCAACCTTCACGCCCGTGGCTATGAATCTATTGGAGAGAGAGAGAGAGAGAGAGAGAAAGAGAGAGAAAGAGAGACTGAAAGTCAGAGAGGGGTGAGCGGGTCTCCTTTTTCTGGTCAGATGTATTGGACAGGGAGACGACCCCAACTGTCGTACGCATGAGTGGGCCAGGTGATGGGCCAGGGTGGGGTTGGTGGTGGAGTGTGTGTGCGTGTGTGTGTGTGTGGGGGGGGGGGGGGGGGGGGGGGGGCAGTGACACCAGTGACTCATCGAAATGTTAATTGCCTGGTAGTGGTCAGCAACAGGTCAACCAGCGGTCCCTGGGATGGACAGCGGGTCACTATTTGGAGACCTTAGTGTCTCATTCCAGGACGTTAACTGACAAAATACAAAGGTTGATGACATTATCCGTTTCTTAAGAAGACACCGATTACATTAATGAGAATAAAATATTAAATGAACTGTAGGTAACAAAACATAGAGGGATGGATTCCAATGAGTTTCAGATTTTTTCAGATTAACAAGACTCTCCAGGAGTCAATTCAATGAGCTTTATTGGCATGGCAGATCAGAAACCTTTATTGCCATTATTGAGTAGCACAGACACTTATTAAAATTGACCGATAATTAGCAATAAATATACAATAATATGCAAATATCAACAAGTATTATATTTGCCATGTTTTCCATTTGAGCTTTGCATCTTAGCATGCTAATATTTTCTAATTAGCAGTAAACAAAGTACAGCTGATGGGAGTGTCATCAGTTCTGCAGGTGAGTGAGAATCAGCATGTAAGCATGCCTAAAAACTACAAAGTCAGTTTGAAAGACTGGCATGCACATTGACACACATGTCTCTGTCCCTCTTTTATGCACCAGATGTGATTTTTCCACTGGAACATAATTGGATACCAGTTACCTGCATCAAAGAGCTTCCCCTCCAAACAGCCGAGGAATGGGCCGTGTTTCAGTGACAGGCAAATTGATTCCACGATGGGAGGGGGTTGAGGCTGTGATTAAGTCGAGACATTGCGAGGGCGCCACAATCAAACCTGACCACGCAGATTCCTATCAGATAATAAGCTGGATACTTAGAGAGACACAGCGTCTGTCTTTCTGCATCTCTATTTCTCTCTCTTGTTCGACAATGCCAGCCCTCTCCCAGAGTGGTTTTGTGATTGCTGCATCAACACAAGGACAGGAGAAGTGGAACGATAAAGAATATCTTCAATTTTCACAGTAGCCATCATCGAAACCGCACACAAACAGTACCCGTGTGGCTCAGAGGTCCTACGGCGTTTTGGGTTGAAATTGCTTTGATCCAGAAGAATGGCGATAGCAATATTTTTAGACCGAAGCTGTCTTTATTATTGAGCAAATTGTATACTGTATAATCAAGCCTAAAAACAGAGAGATTAACAGATTTGATGTAAATATGCAAAAATACAGGCAGGAAGTCAGCCTGCAGGTGTCTAAAAGAGTCTAAAAGTGATATACAGAAATAAAGATACAGGCATCCTTCAATACAAGCTTTGGCTGGCTGAGGCACTCTTACCCAAAAGTCCACACATGCACACGCACCCTAATGCACTCCTGGCCAGATGCAAACATACTGTCCTTACGCAGACACACATCGTTGTGCTTACTGTTATTTACTGCATCCCAGTGACTGGCTGTTTGCCTAACAACTAGACCTTGTTAACCCTAAGCCTATACATTTTGAAATCATGTTGCTTTTACTTCCTCGGGGTCAACTATGCGTTGGCCTGCACTATAGCAGAGCTGCAGAGCTAGTTTGTCTGTGGTGCAGGTGCAAAAGGAGAAACTAATTGAAAAAACACCTCTATACAAAGTAAATAGTCCAGGGATTGAACAGAATGTGATGCTAAGTTTTTGGCTCTGTTACTCCTCACTAATGTTTGCTTGTAACATTGTTGATTACATGAAGTTATTCCAAATGTATCAGTGTCAGCTGAATACCCAAAATGCGATGTGCAAACTTCATGGAGAAGCTGCATTGCAATATATCTTGATTTAATGGATTATCATCAGGACACGCTATACCAGTAGTAAAAAAAAGAAAGAAGTATTACAATGCAGCTGATGCACAGAGTTAAGTCTTCTTTTTAGTTTTTTTTAGCTCACATTCTTCACTAGGGGGCTGCACGGTGATGTAGTGGCTAGCACTGTCACCTCACAGCAAGAGGGTGTCGGGTTCGATCCCTGATCTTGGGTTTGGATAATGGAATGGAATTCTTCACTAGTGGAGATCCTATTATTGTCGATGTGAGTCTCTGAACCTCATATTCCTTCTTCTCTGCCATGTGAAGTGAGGATAGGTCTTGTATTAGACATGTATCACTTTGTTGAATTGCTGCTACATGATGTAATTGATAATACTGCACTGTTTGTGTACAGATCAGATCTCAAAGAAATATACATTCATAAATTGTTGATTTCAAAGTGGCAAAAAGAAAAAAGAAAATCTGATCTGATAAAATTGTTGCTCGTAATGGATCATTTTACTTTCAACAGATTGCTTTGGTGCAACTTGGTTGACGCTCACCATTCTTATAAACATCATTATTGGCCGCAGCAGAAAGCTCTTCTGCGAAAAATGTTTAAAAACCCACTGTGCACTATCTGCCCTGCACCAAACAGCTGATAGGCAAATTTAGCAGCTAGCCTGTCAACATAGCGGAGCATTTGAATGCTAAAGAGCAAGATATTTGCCTCAGGAGTTGGCAAAGACCAAAAACAGAGCTAAATAGGGAGTGATTTTCATTTATCAGGGGGCCATCTCCAAAATGAATGACAATGTTGCTCCATGACTGCTGAATGTGTAAATAGGCAACTGTTTGCTAATGTGTTCGCCATATCAACATGATAATAGTCGTGTATGTGTTTAAGTTGCTGATGGAATCCTTGCTGTTGTTGAAGGATTAATCAATGTTATGATTAACTGAAGAAGTCAGGGTAGTAAAATGTAAGGTTTCAATGAATAGTTTTACCCTACTCCCATTTTCCAAACTTTTTAGTTTGAAAAAGGTTAGTACACTTTTGGCATTTCTTGGCATTAAAATTGATTGATTTGAGCGTTGTGAAGTACACAGTTTCAGTTATTTACAACTTCAATCCAAAGATATCTGTACTGGCCTTCAAACTGTCAAATCCTGTTGTGTAACTTATGGTGGACTTGTCGTTTGGATTAAATTCAGCGCACATGAAGTGGAACAATATAAACTCTCAGTGTGCGGTTATTGATGATAGCATGGGGAGATATAAATCAGGGGAAAGATGGAAGTCAAGCAAGGCAGAGGCGGCAGGAAGTCTTCAAAAACTATAAGATTTTGTACTTCATCTGCATTTGTGCGATGAGCAGGGAACCAGAATTCCCCTGGGTAGCCCCTGGCAGTAGTGTTTTTCAGTTTCTGTTCCCTGCAGATAAGCGCTCGCTGCCCTCTCCTCAACCGCCAGCTTTGCCTGTGGTGTTGCTCAATTGCCAACAGCAGAGGACCTTGGTTTTACCCAGCAGCCCTGTGGTGTAAAGGAGCATACCTGTACTAATCTCACGTTGGGTGGCAGACAAATAGCACGTTGAGTAAATCCTTCCCTGGGAAGATGGAAGCTAAAGAGCAGAAGAGGACTTCCCTGGACCCCTGTTCTCTTTACTTTACCCTTCAGGCCTGCTGTCCCCAGACCAGCAAACATCTGATTTACACCCCTGTGGTTGCATCAGGGGAACTGGACAGTCAGATACCTCTTGTCAGGACACCCTCTCAACCGTTGCCTCTGTCTTATTTACGAGGCCAGTGGCTTTCAGCTCCATGGCTGATCATTTTTCCATGCAGGATGAGCCTGTCTGTGGATGCCGGTGACGGACCTAGCGGAAGAGGAGATAGGTTGGGTTCAGTTCTCAGGCTTAATGCCAGGCACAGAGGAAGGTGTGGGGCGTATATAACGCCCTATGTCAGCTGGAGTCACCTCTTTTAATTATATGCAGATTATTGATCAGCGTAAAACCTTATGATGCATTTTTTTATCTCCCTATCTCAAGTGGGATTAGAATAATTACCTGGGTCTGTCATGCATTTTTTCATTCAGCTTGCCTGGTCAGCTCCTACTGAACTCAAAAATAGAAATCTCCAAACTTTTGCCCGTCACTGTCTGACACTTTACTTTATGGAGCCTATTTCTTCCTCTGCAGCACGTACTGGGGCTTTATCTGACTGAAGCACAGCATGTTCACGCTTTTCTCTTCTAATCTAGTCCATTTCATTTTACTCCACTCCACTCCACTACAGCCAGCGTGTGCTTTGTTAGTGAGTGTTGGAGGTCACCCAGGCCTGGTGTCATTACTCAGTGACTGACAGACTGACAAGCCCTCTTGTCTTGGCCCAGTCGGCTGCAGGTGAACCCAAATAGCTGGACCGTGATGGATGGCAGCTGACAGGGGACTGACAGCGACTGCGGGGAGAGACCGAGCCGACCTGAGTGCTAAGCCACTACTGCCGCCGGCGAATCATTTTGGAGGTCACAGCAGGAGTTTAGATTTGTGTAAGCATGCATCTCTGTTGGCTGGTGGAGTTTTATCAAACAAGGGTGCGGATGGCTGTGGCTGTTGCCTAGAGGTGATAAATGGAGGAGAAGTGTGAGTAGAACTGGAAGCAGTTGGAATCTCTGTGTTGCCTGGAAAGGTGTCGATTGTGAAAGTGAATGGATAGCACTCTCCACTCTATCAGCAGCTACGGGCTAAGTGGCCTTGAGCAAGTAACTTTACCTCAAACTGCACTGGATGGGACTTTACTGCATGGTCAGTTCCCAGTTCTGAATGTATGTAGTGTGTTAATGTAGTGTCACTGAAACACACTGACTCTCATTGGTGACTAAATAAAAGAAATACCTCTCTGTTTGCCTCCCCGATCACTAAACAAGAGTTCTTACCTGCCCACAGTGGATCAGGTTACGGGCCTTCATAACCGGCGGTCAGTGCCACTTATATGAGTGACTTCAAGATAAGATCAAGAGCTCTGTGTGTGTGAGTGTGTATGCATGTGTGTCCACTCTAAAACTCGGGCCATGAATCCATCAATCAGTTGGAAGGACAAAGACTCATGTCAGGGTGCAGTGTGCACTCCTTTGGCCATGTCACTGCACCTCTCACACACATACACACACACACACACAAATGATGCCCCCCTGGTCAATTCTAGCGAGCCAGTCAACCAGGCGATCGGCCAGGTTGGGGCTGAAGGAGCGTACAACTCTTATCATTCTTCTTTACAACATCATCAATCTTAGGTATTTTAAATCTTTCACCTTTTAATGCCATTCCGCTTTCTCCTCCAGGAAAGAAATTAAAATTGAACCTCCATGTCAACAAGCAGATATCACAACAATATTGACCTTTTCTTTCTAATCAAATAAAGGCTCACCAGTGTTCTTCACCTTCTAATACAACTATGTGTCATAGGGCTGTCAAAGAATATTCTGAATTACAATATATATTCGAATAGTAAAAACTGATATTTGAGTTTTACAAATTACAGCACTACCGCTGCATGAAATGTAACGTTAGGTCATGTAGAACGATGAATAATTCAACAACAACCATAATGATGGCAGAAACCTCGGCTGCAGAATGAGGAACAGCAAGTGTTATGTTGGCTCTCCATTCCCTTAAAAGGTCAGTATTGTCAAGGCTCGGTTTGTTATTGGTTTGTTACATGTCAACTAAATAGTTGAACTTAGCTCAAAAAATGTGTGCGATTTAAATGGTGGTGGGAGCACCGGGCCAGAGTGTATTAGACAGACAGTCCATATAAAGTTAGTATCAGTCAAACCCAAATGCAAAAGTTTTTATTAGTAATATGTACTCTCCAAAGACTTTTCAGAACTAAAAATACACAGCTGGGTAATGGGGAAAGATTTGAATGTTGACATTCACTCTCCCAATTTACCCCTCCTAACCTCACTTTCTCCTCCCATCTCCTCCCAAAAACTCCAAAGCCTGTCAATCGCTGCCAGTTAATGGGGTGAAGTTAAGTAAACAGTTCAGTGGCTTGTCATGTTCTTGCGAAAGCCTGGACTGACAGCCGAGGCTAAAATGCCAAACACCTGGACCGAAGTGAAAATGTGTCCTCCGCACATCCAATAAAAATAACAAAATGGAACCATGGAATCACACAACTAGGGCAGACCACCAAGAAATACCAATACGAAAATATTCTCTAGGTCCTTATAAGCAATTGTGACAGTACAAGTTTATGTCACAGCAATTGGAAATGCTTGAACTTTGGAAGTTTATGATCTCACCTCCTGGTCAGTGGGAGGTTCACAAGGTTGCTTTGACAGTTTGGGAATCCAATAGAAAAACATGAGCGCAGCCATGCTTTCTGCTTGGATCTGGCTGTGATTCAGTGATTGGATGCTAGTAGAGAGTGGCTCCACTGCTCATTCTCCACAGAGCTCTCCTAATGTGGGAGGCTTGGGAATCAACCAAGAAATTGACTATATTTTTCTTTTTCTGCTGAACCCCTGAACTCAGCTGTCATATTCATGTCTCTACAATAGATTCAGAGTTGTTAACAATAATAGCCTAAGCAGCTGTGGCAATATGGGTTTAAATCAGTCTCATTACTACATTTAAACCAATGTCTGTCCCTTCTTTCTGGTGTGTTTATACCATGTCACATTTAATAATGAGACAAAACCAGAAATATGGGACCTGATCTAACTGTGTGTCCATCAATGGGCTTGGTGCTTAAGATCTAGATCGTATTGTTTTTAGCCACGCTAGCGGTGTGGCTCTAGGAATGGCATTGACGGTCTGTCTGTTGATCCAGACTTCAATATTTGGCACAGGCGTTCATGTCTCCTTCAGGATGAATTGCAATGTACTTTCTAATGACCCTCGGCTGTTCTTTTTGTCTATTACTAATTACCAAATGTTTATATGCTGATGTGTTAAACTAAGATGGTGACTATAGTAAACATCACATTAGCAAACTGTGATTAATTGCAGCCTCACAGAGCTGCTGCAGTGGCTTAAAACTGTTATTGCGAGGATCCACTGACTGAGATGAAAGTTTGCCCTTTTCTCCCGTGAAGAGATTTTAGTGGTAGAAATCTAAAATTGTTGAACTTTATGCAAATGATGGCACAGTTTATAATGATTCTCCAAACAACTAACAACGAAAAAGTGATGCAACGTTGAATCTGTAAGTTTAGTTTTTACTTGCTATGGATGAATATCTCTGGAGAGGGGATCATGAATGCATTTCATCCCACTTTTGCATGATTTTACGGATACAAACATAAAAGTGCACAGACTGCATGCCACAAAGTCACATGAATTATTGAAGAACATTAAAGGTTGCTTTTTTACAGAATATGAGCAAATGACCGAGTTACTTGCGATGAGTGAGAGGTGGCAGAGGCGAAGTGAAATGATTTGCTTGCTTCCACTGGATCTTCACCGTTCAGAGGTATTCAAATATGTGCATTCAGCTAAAGGAAGTGATAAGTTATAGCTTTTTTTCATTATAGTGTAATGTAGCTGAAGGATATTATCATATCACTAAAGAGGTAAAATGTAGCGGTTTGGTCTTTTTGAAAAAAAAGATAAATAAATAAAAACATCATCAATATTGCATTACAAGTTGCAACAGTACTAATCTGGGCTAATGCAGTACAAGGAAAGTGTACAAAGCCTTGTTGCAAACTAGTGAATATTCCTGGCTCCGAGACTTGCTGAACCCAGAACATTGCATGCTAAGCGTTATCATGCTCATACTGTATGGGGCCGGGGAGTTTTTCTTGTCAGTGTCATGTAAGCTGACTGCTTGCTTATTTTTCCAGCTTCAGCACAGAGATAGTATGAGGCAAAGAGTGGGAGCCTCACAGCCCCTATTAATCATAGCAAAGACTGGGCTTCCCCAAGCACAGAGACAGGATCCCTGTGTGTGTGTGTGTATTTATACATTTCTGAATGCACACATGCATGTACAATGTACAATACATTGTTTATATATCTGTCCTTGTCAGTTTATGTCTGTGGGTGTGTCCCTCCCCAGTGCCCTACTGTACCCCATTTCTCTACCTACCTAAAAGGATACAATATCCAAAATCCATTCATCAAAGTCATAAAACAGGCTATTATTTCAACAGTGTGGGTGTGTGTTAGTGTCTACATGAATGTATCTGCATTCATGTATGCATTATGTATTGGGTCATAGTCTATGTCTTGTTTATGTTCTTTCCAGTAGAGTGCACAGACCAAGTGGAGGCTGATTTCTTTGTGTCCATGTGATCCGTAACAGAATATTGTTGGTGTGCACCCATGTAGCAGAATGTATGAAGTGTGCATGTGCGTGGTCTGTTTGCTGTTGCAGTTTGAACATGGATATTTGTTAAATGATATGTGGACTTGCATAAAATGTTTAGTAAAGGGATCAGGTGCATGCTGTTATCGGTGGTGCGTGTTGGCACGTGTCTGCGCAGATGACAGATGTGTGCACATTTTTGTGTTTGTCCACCTGTCTGGGTGGGTTTGCACATTTGGGTGGATGCATGCTGAATGTTTTTGTGGGCACTCGTGTTTGTGGGTACATACATACTCCTGGGTGTATGTGTGTGTGTGTGTGTGTGCGTGTTTGGATAGTACTACACCACATGCTCCAATCGTCTGCAACAGATGGGCTGATAAAATGCCAGAAAAGCAGCAATTACCACCAATAAACCATTGTCAGCTGTTCACTCTGTATAGGGTTGCCAGGTTTGAACATGTACAGAAAAAAACGACCATCTTACCAAGCCATCTTTGGCCTTACTTCTGTGAATGCTTTACCTCCCAATGGAAAAGAAAAATCCTATATACAGATTCAATTGTTCGAAAGACTGAAGCAAGAAAGTATCAATGTTATTGGGTAAAATTCTTGCATAAACAAAATGGCGACTTTTTCAGGAACCAAGCCAGCATTGGCTGTACCTTGATGAGTACACTACGCTATTATTCAGCCTATTGAAAGGGTTTAATATGAACATATATTATAAATGCATGAAAATGCAATTTACTCCACCGACAACCATCAGTGTCAGAGCAATTGATGCCAGAACACTGTCTCTTACTTTGAGAACGTTTTCAGCTATCTTGCTTTTATTTCAACCATCCAACCCCTAACACCACATTTTATATGTAACAATTTGACATTTTTGGAATTGGCATGGATCGGAATGGGATTTCTGTACGGTACATATGAAGCTACAGCCAGCAGCCGGTAAGCTTATCTTAGCACCGAATAGAAACATGGGGAAACAAAGGGAACAAAATTCACCTACCAGCACCTAAAGCAGCATGTTAAGCTAAGCTAAGCTAAGCTGTATAGTATATAGTGCTATTACCTCATGGGTAAGCAGTGGTTGGTAAAAGGCTAAAGATGAGAAAGTACAATTAGTGCAATCAGATTTTTGTATATACTATGGCCTGTTTTCCCGTGTGTAAGAAGATATCTACTGCAGTGCCTCTTTCCTTGAATACTGCCATACCCATTTCATATTGCCTTTGGGAGTTCAGGCTTATATAAATGCAGACACAAAATATTCCTTTGCGCAACACTATTGACAGTTTTAATACACTCACTTTGAGGAGAGTCTCATATCGTTTATTTGTGCAGACAAGCGGAATCACTACTCAAAGAGTGAATGTGCCCTGTGGAGCAATAACACCCACTCATGAGATAACAATCACAGAGAGGGCAGCGTGAAAAAAACAACTGGAGGCACTCATTTTGCCATGATGTTAGAAAAAAAGTGAGCTAGTGCCACTTGGGTGTCACTCTGCAAAACATACATCCTGCAACACATGCATGTGGTGAGCTCTGCTGCATTACCTGATACATTGTGTACAGACAGAGCAGTGCCAGGCAGTACAGGGAGCTCTGAATGAAACATTTGTCAGAGGATGTGACTCCTCTGTGCTGTCGAGTTTCCGCACACAATAGCGGAGGGCCCTCTGTCAGCAGGCCAGGAACAAGGGCCTTTTCTCTGGCCCCATCCAAACCCACATATCCCCTTCTGTGGTGCACTGGATCCTCCTGCTGAGTGATATAGACAGACCAGGACTGCTTGAACACTTGTGTCCCCATACCGAGTATCAAACTTCATGTTCCTCGGGTCACTCCAACATGCACTGCCCTGTTATGTATATATACACTGTAGGATAATTTATAGCTAAACACTTTTAACTATGTTTGAAGATGTATAAGAAATTGATTGCATTTGCCAGTTTCTTCATCTTGACTATGTCTCTATAAGACATTTATTAATGTACAAGCACATCCAGTCTCAAACACCAGCAATTACACTTATCCTTTGACACAAGTGGCGAAGCTGTAAGGGAAACACCCAGCAACAAACTGAACAGTATCATTAGACATTTCTCTCTTGTTAAGAGACACATAAGGCATGTTGTTAGTTTTTTTAATGACAAAGATACATTCATGCTATGTCTCAAAATGTAAGCTCCCTGGAGGAAAATTCACACTCAACTTTTTTTGGTTTTTGTAAATTTGTTTTGCAGCTCATGTAAATATTTGACGCGTTGAATGTGCTGCTAAGGGTGATTTCATGCTTAAGGGAATATATATATATAATCATATTGACTAAATATTAGTGTGATTAAATGTTCGGTCATACCAACCAGTCTTGGTAAATTCCCTGAATTGACATAGAGATTCTTACTAGATGAGTCATTTAGATCATTTCCATGCGGCCTTCTGTCTCTGCAAGTTTTAAACGAGATGCGACCCCAAAAAGGCTCCTGATGATCAATTTACCGGAGTGGGTACCCATGGCAATCAGCTGCTAATTAGCCTCATCATTTCACAGTCAGCCATCATCTCACAGTTACATTTAGCATATTGCTCTGACCCAGGATCTGCCAGCAGATGACCGTTAAATACATTCATCCCATTCACTTGCTACTTTATGAAGCAATGCCAATATTATAAAAGACAATAGGCAGCTATGTGCTCTGATAGCTGGCCCACTGGTAATAGATATAATATTGGAGGGAGGAACTGGGCTTGTAATGAACATCTGTCCCTTCTGGCTGACGAGGATATGAGGGAGGAGTGGCACTTGCCTACCCAGGGAGGAGTTGGGGTAATGACTCCAGCTGGTGGTGACAGATTTTTTGGGTAGGGGGGAATTGGGCATATTGGCAGGAACCCATGAAGAAGATGATACAAGCTCAAGGCAATATTCACACTGCGAACTTGTGCTTTCACTTCAAATGGGAATTTGAGGCAGATTAAAATTTGGAAAATGGCTTCCATTTCAGCTTCCGAGTTGTAAATACAGGACTCAGATTCTCATTCCTGTGAGGAAAGCCAGAAACTCCTTCAGCTCAGACTCCAATGGGTCCTCTGGCAGCGACCAGCCTGCTGCGGACAGACCCAGATCCAGACCCAGAAGAGAGCTTTGCCACACTGCACCGCAACTCCAAAATCAACACAAAATGAAAGTTTCTTGTAGTAACTTTAAGTGAGTTTAAACATGAATCCTAACTGTTCGTTTGATGGTACCTATGGTGTATTCCACATAAAACTGGAGAAATGTGGGCCAAATTGTGACAAAAGGCGGCACCTTTATGAATCCACTTATCCTGGGCGTGAGAGGTCGTGAGACTGTGACTACGCAATGAGTCAGAGATTGAGCCCATGGGCAGCACGAGAAAAGTTGTCAAAGTGCTGCTGCAAAATTACCTGCATTGAATTCACTGCTCTGAGGTCTGCTTGGAAAAATATGTAGATCACAGAAATATTCAAGAGGAGATGAAAATGGTATTAACTTGTCTGACCTATGGCAAGTTGGCCTCAGAAAGTGAATGAGACTTAAAGGTGCAATGTGGAGTGTTTGATTGGGGCTCAGTGTTCAACATGGCTACTGATTTTGATTTCGTTTTTTTGGTGACTATAATGCATATTCATTTTAGTCAAATTTAAACTACACAAAGTACCTTTAGTGAAAAGGCTCAATACTAACAAGTTAGTCCCAAAGACAACCTGACATGTCATATCTTAGTTCAACATTCTTCAGTGTTAATGGTTGTTGTTGGGATCCCTTGCTGAGACCACATCATCTGTTTTGTTCTTTGAAAAACTGATTTAGCATTTTGTACAATTGTATGTATGTGTGTGTTTTCTCAAACAATAAATATCTAAGAAACTAAAAGTTTCCATCTCTTCTTCTTCTCCTTATACAGTATATAATCGTAATCATTCTCAGTTGCTGTGGGAGGTGTGTGTGTGTGTGTGTGTGTGTGTGTGTGTGTGTGTGTGTGTGTGTGTGTGTGTGGGCATCAATTGCCAGCTTTGTCACGTTTAAATCTCAGGGAGACACATAAAGAGAGCAGCGTGTCTAAAAAGAACCAGTGTTTCTGCAGGAGGTGACAACCCATCGAGCACATGTTCTGGAGCTGTCAATCCCATGAATGACAGAACTGATGTCTGATATCAATGCAGTGAAGCATTAGCATAAGACAGTGTTTTGGGAGACACATGACACTGTAGGTGGAACCATGAGCAAAGAACACCCTTTTGTCAAATAAACTAAATAACAGAGAACTCTGTGTCAAGTGGTGTGTCAGCAACACAATCAGCAGGGCTGTAGGGGAAGGTCTCAGTAAACTGCATGGACATATTTAGTAAATCCTCCACCTGCTACTCCTGACTATTCACACTGAACACTGTAGACATCATCAGAAAATAACAGAAAGTTGTGCAAATGAATGCACTTATTAGGTTGTTATCTTTAGGAGTGAAATTTAAATACTTCCACGCTAAATAGAGATGCAAAAGTTGTACTAATTGATCTTCAGAGTGTTTAGATCACAGGGATCATTTGAAACAAAACATTTACAACTGAATACATTTCTCCCAGGTGTAAAGGCCCAGCAGTCCAAACAAAAGCATTCCTGAATAATTCAAACCAAAAAAAAGAGAATGCAGAGTGTATTTGCTAATTCCCCATGCTGTTCAGTTGTACAACAACCTTTCTTCCAAGATGCATTCAACAGCACTAAATTCCCTCTCAGATAGAAACTATTGTACATGATGCGATGCGCCAATTTGGACAATGCAAGAAATTTCCACTGACAAACAATTTTCGATGATGTTCTCTTTGATACTCATTGGGAGAAAATATGTCATTTGTAACACAGTCAGTTTGTCCAGGAAGAGTGATGTCTTCTTCTCCTTTGACCACATGTGGGCAGAGCAAGAAGCTATAACCGCTGATATATCATCACCTAACACTAATTTAAAGTTAACATGTTAGCAAAAAGTTACTCATTTACAAATCAAGCAGATACAAAGTAGTGTTTCAGCTTTCAGCTCTGGTTGGATTATAGGAAAGATATGTGGCTCTTCTAAACCTTCACTTTTTTAAGGTTCTTGAAGAAGATTACCATCCCTCCTTTCAAAAGTTGAAGCATTTCCATTTCACTTAACAGCGCTCTCTTGCTGCTCTAACAAAAACCCAAAAAACAACAACAATACAATTACATTTGTCTTTAAGAAAAGGCCGACTGCCAGTAACTCACATTCAGAAAAACATAAAATTGGCACACATGGACAAAAGGCTGCACCTGGAATTCAGTACAATAAAGCTTTCATTATAAGTATTCATTTTCTATCCTACATCCCTCTAGCAAACGCACACTAGTAAAAATATATAACACCTGTTACATTTTGGTTACATCCGACAGAAGCAGAAAAAAATACCCCTGTGACATTATTAGACCATCATAGGTGTAATCCTCATCTTTAGTCAATGTATCCATCCAACCAGGTGTCTCTCAAGGGTCTTTGAGGAATTATCTGTTAATTATCTGTCTTCAATAGAAATGATCGGGCTTTTGTTCCCATCATGGCTGTGACCACATTAGGATTCAGTGGAAATATTTTACATCTTTGAGTGTGGGATCAAAAGAAAACCTCCTTTCCTTCTCGGAGAGCAGAAGGCGTGACAGGTCCTGACGGCA
The DNA here is from genome assembly GCF_910591455.1 of Pholis gunnellus. Taxonomy (NCBI): domain Eukaryota; kingdom Metazoa; phylum Chordata; class Actinopteri; order Perciformes; family Pholidae; genus Pholis; species Pholis gunnellus. The sequence continues at coordinate 20,009,657 of NC_136532.1, forward strand.
TTTCTAAAAGAGACCACCCCACTGAGAGGCTCTTATCGCTCCTGCCTCAGACGTCTGTCGCCATCTACTGTAAGTGCTGGTGTCAGCGTCCCAGCGGGGGGCCGTGGGCTTTGGGAGTTGGCTCTCAGCGAGCACACTCCTCGGAAAATATTAATGTCAGGAGCACTGAAGAGTTGGCACATCCTGAACTCATTGCAACGAGGGTGAACTCTTTCCACTCTTCTAATTTAAGGGCATTTTATATCAAGCGTCATATATCAAGTGGGCTATACTAAATAAATTAAATTGATTTGAATTGAAATACAAACTTAAAAAATAACTGAACTCTGAGATAATTGTGTACACCAGTGTAACCAAACAATCTTTGATGACTATCGTGATTTTATATTAAAATTATAAGAGCTGTTAATGTCACTGTCATTTTTCATGTTCAGCCTCCCGAACTGAATGCACATTACTCTCATAGGATACTTTAGAAGGCTGCGGCTCTCCCGGACATTTCCCAAGACCCAACCTGTTGAGTGAACGTGGAGACGGATGGTGGTCAGAGAAGCTGTCTTAGTGCTCAAATAAAACCAGCTGCAGTTACAATTCCAATGTTTTTTCCCTCCCTGCTCAAGCTGCCTCGTTAGGATCGGCAGGGTCACTGTCCTCTTATCTTCCTGCTGCACTTCATTTGCTCTCCACAGGATGGCGTTGCCGTGCTGCAGCAGACCCCCAGCTGACCAACCAGAGCCCCGCAGTCACTCAGCAGCCCGGCCAATTGAATCACAGGGGCCACATCAGCACTCAGGAAGCAGCAGCTACCTAACCTGCCTGGCTGATAGTCATCTCTTGCTCTGCTCCAGACCCCCTCTCCTCCCCTCCAAACACTCACAGACATATTCACATTAACAAACAGCTCTGCCTGTGCCAGCTCCCATCATTCCCTGTTTAAACTCAATTCAGTAAGCCGCTGCCTTGCTTTTTCCTCCACCTCTCTATGTGTTGAGCTTTAAGGGTTTATATTTGGTGTCAAGGGCTGGGACGTATACTTAACCATTCGTATGACTACCACTGCATGAGCTCACACACTTCTGAGGCTTCCACTTAAGGTGTGGGATCTGAGGCACAAAAGGACCACCAGACGCAGTGGCACACACTCAGCTCTCTCCGTCTCCCTGCCCCTTGCCCCAAGCAGTTAGAGAAGAAGATGTGCTGATACCAGGAGGAGGTGGAGCAAGTGGGCTGGCCAACAACAAAGCTACCCTCTGTCTTATTGCTGCAGCAAATGCACACCAATGATTCTTGTTATCCATGGTACTCTGTTGTATGTGAGAGGGAAAGGGAGAGGGGGGGGGGGGGGGGGGAGTTTGTACTTTGCATTTAAATTACACCCCATATTATGCATCTTGATTCACAGTACGCTGGTGCATTTGTAATGCGAAATAACAACGTGTCCTGTGTTTATTTGATTCATTTCCTGGTCTGTGAGAATTTGCCGTTTGTCTCACTTTTAAATGGGTGAACCAGACTGGGGCACAGTATTAAAATACGATAGAAAACACTCAATTGTTAGTCCTGGTACATAATTGGCATGCATTTAGACTAAATAAATAAAGAGACAAATATGATTTGATATCAATAATTAGCTGCCTTTTTCCAACTCCAAATAGCCTACGACCATAGAAGGAGGACAACAGGCCCCTGGAAACAGATAACCCCCCCCCCCCCACACACACACACACACACACACCCCTCCTACATAGGAGCAAGACCCCCACATTGAAAGAGACTGCTGCATTGTTTGTAGTCTCTTTGTTTCCGATCCTGCTCACTGGCACTGTTCAGGTGAGGTCTCCCCCGCCGCACAACCTCGTGCACCCATACTGTAGCACACACTTGAAAACACACCCACTAGAAATGCACACCAACATTATCTCACTGTCACTGCCACCACGCTTTGATGCTCACCCTCCCCTCAACATGAGAGGAGCCGGGAGTTCATTTAAACAATCATTGGTCGTTTGAAACTCAATGCCATTTCTTCCCTCCCCCACGTCTCCAGAAATGTAATTCAAGGAAGGATATAGCTGCAGGACATTTTGTCGCTTCTGAGCTCCGAGCCCCTTCTGTTGTGTGGTGCTATGTACAGTGGCCTTTATATATGAGAAAGCCTTGATAAATGATGACAGAGAGGCCCAATCTAATTCATGACATACGCACCACATCTTTTGTGTGAACACACAATGTTTATGAGGGAATGTGATTGATGATTATATCCAAGCACAAGTGACAGTGGAATAACATTATTCACCTTAGCTTTGTCCTCCTCGGGCAGAGTAGAGTGGTGGAGTTATCTTCACTATCATTAGACAAGTATGGAATTGTGAAGATTCTTTACATGAAAACAATCTAAACTCGGAGATTGTAGATGAGTAATGGGAAACTGGGGAAGAGCTGGCTCGGAAGAATATTCTCTGGCCTAGTTAAGGTGTGATTTTCCTCCTTCCATTAGTTTGTACCTCAAGTTAAATAAATCTAGTGCAGGGTATTTTCTGCTGAGATTATAAAAAGCCCATGAATGTACCAGCATGGTGGGTAGACAATGAGCACAAATCTACCTGAAGTGTATGTGGGGGATGGAGGGTTGCAGGAAAAAGAGGGTTTGGGAAGCTTTTTCTATGAATCAGGCCTAACTCTAATTATGGCTTTGTTAATTAGTGTATCTCAACACAGACTCGCTTGGAAGATGCCACTTAGCTCATCTTTTTCTCTCTCGCCCATATCCCTTTTGCAAATCGGGCCTCCCCCCTTCTTCACTCCTCCTATCCCATCCCATTCCTGTCCGCTTGTCTTGACAGCTCAAAAGGCAAAGCAGCATATCAAAGCAGACTGAGCCATCGTAGCCCTTAACCAAGCATCTTTTGCTTCAAATTGCTTCCTGAGGAAAGGGAGAAATAAGATAAGAAGGCAGAAAGAGAGGAGGAGGAGGAGGAGGAAACAGGGCCATACTGCGCAGTTCTCTCCAAGAGATGGAAAGGAGTGAAAGTGTGAAAAGTGAAATATGTAACACAGGCAGTTGCCGTTATTTCTCTGGGGTGTTGGTTAAAGCCTCTGAGAGCTGGCGTGAAAGACGACAGGGTCACACCCCACCCCGCCCCGCCCCCCCAAAACCCTCAACAGAAATTAGGTCCCCATCTCAGTGACGAGATCAGGGAATAGACACATGTCACAGCGCCACAAATTTAAGTCCTCAGTCTGTATTTACCGGAGCAGAGCGCTCTGCACACACAGGGAGTCCGGCGCACACTCACACACAACCAAGCACACCATGATTTCCAACTCTGAAAACTACCCCACAACTCCCAAATTGTAATTCGTGCCGCGGCAGCTATTCAAGCACAGTGGCACTGCAAGATGCTACATAAATTAAGTCGCCGGAGGGAGTGAAGACGGGGAACGAGCACCGTCTGCCTCGCCGTCTCTAACCCCCCCCCCCTCCCCCCAGGAGTTCTTCCAGACTTTGTTTACAGTCCGTTTTAGGACACTACATCCATAACTAGGCAGCTAAAATGAGGCATTAGAGAAATGCAGAGTTGTGTCAATTGTTCATTTTTTTGGTGGAATTTTAAATGTGTTTTGCATGTCCCCACCCCCACGATGTCAAAAGGCAGCCTCAGTGATTGCATTGGTGACCCTGCTCTTACACCTTTCAACTCGTCTCGCTGCTTTGCAAAGAAAAACACTCTGAGACTGAGATTGTCTCCATATACTTGTCGCTTTGCAACCTGTTATTTTCTGCACCCGCACCCGATAGTCTGGAGGAGCGAATATATAAATAAAAAAGCTGGGGTTGTGCTCCTGATCGTGGTGCAAAGTAATGGCTGAGGCAAGGAATGGAGCGAGATTAGGGAGATTTTTTTTTGGGGGGGGGGGGGCTGACAGGATGTGTGCTATTTCAGAAACGGTACTTTCAGGCCAACTGTGCCCTCATTGTTCCATCACTACCGGTAATGACTTCACCGTCGCTTCCTGTCACATGAGGAGGACTCTACTGACCCCGTAAGTGATGCAGCAAGTGACCCTGGATTGGATTGGATGGATGACTTCACTAAGACGTTTGCGCACTTGAGAACATGCAAAGATCTTTTTGCCTTGAAAAACACTTCAGGAGAATATCATACATACAGTCCTAATCTATACTACTGAGTTTTCGCATGACTTCTACAGTTCACAGTTGTCCCCTACTCCAAACAGATGTAAGTAAAGATATATTGTATTGTTAGTCCTCTGTGTGCTAGGTTCAGAAAATCAAAGAGGGACCCTCATCCATACTTATTGGACATTCCCTCCTATCTGCATGTACTGTCTAAAAGGTGTTTGGCACATTTCCACTGACAACAATATTTGTGGAGGAAACTAATCTTTTACTTTATAAATGAAATGCCATTGCCTCTCTAATTGCCAGATGACTAATCCTTTTGAAGTGCAAGGATAAAGCCACCTATATGAACTCAACTATACCCATTGGATCTAATGAGAAAGTTAAACTCACTCTGAAGGGATCTGCTGATTCATTGTGTAAGGCCTGGCAACCATGTCAAGTTTTGCAAGTTGGATAGCACTTTCTGGGACAGCCCTTTGGGGATTGAGACGTGTGCCAACTTAACCTTAACCTTATCCAACTCATATTATAGAATACCATAATAGCCTGATCTTGAACCTTAAATTCAACCCTAAACCCCAGTCTTAAAACCAAATGGGATAATTAGGACTAACATCCAGCAGTACACCATATATTATTCAGTTGAAGGATATTTCTGCATTCTTGTCAGGGCATTTAGTCTTCATAATGAAATATTTCACAGTACAGTATGGTACACACACACACACACACAGACAATACCCATGAATGAAACCAGCCCTTGTCTACCGATTGTCTCACAATGCCCAGCAGCAGACTGCAGCTTTGTTCTAAATCGGAGGATCATATCACGTCTTGTCATTAGGCTTTGTTACCAGGACAACAGCATTGCTCCAGCAACGTCTATGCCAAAGCTTGTCAGGACAGCAGCAGCGGTAGCAACAGAACAAAGATACCTATAGATCGAATTAAAATAAACATAGGTCCAGAATTCATGACAGACATCTACAGATGCTACAGATGACCTGCTGGTTTACAGCGACCTGAGCCCGGCACTATCGGCTATAGTGTGTGATGAGCCTGTCGACTGGAGAGCGCTTTTGTATTCTCGCTGCATCCAGATGTACACTCTTGTTATTTTGTCCCTGATATTGTGTGAAAAAGCCAAGGCTGTGAGAGTTCCCAGCTCAGATAAAGACCGCCATAATTGGCATGTGGTTACGTAATGTGAGTCCATACAGCAGTGTTGTATAATTCATTGCACTAGTGGAATATGTAAAAGCATTGCTCCAATCCCCTTTAGGTCTAATTAAAAGACTATCAGCCTTTTACAATGAAAACTCCAGGGGATACAGTGTAATCACGTATTAATAGAATGATTACTAAAGAAATAAAGCTCCTTACACAGATAAGAGCTTCTGAATTTATAACACAAAGCCACCCTTGAAAGGAATTCATATAAATGTTATTCCTATGATCTTAGTTCAGCTTTAACTTTGTGAACATGAACAAGCCTTTCCCAAAGCCAAGAAAGGAGAGTCGGATAACATTCATAAAAATATGGATTGGAGGCTGTGATTTTAGATGCAGATTGGCACCAAGTGTGTATCTATACTCATAGAGATATGTTTTCTTGATAATCATAACTGTTACCACAATAATGACATAAACCTCATTTGGGTGTCGAGCCAAGTGACTACTAATCTTCAAATTCTGATTCACTTTCGATGCCACTTAAGCAATTGTAAGTTTAGTCTTTTCATCAAATCTTCAGTGATTAAAGCTTTGTTTACGATACAGGTTCATCCATACTCACTAATATTCTAAAAATTCTAACAACACTAAGGCCTCATTCACAATTTCGCATGACTAAACTTAACTCACTTTTGGTAGAAGGTCCTTTTCTCCATATTGTTTTTCACTGCAGAATGAACATCCTCTGTGTAGGCTGGATTGTTATCTGAACAACAACATTATCTTTAATGTGACACTCGCTGAATCCTATCATGGGAGACGTTTCCCAAATTGTACGGTGTAGAATGTGTAGTGTATGGCTTAGTGTTAGGCATAGTTTTGCGAGCTGCTATGTTAAAGAAATCTGGGATCTTGGCGGTAGTGTGGCTATTTTACAATGCAAGGTTTGTGCAAGATGTGCCGTGTCGCGCTAGTAATAATTCTAGTGACAATTCACTCTCACCAATCACAGGTTAGCTGTGTTTTGACTCTCACTTGGAACCCAGACGGAGGTGGTACAAAAAAGTAGCAGGTACCCGGTGCTAACCACAACTTTTGCTAATGAAAAACAAAAAAAAGACAGAATTGGAAGAGTAGGGTGCGTTTAGTGTGTGAGCATGCTAACATGCGCAATAGCTGAGAATGATGGGAATCTTTTGTTAGGATAAACGTGGGGTTCATCATCTGGGGATTATGAATGTCTGTACATAATTTCAAAGCAATCCAGCCACTACTTATTAAGATGTTTCAGTTTCTAAAAAAGATGAATTAGTATTCTAAATTGGTCGACGAAACAACCGTCCAAACGACTGAAGGCCTTTCTCAATCATGCGTCATCAGCCCAACGTACAGTTCCAATTCAAAGTCTGCATCACGCCAACTACAGTCCAAATGAATGCCTGTTTTAACAAGGTTACTTTGGGTGATGATTTGTGTAGACTTGAAGTAGCCAAGAATCCCAGAATGACAAACTTGTTATGATATTATAGTGAGTTGATATCTTGTCAGGCTTGAAAGTAACAATTTAAATTTAGAATATGTGTTCAATTTATCAATAAGTGCCAAACAAAACATTTGCTACAACGTTTTGAGACATAATGGAATATTCATCCAGTCTCCGGTATACCGTAGGAACATTTTCTAAGATGTTTTGTTTTAGCATTAGGGCTAATGTTGGCAGTCAATGTTCCACCTTTAGTCTGATCTTGGGGAAGAATGCATCTGATCAAACCACATGTTAAATCACTTTGCTTTGTTGACATCTAATCGAACAACACAACTCACTGGCAACTCGTCAAATACCTTCTTCACAATATGATCTTTAGCTAATGCAGGTATTTGATGAGCTGGGATTGAGAACAGATTGCTTCCAACCAAATCAGCATCAGAGGTGAACAGTACCTCACAATGTTAGCATAAGAAAAGTGACTGGAAGACACATTTGCAGAATCCTGATCCAAAACTGTATTTCTGAAATGAATGCAATACTCAGTCCCACTTTGTTCAAGTTCAAGTAAAATTAATTTGTGTAGCACCAATTTATACAACTGCAGTTATAGTAAAATATTCAAACTATCTTTCATTAAAACAAGAAGAAAATGAGAGAAGGGCACAAGCACATAAAAGCAGAGTATGAAAAAAAATAGAGAGGACTATAATTAAGACAAAATTAATAGGTAATGGAGATATTAAAGCTACTAACATGCATTGGGACTGCTTTTCAATGAACAGAGTGTAGGTGTAAGTCTTAGATCAGCTGCCTTCAGGTGTGGACATGCCGAATACAATCTCACCAGATTTGGAGTCAGGTCAAGGGACATGAGAGAGGTACAGTTGGTAGAGCCTTGAGACCTAAGGGATCAACATGTCTTATAAACACTCTGGAGCCAGGGCATTGAGAGCTTTTTACACCTAAAAGATAGCCAGTGGATGTTTGTGAGGATAATTAAGTTATTTTTACATTGTTAAAACTCTGTAATTTAGAGAAAAAGGTTTTGCTTCAGCACATAGAATAGTCTACAGAACATAAATGCAGCTGAGGCAGATGGGAATGTCTTTAGATCAAAAACAAATAAAAATGGATGGTGATGCTCTTTGAAAAGTTGAAGGATCATCAAAGTTATTCAAATCCATCCTCTGGTGACCATGAAAGGCATGTGTCATGTAATTCCATCAATCGTTTCCTATATATATATATATATAATGTATATTTCAGTCTATACCAAAGTGGTGGACAGACTGATCAACAGAGATCTTAGAGCTACATAACAGGTTACATCAGTCTTGGTGAAAAGGATTAAATTCTGGCTACATGAAACTCAATTTTGATGATTGAACTGTGATTGTAATAGACGGCCAAATTATTCAGCGACCATTCAATACTTAGCTTTACCATCACACTGAAGTTAAGTTTCAATGTAATGCCCATGCCTCTAAATGACCTACGTATATAAGCAACCAAGACTATCAGCGAGGAGATAGATATTTCTATATAATTATTCTCAATGCCTCTCAATGAGTTATTCACATCAGGACAAGTTCCCAAAGAACTAGTTCACCAGAAACTCTTTCAGCTCAGACATTAGCGGGGCCTCCAGCAGCAACCAGTCCTCTGTGGACAAACCATAGACTGTATAAAACATGGAGAGTCTCCGTTACATCACCCAAAGGTTTCTGAAGAGCTGCTGTGGAACTCAAAGTGGGTAGTGACGATAAAGCCTAACTCGCGACTTATCCAAAAAAGGGCAAAGAGGTGGATTGTCAGTGGAGCAAAGGCAGGCCTTGGTGATGCAGCAGGGGAGACAGCTAGCAGCTAGTGACCTGAGACGGCACTCTCCTGTCAGTCAAAGCGTCCACGCCCTGAATTATGCCCAACTTTAAGCCGTAATATCATTTAAATTAACGAGTTGTATAAAAATGCACTCCCCGTACAGTTGTAATTGACAATGATGTTAGCCAAGAAGACAAAACCTGTTTGTTTTACCAAGCTGTAAATGTAAAGTTGGGCATTTTTACATGGGGGTCTATGGGAATTGATTTGCTTTCGGAGACACTCATTGGCTTCATTTTTCAGTGCTGGAGGTTGCTGCTTGGGACAGACCCAAGTCTCATCGCTGCCACCTTCAACCTGCAGTTGTAGCTTCGGCGAGAAGTGGAGAGCTGGGAGCCAACATCGACAGGAACATCGGAAGCTGCTGGAAGGCCCAGACCATATTGCCTGCTAGATCCAGTAAAATGAAAGGTTTTCCAAAGTGACATTGGTGCTCAAAAACACTTCACAAAACTGCTTTTGTCCACAGGGACCACCAACATCTACACACAAAAAGAAGTTCCTTGTAGTAGCTTTACTGTATAGGAAGAAGTAGAAACTGATTGAATGAATTATGCTGCTGGGAATAGATGATATATTTAAACATTGCAAAAGCAAATATGAATGATGGTTGGAGTCTGAGTGTTGGCACTTGCTGAGGAGTTGGACACATCATGCTAGAGGTGCAGCCATCTGGGCTTATAATGAGCATGCTCCCCAGTGATTGGCTACGGAGTAAGAGATGAAGAGCAGTCATTTTAGGTTTTAATGACTGCTGTGAACCAGGAGAGAGTTGCCACTTGAACTTTGAATATAAGAGAGGGAGGCATGGCTCCGAGGAGTAATTGATAAAGAAGAGGAGGACCAAGTGTAGTCTTCCTGATTGAACTCAAAAACCTTCATTTAATTAAGAATATAAATAACCGAAATGAAAGAAGATGTTTTTTCAAAGACAAATGGTTAAAAGATCCAGGAATTTATTCTATTATTTTACATTAGAATTAATATTTGATTTTCAGTCAGAATGCTTGCTTGACAAAAGGTTCACACAAAAGGTTCCCATCCGTTTATCAGTGAATGGAGCAATAACTGATATGACGGGACACTCTCAATGAGAGTACTCTTGAAATAGCCACTTTTATCAATTGCAGGCAAATGACACAGTGAGTGGCTAAATGTCAACGCTGTTGAAAACTTGAAGTGTCTCAATTATTTTGCTGCATTGCTGATTTAGAACAGAAATATGCTGGTTGTAGATACACACTTAAGTGAGTGTGTTACTGTCAAAAAGTGCTTGCATGTGCTGTATTGCCTCTCTAAGTCTGCAGGTTCAGGTCCTCCTCCCACTCCCCTGTGATATTGGCTGATGATTCTGGGGACCTGAAGCTAAATCCATAAAACAATACAAAAAAAATACCCCAAAAGAAATAAAAAACTATTGCTAACCGTTTATTGCTAATACAGGAAAAAAGTGAGGGAAACAAATATGAAATATCTCCTCTACAGACCTTCTTGGCAAGGACGAGAATTTAAGGATACAACGATAACTTCAAACAATTTAACTGGCATTAAAGCTTGTATGGTGGTGGCTGCATTAATTGTGCGGTGCTGTTGTTTTCAATTAGTTATTTACCAATGGCAATAATTGCTTTGTGTTGTTGGGAGTAGTTGCATTCAATAATTGCTAAGCAAAGTGGTGGCTTGTAGTTCGCTAGCTGCAAAGCTTTTGGGATAGTTTTTTGTGGTGGGTGAGCCTGGTTACAGGTTTCCATTTGAGGTGCATGTTGTGTTATTGTCATCTGGTTCACATTTATTAGAGGGTGATGTCTTGTTAGCCTGCACAAAATCTGGTATCTGTGCTTGTTGCCATGCTGATGTTAGCAGCTCGCTATAGTTGTGCGAGCTGGTTGCCATAGTTGCAGTAATTGAATTTGGATATTGATACTTATGCGTATGCAAACTCAGTAGGAGTTGAACACAACCTCAAACCTCAAACTCTCTAAAGACAATCAGAACACATGCAGCCCCTCATTTATTTTCTCTCTGTGAACCTCTCACGGACACTCACACACATGCTCCTCTCGCCTGCCCACGCATTTGGCCCTGCAGATTTTCCGCCAGTGTTGTTGTCAGTCTCCTCACACCCCAGTAAGATTAAACCCCCATCCCACGTGGACTGAAGAAAGGCCAGCACGGGTCTCATAATTGGAGAGAATGAGGGGGAGCGGAGGATGCAACGCAATCACACTCGGAGAAGAACGAGACCTTAATTAGTCATTCTTCTTGTTCTATCAATAGAGGACTTTCCATCAAGCTTCTCTCTCCCCTCGCCTGGAAACCTACAGTATCAGTGAATTCTAATTAGAGAGCACTTGATGAGTGTGTGTGCTTACTGTGGCCTAGATAGGCCAGCTTCATCGGTATGAGCCCCGGTGCTCCGGTGCGGTTGGTCCCACGCTGTGCCATCAAACGAAGCCTCCAGTCTCTGAGGGGTGCTGGAAAAGGGGGAGGAGGAGGTAGAAGACAGGGTGAGGTATGGAGAGATAACAAGACTGGGCATCGCCAGGGGCGGCGACACAGGGGAGGGGGAGTCTAGATCTGAGAGGTATATTAGTGAGGCTGCATGCGTTTGAAGTGGATGTGTGTTTGTGTGTTTGTCAGAAGGTGATGTTTGTATGGCTATGTGGTGGAGTGTGTGAAATTGTGCAAGTGGGTACAGAGTTGGAGATTGTGAGTTTATCTCCTGCGGTGTGGCGGCTGGTCAGAATAGCAAGGCTCTACAGTCTCAGGGAATGGGCGACGCTCTCTCCCCAAACTCCTTCACTTCAGTTATACATTGGATGTTGAGGCAGCCTTTGATTGGCCCCTCACTGAGGAACTTAAGAGTGCATACACACTCAGATAAGTTTGACAGTGCATCCTTCCTCCCTGTTTTCGCCTCACATGTGAGAAAGACAAAAGCAAAAACTTTATCTTGGTGATAATTTTCTAATAAGCCTTTATACTCGTGTATCTGAACTCCCTTCTATATTTCATCATTTTAACCCAAACCAATTTGCATTTATTTTGAACACTGGGCCGTTTGTCCACTTACCAGGTGTTTTCGTCACCCAAAAACTTTCTAAAAACTGTCTCCAGAATGGATCGATCTAAAATCCTCTTTCATGTGAATGTAAAAAGCAGAGCTCAGATCAGATTGGTATGTTATGCTTGTTTAGTTGTCTTGCAATGGCACTAAAAAGTAAAATATAAATGAGAAAAACTAAATCATGATGGAGGCAGAGGAGATGAGGTTAGGGAATATCATTATACCAGGACATTGTAGACTGATGATGACAAAGAGGAGGGAAGGGAAAGGGACATTTAACGCAATGTTGTGTTGAAAAAGAAAAAATTGGTGATGAAGAAGCAGAGGAGGGGAGAGCGTGAGTCATGTTTTGATCAGAGCGGATTTTGAAATGTACTCTTGTGCTGAGACAGAAAGCAGGTAGGGACAGGAATTAATGTGGGAAGAGTTGCAAGCAGAAATTGTGTCAACTAGAAAAGTGCACTCAGTAGAGTGCAGATCAGCCAGGTGAGTCTTCAATGACCGCTGCTGTAATGTTTGATTGAAAAACAACAATTGCTCCGCGACTAGACCGCAGCAGAGTATGCTGTCTCTCCTCCGAAAGACTCACTTTTGCCCAGCAGCTGGGAAGCAAGAAAAGGGAACTTCTTGGGTAATGGGGAACTGCAGGGTTTATTCATGGACAACCATAACCTAAACTATACATTTACTGCCACTAGACAACTTAACTGCTTAACTTAACGTTTCCCTCTGCTGCCATCAGCAACACTGTCCCCTTGGCCACCAAGAGGCAACCTCCATTGCTGGGAAATAAAGTCAGCGTGGATGTGCAAAAAAAACAGAAGATTTTGGTGGTTCTTGTGGACAAAAAAGGAAGTGTTTCCAAGCACCAATGTCCCTTAAGGAAAGCTCTATGGCCTGGGCCTCCAGCAGCGTTGTGTCAATGTTGGCTCCCAGCACTCCACCTCACGCCGAAGCTCCGAATGCAGGTTGAATGTGGCAGTTAAGTCGGATCTGGTTCTGTCCCAAGCGTCAACCTCCGGCACTGAGAAATTAAGCCAACCAAAGACTGCAGTTCTTTGAATGGCCACTTGAGGCTGGCTCCAAAAATTGGTCAATCCCAATAGAGCCCCATGTTAAAATGCCCAACTTTACAGCAGAAACAAACATTTACTGCCTGGTACAAAAAAACGGCGTTCGTCTCTGGCTAATATTCCCTTTCATCACAACTATACAAGGAGTGAATTTTTATTGAACTCTTCCATTTAAATTGTAATAGGGCCTGCATGTACATGTAATTGAGGGCTAAGCCCAGACCATCTGGGACTGCATTAAATTATTTACATTTAATGATGATTAGATTTGTTATTCCGTCAGAAGGATTCGGGGCTAGACAAAAACATCAACATGCCCAATGCAGACGATGCCACTGGATTAAACTGGAAGCTTCTCATTCTTCATGTAAATGATTGGAGAACAAAATCCAGTGTGACCGCCAGTTAAAGGGTATTTTTCAACCTGATCCCTATTTTCTCTTGTTTCTAAGTGACTAATGAAGACAACCGTTTTTGAGATTGGTCCAGTATTGAGGGAGTACGCTGCAGACGGCAGCCACTAAATGAGCTGCAATTTCATCGCCGTGGGCAATTTCTCGGCATCAATGTACGTCCATTAAAAATGCTTGTTTTTGCCACTGATTGTCATTATAAGTGTGTGACAATATTGCAGAAAGGATCCTACAGAGATATCAAACGTTTCTTTTTTCACTTTCTTTGTTTGTTATTGTGTCATGTGACTTTTTGTCAGAAGACAATGTTGGAGAATAGATAGCCGGTGCTGTCAGAGTATGTCGTGTTGGAGTACAAAAGTGTAGATTAGAGTTATATAAAAGGTTTTCAATATCATCGCTGCATATTTAGCTGATTTCAACTATGTGGATGCAAAGCGAGATTGCAGGACAAGACTTATCCGATCAAGACACAAAAAGTGAAAGGTAAATACAGTAATTTACTGTGCCAAACCAAAATGGAGATTTAGAATTTTAACATTATTCAGGGTGCACAAACCATTATTTTGCACATAAACAGTGTTCTCATACTTCTGAGTAGACTGTAGTCTGCGAAGACAAACAAAGTGGAGGTGAAGAGGCTGGGGAGGTCGTACCAGGAAATGTTCTCACCCTGTGTTAAGTCATTTAGCAGCAGAGGCTACAAGCTATTATGCCTGGGCTTTAGCCGTGACAATAATAATAATTACGAGACGGCTGGACCTGAAGAATCGAAGCACCCATTTAGCAGATGAGCTTCCAAACGACCTCCTGGAAGAAAAATAAATGGCACATAGCCAACGAACGTGTCAGCACTCTCTCTCCTTTTCTCACCTTCTGCCTCTCTTCATCATGACTTTCTTTCTGTTTCTCTCACCCTCTCCGTCTCTGTCGCACATTCTGCAGTTTCACTCCTGAAAAGTGATAGACCGATGAAATGACATGCACGCACACGCACATAAACACCACATATTCCTCACACTAGAGGAGTCATAAGAAAGGATTTTTTTTTCTCACTTACTCATACAGACCCACACTTAGTTCAACACACATGCCTACACATAATCTCTTTAAAGTCCCAGTGAAACAGAATTTAGAGCGTCTTTAGCTTCTGTACTGTGACATATTTCGCGGTGAAATGGAATATTTGCACGTTACAAGAGAGATTCATATCAAATCCTTTGCATTTGATTGGACCGCTGTGAAGTAAGGCAGGCTTATAGTTTAGTGCGATGCAAACCTACAGAGAACTGTTGGCTCCACTCACATTCCTCACCCGGCTCCCCTAAACTCCACCTATCGATCCATGTCATACAGCGGACGTTCATCTGTTCATCTGTACTGGCCATGCTGCAGTGACACAGAGCAAGTTAAAAATCTGCAAAGTTTCCCTTGAATAAATTTGACCTCAGCCACATTGTTTTGGTGTTTGCCAACTCCTTTCCCAGAAGATATTTCTTCCTATCTCCTCCTATTGCTCTGTTAGCATTGATCCACAAACGGTGAAGTCTGATACATGACAGGTGTCCAAAGTCTTACAGGATGAGTCATTAATTAACCATCTGAAACCTAACAGAAGCTTAAGAGGCTCTAACTTCTGGGACTTTAAATACAATATGTAGGCACATGTGACGAGACAGATCTTTTGGTCCATTCCCACTTCTGAGGACACACCGACCCTCTGATATGACCAACAAGAAAAAACACTTCTCACATCCCCCCCTCACACACTCTCCCTGGTGTAAAACCACACTGTGTGTTGCTTCATCTTGTGATGTGGCTGCATCACACTAACTACCTCCTGCAGAGACAGACAGATAGAGAGGGGAAAGAGACAGAGAGATGCAGAATAGGGGTAAATTAGGGAGGGGAGACAAACAAATTGAGTGAAAAAGATGAGAAATGTTTGTATGCCCTACATAGATTTTTCACAGAAAAAGAGAGTGAGTGGGAGGGAAGGAGTCGTGTGAACAGAGAAAGAAGCTGTAATGGGGAAAGATACAGCACACTTTAACCAAAAGATCCTTTGTATTATTTGAGGAATTTATTGCAACTATGTTGTCCACAAAATACATCTACACACAAACAGCTCACAGGAAATTGACATGGGTGATCCTGTATCGCATAGGTTGTCAGATTTAATCTAATAAAACAACTAAAGCTGAGCTAATCAATATTCATAACACATCAAATAACTATGTTTGACGTTGAAAACAATTAGTCACATTGGTAAACCCACAGAGATTTACTCTATTATCCAACCCCAACTGCAGTTGCAGCGTTTCGGCGACTTTCAGCTCATTCTTTCGGTTTTTCTGACCTGCAACTTTACTGTTTTAGTTCATTCTCACAGCTCTCATCCACCTCTTTCTAGACATAGTAGGCAGCTGTTTCGTCAAATAAGCTCTAATAAACCCGCTCTACAATACTTATCCAGAACCAAACAGCATCCGAACAAAGTTAGCAACTAGCTGGTGAAAATTAAGGAGCATTTAGTAGCGACAGTGCAGGGTTTCTGTTAGAAAGGATTGGTACAAGTGTCCTGGGGGATTTGTATCTGTTATTATTGAGCTTCAAAATATTTGATAGGCTGACTATATCAAGAATGATATCATCAACACATGAATATTTATAATATTTTCCATTCACAGAGCGGCTGCTGCAACATTAGGCTTCCGTTATAATCATTGAAGCTGGCTATACCAAGCTTGCGCCACGGACATCTGCTCTACAAACATGAATATAGGCCAGTCCTCTAGCATCAGTGTGTGAACTTATTGGCACTTTATTTTTTTATTTTGACAGTAGGCCTACCAGTTGGTTGCTTAGCAACATTATCCCTTACATAGGCTATTTAACTTTTAGATGTTAACTTACCCATATTACACAAACTCTGTGAAAAAGTGGAAGTTTTACAGGCCTGTGCTGGGTCCAAAATCTGAAGAAACAATCCCACACAATCTCAAAACCATAGCTCACCGTCTTATTTTGCCTCTGACTGACACAACCCGATGGCGTATGTGCGCTACAGGCGTAGCCAGCAAAAAGATACATTTCGCGGCACATCCCCTCGGTCCGCATCATTTACGTCTTCAATGTAGCGCACCAGAGTGATTTAAATGTCTCAGACTCCCACAGATTTTCATGGTGAACAAAAAGTAATTACCGCATAACAGAAACCCTGACAAAGCCAGATGTTTTTCTAAATGTTGCTTTCCATCTGCTAGATGTGTAAAACAAGCAACCTTTTTTCCATTTGTTTATGTTGCATTTGCAGATTTTTCGGCTTCACCCAAGTGGCAAAAAAGGTAATACTGCTGTGTTTAGGTAGCCTCAACGCAACCTGGTCATTGAAACAAGGCATCATGAAATGAGTTTCTTACATCTCTCGTTTAACATAAGAAGTAAAATGTTACCAGGAACCGAATCATAATAATAATAAAAACAAACAAAGTTACAGTCATCATATTATTAATAAAACAAATATAAATACATTTAGATATACTCTACTCACATCCAAAATAGATGGATAGATTTGTTAGTTAGATTTATCTATTCACACAAATAAACTAAAGTATTTGTACCCTCTCAAACAAGACGCCATGCTATATACTCCCTTGGCATATTTGAACTGTAAACAGTGCAGAACGAGTGTGATAGTCTATTAAGACTTTATCTTGTTTAACTTGCACATATGCTTTCTCATATATCCACCACAGCGCTACGCTCTACGCTCTACAAGGGTCAAAACAGCCTGACTCGTGAGAAGTTAACCCTTTAGTGTATCTGTGTAACAAGAGCATGTTTAAAACGTATTGATGCAACATCTCGACACACTTATTGACATTATGCATAATGGTTTGGCGATGCATTTTCTGATAAAATAAATACAGCCAATGAAGCCAACAAGTAATTAAAAAATGACAATAGGGGGAAATGTAACTGGATTAAATGTGTTTTTGCACAGAGGGGAAGAACAATGGAAAAATTGGGTGAAAAGAGGTGATTGAGGAGAAAAATGATGAGTTTAAACAGAAACATGAGAGAAAGATACAAAGATGAAGACAGATGTGGGGGAGAAACAGAGGAGATGATTAAAAGAGAGAGACATAAATTACAGTATAGGTGGAGAAGAGCATGTGGACTGTGCTTGAACATGAGAGAGGAAACAGGAAAGAGAGGCAGAGCAGACCGAAGCGGAGTGATAAATGATTCGAGTGCTGCATGGGACGCTCTTGCCTCTTCATCTTACGCAGCTGACCTTGGGCTTATGAGCTGTAATAAAACGTGGCCAAGCACTCCTGAAATTGGTCCACTCACCATGATGCTTCGCAGTCCGCGGCAGAATTAGCATACAGCTTTTATAGAGTACAGTACATCCAACACATACAAATACTGCACCTCGGAGACTGTGGGGGAGATGATGGGGTTGATGATGAAGATGATGAAGACAAGGAATGCAGCCAGGGGTCGATGGCGGTGACGGGAGATGAGGAGGACGAAGAGGAATGGATTAGTAGGAGTGAGAGAAGAGTAGGGATTTCTGTCATGCGGGACTGGAGGTGCTGTTATAGAAGGGAAGGATGAAGTAGTGTAATAGAGAAAGAGGAGATGATAAGGTGAGGGAATAGCACGAGACCAGGGCATGGTAGATTGATGACGACAAAGAGAAAGGGGAAGATGAGGAAGTATAAAGGAATGGTCGAGTAGAAAATGATAAATGGTGGTGAGGAAAATGGAGAGGAGGAAGAAAACGTAAAGCAGAGGGAAGGTAAACCTAGTGGTTTTCATGCTGGTAATGATAATATAGCCTGAGACCGTTCCAAAGTTGTCTTCGGGTTTGTAAAGTGAACTGCGCCTTGCTGCTGTCAAGATGATATTTGAAATGTCACTTCACAGCACAACATGTTCTGTTCCTGTAGTGGAGGCAGCTGTCAGTGGGTAGATGAGGATGAAGACCAAAAGCAAGATTATTCAATCACTTTTTTAACAACGTCAGATTTCTCTTCTGTGGCCTCTGTACATCCTCTCCCTCATAATCACCCTCTTCTTCTCTTCGCACGGACAAAAAAACCCTCCTTCGGCTTATTTTGTCGGGGGGGTAATAACCGCAGAGAAAACAGCATGTCTCTCTCAGGGCCCGGTTTGCTGGTATTATCTCCAGCCCTTATTACATTTCTGCGAGGTCTCGGTGCTCCTCTCAAGAGGCTGCTGGACATGTAATAGAGCTGTGGAGCACCAATCCTGGCCAAATACAGATTAATTGGTGTATTTGTTTGTTTGGACAAATACAAAATTACTTCCGGTGTAGGCCTGATTAAGTAAAGAATGGAAGGATGAGTAAAAGAAGAGATGAGGAATATATATATACAAAGAGAGGTAGAAATCGAGAATCATGAAACAATAGCTCATTTTTAATGCAGTTTTGAAATAGGTTCAAGAAAAATGTAAATATGAACAATGAGATGGTTTGTCCTAAGATTAACATGTTTGTATAGGTCTAACCAAGCTAGCGGCATTGCTCTAGGAAATCGATGTCGGTCTGTCCACTTCGGTCCAGTTAGACATTTTTTTTAAACTATTGGATAGATTGACATAAAATTCTATACAGACATCCGTCTGTAGGATCGAAGAATTCTTTGACCAGGGAGCAGCTGGTTCGATTCATGGCGATCTAGTATTTTGGCAATAAAACAGCAGATATTTGTTGATTGATCGATCTGACATCAAAGATTGTCAAGTTGGCTGCTAAATTGCAGTACATCAGATACAAAAGCAGATGGAAAAGAAAGTCTTGGCCCTGATGTCCTCTGGCTATATTTGGAGCTCCAGATATACTGTATAGCCCCTTATCTGTCATTGAACAAATAGCCGAAGGGTTCAAGGATATATTTATGTTCTCCTTTATTATTAAAATTCAATCTGAAGGCCAATACCAAACAAACAATTATAAACTGCTATGCAAGCGGGAACTTAAGAAGATTCTTCAGCACAAGCAGAGATTTCAAGTCTAGTGACTGCCTTCAACGTCTTGTATAATTCATCAATACTGTCTTGTTGTGTATGAGAAGCACTCAAATAAAAATGCATGAGTGGGCTCACATTGTTCATATCTTTATCATCATTAATAGACATTTTGCTGAGTTTTGTTGGGTTATAATGTTCCAATGCTGCCTATGTTGTTTAAGAAGCTGTTGCATTCTGGCAAAATTACCTATCTAGACGAAACAATACTTTTACGTCTTTGCTGTGTAAATGATACAAAATTAAGGTATCGGAAGTGTCAAACAAAAAACACTTCTTTGCATCTCGCTTTGTAAACACGATGTCTATATGATACAGTTCTAGTGTGTAGACTATTGCCTGTATTTTCTTCACTATATGGCTGAGAGATGGCCTGAAGCAGTGTGTGTTGGTGTGTTTGTGTTAGAGAGATGAGTATGAGAAGAAAAAAAAACGGTGTTTTATAAAGTAAAGTAAAAGACATGCGTCAAAGCCAGCGAAACAGACCAATCATGACAGAGCAATATAAAGAGAAATTAAAATAGGACATAGTAAGGACAGGAAAAATAACGGAAATGACAGGATCATCACCAGAGTAATAAGAAGTAATAATAATCATGTTTAACTAGAAAAAGACGATGAGAACAGTAATGTTGCAAAACCCTTTTTATAACTCAGCAGTATGGGCAGAGCTGATAACTGACTACCAGAGCTTTTAGTTTGAAATTGTGGATGGTTGGGGATAAGCTACACTGTCATGGAGCAAGGAGTTGACTAGTCAGTTATATAAGAGAAGTGACATGTCATATTAAGAACTTGTAGGTGATTAAAGGAGTCTTCAAATGTATTCTGAATTCAAATGACAACCAATGCAGAGAAGCTAAAACGGGGGTTACATGTCAGGTCTCATAAGGAAAATACGATGCTGCAATAATCAGGTGAACATAAAGGCATGAATGTGTTTATTACATACATGTTACACGTAGAAAGACACTTGACATGATTATCAACATATTCTGAGCTAGAAAAGAGGACTTAATCCAAGGTGATAAATAAGGCTCAAAGATCATAGCGCTGTTTTTAAAATATAAAATACAATCTACGAATCACATTAGTAGGCACAAACACCTACACTTTCAGGCAGTAAAGCATGTAGGTAGAATAAGTCAAGAAGCCAAAATCAATCAGGAGTTCTAGACCAAAAAAACGCCTTCTAAACAAGTCGTTGGGTCACAGAGCTGAAGGAGGCATTCAAATTCAGAGTGAAGTGGGTGTCATATGCTGTTTGAGCTATCTGCCTGCCCTGATCTATATTTGACATTTGTATCAGTGTTCCTCCAATAAATATCCTGCCTATATTCACATTTCCTGTCAATTAGTGTCTGTTTTTCGTTGCCTTGGTTCTCATTTACCAAGGTGATCGTGTTTGAGGTGAAAACATTACAACCTTGAACCCTGGTACAGAATCACTCAACTGCAGCTTACTTCAAACGGTGCAGTTTTATAAACAAAACAAAACCAAAGCTCTGATCAATTTATTTGAAAAAAAAGATCAAGAGCCTGGGTGGTTCTGTGGCTATACTCAAACTTGACTCAAAATCTTGTGGGTTGAGTTTGAATCCTCAAAATTTACGTCGGATTCTTAAGTCATGATGTCACGGTTTAGACAGAGATGTGAAGTGTGAGATTTAGTTTCAATAACATGCAGGTTAGTTTTTACCTAAGAAAGCATTATGTTAGTTATGGCCTTTGGTGATTCCATGACTCCAACCATTTGATAAGTTCCTGCAAGTGTAGGCCTATTATATTTAGAGCTACACTGCAGTGCTGGGGAACATAAACCCCCTTTTGACGAGTTCCTAGGCAACCTGGCAACGTAGGAATGTCCACCATGCGGGATACAGTCCTCCACAATTACAGCAGATACAGATATGCCACATGTATATGCTGAGGACTACCAAAACTTCTACCTGGGGTCTTTGGTTCTTGTCAGATTCAATGATATTAACGTGTCTGACAGTGAACAGTTTGTGTGTGCAGTGTTGGAGTTCACGGTATTTAACACCCGTGAGTGTTACATCTTGGGCAGATATGCTTGTTGAGTAATTTGATAGTTGCTTTAGTCGCCACCAGCATGAACAGTAGAGATTTGTGAATATATGTAACGTACTTGTCGTATTATAGCTACTGTACTAAAATGTGCCTATGTTGGCTCTTTGTTAAAAATGTTGACATTACTTATGGCAAGACACAGCTGTGTCCCGGTTTTGTCTTTCCAGAAAGGCTGAAATTTTAAGCCACTAAGTTAAAATGATGTATATTGTATGCATGTGATGTTAGATATTTAAAAACATGTAACTGTCAAAGTCCCTGAGTAATATCTCTTAGTTGTGAATGAGTCATGTAAGAATTATGCAGGCATTGTTTAGTGCAACCAATTGTCCTGAATTGAATAGGAATTAAATGGGAATTAATTGCCAGAAGACATACAATGGAAAACTCATGAATACTTATTTCCAGAGCCCTTACAAAGACATTACAAACCTTTACTCTGATGTTGATTTGAGACAATGGCCATACTGTCTGAGTGAGATTGAGCTTCAGTTCTAAAAGTATATTCTAGTCCATCAGAGAGCATCTGAGAGTGAATGTTTTTTTTAAAGTTATTTAGGCTATTAAAATACATCATCATTAACATTAGCATTGAAAGGAATAAATGTCCTGTTGTTCTTTTCTACAAGCTCATGTTGTAGATGGCAAAATGGTAATTAAGGTGCAGTACAAAAAACACAAGAAATATTAC
This sequence comes from Pholis gunnellus, assembly GCF_910591455.1. Classification (NCBI taxonomy): domain Eukaryota; kingdom Metazoa; phylum Chordata; class Actinopteri; order Perciformes; family Pholidae; genus Pholis; species Pholis gunnellus. Next base: position 20,031,745 of record NC_136532.1, read on the forward strand.
AATTACAAGCTGCTGATTATGAAGAATTCATTTATAAAGGTCAACTTCCCAAACGGTATATGACCAACCACTAATTCGGACCATGTGAGGCCATCAAATTTTATGATTTAGACAATGTTATGTAGTCATTTTTCCTTATTACTTGGTGAGAGACAAGTTCTCCATCCCGGTGAGAAGATTACTGTGTAATATGATTCCTTCACTGAGTTGGATTAGATTTGAGAAATGATCCACATTAGAAGGGATTTTCTTTGTTAAAACAGACATGACTATGGAAAATTAAATTTAAAAAGATCTTTGTTTTTGTATTGCATTAATAGATCAGAGGCATTGACTTTATTGTTTTACATCCATATTTCAGGTTAGCATAAAAAGTTAACACACCTGATGGAAATAGGTTTAGCTTGACGGGATAATTGTTTGCTTAAAACACAGTCATATAGCATTCAATTGGCGCATAGTTTTTCTGTTGTGGGTGCCAGTTTATAAATGGCCAAATTGGATTACATTTTATCTTTGTTCACTCAGGAGGGATATAAACAGAGTTTATTGCATGGCCCAGTGTTGAAGTCAAGTTTGACCCACAACTATGCTGTAAATATGATTATGGCTGTATTTTAAACCGCATACGATTAGCAGTACATACCGATTTGTCCAAAATGTAGCATATAGTATGCAAACAAAAGCTAAATCTACAGTATGCATTGGACCAGTCTACCTGGCCTACTGCATCCCACAATGCATAGCATTGCAATGGCACAGTCTATGGTTAGAACAACAGTGTACAAAAATGGCACTTTTTTATTTTTAACAAATGTCGTATGCTATTACATCACTAGATTCACTTTTCAGGCGAGAAATCAAATTTTGTCAGTTTTGCAAAAATTGAAGGGAAATCAAAAATTTGCTCTAACTAACGAAATCACCCACAAAGACATTTCAAAAGGGAAGCGCACTCCTTCATAAGGAGGAAGTTGTCACAGACATTTTGTAAAGTTCCTTATACAGTTTTATCCTTGATTTTAATTCCTGAAGTCCCTAAGTGACACATACTGAACATCCTGGTGAGGTCATGTGACAGTGAGGTACCAATGACATCACTTCCAAAATGGCTGCCTGGCTGGTCAGCACATTTGGCAGAACTAGCTAATTTCAAAATGCTTGTTTTTGTTGCTAAAGGTAAGTTTCAACACATTTAACAATTCTAATGCTTTGATAACATGTCCTACATTACATCTAAACTGTTCTAACCATATTTCACAAACAAATTTATATCTAAGACGTTTTTGTCTTGCAAAACAAATCTGAAAAAGATTTTTTGGTTAAACCTAACTAGAAAAGTTATAGTTTAGTGTTGTGGAAATGCAAATAAAATGTTATTTTGTTACCAAGCAAAAACTAGGGCAAGTTGATTGGTTTTCAAATGAGGAATACCTTTATAAGTAAACTCCCATTGTGACCTATGTAACATTTCAGATATTTCACTCTAGGGGGTAGCATTTTGAAAATATCTTCAGAAATGTGTTCCATGTGTTCCATTTAGTCTTTTTTATCCCCTATATTTTCCTTTAAGGTAAAATGTGTTTAGGTTATTGTGGGTTAAAGGGTAAGGCAGGTCAGAGAATTAAAGTCCCCCTAAAGAAAACCAGTGTGAGCATAAAGACTTAACACAAGAACGAAGCATTTCTCAAACATACAACTTCACGACTCATATAAATGTTGAACAGATGAGCGAGAGGAATGTGCACCTTCCTCTCAGCATACATACCATTGACTTAACATTACCAAGGCCCAAGAACTGAGCCCTGGGGTATCCCATAGATCAGTGGGGCTAGAAGGACGTGTTAAGAACTCTTGTATCATAAAGTAGAAGGGGAACAACCGTAGAACCATTAAAAAAAACACAATTCCTCAGCAAATTGTATAAGAAACTGGAAATGTGAGATTACTTTCACCGTCTATAGAATGAGCTGTACACACAATTGTTTTATGGATTTGCATCCATTGGTTTGTATGTATTGTTTGTTATATTTTCAAACCAAATACCTTATTATTCCTGTATCTCTTCTTGAGCAGAATATATACAGTGTGTGTGTTGATGTTTACACTTTGGTTTGTGAGTAAGTGTTGTTTGTGATAAGTCCACCTAAATGGGCAGGAGGCACACAGTCACACATGGCAGCCTGCCTTCCAGAGGAAGTTTGTGTTAATCACACTTTTTTCTCTGGCAGCCATTGCCAAAAAACTGTATCTCACTTACACAGGTAAGTCCTATTTAGTATTATGAAAACAAGATTATATACACTCTGTACACATACCTGTCAGTGATACAGACACAATTTGATTTTGCAAGCATCTATTAAGCACTGAAGAATGAAAATTGCAAAAATGAATGGCAATTCTGCAGTGCTGAATTGTTTCCGGTCAATATTGGTCAATAGGGAATGCTTTTTTGTGCACTCGAATGCTTTTGGGTAAATGTATTGAAATGAACTGATGGAAATTGTTGACTGGTTTCAAAACAGAGTAAGGACCAGAAAATATGTTTTCTAATCTAGGAATGTCAGCACTTGGTAAAGTTTTTGTCAGCTCAGTGGTGTTCATCAACAACTCTATAATCTAGTGACATATATTTGGGTAGTATTTGTGTGATTTCCAACTTCACTTTTAATGACAGTTACATGTTTACACCAGCAATAGGAAGCTAAGTAAAATGTTATCCTAACCTATAAGTTAAGTAGTATATTTTGAACCGTCTATTAAACTAAAACGTTATAAACTATTTTTCTCCAATCTACAATTTTTTTATTATTTTATTATAAGTGAAGTAATATGGCAAATACATGAAATAAAGTCATGGTTGAAATTGTTCTTGCTATGGAATCTTAACATTTTAGCAGGGAACTTGCTTCTTCCACTATGTTTAATAACGTACAAAAGATTTATGACAAAGGGAAAGACTAAACATATACAACATTTTTGTTAAATACATGCAGAAAAAGTTATGACATTTTCAAAAGGAAGATACAGTAAAACAAAGGTTTGCAGTGGTATAAAAAGAGGATCCTTCTATAGTATTTTCAATCACCTACTTTCCTGGTTGCATCACTCCCATTCCTTGCACTGAGCTATTAACTGGACACACTCTGTACTTGTTTCTAAAAAATTGCCATAAGCCTGGAGTCAAGCTGATGCTTACCTGAGCTGAATTGAATGTTTGGTCTCTGGAGCTTTTATTTTTTCCCTTTGAGCCTATTTTCTCAGTTCTCTGTTTTCCCTCTCTGTGTGTTTTGTGAAAGTATTACTTTCAAATGCCACATGGTATGAGCACTTTCACACAGCACAATTGTTTATTTTGACTCAAACCTTCCTTTGACCTCCCTGATAATTGTTTCAAACAAAATAACATAAGCCCTGTGGCAGTTTAAAAAAAGCTTTAATATTTATTGTATGATATAATATTTATTGAATTCTATTTTTTCTTTTCTTTATTATAATTGGGTCTCATTTTTGTAGTTTTTGGAAAACTACGAATGGTCCATACTTTCTGTTATGCTTGGAACTAAAAGCAAGACACACCAGAGAAGGTTGGAATAATATTTGATTCATTGTGTCTTTATAGGCAGAGGCAAACTAATCTAAAAAAGCAAGAATCATAGCCAGCTGTCAAGCAAACAAAAACAAAGGATACTTGTCAAAAGAGCAACCGCCCACAATTTAGTATTGTCAAACTTTATGTGTTTACAAACAAATCTCTCATCTATTTGATTTGATGTGTTCTTTCTTGTCAAAACTTAAAACCTACATTGACCACAATACAACTGACAACAGTTCTCTTGTAGATTTGAGTGTGTTATGGTAGTACCAGCTAATGTAGCCTCGAGTCGCCTAACATCAAGTTTTTCTAACTCCACACCTTCCTGATTTTGTTTTTCATTTTCAAACTGTAATCTTCAACCCCAATGCCGGCAGTTGATGGGGGGAAAATAAGTGCTGGTACTCCCTTCTTCACATGTTGGCTGGTGTCAGCAATCATAGCAAGCCTACATTCTGAATTATTTCAGTTAAACTTAAATCTATGCAATTTCACAGCATTATTATTACTATAGGCCTAGATAACACCCAAACAGCTCCCATGGACCTGTAAACACATTATGATGTGTAAAATTGGTGGAGGTTTGCCCACATTACATCTCCGTTCAACGACATTTTCCCTCACTCAGCTCCAAAAAGGACGTGATCCCACAGCTCTGATGCAGGCACTATATAAATGTCAACCACATCATTCACAAACTGCACACAGTGAGAGTGACACTCCAGTTAGTAGTCTGGCAGTGTGATAACGTAGGTGATAAAAGTACTGGTGAGGTCATGGCAGGGTCTGAACTAACAGAGAACGTTAGAACTGACAGTATACAATTAGCAGACAAGTTGCAGGAATGACAAAGACAAACAGACGGTTGTTACCCACACTGATATACACCTATTCCATGATAGACCAACCTCTCCTGCTGTATTTGCCGTGGTTAGAATTATTTCAGGCATTTCAGGTGTGCTCACGACTTTTCCTTTAAATACAGTGGATGTATGTTGTGTTTGTTGTGTCACCGTGTTACCATATCCATATCCCATCACTTTGGTGAGTAAAATAATATAACCATATGGAAATAATGTTCAAAACAAAAAATGGCCTAGATTTCAAAGTAGCAAGTACTGTACATGGCAGCTTTTACTATATTGCCCAATTTGTATTTCTGTCCTTTTTTGCCTCTTGCAACTAATTGTGCCTTCATCTCTTGCACACTGCAATTAAATGAGTTAGAGGCTGAGGGTTGAAGATAATGTAAATTTATTCCACCCAGTAAATTGCTGTGCTCAAACGTGATGGAATATAAACGGACATGGGCATTTTGGAGGTGATTGCACAATCACTTGAAGATTTGGATCTTACGCTCTAGTGATATTGCTAAAGCCTTAACTCGGACTGTCAACTTGAACCTCTCTGTTTTTAAGCTGTTTTAACAACATAAGACAAAGAGCAAACTCTGTGTCCTTCGCCTTCAACGGTACATCGCTTCAATTTAATATTTTCCTTTAAACATTGTCAAAAATTGAAAAACTCAAGAACTGAAAGGCTACACACATGCACATATATCTATCCACCGTATGCAGCATATCACCTGAAGCAGCGTAGATACAGATATCACGCTCACACATACGTGTGTCTGAATGAATGCACATAGAATCGTAAACAGATGCATGCAAATGCAGGTTAGGGGGATGCATCATCATGCACGTAGAAACAAGGACATCAAATCATCCATATATACTTAAACAAAATGGCTCATGCACACAAATGCATGGATCCCTCAAATTAACTCTGACAGAAAATAGTACGCATACATACACACACGCACACATCAGCTCATTTCTCAGGGAATGACAACCGTGCAGGGTGTCAGCAGTGACTGTCACGCCCCAGGGAATTGTGGGAAACGAGAGAGACGAGTGAAAAAAAAATTAAGGGAGCCTGTCTTTTGCAGAGGAGAGAGACTGTGAGATATGTGAGTACAAGCCAAAGAGTAGAAGGTGGAGATGAAGGCGAGGGAGGAACAATCAATTCTCTGACATCTCTAAATGTGCACTTGATGATGCATACCTAAACAGGCCTGAAATGGTCTACAGGGAGAGGGGGAGGGAGTAAAAGAGGTGAACGTGAAAAAAAAGGGTGAAGGGAAGAGGGAGAGACAAAATTAATGAAGAGAAATTGGGAGGGAAGGAGATAAAGACGAGGCTAAGTTGGAGAGACCGTTATGTTCGTCCATTTGGGCCCTAAATATCAGTTGGTCCTCTGAGGACTCTGCTCTAAATGAAGCGGTCAGCCTTGCAGGTCGTTCTGCGGTCTGCAGAGAATGAAGGGAGTGAAAGAGAGAGTGAAGACCTGGTGAATGCTGATGAGGTGGAGGTGAAGCAGTGGCCAGAGATTGTTTGTGGGACCCCGTGAGCGCTCTCACCCTTACGGCAAAGTCTCAACAAGGTTACCCTGCATAACAAGTGACATAAGAAACTTTGTCTCAGCTTATTTTTCTTAAGATTATCTTTAAGGCGTTTCCAACTATCTGAAGGTAATTTAACAAAAAATGAAAATGGGTAGATGTAGGCAAGGGGGATTTATTATTCATCAACGTTAATTAAAATCATACATACAAAAGGAGGACAAATTAAGCAAGAACCAATAGAGTTGCTCCTTAAATGAGATTTCTCCACATCTTTAATCTTGTTGTTGAACCTTTCTTTAACAAGTAAACTTAATTTTTATTGAGGAATGAAGGGAGCAATACAATGTACTTCTCTCAAATACTCAAAGACATGTGAATCTGCTGATTGAGGAAGTCATGGAAATAGTTTAACCCCCATTCCATTAGAAAGTTAGTGCAAGCACTGACACTCTTCACCCATATACAACTATCTCTGAAAGGGAACTTAATGTTGCACAATTACATCTTAAAGCCTTTAATATGACCCTGGACCGGATAAGTGGGATGCAGATCTACTCTTAGGATCTTTTCTCTGATGTAAAAGACAATAAGTCCTTTTCAAAAATGCGCCTCAGTAAGTCAATGTGATGGCTATTCTACATGCTTTGAATAAGCCCTTGAGTCACTCTGTAAAACTCGAGACAGCAGTCTCACAGTCAGACCTTGTATGAACACTTCCAACACAACATAAGTCATAATTGAATGCTGTTAATTTAATATAAAGGATACATAATCCACAATATCAGCAATATATGTCCAAACCAATAAAGATACATTTACAATGTACCGTAATTCAAAGTCATGTGGTACAATACACAGCCACATTTATGGTTTGATATAATTAAAGTTTTTACAGTGCTGTGTCGAATGCGTTGCAATTTGGACACACGTTCAGCATTAATAAACTTTAATTAACACAGCGCTCTGTGCAGCAGCGAAGGCAGAGCTTCAGGCCTCTGTGGACTGAGTCCAGCATGTTCATCGCAGCCGACCTGAATTAAAATCATTGCACTTCCTTTAGCTGAGGATGCTGGTCGAAGCCTGCTTATGTCACAAGGATCTCCAGTATTCTGTGACTTGGGTGCGTTTTTACCCTGTGAGTAAGACTATTTCTACAGTATATGACTTGGTACTAACTTAAAAGACCAATCATGTTACAAACAGCAAAATACCTGCGTTAATTAAATCCATGCTTTACTGTATAACTACAGTTGTTATTTCACAGCAAGCAACTAATAAGCCTATTTGGAAATGACTTCCGCTAAATGTATGTCACCGACGTTTCTGATTGCGCAACAGTGACTTGTGTTTGGTTTTCAGGGGCAGGTTAGTGATTTTTGGGGCCCCAGGCAAAAGCTGTCTTGCTTTACTTTCTATTAAAAACAAATAAATGTAACAAGATAATAGACCCTATTTGCCTGATCAGAAGCCATTTCCACTTTGCAGAGTTTACAGGTCACAACATTGTTGAGCCTCTGTCTAAAATATGTCCACACTTTGGAGGATAACAGATGGCTTTTTCTTGTTTTCTTGGGGAAGACCGTGTGCAGCAGCTTTTTGCAATGTTCTAAAGCATATTATGCAAATATATAGATATATATATTTATAATCAACTGCGTCAAATTAGCCGCTCCCGCCCGCTGAACCACACACACGCGCTACGCACACACACCAAATACTACCTCATTGAGACACGATCATATGATTCAGTGTTGATGGAAAAATAGATCAGGAATACAATTTTAAGGCTTTAAGGCTTACCAAGACGTGCACATCTAGACACAAACTATTTCTTATTCATAGAAGAATCCTGAGGCAGTTGTTGATCATTTGGGACCTCGACTGGCTGGTTTAGAGGACAAAGATTTAGAAGTCAATGACAGTATAACACAGTTGATGAAATATGTATTTCGGAAAGTGTGAACCACTGCAACCACGAGAGGTCCTTAAGCATACAGTTATAAATAAGCACAAAAAAAATTTAGGGCGATGGGTCCCGAAGTATGCGAGACTAGTAGTGGACAGAAAGCCTTCCAGGCGGAGATAATAAAATCCCTCATCACTCTCTCCTACACAAGTCAGGCTAAAAGTTGAGCCTGATTCTGTTTTAAAGCTGCAATATGCAACATTCTTTAATTTTCTGTATCATAAGAATATGGTCTATGTCTTTTTCCATCGTATTTAAGCTTAACAGCATGCACCACTTGCTAAAAAGGGTTTCGGTTCCATTTCCCTGCCCCCCACCACCTACATTTAAGCCCCATCCCTGTTCCGGGGGCAACACAATCCAATAACACAATAATGGCAGTTTTGAAATAGTCACAATATATTAATCATTGTTTACTGTACATGGACACAATTTTTTCTTCATGTCACAAGGCACTACTTTTAGACGAATGTATTTCAGTTGGAAGTATTTCAAGTAAGTGTTTGCCAGAATAGCTGGTGTAAGATTTTGCAGCGGAACATGGAAACCTGTACAATGTTGGAAAGCATGACTAAACATGCTAGAGACACCGTGGGGATGGCAGAGATCTGTGAGGAGATGCGTGCAGACGATACGGACACAGTTTGTAATTCATAGTGATCATTTTGAGCGATTTAGCAGCAGGCAACAGTATTCGGGTAATTATGTTTACACAGACTTTTTGCAGTATTTATTAAAAAAAAAAAATAACACATGAAATGAAAAAAAATCTTTTATTTATTTTTCTTTGTTTGAACAGACAAAACGTATTATGTAAATGTTAATCCCACGGTTTCCAAAGATACCAAACATGTCAGGCTGACTTAAGACCTACGTAGAATATTTGCATGTAATGAAACTACAACCATAAGTCTTTGCTTTGACCATTTCATCAGAATGTAGCTTAAAAAAGGCTGGAAAAAGCTGATACATAACGTACCAGTAATACTCTCACACAGACTGAAATGAAATGTTTGTTGCTGTTTTTTTTAAGTAAAACTGGACTGCATGTGTGTACTAGGTAGAAATACATTACTAAAAAACTATGCAAAAGAAAACTCCCCTGAACCGAAATCCGCAGTACTCTGCTGCATCACTGTGCCTCACTGGAGGACAATGTCCTGCAAGGCCACCCTCCCTACGCCTCTCTGAACAGCCCCTCAGGCTGTTCCACACCTCAGTGCCAAGCTGCATTAGTCAGTCAGCAGTGAGCGATCCATCACATTGCTGTGTATGAACTTGGCCCTTTTCTGATTGGACTTTGTCAATGCCACAAAAGTTGGTTGAGCAAAGCCACGCTTGCCATGGTTATGTCTTGAGTCATGTCGATACAACACTGTGGCCTTTCCAAACACTCTCCTCTCCACCTTGCAGTTATTGTGAAATGTCAAAGACATTTTGGACAACTTGGCTCGCCCTGTGTAAAGGACAGTCAATAGTTATGAGGTTACGTTTTTCATATGAACATAAGAGGAAAAAGGCTAAGACATTAACAATGACACAAGCATGGCACACAAGAGAATATTGCCCCTTAATTACACTAATCTCCTTCAAATGTCAATGTCACAAACTCACCTGAATATGTAATCTACAGTGAAAAGGCAACGTATCCTCCCTAGCATTATTCTTTGATAGGAACTTCAAAGAGGGATAATAAAAGTAAATGTGGGAAGCAATATACATGACTATTCATTATGTGAGCCTGACCTGAAATTGCCTATTAACTTTACACACTCTGATGGTATCGGCGCCAGTTTTGTCAATTATTTCTGATCCAAACCTTCGGAAAAATGCACACAGGGAGGGAGGGAGGGAGGGAGGGAGGTGGATGGGTCAGACAAACACAGGGATTTTTTTTGTCAAGGAGACCGGTGCTCGAGACCGTTGTGTTTGTGTCCCAAAGTGATGTTGAGTTATTTAGAACTTACTTTAGGGATGTTTGTGACATGCTTTCTGTACTTATGTTACTTTGTTGACATTCTTATTTTAAGCCCAACCATAATGTTTTTCCGAAACATAACTAAATGTTTTTGTTTGAATGTCGTGTTGGGATGAGAATGTGTTGGCACCAAAAGTGGAGGAGGACATAAAGAAGCTCAAGGATAAAAAAAAAACCTCTCAAGACCGACACCTACAGCTTAATGACCCAAAAGGCATGTTGGAGGAACTAAAGGGGGGCTTGTCCTCCCTGCTATCCAGAAGCCTCTTTAGGCTCGGCGGGATGTAAGGAGGTGTGCAGTACACCTTTGCTGATATTTTAAGACCATAAGAACATGGTGAACACCGGTATTACATTTCCAGGTTTGCGTCTTCTGAAGGGAAATGAAAGCTTTCAGTGGTAGCACTACTGTACACTACTGTGACATCATTTAGTCCGATCTGCTCAGAGAATTCCTTCAAAATGAATGTGCAAGGCTCAATGGTCAGCCATCATCCTACCTCAGGAGGTGTGGAAAGAAAATGGACGAGGACGTAAAGCAGTTGAAGGCTAAACAGGCCTTGTGCCGGCAGAGATTGGCAGATCAACACCTTTGAGATCAGCTGGATGGCTTGTGAGGCTTCTTGGAGGACATGATGGTGTATTTTCTGCTGTCCAGCAGCCTCCAGGATGAGGCTCTGTAGGATGAGAGTGATAGTCAGGAAATGGAGCTTTTACCAATGTTCTGCCAGCATAGCAGACGTTGAAGGGAAGGTTTGACCTCTGTTTAACACTGTGAGCAGCAGCAATGTGACATGGAGCTTCAAATTTAGTGTGAGACGCCACTTTCTCACACACACACACACACACACACACACCTACACACACACACACACACACACACACAGTATATGTGTTGGCAATTGTACATGTAGTTCTCAAGCCCCATAGTCACTTCCCCTAAGAAATTGTCTTTACAGTAGTCATATTAGATCTGACCAGGTAACATTTCTGTCACACTGAAGTTAATTAATGGTGCATCGTGCTTCTGTCTGTGTTGGTATCCAATCTATTACAGTCTGTTCAGTTAACATGTTTATTCCATTTCCAATTAAATTCTATTTATATAGGCCAACGTCACAAATTTGGCTCAGAGAGCCTTGATCAGGTCTAATAATCCTCAGGTCTAATCGGATCTGGTGAAACTGTACTTGGGTCCCTTTCGGATTGGGTCTCTCTTGGTTGAGAATTGATTCATGCATCTTGAGTCAGGGTAGCTTTTTGATTGGTCTGTGAGCAATGTAGAGTATATTGAAACATGTTTTAGACAACCCGGTCACCAGTAAAAAAAATCTTGGCATTGCACGTTCCTGCAAACCACGGATACCTTGAATGTCAACGTTTCTGAACCCAAAACACATTTTATAAAAACATGTTTCAAATTATCTTCGTAACATGAGGCAGAAACACTCAACGTCATGTGGTCAACATTGTGAAAGCATTGGTTAGGTTTAGACAACTAAACTACTTCGTTAAGGTTAAAATAATAAACCAACAACATAACGTAACAACAGAATGCAGCAATGTAATTCAACGTTTACTTTTGGTTTCACGTGGGACACAAACAATGGTCTCCTGGGTGAAAGTCCTGTGTTTGTTTGACCCATCCACTCCCCCCGACCTCAGTGAAACTTTCTCGATTGTTATACTCGTCATTATCACTCGCAACTTTCGCTGGATATTTGAACAAATGCAAATAGGGCAACGTTCAACGATGTCGCTTGCAGGAACGAACAATGCCAACATTTCGTCCTGGCAACTAGGCTGACTTTACATTATGCCGTTTCATTCCCTCTTCACACCCCCTTATGCTCTGCTTACGTAGCATTTCCCCCAGCCTTAGCGTGGTGACAGCGCAAACTAGTTCCACTCAGAGGAAATACTTCTTCACTTGTTCATGCTCTACACTGAAATAATAAAGTATGATGAAGGACCTCAACGCTTTTCCTCCGGCCGTCTGGGTGGAAAGGAAGGCTGTGACTCTGTCTTCTCTGCAGAAAGGCTGTGTCTGGGCTCCTGCCGAGGACTCTGAAATATTCATGGTATAAATATTGCAAGGCTCTGCGTCTAATAAAAGCACTAGTCTTTATTAACGAGGTGACTGAAGGATCCATTGATCAAGCTTTCTGTTTTATGTCATGAAGATTTTCTCATTTGCCACTTCTCTCTTTGTCTCACATTCTCACACTTTGTATGCTCTCTCTCTCTCTTTCTCTCTCTCTCTCACACTGTGACTCTCTCTTTAATACACAGTGGCTCTCATACAAGATTTCTTCCTCAAGATGTACTTGCTGCTTTGCACGTCCCCTATTTATTAGTGAATGACCCATCTCTCTCTCAGTCTTTTCATGCATGTCTCGCTGCTCCACGTTTTTCTTCTCTCGGCTGCTTTGGCAGCGGCAGCGGCTTGGTTTTAACAGCAGCCTCATTAGCCAGCCTGTCTGAGTGAGGAAACTTTTTTGAGAGCCCTTAACATCAGAGTCCAGTGACAGAGAGAGAACGACACACGCTGGATGAGGATGGGTGTGATTTTAAGGATGTCTGCAAGCTCATTTTACAGCTGTAGTGGTCAAACAAAGGGTGAACTACGACCTCCACTCTGTGAACATCGCAGGCAAGACCTGTCCTTTCAAGTGTGCTATAGCACATGGCGGACAAAATCACTCTTTTTTTCTGCCCAATGCATGTTTTACTTGTAGCTTTTTACATAAAAAAATGCACAAGTGTTGAATAAAAGTCAACAGCATTTGTTAGCCTTAATAAATTACTTATCACCATCATTACATAAGGCAATAGCAGACCATTCACTGAGATGATCTCAATATTGCTGCTTGAATCCTCCATCACAAACAGATATAGCCTTCATGGCTGTTGTATTGTAAGGTAGTGCAAGGTGAAATAAATTATTAAAGCAGAGAAAGGGCCCATTTATAATACTTTAAATTGTAGCTTTTAGATGTTAAAGCTCTTATACTGCACTTTCTAGTTTGTATCTACTACTGTATGTATACACATTTAAATAGTTGAAACAATGTATACTGAAAGAAAAGCACTGATTCTAAATTTAAAAAAAAGTTTTTACAATTCTTCAGATGTATCTTATTACGCTTTGGAGGAGCCCGACCCCTCAGGGAACCACTGGGCCAAACCTAATTGTATTATGAAGGAGCTAACAGTTGCTCTAGCAACAACAGTAAGAAACGTTTTTTTACATACAGTATGTATGCATTAGTGTTAACAAAGAAATCAGATGAATCAATTTCATTTTCAACGACTTTTTAGAACATATTCTAATAATACCTCTGTACCTCTTAATTGTGAGTGAAGGACTTTTACTTGTAATGAGAACTTTTACATCGTTGCACTAATACTTTTACTTGAGTAAATCATCTGTGAACTTCTTCTGCAACTCGATTTTACATCAGACTTTACAATTCCAGTGAATTGAACACAATTGTATGAGTGACTGATGTGTTCAGGTTTCCTGTGATCGCCATCCAAGTTTATGATCCAGAGTAGGAGTGTCCTGAATCAGGGCTATGTTTCCCTGCTCCATTACCTCACTTCCTCTCTCTCTTCCTCTTCCTTCTCCCTCCCATCCTGACCCCTCCATCGTTACAACAGATTGTGTGTATTCATAATGAAGTTACAATAATTACAAAAACTAATACATATCTTTAAATTAATTCATAATATTCTATTAAATCTGCTATCAGCAACAACACTACGAAGTTGACAACAACAGACCTGTCTTTGGAAAGCAATTCTTTTTTTTTCTCAAAACATTCCAAGTGGGTGTGGAAATGAAAGAAAGAGTGCAATCATCAATGACCAGGAATCCAAAGAAGATAACAGCAATTGATGAAAGAAAAACATATTATACAGCTGTGAAAAAGAAACTAGAAACAGCCAAAGAAATACAGACAATTCCAAGGGTGAAACAGCCGTAATTCATCATTGGAAGAGGTTTTAACACAAGAGAAGTACAAAGAACCCACAGCTGGTTGCAAGCCTTTCATCAGTAGCAAGAACAGAGCCAAATACAAATTAAGACAGAAACAGCAGAGCACATCTTCTCACCTGTGAGGCATGTGGGAAGCAGCGTCATGATTGTAGCATGCATGGCTACCTCTGGAACCGACTTACCGGATTCTACTGATGTTACTGATCTTGGCAGCCAAATGAACTCTGAAGCATACAGAAAGATCTTGTCTGCGTTGTCACATATAATTAATGAATCCATTGTGAAGAAAAAAGGTGGGAAATGTGGGCCAAGTCAATTTAATGATAATTCAAAGATGTATTTAGTCAGCGGCTGTGTTTCTATGGGGCCTTTTTATCTATAAATAAACGGAAACAAATGCTCAGTCAGACATTTTATTTAATTTGTTATGGGTCGTAGAAACCTTCTTTTATAATCTGTTGATTTCAATATGACCATTTACATCACATTTTCTGTCTATAGGACTATACTCTCTGTGCTTACATGTGCACTTGAATTAAGTCAAACTACTTTGAGGAAGCACACTACTTGATCTCTCCCACTGTTTTGTCCTTTATGGGTGCACTTTTTGACTAGTGGCCATTTCCTGAGTGGTGGGTATTTCCTGAGGGAACCATCTTTGGTTAGGCTAAGTAGCTCTGACTCATTTCCACATGTCTGAATCAGGGCAAGCAGCAAGTGGCTCATGCTTCTCTCATTTTAGTAACTGCAGGAGAAGGACATTCTGCTAAAAGCATTAAAAGCACAGTCGTACACCAATGATAGGGCGAAGTGCTTGACCCAGACGTTTTCAGAGGTTTGCCGATTAAGTGCTGCTTGATCGTGATCTTTTTTTTTGTACCCAGCCAGTGTAAAACAGGAAGCACACCATAAAGTGACACTAGCTCGCCATAAAAGGGTTGCGGCTGGAAGCTAGGTGGAGATGTGCTGGAAACCTAACTCCTAAATAGCTCCTAGAGCTTTCCTACATTTGTTTCTGGGATTTTGTTTACCAATGCATGCCAATATGTTCCATAAAAGGTACATTTTGTGAGCTTTATCATAGTTTGGAATGTGGGAGCAGGACCCAAATGCAGATACAAACGCAGGTTGACTGGTGCAGTTAAATGATTTAATAAATAAAAAGGTTTATAAAGTGAGGGTCCAGAATGCACGCAGGTAACAGGAAAACAAAACTCCATGCAAGATGAAGACAACAAAGATGAACCAAAGAACAGGTGGAACCCATAAAGACAATCACAAAGGAGGGAAAATATACAAATGCAGGAAGCAAAACCAGACGTGACACAGTGGAAGAATGAAGCTGCAAAATAAAACAGAATATGAAAAACCCCAGGACGATAACAATCTTATCTGGGTTTGTGAATATTTGTGGCATCAATTCCGTGATCGGTACAAACAATTTTTGAAAAAGTAAATAATAATAGGACCCCCTCAAAAATGAGATGTTACATCTCAAGGGGCTGTCCTTCAATAAATAAATTCAAATTCAAAAGGGTTTATATTCCCTTTAAACAAATACATTATAAAACTAGACAGTTGGCATATTGCTAAACACCAAAAACAAATCATAAAGACTGAGACAACTAAATTAACACAACCATAAAAAACACAACCAAACAAAAAAATGAATAACCAAAAAATATATATATATATATCCATCAGCTTATTAAACCTTGTCAAATAGCCCGTACAGCAGCGTATCGCTCACTTCTTGTGTCATTGACTCTTGTCTCATAATCACCCTGTCTGTACACCATTGCTCTTTTGTGGAACCGTTTTTACTCCTAATAGTGGAGGTAAAGCTCAAATAGCTTCCACTATTTTGGACTCTGGATGTCTGTTCCCTCAGCGGCCACCGGCGTCAAGATGGCTTGCAATTCACGGGTCAAAGTTTAACTTCACGTGGAACATTTCATATTCCATTGGAATGACATGATTTCACCATTATAAATCCTACTTGGACCAGGCTTTGAGTCAAATGCAACACTTTTAGTGTCCACTCTGAGGGCCTCTTCCAAGTATCAGTTTTTGGTATGTATATTCAGTATGTATATGGTGTTGCTGTAAAAGTCACATTTTTAAGACCAAAAATGTGGAAACATGTTAAAACTGCGTTTCAGCTTCGCAGTGTTGCAAGATGTGAGTGCAGACAATGTTGCGCAGAGTTTATGGTTAGAGCATCATGACAAGGAGCTGTTGTGTGGTAATCTGCACAAATCTCAATTGATGGTTGTAAAATGTTCTATATCCCAAGAGGGAATCACTCTATCCAGCACACAGCACATAATTACAAGCACCCAGTGATTTATGAGCGTGCAGGCTCTGTTTAGTATACACACTTGGCTTCTCGGATGGATCTACAGCTATAACTACACTGTGTTCAGACAGTGCCCGGCCACTTGGAATCATCTCTTCCCAAGCATTGATGTCGAACCATGGCACTATGGGCCTCTCAGCCAAAGGGGGATTTTTGGGTTTTCACATATGCAAAGCTGAATACACAGGCAGCATGAGGCACTCCCGCGGAGAAACTCCTGCTAGCAACAACTGCAACCTTTTCAGAAGCTGACTTGCATTGTAAAATATGCACCCACTAAACGACAAGCTTTGAGTCATAAAATCTGTCTCTATGTTGGTACAAAGAATCTGTTGGAACTGATCAATAAGCATATAAAGAGCCAGATAGAGTTGCAGCTATTGCAAGTTAGTCGCAGCTACATTCGATTCGTCGCTAAGAACTCTTCAAACCCTCATTTTACGTTTTGCTTCAGTATCAGGCACACCCTCCGGCAATGCTGCAAGCAGCAATACTGGGAGCCGGGCGATCGTCCTGCTCAGAACGACCGTTTCCCAAACAGGCACTGCACTAGTCCTCGTAATAATGACAAAGGCGAGGGACAACAAGTCAATCACATTATCCAGCAGCTACAATAGGCTGAACAGCTGACTCCATTTATGCACGTTTGGCTCAACACACTACATCATCTAATATCATAGTCAATTGACAAATGACTAATATTGTCAGCTTTCAAATCGCAACTCACACATGACACAGCGTAGTTTCTCCTTGAGGTCTTTTTTATTTGGTCTTTTGGGGACTAAATAGGTATCTACTACTGTACTGGAATTACTGTATTGGAGTTTTACACTAATATTAATATTATTAATAGCATTATTATCGCAATTAAATAAGTCCAGATTGATATTGTACTATGCACAGGGCAGGCCTTCTTTTTAAGCATGAGGCAACATCTGGGGCTGCTGTGGCTCAGGAGGTAGAGTTGGTCATCTACTAATCACATCATTGATCCCTCGCTCCTACTGTCCACGTGTCAAAGTGTCTTTAGACAAGACACTGAAACTCAAGTTGCTCCCGATGCGCCTTGAATGACAGCTCAGTGAATGTTTGTGTGTGTGTGTGTGTGTGTGTGTGTGTGTGTAGGTGTGTCTGTCTGAATGAGCAAAGCTCTTTGTACGTGAAAGTAGAGGCAGAAAAGTGCTATATAAGTGCAGTCAATTTACCATTAATCCATTTTTGAACAATAAAACAAACTCAAGTCCTGACATAATAGCCTCATCAAGTTGTTATAGCTAATCTGTTAGCTACAGCAGACAGACGGCAACATGATTCTCTCTTCGGAGTCCTGTTTCTGATGTGTGATAAATATATCACATACAAGATTTCTGTATTTCTGCTTTTTTTTATGCGTTTTTCTCACCGGTGGGTGGGGCTCTGTTAGAAAAAGGTGTTGTACCGATCGATCATAACCGATCAATCCACACCTACACACAGACCTTATTAAACATTAACTAAAAATGTTAACAAGTAATGTTACAGAGCAACTCTTAAGATTCAAAGCCAAGCTTTCAGGACAGTTTAAAGTGTTATTTATAATATTTAGCAATATTCCATAATGGAAAACAGATGAATATTTAATTAGCTTGAATCAACTCGTTGGTAATGAGCTGACATTTAAGGATTCTCTATACGATATTCAGAGCCTTAAACAGTATGCAAATAACTATTTGATATGTAAAAATATAGTACAGTAATGTCTACACGAGCTGAGAATGAATATGCACTGCCCCGTCTGTGTTGCACACATGCATATATTGTATAATTCACATATTGTCTACTTCACATACACATATATTCATTACCACTACTATTTATTACGTTTAAACATCCAATATCATTCTGTGACAGTCTCCAGTATATTCATTATATTTTTCATAATTGGATTTTTCTTTATTAGGATCTTTAAATGGGTTGATAGACAGAGAGAGCGGGAGACTGACAGACAGGCAGAGACCGAGAACAATATGTTATTTATGGGGGCCCATCGCATTTCCCGAAAACCTTGATAAAGTGCGGGGCTTGGCGTTTCGATACGGCCGTTAATTAGCTCTCTCTCCCTTGTGGGGTCTGCCTGATTGAGCGACTAATGGTTTGCTTTAAAGTGCTGAATGAACAAATGTATGTGTGCGTGCATCAAATGAGTGTGTGCATGTGCTTCAAAGTGCTTTGTTTGTTTTCTGTATGGCCTATATCCTAATGTGTGTGTATGTACTGATGAGAGTGTCCGTCTTTAGCTGTCTGTGTGAGCGTGGAGTCTGTGCTTTGCCTCTGTCAGCATTTCCAGACACTTGACTAAGGTTTTTTCTCTGACGTTGTGATGGCAGGGGATTGGCACAGTACACCTTGAGTGGAATTATCCCATGTTTTCATTTAATTGCTTGGAATTGGATTAGTTGGGGATTTTTCGGGGGTGGTCACTCACTGCAGAGCGGGCCTCTGAATCTGTGACTGAGGTAGTGTTGGCATAGCTGCATATATTTTGTATTGATCTTCCAAAATGGTACCAACAGCTAACGTGCCCCTGATGCACTCTGAGCGACTTCAAAGATGCAAAGACCTATTAACTTTAGTCAGGTCCCCAAACACCATTACCTCTGAATAATCAAATACTACTCTGTCATCTCAAAAGAGATTATTTCTCTTATCACATTAATGACCAGAATATGGCTTTGCATATAGTATGTGTAGCAACGGAACATTGTATGCATATAGATGTGACTATATATGAGTGACTGATCATAATCTGTCTAATTACTTTCTAAAATGAAAGACAAAAATTAAACAGCAATTTTACATAAAATAAAAATTGGCCTTAATCTCTCCAGTTGATCCAGAATGCTGCAGCACGTGTACAAACAAAAACTAAGAAAAGAGTTCATATTGCTCCTGTATTAGCTTCTTTGCACTGGCTACAAAGCCTAAATTAGTCAGGCAGTCATATCTTAAGGAGCTTTTAGTTCCCTATCACCCCACTAGAGAGCTGTACTCCCTGAATTCAGGGCTACTTATGGATCCTAGAGTCTCAAAAAGTAGGATGGGAGCCAAAGCCTTCAGTTATCATGCTCCTCTTCTGTGGAACCAGCTTCCTGTTTCAGTCCGGGGGGCAGACACACTCGCCACATTTAAGAGTAGGCTTAAGACTTTCCTTTTTGATAGCTCTTATAGTTAGGCCTGGCTCAGGTTTGCCTTGGTCCAGCCCCTAGATAAGCTGCTATAGGCCTAGAATGCCGGGGGTCTTCCTAGGATACACTGAGCTCCTCTCTCTTCTTCTTTATCTCCTACTGTATGAATTAATGTCCCATTAATGCACATTACTAACTTTCCTTCTTCACCGGAGTCTTTGTGCTTTCTCGCCTCACAGGTTTCCATGGATCATGGTTGTATCTGGACCCTGGTCCTGCCTCCTGCCGTGGTCCTGCTGACACCCACTGCTACTTCATTATTATTATTAATAATGACATTACTGTTACTATTACCAATACCATTACTGGTTTTATTATAATTATTATTCTATATCCACTGCTGCTGTTATTAATAGCAGTCATAATTATTCCGTCATTATTCTGCTTACTACCCTCATTATATGAATCATTTCTGTCACATGCATTGAATTTGTTGTAACTCTGTTATGTTCATTCTGTACACATGACATCTATTGCACTTCTGTCCATCCTTGGAGAGGGATCCCTCCTCTTTTGCTCTCCCACAGGTCTCTTCCTTTTTTTTCCTCTACATTAAAGTTAAGTTTGTCCTGTTCCTATGTGAGGGTCGTGGGACAGATGATGTCACACATGTACAGATTGTAAAGCCCTCTGAGGCAAATTTGTGATTTTGGGCTCTACAAAATAAATTTAATCGAAAATGTAATCGAATTAGCCACCAAAGGGACAGATTCTCCACATAATCTATGATGGGAAACCACTTTCTATCAAATTATTTTCAGCGATCCATTTAAAGTGAACCTCATTTTCTCAATTTAAAAACACGAATCATGACCTATTTTATATGAGAGTAAGGGCAGGCAGCTGTCCAACTGATGGGGATAAATTGTTGATGCTATTGCGTTCATCTTGAATATTGAAGTTTGGATGATGTAATACGATCCAGGATGTCCATCTTCAGTGTAACATTTATGAGTTTTAAGCTTATTGGACACCAAAACACTGCACAGAGTTTTATAACAGCATCGAGGATAAAAAAATCTCTCGGCAGCAATCATTTTATCCTCCATTGTGAAGTAAACAATGACACCATCAGCCTCACTGTTTCTTATGCCTAATTTATACTTCTAAAAGCTTGCACAAAGCTTCTGCAGAGGTGCGCCATGCTCTTCCTGAAAATGTGACTACTCGCCAGGCACAGCTGATTTTTGATTGTCAGGAGTTTGGATTTCCAGAAAAGTACCTCAAATCCTAAACAACAACAACAACCTTATTAATTCTATGCAAAGTAGCTCCTCCTCATCATCCAACTCTTCCATCATTTTTTGTTGTTGTGTTGGGTCAAACTTATGTGGAACTATTGAATCACGCCTATCAACTAAAGCTGATTTGAAAACTGCAGGTCAAAATACAAAAGTATTAATCACGTGCAATCCACCAGCATAATATGTATGCCTGGGTAGCGCAACAGGTGCTCGGACCAGAACGCACAGCCATAAGAGTATATTTCAGTCATTACATCTATTTCCTTGGGAACTTGATCTCAAGTTAGTAGATGTCTTACATTTGCAGTTAGATCTTCAAAAACAACTGAAAGAATCAATACACAGAAACAGGAATTTCAAACCTATTTGAATCCTAAAGGGACATTTTTGGCTCTGACCTCCATTCCATGAACACACTCAACACACAGTAAAAGCACATTCCTGAGAGGCCGAACAGACGTCAGGACGCAACCGGTGACACCAAAGGCCTGAGAACATCACAACTCACAAGGCATGCTTTCACAACAGCCTTTTTCCAGCCACTGTCAGACTGATTGTGAAGGACATTAAGGATGGAAGGAAATACCACACCCCATTTTGTGTTCAACTATCTATTTTCTTTATTTGCATATAGTGTGTATCTCTTTCAATGCTTCTTTTTTAATTTATTGTATATATACATGTGAAACTGACTGAGAAATTTTGAAAAGATTTCAAAATTGAATCATCCCGAAATGAATGTAAACGTCCCAAAATCAAAGTTGTTAATAACCTGTTATCATCATCGATAGTTGTTGGTAGCATAATAACAACAATAATACAATTTTGGGAAATTGATAATTATATTTATTTTGCCAGCCCTTTAGAAAAATAGTCAAAAGTCTGAATGTTTTAGTATATGTTTTCATATTTTAGAATATGTAGTTACGGTAAAGCACTTTGTAATCAATAACAGCTGCATTTGCTTCTTGTATCCAAAGTGCAAGTGCTTCAATTAAATGTTTTTCAAAAAGTGTGAATCACGGCAACCATGATTGGTTGAAAATACAGTCAAAATATTAGGCTAATGGGTCCAGTAGTATGCAATATGAGCCGTGGAGAGACAAACAGATGCACGCTCTCACACACACACGACCAAAAGCATGATACCCTTCAGGCTTAGAAAATAATATTATATTCATCCTCCTCTCCACATTGCTGCACCAGGATTGTACCGCTTTGCTCTGCAAAATTGAGTTGGTCACACTCACATGCGCTGGCCGTTGCTCTCATTCTAAATTTGAGAAAACTAGATGACTCAGAGTCTTTCTGTACACGGACGCTCCTCTTCAGCTTTCTCAGGCACTAAGAGCTCCTCTGTAATGGAGAGAAAAGGACGTAACACTTAACTTCTCTCTGTGTCTCTTGATCAATGTCTCTGAACTTGCCTTACACTCTGCGTTTCTCTCTTCAACTCCCTCACTTAACCTCTCTCCATTCTCTCAACAGCTCTCACCGTCTCTATTAGCTTTCTTCTTACTGGAACCACTGCTGCCTCTTTCTCGCCTTCTATCTTTGTCTTTCTACCTTACATACTTCTCTCTTTCCTTCCTACCTACTCATCACGTAATTGTTGTAACAGAGAGACTCTGCTGGACACCACAACAGCAGTACTGTGTATTTGGTTTCTGTCCTCTGGGTTTTTCTGTTTGTCTCATTCTCAAAAATAAAATCTACCTTTTATACCATCCACTGGAGACAGACGTTTGGTCTTCATCACCACGCTCTCTCCTCACATTCGCCATCATTGTCTGTCTCCCTTGCCTTATGTCTGTTTCATTCTGTTCCTTCCATCAAACACATGACTGTTCTCTCTTTACCTCTGGGTTCATCTGTTTCATTCAAATATTTCCTGACTGTTGTCATCGCCTCTTCCTTAGTAGTCCTTTCCTCTTCCTGCTATTTGTGGCAGACTTTTACTCATTTGGTCAACTATTCTTTTCATAGTTTTTCTGAATTAAAGGGACACCACGGGTTTTACATCCAAGTCCACTAACAAATAAATGGGTGTACTGACCAGTCTGTAACAAAACATTTAAGTATTTTTTTAAGCAAAAATCATATAATTTTAGCTTTTAAATTGTGAATTTTAGTTGGTTTCTTTACTCTCAAGTTACAAACAATTTCAATGTTTTGCTGGGCGCTATCTTCTGCCATGTTATAGACCAAACAATAATGTTTCAAGTAAGTTTAATTTATTTTCAATAAATGTTCTCGAGAGATGCTTCAGACAGCAGCAATTAGGATAAAGACTCCATCTGTCCAAAGGTAAGCTTACTAATTAATTATCAATATCCATATATGTATATGAACAGCAATCAACTAATTAGAAACATACTAATTGTCAATGTCGACTTGGCTCTTTTCAAACGTTTGTAGTTTGTATGTTTATGATTTCTGCTTTGACAGTCAGCAGCATAGGCTTGCTGCAGCTATCCTCGATCATATGGATGGTCAGTTTCTTGTTAACATGAATAAGTGTGTTCATTAGTGCCAAAAACGTGTGATCTTTTTATTACTTGTTTTTGTCCTATATGTTATTCTCCTTTAAAATACCCCAGTGCTTACATTTCTGACAAACTGTGATCATCATGCACTGGTTATACACTCAAGCAAAGCGTTTATTCATTATTTATCTGCTACCATTCAGAAAATCGAATTATTTGATTTCCTTTTCCACAATCGATCATTGCGAGAGTAGCTGTCACTTATTTTCCAAATGGTGGACATCTTACTTAAAATGAAACCTATCAATGCCTTTCAGCGAAAAACAGGCATATCATTCCTTTTCTTCCCCCTCTTGTTCATTTTCTCTTCCTCCTCTTCCTCTCTGTCCACTCAGGGCCCCGGGGCCGGTCTATCGGCCTGTCAGACAGCAAGGATCCAACATGTCTGTCAGGGCTGAGTCAGCCTGCCACTCACTCAGTCAGTCAGTCAGTCAGTCAGTCATTCGGTCCGTCTTTCCTTCAGTCTCAACTCTGTTGAGGTAAACATTGGGGGCGGGGGGGGGGGGGTGCATGGAAAAACACATTTCCCTTTCAGCCACTGCTCACAAATGAGCATATTAGTATTCCACACGGCGAGGCACTTTCCAGCACTTTCTAATCGCTCGGCATCGTGCAGCTTCCAACCAGTGCAGAAAATCAATGACATCATAGCCACATAATTGCACGTTAGCAGCAGAGGCACGAGACTCCTGACAAGCTTGTGTGTGAGAGAACATGGGAGTACTCTTTGAGTATGCACGTTTGTGATCAAATACTGGTACACCAGCATATGTTCATTATGTGTGTAAAACAGTGGAGATCATGGGATTCATCCCCCAAGCAATTTGAGTGATAGTTTCAGCCTGCATGCATGGCTCTCTGGTGGATACGAGTGCGTCGCTGAATGACTGTAAAGGGAGCGGAGAATAGAGTACATTCTCATGCGCTTGGTCTCCTGGGTTTCTTAATATCTGCGGGCGAACACTGCACCATCTGCACTGCTCAGAACACAGAGGAGGGAGGGAGGGAGGGGGACAGAGAGAACGTTCTCATAGAGAGATAGTAGCATTAGCTGCAATGCTGAGCAGTGACCTGCCACTCTGTTTCCAATTTCAAATTCAAATGCGGAACTCATCCTGGGGGACCCTCACCTTTCTCCCCTCTTCTCTGTCTCTCTCTTTCTTTCGTCTGTCTCTCTCCTCACGGCGTCTCTCGTTCCCTCTTGCCTTTCCATCTCATCCCGTCCTGCTCTGAATTCGCTTTTTCAATTTCGAAATGCCTTTGAAGCCAAGACCCCCCCCCTCCCCCCTGAGACTGAACTCTGGGACTCCTTACCTTTTCCCTCTCCTCTCTATATCTCTCCTTACTGTGTCATCAATCCTCCGTCTTCCTCCCCCCACCTGGCCCTGCCTATCTCGCTCCATTTCTTTTTCTACTGGATGTATTGTTCTTGCATGAAAAACTGGTTCCTGGACAGGGGTGAAGTAAATCTTTTGTGACCCGGTATTCCCTGCTGGGCCTCTCCCTCTCCCTCTCTCTTTGACTTTTTTTAGTTAAGCCTCTCTCGGCGGACACAGCTGTAACATGATACAGATGGAACATAGTATAAACAGAAAAGCTCCCCTAAAAGAGAATGGCCCTCCGATTCCCATCTACCTCTAGCTGCACCCTCTCTTCATCCTTTCTTTTTGAACAACCAGGTTTTTGTTACAGGTGCTTTGTAGTTTTCTCTAAGTTGAGTCAGTGACTCAGAGAGGGAGTTGACTGTATAGTAGGTCTCCCTGTCCTTGTACACTGTGTCTCAGAAACTTCCTTGGTTGGTCATGCTGTGCGTGCCTGGAGATTTATCTCACAGCAACACATTTGTGATGTTTTCCAAAAGCAAGCACATATTTTTCATTTCAGAGTCCTTCCACACACCTCAGCAGCTCTTTGAGGACCAAACAATCAATGAATTAATTAAATATGTTGCGCTGCTTTCACACAAAATGCATTTGTGGAACTCAATATTAAGAATTTATATATATTAAGTGTGTTTGCTCAACCCAAATATCAAGAAATGTCTACCCCATCACCGAAACAAGGTCAATGTCATCCAACCATTTATGTGGGATTAGTGCCTCACACTTGCATTCTCTCGATTGGCCATCGGGGGGCAACTCCTCTGGTTGCAAGAAGAAATCCAACTGTATGACTTGATTTGTAAACCTTGTAATCCTGAGTTTATGGTCTCAGTTGCTAGTTTCAAGTCTTCAATTCAGCATCATATCTATTTCGTAAATTAAGGTCCCATTTACAGTAAAACAGAAGATAAAGCAGGCTATGCTTTGGGCTATCTTGTGATTGAAAGGTCGCTATCACTACCAGAGCTGTACTCAGCGTCTCTACCTCACTCCTTCACAGTCCAAATATGGTAACTTAATGACAGCTGTAGCCTACAAAATGTGTCCACTTTCAAATATATTATGTTTATAAGATTAGATTGGTATGAAATGAATGAAAGTTAAACTGGGAAAATGCCACTCATGAAACGTACGAGACCCACTATGCTGAAGACTCGATTTGGATGAAATGGATTCGTTGAAACTACGAAAACTCGTCCACTCGTGTTTGTAAGATTATGTTACAGAGTAAAAGTTCTCCCATGCCGTTGATTACTCTCAAATCAAGTCCACAGCCCTGGAGATAGAAAGCACAGACACAGCAGAGGAACCAAATAGAAGGGCCGTCACATTAGCAACAGCTGACCTGCAGCCATCAACGTTGGTCACTAATTGGTCATAAACCAAATTTCCGTGCAAATTAAAATGTTGCCCTGATGATGGCGCTGAATGGAAAAGTCGAGGAATCACTAATTATCCTGTGAGGGACATATGGGGAAATAAATAACCTTGAAACCTTGTCAATTTCATGGCAATCCATCCTATAGGTGTTCAAACATTTCACAAAAATGTCAACCTCACTCGAGAGAAAGTCAATGAATCACTTAAGACATTAGGGTACATACTGTGGGCACCATGACTGTAACAAGTTAATGCCAACCCATCTTAAAACTGAGAGGTAGCCAGTGGAAACAGATTCAGTTTGACACAGAGGACATGACTGTAAATTGTGATGCATGTGTTTCCATTAATGTTTTACAGGTTTTTACAATTGATTTTGCATGCTGTCAGTAGTTATGTGACGTTATGTTCTCTAAATGTGGGGAGGAGAACAGCTGTTCCCTGTACATGCCACTGTCAGGTGGATTCTTAATAAACGTTTGTTTAACTAATCACACTCCCAAAGGACTCTGGCCTTAATGAAGCTATAAAATACACTTGTAAAGCAGACAGTGCACATTCATCTGCAACCTATTCAAAACAGTACATTCAGCAGGACTTTACAACTAGGCATTGATAGCCCTCCATACCTCCTCACTGAAACACCATTCAGACAGTTACAGTGAAGCAGATTATGTTGGCAGGCAATGTGAAAGGGTCAGCCCTCGTCCTGAAGAGTCTCAAAAAGGGTTGATTTAATAAAATTGTAACATATTTTGACCAAATCTTTTTAGAGAGACAGACGGAGAGAGAGAGAGACAGCAAGGGAGAGACAGCGAGAGAGTGAGCACAAGACAGAAACGGAAAGGTCATGTGTGGGCAAGCAGGTCATAGAAATCGAGCGTAGGCTCCGGAGAAGGAGGGAGGTGAATCTGAAACTTTATTTGGTAATTATGTAATGAAATTCTGTGTAATTCTCTACTTTAGCAGAAGTGTTTTCAGTCTTTCCTGCAGATTATCTGGTAACACTGACAACACCTTTATCAGCAATGTCATATGAAACATGTTCGAACTCTTTTGGTATAACTGTGTAATAATTATAGTCAGGTTATTGTGATGTTAAAGTAGATTGATATTGATGCCTTGTCCGACACTGTGCTTTGTCTTTAAAGATATCTCCAGCTGAATTTCAACATAACCGAGCCTTTTGTCTGTCAATGTTCCCATATGAGCCTAACTAAAGCAACTGTCACGAGCAGGTCCTGCCTCCTGTTTGCGCCTGTGTTTCCCTCTTCCCCTGTGTCTCTTGTTTTCCCCCCTGTCTGTCTCTATGTGTGGTGTAGGCGTGGCTCCGACCTGGTTTCCTCCGGGCTCTCTCCTGATTTAAGCTCATGCACGGGTGATTCAACAAATAACCCCTTCTTCTAATCAACTCATCTTTTGAACCATTACAGGGAGCCACCATCTTCTCTAAACTCGACCTCCGTACTGCTTACCACCTGGTTTGTATCGACTCTCAGGTATGGAAGGCTTTCTGTCTAGCTGTTGGAGCATTTGTCAGTCTTTCTTCAGGATATCATCCACAGACCAATCGAGAGAAAGAACGGGTCAACCAAGACCTGGGAGCTGCGCTTCGGTGTGTCACAGCCCAGAATCCCTCCTCCTGGTGAGATCATCTTCCCCGGATTGAATATGCCCATAACTCCTTGTCCAGTGCTGCCACAGGAATGTCACCCTTTGAATGCTCTGGCGGTTATCCGCCGCCTCTGTTCCCGGTCCAGAAGGATGAAATCACTGTACCCTCTGTCCAAGCCCATCTCTTCCACTGTCGCAAGGTGTGGAAGGATGCCCGCACCGGACCAGCCAGTCAGAAAGTTTGGCTTTCTTTCAGAGACATTCCTTTATAAACTGAGTCTAAGACGCTAACAACCTGTTACATTGGGCCTTTCCAAATGGACTCTATCATTCTTCTGCCATTAGACTCAATTTGCATTGTTCCTTGAAGATTCACCCATAATTCCATGTCTCCCAGTTGAAGCCTGTCTCCGTCAGTCCATTTTGCGCTCCAGCTGTTCCGACCACCCTGCCTATACTGTCCAGTGGATCTTGGACGTACGTCATCGGGGTCGTGGGTACCAGTATCTCGTGAACTGGGAGGGATATGGCCCTGAGGAGCGGAGTTGAATATCCTGTCAGCTCATCTTGGACCCCTCCCTCAATCGGGACTTCCATATAGATTACCCGGCCAAGCCTGGCAGTTCGCCGTGCATCCGGTTTTCCCCTGTGTTTCCCAGTGTTTCCCTCTTCCCCTGTGTCTGTTTTTTCCCTATCTGTCTCTGTGTCTGGTGTTGGCATGGCTCCTGCCTGGTTTCCTTTCGGCTCCCTCCTGATTACAGCTCATTCACCTCATCTGTCCACTTTGCTCAGCTGCCTTCCATCTTCTCATCAACTCAGCAGTATATCTCCCCCGGTTTTCCATCCACTCGTGGCTAGATCATTGTTGCAACCACAGTGGTAGTTAGTCGTTCTTGCCTCCAGGATCATCCACTCCGGTTCCCCAGCCTGCCTGCCTCGCCAGCTCATTCCCCAACCTGCCACGCTCACGCCCCACTTTGCCTGCCTTGCTCAGCTCAGATATCCACCATTGTCCTCTTACCCTCGGTCTCCGCTGCTCCATTCCAACCTCTTGCCATTCTCATCAACCATTATCCCTGCAATAAACCTTTCACTTTATTTTACTCCCCTTGTCTGTCTGCTTTTGGGTCCAAACCTAGAAACCGCCACACAAAACTATTTAAATATTTGACTAAAAGACCAGTGTGGAGGATTTAGGTTGCATATATTGACAGAAATGTGTAATGAATATATTATAAATTATTATGTTTCATTAGTGTATAATCACCTGAAACCTTGAAGAGCTTGTACCGGCGTTCAAGTATTGCTAAATGGCCATTCTACCTCACTTAAAGTGTGCACCCCATGTGGTTGTGTGTATCCCCCTCTTCACACTCTTTTGGCTGTGTCCTGTCTATTCTCCAGCCAGCCAGTGGATCAGAGCAACAAGGCGAGCACCCCTCTCTTGTGTTGGGGTAATTGTGTTTTCGTATAAGCTGTCCGGCTGCATTACAGTAGCCAGGACCCAGTGTCTACCCTGCTCTCATCACTAGGGCTACTGGGGCTCGGCAACGTTGGCAAACAGACACTGCTCCCATCCAGCTATGCTGATTTAAGCCTTCCTCGTGAGCTGATGCTGATATTGCATTAGGTATAACCAATAGATCAGAATTAGAGCAAAGGAGGGAAACTGGAGTGGAGAGTAAAAAGACAGAGGAGGAGGTTGGTTGAAGGATTGGACCAAATAGGGTGGTGTTATGTCTTCTTGTGCTGCTGCACAGACATGACAGATAGGATAGGAAAGGCAGGGAGGTGGCAGACAGACACATTGAATACAAGGACGGGCAGATGCACTAGCAGACAGACAAACAGAAAGAGAGTGAGGAGGACAGATATGCAGAAGAAAAAGAGACAGAAGATAAAGAAAATTGAGAGTAAGATGGTCCAAGAGTCAGAAGAAGTATGGCAGTCAGGGAGACGAAGATTTGAAAACCAAACATGACTAGTGTGTGTAAAGGTAGGTGGTAGACAGACAAACAGACAGCTAAAGAGGCTAATCTAATGCACTCCCATCTAGTGTGCCTTGTGTGAGAATGTGCTGATAAGGCTTAGCTGGAGGAGGATTTTCACCCTTTAGTTTGGCTTTTCTGCTAAGCAGCATTGCGATACAATCGGCCACTGTACAGGCCGTCTGTGCATACATATGGAATTCCATTAACCTTTCTGGCTCTGTTGGTTAAATGTCAGCATGGTGCATGAAATTGAATTGGTCATTGATTCAGAAGCAGGATGATTCTCCCATTTAGTTGGAGACAAGTAGCTTACAGGCGGACTGAATCTGCATGTTCCTTGCTGGGAACAAACTAAAGCCTAAATAAGAATCCTCTGGGGTGCAAGACATCTGGGAAGACAGCTGCGACATGTATTCTCTGCAGAAAGTTTACTCAGATTATCTAAAGGACATTTCCTTCCTTTCTTAGATGAAAAGAACAGTCAATCACTTGAAATCACAATATTAATAAGTAGTGAAGTGGGGTTTAATTTTGTAGGATGTTTGTAGGACATTTTAAGTGAATCCAATACAAACTATAGCCTCATAAATGTCAATGAAAACACCAGCCGGTTGAGATGAAAAGGATCATTTCAGATATTTCTCCAAGGAACTGTTTTATTCCTTTTAATAATACTTGTATCAATATAATAAAAAAACATATTTTTGACTACAAAACCAATGTGCTTATCGTTGGACATTAAATCAACTGACTGAAGAGATACAGCAATTTCAAATCCCAGTATTCTGTATATTTCATATTAAACTGGTTCTGTACTAAAAACAAGTTACGATATGTGTTGAAAACGATTTTAGAAATAGAGAACATTGAGGAACACAATACTTTAGACAGGATGTCTGATGACATCATTTTGAATGAAAACAAAAAAGAGTTCACTTTCATCTGTGGATATAAACCTACATCAAATATTTATTAATATTTGTTTTCATATTAACAAGATCAAATAGTTATTTGTAATGTGAAAGTGGTTGATTGTAATGAAAATCCAATGGAGAATCATCACCCAACCCTGCAGTTCCCCTCAGCTCTATGAAGCAAGCGTCTTTCAGGTCATTGTCTTGGTTTTGCTGTTGACTACTTTGCTGATTTTATTCAGTCTCACTGCTCTCCTGGACTTTGGATCCAGCCACAGATGGCAAGTATTTTCAGTGAAAAAGTCATGAAGAACTGGCTGTATGCTAAGACCAAATAGCAGGCAAAGGTAACAACAAGCAAACCAGCATTGTGGAGCTTTTAGCAACCTAAGAGCCAGATATTCCTCTCAGAGAAGGTGGAGATCAAAAGAGAGCTAAAAGTTCAGTAGATATTAGATTTATATTCATCGGGGTGGTCAGAGACAAAATAAAATGTATGAATGATAGGGCAGAGTAAAACATTAGGTTTGGTAACAATATTTAACAATGAGTTTGTTGCAGCTTGATCCCTTACAGTGGCAGTGAAAGCCAGTAGAGCTATATGCTCGGTATCACGTCTGTGGCTCTGTGGGGGTAACAGTACAGCAGTGACTTTATGGATCCTGCCTGAAGAAGATTAAACATAGTTAGTTAGTTGAACGTTAGTTAGCCTGGGGTGGGTTACTCCGCAGCACTTTTGTTTCAGGTTTGTGTAATGGTAAGGCGTAGTTTGTTAGTGTCATGTACGGTAGGGATTAAACCTTGATGCAGACACTGACCTGATGCATTGCCTTTTGTTCTGAGTGTTGTGGAGTCAGAGAGTGGGCCATAACACACTCACTATTGTCTTGTGCAATATCCCTCATGTCTGTGTTGGCCTTTTACCCTACCCACTATAATCTTGCTCTCTAGTCTAAAAGATGCTTTCTTCGGGATCAAGGTTGCAGATGTCTGAGGGTGGAAGTTGGGATATTGGTGGGGTTTGGTCAGGGATTGGTGGGAAGTGCATTTAGTTTTTTGTATTCTACCTTTACTATATTTACTAAATGATGAGTTTGACTTAGTGATTTCCATAATACTTGAACTAGCGATCCCAATACATTATAGAGCATCCCACTGGATTTTAAGCCAACACTGACTACCGTATCCGCTGTTGAAGACATGGTATAACAACCACATATTGTGAAAAGGGGGTCAAACTCATATTTTCTAGGTTGACACAGTACAAGTTGATTTTAAACTTTCCGCATTTTCAAATCGACATTTTGCTGTTCTGCTGGATACTTGTGGGCTCTACAGTCCTGCCGCATGCATAAACAAATCCTGACCTTTGTACTCATTTGTGGAAGCTCAATATTGATGGCAAAAAAGGGAGGGCGGTTTCTGAGAGGCAGCACGGGAGAGCTTTAGGAATATATAGGAGCTCGGATGCTAAAACAATGAGGAGAGGTAACAATGATGCAGCTCAAGAGGTCAGCGAATCAATGTGCGGGGATTACATGGTGCAATGTGAATGTCGATAGGTCAAGAGACATACTCGCTAATGAAGCCGAGTTATGACTCATTCATTTAGCTGCTGGCCACATACTCCACTGTCAGCTATTCTTTACTACTTTATTCCTGTTCTTTATTCTTTTCCTTTTTGTCTGCTTGCTTGTTTTCCATTCCTTTCTCTCCTTTCTCACATGCTTATTTCTCCTATTTTCTTCTGTGTCCCTTCAGCTGTCCCTGCCACATTAATTTTTTTCTTTCTTTCTTTCTTTATCTCCAGCTTTTATTCTTTCCCCCTTGCATCAGAATCAACCCGCCTACCATCATGCTCTCCCACTCCATGCTCTTTGTTTTTATTCTCATATCTTGTTTCTCTCTCTCTTGAGCTCTTTCTCAATGCTCTCAAGTTGCTTGTAACCAAATCTCAGTGTTCTCTATTTCCTCTGTGCTAATACCCACCTAATACCCCCTCCCACACACACACTCACACACACACACACACACACACACACAAAATTACACAGTCTAAGCATTCACACAAACTCCAATCTAAGAACACAGCACAAACAGTCCAGATTTTTGCCGCAGCCACACTGACATATCTTTGAAAACACAGCCCTGTCATCTCAGTGTCATTGATCCACACTGAAGGCTTGTTTCTGACAAGTGATGGAGAAAATGTCACTCAAAAAGATGTGACAAAATTCTACCTATTTCTACCCAACAGCACCGAAGTTAAAGGGAAGACTCATGGAGAATGATTTTACTTACTTGACTTCTGCTATGTTTCTCAACAAGGTGACGGACTGCAGTATATCTGTATTTCCGTATATTTGAAAAGCAGCAGCAATAAAATAATGTGACAGGGTTAAAGCTGTTCGACTTTGTTGAGGGATGCAGTAGGGGATTTTAGAGAGATGCTGTTATCTGTAACACTGGGCCAAATCACAGCT
This sequence comes from Pholis gunnellus, assembly GCF_910591455.1. Lineage (NCBI taxonomy): Eukaryota > Metazoa > Chordata > Actinopteri > Perciformes > Pholidae > Pholis > Pholis gunnellus. The sequence continues at coordinate 20,064,828 of NC_136532.1, forward strand.
TTTAGCACTGCTGTCATAACCACTCTCTCACCAGGATCTTTCTGCACTAAAACACTAAAACACTCAAACTCTCTCATCAGCAAATTGTGAGTTTCTCTTGTTCTTAACCTTGCCTTTCTACTCAGCTGTATTATCCGGGTCTGCTCATATAAACACCTGCCAAGATGGTGACAGAGTGGCTGAAATCCACCTCCCTTTTAGTCATGACCCATTTGTATGTATTGGTGCAATAGACTTTGTCTCGTTGCTGCCTTGTATAATTGCGGCTTTTAGACTTATTAAGGTTTTTGTTACAAATTGCATTATACCCAGAGCTAAATGTCCCTGTTTGTGTGATTACATGCTAAGAAGAGAGGAAGGCAAAGTACAGGCAGACGGACAGAGAGGGGAATAATGTAATTTCCAGCTGAGTTTTAAGCTTTTGTTGAGACCATTAAAAGTGAACACAATACTTCATCCACCAAACATTCAGCCCACATGCTGAATTTTTTGGACATCCTAGCACGGCAGAGGAAACAAAGACATTTTTAAAAAGGACAATATTACACAGCTTGGTTACGAATGAAAATAAAAAAAAGGCTAAAGTGTTGAGCTTGTGAAACTGGGGGATGAACACCAGTAATGTCAAACTGTTCGGTGATGTTGACACCTAGCTAGCTGTTGCTGTGTCGGGAAAGCCTATCAGTGTACAACATGTACAAAGCAGCAGTATAGTGGTTATTTTGGCCATGGTTGATGAAACGTTGTTGGTGTCTACATGGAGGTAAGCCTCCCTCCTCTCCGGCTTGTCTAACGCAATTGACGCAAATAAACACAAATGTCAAAGTCATATTCGAGCGTAAGATTCTGATTGCCACATGAACAATGCTTTCAGCCTCAGCAGACAGATGATTTAAGCAAGAACAATCTCTTCAACTAACCAACCTTCCTGCTTAGCACTAATTAACCGACAGACGCAGTTTGCGCCTAGCTGTTGAACGTAGCGGAGTGTTACTGGGACCAGACCTAGAAGGGAAATCTGGACCCTGAGTAAGCGATGCACAGGCTAGAAAGTACTGTGGCTCAATGAAGAGACAGGAGTTAGATTCATGCCCAAATCAGTGGGCCATGTACTTTTCTAAAAAAACGTAAAGAGCCAGATATGTCCATCTGGCGTTGGTGAATACCAGACCAGAGTTAAACGGAAAGTGAATATTGGACTTTAATTCACCAGGTGGACAGAAATATGTATCCATATGAATGATAATGTTGCTTTTTGAAGGGTATGTTGGCAACTGTTTGCCAACGTGTTTATCATGTTGAGTTTAAAACTCATTCCACGGCCAAAAAAAATCAATCATACTGCTTTGACTATAGTTGGATTTTAATAGGGCTATATGGAAACTAACATAAAGGTCGTGGAATTATATTTTAAAGTTTTCCAAAATCTGTCTTTGCCCTTTGCCATCTGTTTCACTTCTGTGTGGCGTTTCCGATCCCTGTTATAGCTATTGTAAATCACAATGGCCGCCATGAGAATGAAATGAATTAGGGAAGTTCACCTGCAGACTATGAGACTCTCCTCCTTTATTGACTTAATGCACACTGCAGTACTGTGAAGCCAGAATTAAGTCCTGCAGGCTCTTAGGAATCCTACTTATCCCACAGTTCAACACTTCACTTTCCTTTTACACTTGCAAAGTTAATGTGCTGTAGATAAAATGAATAGATCTGGAGATTGGAGAAGGGTGAGAGTTCCAGTTTCCAAAGACCCTTTCGCATATTTTAGTCCAAGGAGAGAGAAAAGCTGGTAAAAAATCATTGGAATCACAAAATGTAACTGAATTCAGGAATTTGAGATTACCAAGGTGACACTGTATTGACTTCCAACATTACAAAACTAGATGTAAAATCGATAAATGACATGTTTGAATGTAAAATACATCATAGGTTATCTCTTTTTTGTAACTCTTGTAATTTAAATCATGACTGGTTGCTCCTTTGACTGTACCAGTATTCACCTCCATGAAGACAAATTCTGTGAGAAGAAACACTAAAACCTCACAAATTTTCCCAATCGATTGCAATCTCTTCTCTGTGCGTGTCTGCTTGGTTTGAGCCCAACCAGCGTCCACCGCCGCTGGGAATGATGGTGGACAATGCACGATGGAGGGCCAACTTGATTTCCTATTACCCGTGCTGGAGGAACTCTTTTGTCTGTGGATGGCCACTATAATAGAGTGTAATGAGAGAATTGAGGTGTTTGCGGAGGAGTAGTGCAGTGCAGCAAGAGGGCCAATTTCTTCTCTCTAAATTTGTTTGTGTTTCCCCACTGAACCCGTTTCCTCCTTGTGTCAACTACTAATAGCATTCAACACATCAAGAGACAGCCAGAGAGTGTGTGTTGGTGTGTGTGTGAATGTAACGAATGTGCTATGTGTACATGTGAGTGAGAAAGAGGGCGTACATGCAAATGTGTGTGCGTTGGTGTGTTACTTTGATTCTGTTCTCTCTGTTTCTGAGATCAAGCCACATTTTCTCATCTCCTCCTCTTTTCTACGCTGTCTCTCTCTTGTCCTCCATCTCACTTTTCCTCCTTATCCTCCCACTGTCTATTTCTCTCTCTTTTCCCTCCCTCCTGACTGTCCCTGTGGGGTTTCTTTGGGTGTATCTTTCCTGTTTCCTCGCCCCAATCCAATGCAATTTTCTCTTTATCAACATTTGATTTCCACTGAGTGAGTTGTCCTCTGCACAGAGAGCAACAACAGAGAAAGGGGCATGGTAAAAAAGGAATGGGCGGAAACAGTGCATATCTAACTTCCCCGTCCTCTCTTTCAGATCTTCAATTGCTCTTTATCTCCTTCCACCTCTCCTCCCTTTCTCACTCACTCAGTCTCTCTACCAAACTCCTACAAACTCCTGCCAAATCTGTCTGGGTGAGGGGTGCTGTCGGTCAGATATGCAACCACCTTCACCCCTGTGCCAACCCAAGTGTGAGTCACTAGAAAGTAAAGTTCATCTCAGCCATGCTCTTTCCTTAAACCAAACCAAGAGTTTTGTTGCCTGAACCTAACTTCCTATGGAGACAGAAGTTATTTTGAAAGGACACAGAGCTTAAATTGACACACCGTTGAAAACTTAACGCTAGAAGGTTACCTAGTGCGTCGAACTCAGATGCCAATGGGCACTGAACAAGCGTGTTTGACGAGCTAGGAGTGAGAACGGCTTGATTGCGGAATTGGCGTTCAGAGGAGGGCTTTGGCGAACAGTCAATTTTGATCGTCTGCTGTTTTCTTAATTTTCTCCTGCTTTTGTTCATCAAGGTCTATTTGCCATCCTCGATTGCCTTTAATACGCTGAGCCCCACCTCCACACACACACACACACACACACACACACACACACACACACACACACACACACACGCGCAGTGGCTGCAGAGCAATGGCCCTCATTGGACTCATTCTCCAAGAAAGGAAGACGAAATGTCCCTCTCTCATTTTGCTCCCACGCCTAAAGACATCCATTGTGACAAATTCATAATTCAAAGTCCTTTTAATGATGTGATTAAAAAGTCATTTTGAGCCTCTTTGCAACCCCCCCCCACACACACACACACACACACACATACACACACACACCTTAATGCGCACACACTAACACACACACATTTTAACAATTATTTTGTCTCTGTCTCACCCTACATTTTGTCTGCAGAGTGAAAGTTTCTAATTTGCTCTTCATGACGGCTAACTCTTAATGAGCCCCCAGCCCCCTCCTACTCCCCTCCCTGCTTTTGCTCCTCTTTGATCTTTTAGGGTGCATTTGATCATTTGTTGTGCCTCGTGTTTGAAGGCAGATCCATCGCAGCTCGTTGCTTACAGTCCCCTGGGAGAGAGGCTAATGGTGGATGAGTGGCAGGATGGCTGCCGATTGGAATTTATTATAAGGCCATATCGCTTATATTTGATAAACTCTGATTCCAATTATGTCAATCAATAGACCGCTGAGGTGAAACCAAAAATGTTCATGTTGTGGTATACAAATAAGTTTGTATGGCCACTAATGAATACCATTTCCCACAAGCCCATTTAATAAAGAGAGCATAGGTGAATATCATGGATAAGGTAGAAAGAGTACAATGACGTCTAAAAGCTTCACAGCTGCACCTGAATCATTCATGAAAACATGAATGAAATGTATTTTTTTTTTATCTCCAGCAAATGAAGAGTTTCGCATATACAGTAGCCTAGGAGAAAAATGCTTTGGGTGCAGAGGGGTCCAGAAAAATCAGTTATCAGTGAATCGTGGATGCATAAGCTCCCCTCGTTTTGTCAATAGATTACGTTCACTTTCACTTCTGTCTGCCTCGACCACCCAGCAAGCAATTTCTATTAAAAAAAAACAGTTTTCCCATTTTCACATCATCGGGCCCATGTCTGATTTTAACCAGCAATGCCAGTCACAACGGCCTGTCGAATGTGTAAAGTTGTTTTCCAGTAAATACTAGCCACTAGCAACTAGCTTGGATTTGATGTCAGGACTATGACTCTTTATCACGTCTGGTTTCATACAGGAAATTGTTTGTGGAAAGCAAGAATTGCCTTCATTTCCAGCAGATGTAGTTCCCAAAAACGGTCAAATAACAACAACTTGTTTCTGGAAATACTTTGACTTCCATAATGCATCGAATTATTTTTGTGCCGTGATTACATTTCACAAAATCATTCCTGCCTTTTATAAACTTCAGTCACATTTTTAAACGGTATCTATTGCTTTCCATACTGCAAACAGGTGTCGAAACATGCTTGATGTTGACGGAGGAGTGGCAGCTGTAGACTTCACTGAAGCAAAAATTGTTATAGATCAGTTTATAAGCCAGTTCCACTTCAGTAAAATACCCTTTATATAAGGTCAACAACTTCTATTGTAGTGTGTGTGATTACTGTAGTGTGTGCATGCCTTCAAATAAACACTTTAATAACAACAATATACAGATTCAATATCACAACACAGTGAACCAAAACAATTCAAATCTAGACTCTTTATTTTACAGCTGACCAGATCTATTCTGTTTGTGTGTGTGCTATGTGTCTGTTGTGTGTAGGTGTGTGCGTGTGTGTGTGTGTATAGCGTAAGAGTATGTGCATCTCTATACAAAGCAGAATCAATCTCTATATTGTACAATTGTATTTGCGTATTTTTATGTCTATTTTCTATCTGTGTGTATATCTGTGAATGTGTGTGTGTGTGTGTGTGTGTGTGTGTGTAGGTGTGTGTGTGTGTGTGTCTGGAGACAGACAGATCCGTGGGCACAGTAGCTATTATGGAGTCGACAGAGCCAGGGCGCTCCATTAATAAAACAGGCAGAGGCAGTCGGAGGTTGGTCCCTGTATAGCTGGCCTGGCTTTTTCCACTGTGTACGTGTGTGTGTGTACGTGTGTGTGTGTGTACGTGTGTGTGTGTGCCTGCGTGTGCGTGTGCGTGTGTGTGTGTGTGTGTGTGTGTGTGTGTGTGTGTGTGTGTGTGTGTGTGTGTGTGTAAAAAAGCAGATCTGTCATTGAGGAAAGACCACAATGGGTTGGATAGAATAATACAGTTACAGCAACCCCCTGCTACCAGCACCACCCTGCTGTCCCTGTGTGGTCCTGACTCATCTTTTACACATTATCTCTCACACACACCTACACACCTACACACACACACACACACACACACACACACACACACACACACACACACACACACACACACACACACAGTGACTGGTCATATGCCAGCTGCTGACAGAGGTGTGTGTGTATTTAAAGAAAGGTTGTGGTTTTTTAATGTGTGGTAGAGAAGGTCTGTGTGGGCATGTCAAGGTGAATTGTAGTGCTCTTTTCTGAGAATGTGAGTGTGAGTGTGTGTCAGTGTGTGCGTGTGAGTGAGTGAGAAGTGGACAGTTGTGTAACTGTGTGTTTCCTCTGTCCAGTCTTGCTGAGGGGTTAAAATAAGATGAAGCAGGAAAGGGACGAGGAAACAATCCATCCTGCAGGATGTAGTGCAAAGGACACACACACCAAACACACACACACACACACACACACACACACACACACACACACACACACACACACACACACATATAACACACGTGTTGAAGCACACATGAAAACTGCGCCCGTGTGTAAAACTCAGACCCACACTCACTTCTCCAGCTTCCCGTCCACACACCTACACATCCTCCAAGACATTTATACCCGTCTTCCCAGAATGAACAAACACGCCGTAAAGATAGCATACCCAAACACACACACATGTTGCTTTGTAACTCTGACTTTCACCCTCTCTCATCTGCCAAAAAAAGAAAATAAATCCAGCAACTTGTCCAACATAAGAGGTGAGTGTCGGGCCGTGATGGAGCACTGCAAAACATCACCATTAAAATAAATGGTCAGGCTGTCACAGCATCAATTAAACTGACAGCCTCTCTCTCTCTCTCTCTCTCTCTCTCTCACTCACACACACACACACACACACACACACACACACACACACACACACACACACACACACATATCAAGCTGACTTTATTTCTTCTCCATCCAAACTCTATTGCTCATTCTCCATCTCCTCTCAGCTCCCTGTAGGCCCCTTCTCTCTTCCTCTCTCTCTTTTATTTCATACTATGTGTCTCGCTCATTATCTCTCTCAGGCAACAGTTCTGTCTCTCTGATCAATCCCTCCTGTCTTTTTTTCTTTTATCCAGATCTATCCTTTTCTCCCCTTCCTCTATTCCTCTTCTTTTTTTTCCCCGTTCTCTGAATCTCTGATATGGCCATTTGGCCTTAGACATGACTAATCGCTATCACAGCGTATCAGACTGCTGCTTTGGCCCCACTGCTCGGGTCTGGCCTGCCCACTACGTGTGTGTGTGTGTGTGTGTGTGTGTGTGTGTGTGTGTGTGTGTGTGTGTATATGTACTATGTGTGTGTGTGTGTGTGTGTGTCTGTGTGTTAGAGTTGGTTGGTGGGAAATAGGCTCAGTCATGGTCGGAGTGACAGTGCCAAATCTAAACATGGGGTATAGAGATGAAGGGCCTGTTTGGAGCAGCACCTGGTGCCAGCTGTGTCTTCTCTCATTTAATGCACTCTTTATCCTTTTTTTTTCGCGGCTGTACAGCGCCACTGCAGTGTGCGTTCACTCTGGAGCCAACCATTTGCATCGGGCTACGCCACCACACTGGGAGTGGTAATCCTGATGTGGGTGTGTTGTGAATATTCCACCTACTAATCTAGAGAGGCTCTGGACAAGAAGCACAGAGTGACAATGCCCGTTTTAAAACTAGTATTTTAAAGAACACATCTTCTCAACCAGCTTCCTATTATGAATGATGGGGTCCTACATGAACGCAACACTTTCTGACAAAGTTAAAACAGCTTAGGTTAAATCTTCTGTATTTGTGTTTTTGTCTGTGCTTTTTGTTTGAAGTGGGCGGGCTCATTTGAACAAAGATGATGTCACACACTGTGCACCAATAAGAGGCTAGCAACATTTGAGACCAAATGTAATGACAGTTGTGGGCTTATATGTTTCTGTCACCCATTCTGACCCACCTCCCACTGAAGCAGCTTAACTGAGTTTTTCACTGTTGAACTCTTAATGAATTATTACTAAGAATGATTTTTATTTTAAACTTTAAGCACGATTGTTGCTTTTTTATTTTGCAAATCAAGAAAATAACTACATTTTTAGAACTGCACACCTAAAAGTCACGTAAGTGACGTCTCTCACTGAAGGTAACGCGGTTGATTTTTCTGAGCTATCACACAGTGAATAAAGGGCATCAACCGATTACATGGACGCGAACGTCAATCACGAACGGATACATCCCAAACCCAGTAGTTGGTCCTATGCCTGCGCAAATCTATTCAAATCATTGCTGCTACATTTGCAAATTTGCATAGCTGCCTGTTAACATTTGGCATTTACGTGTTGGTTATTCGTCACAGCCCCAGTATGTAAAGGCCTATGGTCAGTGTTGTCAATTAGGAGCTGTGGTTGCTTTGTTTGTCTGGAGGCTGATGGATCTCAGTGATTTTGTTAAACTGCAAGGAGGTTCATGATATCATTTAGCTGTTACAGTGACCAAGCAGCTTATTATCCCCACATTCTCAGTCCTATCACTGCCAGCTCTGCACACATTGCTGCTGTTCCTTCTCCCAGCCCACACCTTGGACCACACTATGAAACAAGAGGACAAAGTCTTTCTGTCTGTCTCTCCAGTGATCCCGTCCTGCAACAGCTGCAGCTTTTACTGTACATACACACACACACACACAAGATGATGTAGTCAGCAGCACAACGTGTGTTTGTGTGTGTGCATGTGTGACGGTGACCTAATTGCAGGGAGCTGGGGCTGGTCGTTTCCTGTGTTTATTTTCTTGTCATTAGCAGTGCACGGAGGGAAAAGGCAGTTCCTACTCTCGGTCACTTGGACACTCAGTTGACCGGGCCTTTCCATCTCACTGGAGACAAGGTGAGAGGAAGCAAACATAAAACCCCTTTTTACTGGGATTAAGAAAACAGGGTAATAGGCTAATAAAATATTTGCCACGCTCCTCTGTTAATTAACTTATTGCTCTAAGCTGATGCCAAATAACAGGCGGGAGTGTAACACATTAAATGTGATGCAATAAGACGGTAATAGCAGCTCATATAAAATATTGTAGGGTAAATCTGGAATGGAATTTATACTAAATTAAAGGTGTTATAAAGCATTAGCCACATGATGTTATTACTTACATTTGCCATACAAACACTTAACAAATATTGACAAGCTTGAAGATTGGCAGCATTATATTCTGAAATGTGATATTACCAATTAGAATTAAATCATGTATGTTGGTTCATGATGTATAATGTTTCATTCTTGTTTTACTTTCTGATCTCCCAATAGAATATAATAAGCAGCCTCAGGAATAGTCCAGTGTATTCCCGGTTAATTTATTATTTTCATAGTGCTAGCCACCATTTCTATCCCTTACGTTAACATTGTGCTATTGTCCCCCTAAGTACTAGTCCTGTCAAGCTTTCCCTTCTCGCACTGCACACCTGCAGTTTACATCGATAACAATGCCAGCTTATTATCCATACATCCACTGTAAGTTTTGAAACAGTTCACTTAGACAGGTAGACAAAAGCAGCTTCTCATTTCTAGCTGGCGGTCATGGGTTTTGTCAGCTATAATGGCAACTGTCACTCGCTGATTTAATGAGACGTAGCTCGTAGCTAATTAAGCTAATGTTAGCTTCGTGAGTTGATAAAATACTGTCTGCAAACATTAGCAACATTACCAAAACTAAGAAATTACAAATCAAGCTATATAAAAAGGCATGAATTACTACAGGATGCAACTTTAAATTAGGAAAGCCCTCCTCAAATGTTTCGATATTAGCAGTTATAAACAAAGTTGCGCAAAATTTTGACTGGCAACCAGATCATGTGCAAATGATACACAGAGGACTTTCTGTGGACAGGACTAGAATTATCAGACTACGAGTGTGCTGAAAATTGCTGGATAATTGCGGCCCACTCAGGTTGAGGGGGAAAGTCATTGACATGGTTGAATAACAATTGAAGGGCTTTTTTCCACTGAAAACACAGTTTTCTGTCTGGCCTAGTTGGAGCCTGTTGAGTGGCATGAATGCATACTGAAAATGAGAGCTTGTGATAAATGTGTTACAGGCATGATCATAATGATTTCACAAAATGATTATATAATTAAGTGAAGTTCTTGTGTTTTACTGCAACAATGTTATTTGTACATCAGTTAATGCAATTTTTGTTTGTGTTTTTTTAACAATTAAAGTTATAATCTCAAAAATCTCCCTTTCATTCTTCTTTGGTGGCACCGATTGTTTTTACCAGGCCTCAGGTTGTTATATTGTATATATATATATATTATATTGTTATATTGTTTTTATGTGGTGGGTTGACAATTATCATCAGCTGAAAAAAGAACAAAAAAGTGGTAAAAAAGACATTTGTGCTAGTAAGTATAGTATGAGCCACCAATATGCCATTGTGATGCAAACCTGGTGATATGCCAACAATTAATGTCATCCGTCCTACTGAAGTATGTTTGTATTTCATTTAAGCCACATCATTCAGAAACTTGTATATTAGCAAGAAGGTTTATGATCATTTTATTAAATGAGATCAGCAGTGGAGGAAGGTTGTTTTTGAATTCTGTGACGGTTTTATTTAAATTGCTATTTACTCCTATTGGCTAATCACCAAAACACTGCAATTTCCAGGTAGATTTACTAACAATGTAGAGGCAATTTTTTGTCATTTTACATTGAAATCATCAAACATGTTTTTTGGATTATACCACTCAGTAGAAACTAATCCCAAACTTGGCTGGTTCAGTTCTTATTGAACCGGCCCGAGTCCCATCCTGTCGAATCCTGTAGAATGTGAATTTCATCTGACTTTTTAGTATTACATTGCATTTTAGTTCTGGTGTCTGTGTGGTGTCAGCATGCATTCACGGTGTGTGTCCATTTGCTTGTGTGTGACCGTGACCTATGCGATTACACCGGGGACAACGCAGCCTTTTCCTTGAAACCTTGGAAATAGAAAGCCAAAGCAGCGTGCAGGCATCCGCCCCCCATTCCTGTTGATGAAGATCATTAAGTGAATATAAATATCTCGTACTCCTGCGCTGCACTGATTTCTCATTATTTCTAACCACATAATGCATACTCCGGATCAGAAATGATCCGCACAGAAGGAAAAGACGGAGGAGGAGACAGCCCTAGGTTGAGTTTCTGGTCTAATGGTTTAACCCCATCATTCTTGGATACTGCAGGGCACGGTGGCATGATCTGATTGGCTTTAAAGAGTGGAAGCATAAGGTTCATCACAACCTTCCTCTTGATTACCCTCATCATTTCTCCACTTTCTCTGCCTCCCTCTTCGATCTTGTTCCATCTTCAACTCCTTGTCTATTGTTCTGTATCCCTGCTGACCTGCCATTTCCTCTCTTTCACACTTACCCCGACCTCCCCTGTCTTCCCTGCCTGCGAACCCTTGTTCACTTCCCAAACCTTCTCGAACTCCTTTCCAGTCTCTTCCTAGCTTTCTTACACATAAACTTTGTCCATCCATCCATCCTTCTATCCACTACTGCTCATCCACCCTATATCATTTCATCGCTGCTCTCTTTCCTTACCTCTCCATCCCTATATGTATCCGTGTACTCTATCTCCCCCCCCCCCTTCCTCCCTCCTTCATTCTCTCCCTCCCTTCCTTAGCATCCGTCACTCTTTGCCTTCCTGTCTTTGTCAATCTGAGCTTCCAGGAATTCATTTGAAGGAAGTGTTGCTTTCCGGACTTGATAACACCTCACCTCCTCTCAGCTGTTTCACTCACAGTACAAATCCAGCCAATATGGACTCCATAATACAATGCATACACTGTATACATGCTGCATGTAAAAGGAATAGCTCAACATTTTGGGAAATGCACTGATTCACTTTCTTGCAGAGTTGCATGAGAATATTGATGACGCTCTCATGACTGTATTATAAATAAGAAGCTTCAGCCAGTAGCCAGTTAGCTTAGTTTAGCATTAAGACAATGTATATAAGGTGGCTTTTTGCAACACTGTGAAGGGTTAGAGTTGTAACCCGAAAACACGGACAACACCCAGACCGGACAACGTCATGGTAGCAACCTGTCAATCACAAGGTAGCCCCGCCCTGAAGCATACCCTGCTGCATTGTCTATTTACTCTAAATGGGACCATCATTTACAGAATGACCATCATGCTGTTTGGAACCCCTGAAACTAGTGATTGAGACCATAAACTCATCTTCATAACGTGTATTACGGTATTAAATCAAGTGAAAGGTAGGCTCATTTCTCATAGACTTCCAAACAACCGGACTGCAACATTAAGGTACTTCCACATCGGCTTCCCTTTTCATAATCGCCTTGCCGCCTGATTAAGACTGGGAACACAGGGAAAGCGAAAAAGCTAATTGGTATGATGGGTAAATAAAAGATAAGTGAGCTGAGATCTCCAGAAGTCAAAACATATTCAATATTTCAAACACCCACCTCTCACATTTAGAGTATAGTCTGCATGTACAATGCCATTATCACTTTGTTCTCAATTTCTCCTACTTTTTAATATGTTAAATTGGTTTTAACCCACCACTTCATTTCTGACCGAGGAGTTTTCAAAATGTGAATGAAATTAATTGTGAGGTAGAAGTCATGAAGTGTCTCTCTAAATACTCAAACTGTTTCATCAAAGTGTCATTATTTTGCAAGTAAAGGTCTTATGATGCTTCAGCTAATTAACTTTAATGATGTTCCTTAATAGGGTTTAATTGTCATGCCAGCAATCCATTTGTGAGATTAGGTATTGTAGTCGTCTAATGGTGGAGAGCCTCATTTTGGAAAGAAAATGCGCACTGAGTAAAAATGTAGAGCACACACACACACACACAGACACAATGGCCATATGTTCATATTGTCAGCATCTCTCTTAGCAACTAAATCTTGTAAGGCAGTTTGATTGTTCCTAAATACTGGAATCCGATCTTGCACACTGACTAGCAGGCATGACAGTAATCATCACTCTAAAGAGTTTATCTAAGCTGCTTTTAACACATGATCAGCGCTACTGAAAGCTGAGAGAAGCACCCACCCACTTCCATCGGTTCATCCAATTCCCAACTCAAACGCAATGCTGCCAATTCCTAACAAGTAATACAATCTCTGAATCTCATATCATGTTGCCTGCGCCTTTTCTGTAGGCGGAATCTGCAAATGAGGTGAGACTGTATTTTGTTGTGAAATTCAACAAGTGGACCTGCTCCTCAAGGCAAACAATTAAAATCACTCATGTGGAGAAGTGACGTGATGATGTGGATGAACTTGACTTGCATTATTATCTGTGTTTTTTTAAGGCTATGTTGCATATCTAAAGAGGATTACATTTTAAACTCACAACAAGGGGAGAGTGCCTGGCAGCATAACCCAAATATGAAGATTAATCTGTTTCCCCAGCCTAAACCTCCTGCCAGCCAGATGCATGTGAAAGGGTCCAGCGTGATGTTTTCTCCAAACACCTTTACTGAGCCAAAACAACAATACGTTTGGGTCATGCAGCACTCTCTCCTAATGAAAAATAGATGTTGCAAATAAAATATAGATGCCCCTGAAATGGTTCTACAAGTGTATATTACAAACAATTCCCGGTTGGAACCAACATAAAACTGTCATCAAGCAGCCTTTGATTAAAAATAAGAGAAGGTTGCACAGGAAAAGAATGAAAAACATTTCCTCTTCAGGCTGAAATAGGATTTCTCTCTGATAAACAATTTTGGGTTCAAGGAAATTTTCATTTTAAAAGAAGTATTAATATGTATATTTGCTTCTGCTGGTGCCAGCAGAGATGTTTGTTAAAAGAAATAATTTAGCTTGATTTTTGTTGAATACTTACTTAATAAGTAGCTAATGCTATTCACCATTTCTTCTCACAGCACAACTCAGTTTCATGATTTGGCCCATCATTCCTCACCCTTTGCCCATTCCCACTCCTTTGGGCAACTGGCAGGCTGAATATTATGAAGCTCTGGCACATAAAATTTGTATGAATATATATATTTCCAACCCCACAAGCTTTGGGGTACATCTTTGTTATTCATGTACTTGATCCTGGTCTGTCCAATGTTCATACATGACATACATTCTAAGTTTTGAGATTGACATGGCACAAAAATCGATGTGCATGTTTTTTTTACAACCTCCCAGACATGAGTTCAGCCAGATATGCCTATGTTTTTCTAGTGGTTTTTTTTACCAATACCAATCTCCTTGAAAATTACTTATCCTCACGCAACAGTTTGTATTATATCTTGCATTTCTGGAGCAACCCATCCACCCTGACATCCTTCCTACTTGGTGTTTGTCACTCTTTATTCCTCCAGGTTCACAGCTACGTGGATTACATTTTGAGAACAGCCTGCCAGGGTTAAACTAGCTGCTGACGATCAGTACATTTCTAAATCGCGGGCTGACATTTTCTATTTCTACAAATACAGAACGTGGGACTTGTGGGTTTGCAGGAAGTGTGGGCTTGCAGGAAGGATCTGAGGGGATAGCATAAACCTCCCCAGTGAAGGCCCCGAACCGAGGGAAAAACAAATACAACTTATGACACTGAAGAACCAAAAGTCGGGTTACGGTGTAGTGTTATCAAAAGGAGGCCTTGACACAGTGCAGCAGCAGGGGAAGTGCCATGGCCTTCGCGGTGGGGAGAGCACACTGGTATCTTAAATAGGATATCCCAGGTCAAGGGTCACCCAGCCCTGGCAGGATATCCTCCCTCTTCTCTCCTCTCTAACTGCTCCCATCCTCCCTCACAGGCAAACAGTCATCTATACGAACAAGACGTTTAATCCTCTTCACTGTTTATATCCTGACTGTGGGCTGAAATAATTTCAATTTTTCCACGATTGTCTCATGCAACAGGTAATATTATAAGGCAAATTGCTCCACTTCTTTCGAAATAGAGCAACAAGACGAAGCAGAAAAAGTCACAGCCCAGCAGCACATTTTTTCAAACTGTTTCACAAAAAAATAATTGTATGACTTCTATAATAAACAACTTAGTGAGATGGATACTTTTTTTATTCCCAGTCCCATCTGGAGCATGGGGGCTGAGCCTCGAGAACTGGAAAGTGCTGACAAAGGTCTACTTATGTGTGGGCAGGAGTTTGTGCTTTCATGTCAGTGTGCAACTAACTTTTTCTTTCCACCTCTTTATCAAGAAATACTCCCGATCTCTGTGATCCAGACTATGTGCTGGCCGTAGTCACGGACACAGATAGCATTGCCTCCTCCACAACAGTGCTTTTATTTACTGTCCTCGTACTACAGCCCTGTGGATGTCCTGTCCCCAAACACACTCCCATTGAGCTACTGTTCCACTCACCATTATAATAACTCTCATTGCCGTGAAATATGGAACCTCTATTCATACCTGCCGTCAGCAGAAAACAGAAAGGACCAGAAAGAAGGCATTAAATATTGAAGTGTAGACCATTAGGAGTTTCCTCTCAGCATTTTGACGTGCCATTACTCTCCATGACAGACTGTAAGCCAATCCCTTCCCCTTTGCCGGACGCATTTCCTGAAACTCCGCTGGTGACGACGTCCTTGCATTTAATGAGCTCTCAGTCGCAGCCCTCAGGATCACATCTTGGACTCCTCTTTCACTTATAGCTGCACTGTGGTGAAAAGAGTTTGATATGTTTACATTTTCACCAGCAAGGATGGGAAGAGTTGTAGGATGTCCTATTCAAAGCTACTGTAGTATATAAGCCTTCTGATGTCATGTTGTGGGCCAATCTCCGATGAATGTCACCTTGTTTGACCTGTAATTGCATATTTACAAGTAGTCAACAAAAGGCAGCTTAATTGAAGTGCTATCTATTTTTGAATCCTTGACCCTTTCAGACAGACAACAGCACTTACTCTAATAAAACATGTGGTAAAGCTGCTAAGTGGAGGCTTCACATATTGCAAGCTGGCCAGATGGGAATGTTGTATTCAGTGTCTTCTGCTGTGAGTTGTCCGTGTGTTAGTCTGCAAGTGTCTGCACAAAAGCACTGAACATGCAATTAAGCCATAACCCACATTTTAATGTCTCTCAATATGTTATGTGTGCATCTATTTAGATAAAGGGAAAAACTGATTTTTATATCAGGGGACATTTAAAATGTACTCTGATTAAAATTATGCAGTGTGATCATTCCCATGCGATGCAAGAATAATGAGAAGCCGGAGAGTTTGAGCTAGATTATGTTCATTAAAAAACATTTGGGGGGAAGTTCATGGTGGTTTCTGTACAGATTGTCTCGCTTTTCTCAACCGAAAGTCTATTTGCAGCGCTTTGAATCTCAAAAGGGTCAAGCCTATAGGTGAGCGCTGTGGAAATAATTTGGATGTGATGACCTTCACTGACTTGGGTTACCCATTAAACGTATGTAAATCGGGTAGTTTCTATAGTCTACAAAATGTGTTCTCTGCCCCGGAGTATAAGGACTGCGGTTTTGAAGCCCGATTTGACTTGTTGGCTGTCACAATCTTGATTTATAGAAGGTGCCATCTGCTTTTTTTGCAACCAGAAGTGACACGAGAGGGTTTGAGCTACCGAATGCTGAATAAGACATTTTTAGGCAACCAAAATACTTAAATTAACTCATCAACTGAACACACCCTCCCACCCCTGAGGCATATCCTGCTTTATCGTCTGTTTTACTCTAAATCGGACCATAATATACTAAACGAAAATCATGCTGTGTTGAAGAAGACTTGAAACTAGCGATTGAGACCATAAACTCTTGTGTACAATGTTTACTGAGGTAATAAATTAAATGAGAAATAAGGTCATTTTCTCATAGACTTCTATACAAATCCACTTCTTTTGGCAACTAGAGGAGTCGTCTTAATCGTCTTAAAGTTTTAGGCACTGCTGCATTGGTTTACTTTTCAGAACCGCAGTTTGCCACCTGAGTTTAAACAGAGCAAGACTAAAACTAACAGACACTGCTCAAAAACATGATAATCTAAAGTGCTACTGAAAAGAAATGTTTGCCTTGAAGAACTTAAGTAACTTTTCCTAATCAGCGACTTCTGTGGCCACGAATGGTCACAATATTTAGTGGAATTGTTTAATTTTTTCCAAAAAAACGGGGAAAAAAAACATTTAAAAGATGCTATGAATACATACAAATTCTGCACACTAGGGGCTCCAAGTGTTTGCTGTTCCACTTGGCAGGGTTGAAAATATTTGCTTTGAAATTGAAGGAAGTGGTTTCCAATGTTCAGCTAAAAAACTTCTTACCTCCAGAAAAAAAAGTCTTTAATCTTCCTATTTTTGGTTGTTATTGTGTTTTTATCGGATCACCAGAGGGCAACTAATCCATTCACGTTCCTTAACAGACACACAGCTGGCTAATCAGAGAGGTTTTAAACAAGGAGGTAATGAGAGAGAAATGAAAAAGATAGAAGTTCAGGACAGAGAGAGAAAGACAAGCGACATTAAATATGCTGGAACAGAGAGAACTGAACCAAAAGGAGTACCCGGGGAGAAAAAGACCTAGAGCAATTTCTATGTCACTACACAGTGCCGTATCCCTGCAACGCAGACAGCTCTGCGGGCCAAACATTGTTTTATTCATGCAAAAGCCGTCACAAAAAAAGTGCTCTGAATCAAGGCTGTTCAGGCTGTTGCTCAATTATTCATCAAGGAGAGAAATGTATCCTGATTGAAGTTGCTTTGAACTTAGGGCATCATTTTTCACAGCTGTTTTTTTTTCCAGCTGTATGTAATGCACCGCCAAACCGAGCTGCATCTCCCTGCATCCTCCCCACTGGGCCTATGTCTGTTAATTTATACCAATTTCAATTATTTATAATGCAAAAACCTATTCATGCTAAATTAAGCCCTGATAATGCCTTAATAGCCAGTGAGCTACACCCTGCTGCTCGTGCATGTTCAGTTTTGACATGCTGTGAAATTACATTTTTCATCTTTGTGAATGTGAATGTATTATGCTGTGTATTATCACTGTATTCACTGAGTATTCCTCATCAGATGACTGCACAGAACACTCATTTAAATGGATGCACACTCCTGCTCATACACTTACAGACATGAACACATTAATGGCGTTCGCGATCAAAAGTATTTCCATTTATGGAAGTTCTTAAAATGTGCATCAGGAGAAAGAAGTTGCAGCGGCTAAACACATGTATATATTTCATTCCATTTCCTTTTGGCACACACACACTTTTCATGAACACTTCTGCTTGCCTTAGGGGAATCTAAACCCATTTTACCCCACTCACATGCTCCGACACCATGCTGGTCTCAGTGTCAAACTGCAGCTCTGTGGAACATGATGCCAGTGTCAAACAGGCCTTCCCTTTTTCTCCCTCAACCACATTTTTCCTCTGTATTTCTTTCTATCCTCTCCTCTCTACCATTTTCCCTCTCTCATTTTCCATCACATTCCCCTCTCGTTTTCTCTCCAATTCTGTGTCTTTTCCCTATCTTTCCGAGGACAGGCTTTGCGGCTAGTTTAGCAGGCCGGATCGTATTTCGGTGTCAAATAAAAGTCCCTGGCAAGCTCTGTCCCAGCAGTGGAATGAAAGTGGGTCGCTTTGTGTCGTGTCATTTGGAGGCGAATGACACACGATTCCTCTACTGGCGCTCAAGCAGACGCGAGGCCTCAAATTAAAAGGACATTACATGGCGGGGGTGCAAGGCTTGTTTTGGTTCGTTTCAGACACCCGTGGGCTGCGGCCTTCCAGTCCACCTCCACTCTGTTGAGATTTTAATGTGTGTATTTATGTGAGGGGTTGAACAGACAGATGAAAAAAAAACATCCTCACTTCTTAAGAGTGGCAATTTTTAGCTCACCCTTGTGTTTAGATTTCAGGTTAAATCAGGATTTCATTGAGGTAAAGATGACGAAGGAAACCAAGCTGTAACACTGAGGGTGTTTACAGCAGGGATCGGTTTACCCTGTTTTGATTTTGTCTCTGATTTATGAACGTTTGACCTGCATATCTTATACAAATCTCTTATTTCATTCTCTAGTTCCCTAGAGTGGAGCCATACATCACTTGCTTTACGAATGTGCATGCTTTGATCGTATGTGTACGCGTGTCTGCGTTTGCATGCAAGTGTATCGTATATGTCTCTTTATGACATGCATGTCGTTAAAGCTGCATAAGTGAACTTCCTTCTTGCTGTGAAGTTCCTTCTTGCTGCACACTTGCAGGCTGTTTCCTATCTTGACTGATGAGATATCTCCCAGTGCCCAGATTTCCAACATGAAGGCACCCTGTGTAAAATATTTACTTGCTGCCAGGAAGTAAACAAGTACCCCTTGCTTGCTTGTTGGGACCAATCAAAAGTTTGGGCATAGGACATGAAAGGCTGAGACATGTGGTGTGTGGGGGTGGGTGGGGTGTCAGTCTGTATGTTTGCATGTGTATATGTTTTAATACGTGTGCTCATTTTCCACTTGTGTGAATGTTTCTGCAGAAAATCAGTGTGCATGCAAGTGTTTCCCTCCTCTCTGTGTAATAAAGATGCATCAAAAGAGCCACGTGCAGCACCCGGCAGATCCCAGGGGCTGCAGGCCTCTGCTGCTGCATTTGTTTCTGTGAAATGAAGAAAACATGGCAATTTCAAGTAGGATTGCTACACTCTAAGCACAAACATGAAAACATGCCCTCGAATGTTGAATGTTTAATTCCCAGCCTTGGTTTGAAAAATAAATGTGCACGCAAATATCGCCCTGGAATGAGAAGCATCACAAAGAGGATCCTCGTGTTTAATACATAGGTTGTTGTTTATTTAATTCGCTTGCATCACTATTTTTGTTACCAGGGGAACACTCAATTATAAGGGTTACAGTTTTATTTCGTGGGTTCGGATCGTGCGTCAGTACTGGAGTGCTGGTTTTATCTCAGCATCGCCTACCAGATTAGCATATTCCATCATGTTAAACAAATAGAAGACAATGAGGGCCTAAGGGACGCGGGGCAAACATGTGCACCGCATACAAAGAGATCAATCTGCTTCAGTGGCATACAAAGGGCTGTTGTTGGAGAGTCCCTCATTGGCTATGCATTAGAGATTGATGGAGTTCCTCTGTTGTCAGACTGACTTTAAAACCCACAGTGCACTCACTAACACTGTGTAAGCAGTGGTGTGTTGGGGGATTGTGGCGCTCCCTCCCTTATTCCAGATCCACAAGAAAATCCAAATTGCCAACAGAAAATAAAAGATCAAATTTGAAATATTCCTTGTGTGTGCGACCCTTTAATGTACATTAGTCTTTGATTATTTCTATGCTGAGAGGCTCTCCCCCTGCATCTCCACATACCACGGCACCTCTTTAGCGACTGGAGGCCATCTGTACATACATGCATGAGCCAGTGATAATTGGCCGACAACCATGCCTGTTGATGCGGCAGGCATGTTATTACCCTCCTCGATCCAAAGAGCAGAGTTGTAGATCCTTATGCTAATTTCAGGATTCATCTGCTCAGTTTGTATCAAAACACATGCTCTTAATAAATAAGCAGCTCCTTATCACGCTGCTTATTAAAAACTGCAATCACCACTGTGGGAGCTCACGTGGCCTTGACAAAAGAGTTGTAGGGGTGTGGGAGATTGAATGCATGCATGATGCATGCATGCTAAGTGCACATGTTTTTTGCTTTACTACTTTACCCCATGACTCTCCAGATCATTGTCACTCTGTTTTTCTTCTTATCTTCTCCTTATAGGGATAAAGCAGGTCACACATTGTGCTGTTTGTTTCCATAGAGACTTAATAAAGTACAATAGTAGCATCAAACACTGTTAATCTTCTGCATCACCTGCTGTATATTGACTCGATAAACTATCCACTCCATCCACAAAGGTGTCTACAGGAGATGAAATTGCACCGTCTCTTCATTGTGACTATCCAGTCACATGCGGCATTACAGGAGCCCTTCTGGCTGGTTTGAATGCTGAGGAAATGGCTCATGGACTGAGATTACAGCATGTGAGTTTAACCTTGAAACATGCATCTACACATATGAGGCCGTCATACAGATCGGGAAAATAATAAATCAGAAACATTTAATTTAATTCTTGAAGAAAACTTTCTTGCATGACCCCACAGCAAAGGGAGAACTAAAAAAAAAACGAGAAATGTCTTGATGAATTGAAATAGATGGTAGCGACGTTTAAAGCCTTTGAAAACACACACAGGTGTTTTCAGTTATTCTGGCTGATTAGACCTTGAAGGTGGGTGGAGCATTGATGGAAATGTATAAGGTCACAGATCTTCACCTGCCAATAAGAATGATAAAGATGTAATTTGTTCCGCCCTAGAGACCCTCAAGGAGACAAACTCACGGGAATTATCACCCGACTCTGCACTTCCCCTCTGCTCCCATTTTTCTTGTTTCCAGACAAAGCAGGCAGCAATTCCATAGGAATTCTCTCAAATCCCACTGTACACAATCTTCTCGGCACCAAATGGCAGCGATTCAAAGTTAGCATCTCTCTGAACATAGTCCAGCATTTAACTGCTTGTCACGTGTGGCCCTGCTTGTGCCATAATGACACATCGGTTTTAGCAGTGTTTTTGTTGTCTCTCTCCTCTCACTCTCTCTCTCTCTGCCTCTCTTTCTGGTGCTCTCCCTCCCCTCTCCCTGTCTAGGAGTGGAGCACCTGAGATGAATGAGATGAACCATCAGGGAGGAGAAGGGGCAGAGGAGCACGTTTTGTGAAAGACACACACAGACCGGTCCACAGGCAGCCCAGTCGTGGAGACTTTTTTTGTTTGTTTCTTCCTGAAAGTTTTCTTTCCCCAGCATGGGTGAGATTGTCGGGTTTCTGCACTTTTCGTTTGTTATTGTATTTTTGGGCTGGAGTCCCTCGTTAGTTCAGATATCGCGTTTTGTTCAGTTTTACTTACTTTTTAACTTTAGAGAGATGAGCTGGCCACTAGCCATGCCACTAGCCCATTTCTGCTTTATTGGCTGGGATTTCTAACCCTTTTTTTTTGGTTTTGTTTGAACTTTGAGTACAGTTATTATTTTGACAATAAAATCCTTATTTTCTTCAAAGTTACTTCAAAGTCTTGGCATCCTTCATATGTTTCGGTCTCCATTAGAGCCTTTGTCTGTTTGGAGAGGCCATGTCACAGCTGAAGAGCCAGACAATTATTTTCACTGGAATTGGTGGGGACCAAAAACCGAGCTAAGAGAGAATGCATAAATGACCTCCACCTATGTGCTGGATGTGCAAAAAACCTGTTTGCTAAGAGTTTTCCACATTAACTTTCTTTACAGGTCTTTACATATGTCAGTGTTTCTTTTTTCTGCCCCAAGTGGCCAAAATATCAGTTATTCCGCTTTTATACGGTGGTTTTGATACTTTTACTTAAGTAAAGAATAAACAATAACCAGAAAGTATTTCACAATAAAGAAAGACAAATCATGTCTGCTGAGGATTTTGGAGGTGTGCGTGACAGTACACTTACGTTGTGCTTACTCATGTATCTTTTCAGAAGCACAATTCAGCCTTTACTCCCGTACTCTCTCTTTCCCTCTCTCTAAGGGAACCAGATGCAGGTTGGAATGCCCCGCCTATAGTTTGTCAGAAAAGGTAAGATTACACTAATGATACTGTACTCCCTCTCTCTTTTTCTTGTATTCTAAACATCTGGGTAAACAAGGAAATCATTTGAGGTGAAGAGCTTTTATAAAACACATTTATAAATATGTGCACTCACATTCAGAACCTGACATGGTCAGGTATACCATAAGGTCCAGCACATACACTTACATGCTTCTATGTGCACACAAATAATCCATGGGAACATTAAAACAACAATGCCCAGTTGAGGATTACAAAAGCAAGTATTGAATAGAGGAAAGCCTGGAATAATAACAGGTTAAGTCCTTCGTTGCATTTTATTTTGGTATTGTGTGTATTGTTCTTATGCTGTGTGCTTTGTCCTCAACACATTTTTACTTTGCACTCTGTGATCATACAACAAAACAACTCAATATCTATCAATAACACTCCATCCTTACATGTCCGTATTGTAAAACAGAACCTCTGCAGTTGGCATGGATGCACCCAGTTTGAATGCAACACTAACTCCCAGCTTCTGCAGTTGGAGATGCCAGGGATAGTTGGCGGGGCAGAACTTGTCCTGGCCCTGTGTTTCCTCTGGTTGCATCATTGCATGTCTTTTTTTACTCGATCAGAAACCCTGAAACATGCAAACATGTGCAAAGTCTACCAGACTGATGCCTCTGTAGCACAAAGACAACAGTGAACAAAACATTCTTCTTAATGATGCTCGAGGGTGCTTTTTAAATGTTCCATAATTTGTACACACTTTGTGGGGTTTTCTTTCCTGCGCATTCACGAAAGCCTGTTTTTTCATACACGGCACTTCACCAAGATATCAATTTCTATTCATATGGTCATGCAGAGATCTGAACAAATTTGAGCAAAAGATGGAATTTTGTTTGAGTAATGAATAACAGTGATATAAACAGTTTCTATTTCACAGAGGAAGAGAGACGCAGACTCCAAAGCTACAGGAAATATCACATTCTAATGCTCTACTGCACGGGCAAGAGGAGAAAAAGAGATGCAAACAGGAACAGAGGAGGATGGAGGAAGGAAGGAAGGAAGAGAGAGATCCATAGTAGGAGAGAGTAAGAACTAGATACAAAGGAGGGATAGGGGGTTGATTTCTTGGGCTGTGCCTCCTTTGCAGTTGAGACGGGGTGAGGACAAATAGACAGGGAGGCGTTTGAAGTCAAGACGGGCTTTTCTTCTCTGAGCTCCCCTATCTGATGACAGAGAGCATGGATAGATGGGGGAGGGATGGGGGTGGTGTTTAGGTGGGCAGGGAGGCTGGGGAACAGGCGAGTAACAAGGTTGTAAATATTAAGTGGAGAAAATGAGAAATTGAGGAGGAGAGAATGAGAGCAGAGGAGAAACACGGTGGTAACAAAGAGCGACTGGAAAGAGAAGAAGAAAGGGAGATGAGGCGAGAAGATGAGGATTTTTCTGAAAGGAATTACAGAGAGTACAATCTAACGGTGAGGAGAGAGAGAGACAGAGACAGCTATTCATATTCCAGAATGCATTTAGCACCCCTCTGCCTCAACCTGATTGAATTCTAAATTCCGTCACAAAGCATGTTTTATTAGCATGCCAAGATATGTGTAAGAGCATTATACTTGCTGCCTGCCAGCGGAGAATTTAGCTTAGCACTTTATGGAATAACATTTTGCACGATTGCCAAGCAATCATTGGTGGGAGCTACGGGGCTGTTGCAAATGGTTACAATTAAACATATTAATAGGGCTCAGATTACACTGCTATCCACATAATCACATTGCTTACAGTGCTTATCTGGTGTGATGGCTTTCTGTGAAGCTGTTCTCCACCTCAGCTGTTATTATCCGGCCTCGCATGAGGAGCTAATCTTTTGTCATTACACTATCACACAATATCTGTTGCTGGCGCTAAAGTCAATAAAAACCAATTAGGGCATCCTTTAGAGAGACGCTTTTTCTTCTGTATGCATTCACTGTGTGTATGAGGTGCAGACTTCTTTCTGCAGTCTCTTTCCAGCAGAGATACGAGATGAGTGACAACAGGGAGCTTTGAGGGAAAGCAGAGAGCTGCAGAGGAAACAGATTCTGAATTCAACGTTGAAGAGCTTATCTGTCCACTGACTTTGTCTTAGATCTTTCATGGATCTTTCACATCATGGCCCTTTTTATAAAACTACTGTAAAAAGCCTACAGTACAATGTGATTAATACCATACATTATAGCTATATATATAATATTGCAATAATACTGTATATCTATATAATCCTATACTGTGCAATACCGCCTATACCCGGCTATGCAATAATGCACAATACTATGCTGTACTATATTATAACTTGCTTTTGGGTGTTTTACTCTGCTCCATACTGTGCTATACTTTACTATTCTATAACTTGTTTTACAATTCACTTTACTATATCATATTTATACATATTCTGCTATACTGTGCTCTATGCTATACTATATTACACTTTGCTTTAATCTCCTGTATACTATACTGTTCTATGCGATACTACACTACTTTACACTCTGTATACTATACCGTTCTATGATATATTGTGCTCTATCATGTACTGTACTACTCTATACAGTATCATATTATGGTGTGCTATGCGGTGCTGTACTGTGTTTACATGCTCCACACAGCGTGCAGCAACTACAGTGTGATACACACGTCTGTGTTGTTTTCTCATACGTGTTTTACACTGTGTGCTTAACTTAAATTAAACTTTGATACTGACATTTTTTTGTTGTTCAGATGACTGGTACTGTTCTGCATAGCACACCATATTAGAAGAATGTGTCATGATTCTGCAGCTGCGCCTCAGTATGACTGTCTGTCTCTGTCTTTGGCTTCAGTGCTGCCGTCTCTTTGTCTGTCTGGAGGCAAGTCACACAATCTATTCACTAGCCCCCTTCCTGCTGCCTGATAGGCCAATTGTTTCTCACTGATGCGCTGTGGGAGAGATCCACACCAGGGGCATGCTGTGTTTGATACACCAGGGACAAGCAGATAGCAGACATGTTGAGAACAGCATCCACGCAGTTTTCACAAAGGAAGAGGCAAATCTGTCAGATAAAAAATAAATACAAGTCCGTGCAAGGCTTTGAAGGCCAAAGGCAGTCAGCTCCATACTTATCAGGCTGGTGCTGACAGTAGCAACGAGCTAATGGGCTCATCTGTGAAGCATATTGACAGCACAGCTCGCTTCACTTCTGTGCCAGACTAGTCAAAGACAGCATTCTGCTTTATTAGCGGTGAGATCTGACAGTTTCAACTGTAGTCTTACAATCTCATGTTTCCTTATTTCATCTAAGGACCAGACAAAAAAAAAGTCAACTTTGACGTTCACGGGATTATTTTTGCACCGTTATGTTGTTGTGAAAGAGCTGTTTTGTGCCTCAGATCAGAATTTTACATGTTGTTAGAATGACTTAGATCTTTAGTTTGCCATTCAACAGGAACACAGAGACAGGTTCTCGCTTGTTTGCAATTTTAAACAACACTCTATAATTGCCAAGCTGTCTGTGAAGCTAGGCGAGACTGACTTTTGTGCTACAACTATGCCGAACTCGCAATACTTTTGTTGTGGGAAACAAACTCACACCGGCAACCTTATTTGAATTTAAGAGGTAAATGGTTATGTACTGTAGTGGTTGTTTCCTTGGGCTACTGAAAACAATAATACCGTGCTGCTTTCAGATGTGTTTACTTTGTTTGTTTGTTTAGTTTAGTTATTTCACAAAAGCAGTTTTTTTCTATGGCTTCATAACCTCTGCATTGATCCTCACATAAACTCATTCTCGTACTCTAGCTTGTCCGATCAAAGGTTATTTACTACCAGACAGCTTCCAACTGCTCTAACCACCAGCACATGACTGAGGTCCTGACATTTAGGGAAGCAAAATAAAATTTCACTAATCAAATAGAAAAGCGCATCAAATTTCATTAGGTGCTCCCTGAATCCTGGTGTTGTTTTTGTACCAGTTATGGATTTAGCAAGCCAACAGGGATCATCAGGATTACGTGACAAGACAGCTCAAATTATTCATAATCTTCCGAGCCTTATTTGAAGATGACATTAAAAAAAAAAAACGAATTATGAATCATGGTCACAAGCCAGAACTGTTTTCCTCTCTGCGCCCAAGGTCGCATTACCAATTAATGTTTGCAGAGCTGTGGGTGTGATCCCTGTGGGCACGACGAACCGCTTCACCTCAAGCTGTCATCCCCTGTGCTCTTTTATTATCTGCGCTAATCAGTTGTCAACTGTTGGGCTTGTGGAATCGCTGTTGTGTTTCTTTTCAACGCTAACGCAAATCTGATGTAGGGCATGAGTTGTGTCTGGTGTTCGAAGATGCCGTCTGTCAACTTGAAGTCCAAGGCGGTGAAAAACAAATGCAAACTAGTGCTCTGCTCAAACCTTGAGTAACTTCTCAAAAACACAGGTCAACCTTTTCGAGCGGCCCAACCCCAAAAACACACACTTCGTTTGCAATGACCTTAGAATGAATTTGCAATATTTGCAAATATAGTGATGTGCAATAATTTCAATAATAAAAAGCTGAAAGTTCGGTGAATAATGAAGTTATTTTCACAGGGATTGTGTTGAAAGTGATAACACAGCATGCCTTTTCTTAAGTCGTGTCTACTGTTTGATGGAATTAATCATCTATCGGTTCACACTCACAATGAACGATTTTACTCTCGCAAATCTTATGTGTGGGAATGTTCATTTGTTTTCTATTAGCAATCATAGCAATGATGTTAACAAATAAACCGGACAATGCACAGGCTATTTACTGATATCCCCACCATATTGAAATGAAATCCTGAGTCCTCTTTGTCTGAGACTAAAGACAAAGACTGATCTCGATGACTACACCACTGAGCATGAGACGCGCTCATGATCTGTCTGATGCTAGCTGTGTACCTGTCTGCTCTATTTGGACATGAGGTTGATGAGACAGGTGAAACAGAACCAAAACACAAAAGGCTGTAAGACAAAAACAGTGAGCTGAAATGGGGTCAAAGGCGCTGGAGAGGGAACTGCAGAGTAAGGCGATTATTACAATGAATTACTGCTTTCATTTCATTTTTCATTTTATAGTCTTTTATTCAACCCTTATTCAGCCAGGATAATCTTATTGATATTTGAATCTCATTTACAAAGGGGGTTCCTAACATGGCAGTGTAAACGATGCACACAACCACCACAGATTAACAGACTAGGGACAATCAACATCAGAACATAAAAACATCTGCATAAAAGAGACAACAGACTTGAAACGTACCAACAAACTTCATCAACCAAAGAGTCATTCAGTGCTCCAGCGATCCTTAATATTGCTTTAAAACCCTGCATGCTTATGAAATAATATAGTTGAAAATGTTTCTGTCGCTCACACCAAGATGAGGGTGCCAAAACTGTAAAAGCACTTTCACCAAAAGCGGTGTGGGTTAAAGAAATGACATACATAATTTGTCCGCATGAGTTTGCAGCGACCGAACATAAACGAGGAGGCAGCTTGTGTAACATGGCCTTATGAAGAACGAGGTACCCATGTTCGATTCGGCGACTGAATAAGGAAGACAAACCAACTCTCTCATACAAACTGCAATAATGTGTGCGGACAGCTGTCGTCTTTGACCTTGATAAGCACATCATGTTGGCTTTGTCAACGTTAAAGTCTCAATTCACAGATTCATCTGAAAAGCACAAGTAGTAATTTCCTCCATTGTTGATGTAGAAACACTGTTTAGAGTCGTCCTTACAATCTTCTTCACGGTTTGTTAATAGTGTGGCAAAGCATGTATTCAGCATTCACTTTTCCTCTGTGCCTTTGTAGCGGTTTGATTAACCTTAGTCTTTAACTGAATGACTGCAGGACTCCTGAATCCCAGTAAACTGCGGACAGCAGCCCAAGAGTCTTTAAACAAGGCACTGAATCTGTACCTGCTCCACACAGAGTCCTCAGAGCTCCCTGTCGACGGTGCCAAGAGACCAGAGAAACTCCTAATGGTCTGTGTAAACTCACGTCAGTACAAATCACACTAGCAATTACCAGTGCCTGCAGAGTTTGAGGGAATTAGCAACCATTTCCATCAATAAAACATTAGTGGATTAGTGGTCAATTTGTTGTGTTTTATCGACAAATATTTAAGGCTGATCGAAATACACTCACGGTGAAACCATATCTACTCAGATTAATGACTCACTGCTGTTTCTTCTCTCTTTCTCACTTTCACTCGTATTTCTCTTTTTTCTATCCTGTTTTCAGGCAGCCAGATGTACTCCTATACAGACTAATGTAACCACTCTCTTTTACATGGGGCTCATTTCCGTCAGCACTCTGGCAGGAGACTGTAAAGACGTAAAGTTGGTGTACAATTTGCTCAATGTGTAGCGCACATTCAGCTTCCTGTTGACTCACATGCGGGAAAGGAGTGGTGGGAGAAGAGCTGTGGGAAAAGATGTTGGAATGACTCAGAGGTTTATAAATTGATATTCATACTAGCGTTGACTTTGGCGTTGCTCTTGGTGAGCTTTTTACTCTCGTTAAACTTTTTTTCTATGTTATACAGCAACAGAAACATTTTTAACTACAAAAGAAAAGAAAAAAATGTCTTTCTTCTTCTTGCCTCCATCGTCCTTGGCATCGTCGCATTTCCTCCTGAGAGCTGCAGAGTTCAGAGGCCAGAAGAAAAGTTTGTCCTGAAAGCTGCGGAAGTCGTGTCTCCCATTTTTCCCATGTGACATGAATGCACCATGAGACAGCAGAGGGTGGAAAGGGCGAGTCTTTGCTTCTTCCTCCTTCCCTAGGCGTGGCAGCAGCAACACCTCAGGGCTCCTTTCCCCTTCTCTTTGACTTCCTGCTCCCGCCCCCGCCTCCCCTCCCTCTCCCTCCCTCCCCCGTGGCCCTCCCTGGATTTTGCTGCTTGATCGCTCCTACACGAGCTGCAACTCCCAACTTTTTTTTTCGTAGATGGGGGGTTGCCGTGATGAATTTACAAGGCAGGCACACAGACAGTGGGCAGGCCAGCGACACACTTATAAACACAGAGAATGAGTGTGTGTGTGAGAGAGAGAGAAGGGGGGAGAGCAAGCGACTGTGAAGTTAATTAGAACATCCTGTGTCTACTTCTCTCTCTCTCTTTCTCTACCCCCTCCCCCTTGCCCCTCCCTCCCCTCTCCTCTATCTCTGAGAGGCTTTGATGTGGCTTAGTGCCTGGAAACTTAATGAAAAATGTATAATAGCCTTTCCTTTCACTGTCTCTAGCCGCTTTTCTTTCCTATCCCTCCCCCTACCACGTAGGGTCCTGCCCCATGACACGGTGCTTTTTATGCTACATGGGGCAAGTTTCCTAAAGCTATTGAGAAGAGCTGTTAAGCATAGACTAGGTCCATGCTTAAACTGGCTAACTTTGAAAATGCAATTTATATTTACAAATGTTGTTACAATCTCTGGCCACAGTTTCACCAAACAGGCCTGCGATCATGTGTTTCCATCGTTTTTATTTAAGTCTAGGTGGCTCAAAGCCCATTGACTGCAACAATAACTTTTTGTTTGAAAAACTTTTCCGTAGTTAAAGTTACTGTGGGGAACTGGTTATGAAACAGTCTCAAGCACACCGCGGACAGACCCAGATCCGGCTTCCCTTCTGCCTTCGACCAGCAGTTGGAGCTCCGGTGGGAGGTGGAGAGCGCCGAGCCTGGCAGCAGTGCCTTCAAAATGCTACCTTGAACTAGGCAAACAGTAGCGGTAGGGGTATGCTTAAAAGTCTGTATATTGTGTTGTCAAACCATGTCTGAAGCCTAAAGAGTTTACAGCTTAAAGCCTGTCATCATAGAGAGGGACGAGACACATACTGACCCCTAATTTCCGACTTACTCTCTCATGATTGCAAACTTGTAGGCTATGACATAATATAAAATGGGATTAACTACTGTACTGTGCTCTAAAGCTATGAGCAAATGCCACTTTTTTTCACAGAGGCTGACTCTCTACGTTTCCACCTCCTCCCTCAGTTTGATCCTCCTGTTTCGACCCTCCCGATTCCCCCTTCCTCCCTCCATTCCCTACCTCCATCCTCCCTCGGCGGTCCCTTTCTGCCAGTCAGCACATCCCCGGGCAGGGAGGGGGGGAGTTTGATCCAAGCCTCTTCAACTCTCCCTCTCTCCTTTCTCCCCCTCGCTCTCCGTCTGTGTTTCCTTTCAGCTGCTCGCTCTCCGTCGATTCGCCTCTCTCACACAGAAACGGTCTCCATTACTTACCGTCAAGTCCAAGTTCAAAGATGACATGACTTTCTCTGACTTTACTAAGGCCCGTCAACCCGACGCAGTGGAGTCGCTGCAGTCGGAAAATGAAAAGGAATAAAAAAAAAGTTCTGGTGTCAAGTATCAAATGTAATCCGTCACCATCGATCAACATCAGGTGGATATTAACATGCTTGGACCACGCCGGGCATCAAACGGGCTGTGATGAGAAATCATCCACCCTCGAGTTTTCCGCTTCTCTCGTCTCTCGTTGGATGGTTGATCTTTTTTTTCTTCACCTGCTCATTAACCATCCTCCCTATTTGCTGTTGTAGCTTCCCCACTATACCTGTCATTTCTCATTCAAATCAGCATCTCTTATATCCTCTCGTCATTTCATTCCAGCTTGTTCATAAAGATGAGACTCAATTCTGCCTCCCCTTGTCTCGCTTCACTGCTGCTTTATATTCTCAAACGTATTTTGAGATTTTAGGCACATGTCTCTTGATAAGCACACGCCAAATACATTTGATAAAGCACCTTTTCTCCTCTTTTCAATCTCCCGCTCTCTCTCACACTCTCGCCTTTTCTCCCAGGTTTGGGGAGCTATATTTGTTAGCAGATTTGTTTTCAGATTCATCTCCGCTCGTTGAGGCTTGTCTCGGTTTGCTACCGACCGCTTCATCTCGCCGCCTCTCTCGCAAAGAAGTGGAGAGAACGTTCCGTTTCTAGATACTTCCCCCTGCTTCAAACAGCTACCTGAGCTCCCTTAATCCCCATCCCCATATGAAAACTGCACAACTCTCTCCTTCTTTCGATACAGGTAGCAGCAAATAGTAGCATTTGTGCAGAATCAGTGTAACGTGTTAGCTAATGGATGTGACTTATGGAACATTACCTCACCGACAGCTTAAATTGTATGGGTGGAAAGAACGTCTTTTTCTCTCATTCAGTGTTTTTTTATTCCCCTCTCACATCCCTCCTTGCTTCTCAATGGTGCCTTCCGTGCTCTCTTCGTCTCTCTCCTCCTCTCCCGGGACCCTTCCTCCATCATACTTAACTCCTCTTCAAAGCCATATACTCTACCTCATCCCCCCCGCCTTGCGTCCCTCTCTCATCACTATTTTGGTTTTATGAGTTGGATGTCCTCTGTCTCCTTTATGCACCCATGAAAAGTAAAGTCGAACACACACAAGCACCCCCCCCCCCCCCCCCCCATCCCGTGTCCTCGTTGAGGGTT
Source organism: Pholis gunnellus (assembly GCF_910591455.1). Lineage (NCBI taxonomy): Eukaryota > Metazoa > Chordata > Actinopteri > Perciformes > Pholidae > Pholis > Pholis gunnellus. The sequence continues at coordinate 20,096,535 of NC_136532.1, forward strand.
GAGCAGAAGGTCGTAGTCATCAGCAGTCCATTAGGGCACAATGGAAGGAGTTGTGCTGCTGCTCTGACAGAGTGCAATGTGCTGTTCTGGAGGAAACGGGAAGAGCACAGAGAGGTAGTGGCTGGGCTGACACCCCCAGCAGACTGACGGTATGGATCTTTCCACTCATGGTGTGCCGCTGAACACGGTGCCTCTGTGTCTTTTGCCAGTGGAACGATGTGCCTCATTCTTCCATGTCTCAGTTCAGTGGCACTTTAGGAAAGTAAAACCTCATAATCTTAGTAAATGTTTTGCGTTCACATTACGTGACTGGTTTGCATACCGACAACAACAACAACAAGGTCAAAAAATAGCTTCACTTCATTCTTTCAATCTGAATTTATAAAACTTGTTATGAAGTTGATTTTTGAGAGGCTATTTTTTTCAATCAGCTTTTCACTGATCAATGAAAAATGATACATGAAAATTGCCAAAAGTTGAAGGCTTTTTTTTTTTTCTCCATACGTGTTTTTGTCATTCCTCACCGATTTTAAGTGGGGAGTGAGCTGGAAAACATGTGTCACATACTTCTCTCCATCAGTCAGTGGAAATATAAGTTCACCCCTTTGGTCCATGTATGAAAAGTCTCAACAACTAGGATGGATTGCCAAACCATTTTACGGACATTCATCGTCCCCAGAGGATGAATCTAACATACTTTTGTAACCCCCTGACTTTTTCTCCAGCTGCACCATGACGTTCACATTTTAGTTCTGTAGTGAAATGTCTTGACACATTGCCATGCAAACATTCATAACAATTTAATTCGTCCATACATAATATGTTGTACAATTTACAAATACCTACAAAACTATCTCATGACCCTCAGCTGTACTTTCTGTTTAGTGCTAATTAGCACATGTTATCAAGCTAACGTGCTAAACTTAGATGGTGAACATGAACATCAGTACATCATTATACATGCCACACTTTGTTAGCATTCTCATTGCGTGCTTTGCCTAAATACAGCCTCACAGAGCAGCATGGATGTAGTCTCTTATGCTGTGTTCGCACCAAAAGCGAAGCAAACTTTTGTCTCACGTTATTTGTAAGAGTTTGACTGTATTACAAAGTGTCCATTCTCTCTGGAGAGGAGGAGGGGCTTACCTCCATGGATACCAACAACTTTTCATCAACCGAGGACAAAATAACTACTGTTGCTGCTTTGAACACATTGTGGAAGTCCCAGACACGTCGGAAAACTAAACGTCCTCTATGGGTTTATAACAATATCCTGAGGCAATACAGTGAATACAGCTCGGTGAATTAGACCAAGCTGTATTCACTGTATCTCTCGAGCAAGTCACACGTTGCTGAATTAATTGGGTTTACTACAGCAGTGTGAGCCCAAAATTGACAGCTTTTGCTGTAATGTAATTGCAACTAATTGATAAAAGGATGCCAAAATAACTGCGTAATAATGTCGTTTAAATCGAGTCGTTTGCATCGCCTGGCACGAATTTGCTGCCATCCACATCTGTATGTAACCGAAAGGTTTGCGTCCCGTTTGGTGTGAACACACCACTAGTCATGTTGCATGTTAAACTAAAACTAAAGTGCTATGCTAAACTATGCTTATGGGACGCTTGTTTCGTCATAAGCATTAAATGTTACAAAAACAATCCTGTTTTCAGCGGCTTAAACAGCATCAGACTCAGTTAGCATGAAGGAGTCATTAAACAAATCGTTGGTATCTTCATGCTTCACCTTAAGAGGAGCATCTGGATGCACAGAGCAGAAGGGTTGATCTCTGTTGCCAATATATTATGCAGCATGTGCTACTTTAACTCCATTGTGGTTTTCTGCTTATTGTTTTCAATACAACGAACATAAAAAATGTGCCACAGACAAATGCATAACAGTACTGAATGGCAGCTGTAGCCGCAAGAGTTATAAGGTCGCTCGGTGAAATAGTTGGCTGCGGTCATTGAACCATCTCCATTTCACGTCATTGCTGTTGGGATACCTAACTCGCTGAGGATGCGGTGCAAGCCCTTTCATAAGCTCTGAATGTTTATGGACATTTGTCGTTTTCAAATGGTGATTTTACACCAAACAATCCTTTATTAATTAATTAATTTATCGTACGTGCTGCAATGATATCCAGAGAAGGCTGAAGAGTTGTGTGTGTTTATTCATTTGACATATTTGGAAGGTCAGCTGCCTGCAACGATTGCGATTATATCGATTTGTGCCAGCACTGCCACAGCAAATGGTAAGATGTATACATATAAGTGATTTTTGAATAAAGTATTCCTTTCAGGCATCACCTTAGTTCAGCAACAACATGTTCGATGACATAGAATGGCTGAGCTTATAGCCTCCATCGCCAGTGCACTGTAGAACGATTTTAAACTGATTTGCACATTTTACTATATTCTTTACATTAATTCTTAGAAGTTCTTACCTGGATTTAAAGCGGGGATTTATTTGTGACTTTTTAAGACATTTTTGTTTGTGGTGACATTTACACTTTTCCATTATGTTCATCGGTGTAGGCTGTATAATCACAAATAAATATCTGAGAGACAATGCCAAAGACTTCCTGCCAGAGTACCGCTTAAAACCTCCAAACTGAAGCTTTCACTCCACAATTGGACACACAGGTCACAGATGGTCACATATAATAGGCTCTTTAACGCCTGTTATTGTTTTGGCTTCGACCCCTCATCCCTTTTCTCTACACGGTTTTGTTGACAAAATGGCAGTCTGGCTCCAATCAGCACTATGCGCACTGAGAGACACCAGACTCAGGAAGATGAGGTAAATAAAAAGGAACCACAATTTGCCCATCAAGCATTCATTTAGACAGCGAGACTGTCCGATCCCAGTAAGCAAACATCCAATTAAATTTGTACTCTAAAATAATAATAATAATAAAGAAAAATAGCATTATCAATTTCATAAACGTTTTTGCGCTGACTGTTTGCTGTCATCCAAATGTCATGGTAAACAGATAAACAGCACGCCAGATGCTGCCTGAAAATGGATGTAGTTATGTTACAATCACAATTAACTCCTAGCACCTGTGCCAGGTGCTAGGAGTTGTTGGTTTGAGTTGTTGGTTTGAGGAGTTGTTGGTTTGAGTTCAATAGACAAATGCATTGTTCTTTTTCCTTTCAAATACTGTAAAACGTGTGTGTGTGTGTGTGTGTGTGTGTGTGTGTGTGTGTGTGTGTGTGTGTGTGACTCTGCGCGCAAGTGTCTGCCTCATCAAAGCCGTTGTTTGTACATAACGCATGTCAGACCAGAACGCAGCGAGTGGTAAAGAGAGGAGAATGTGTCTGATTGTATATGCCGCTGCATTCCTCGTCACGTAGCTCATATTAGTGTGCATCTCAGAGTTAGCTGTTTGCTTGGAATTTCTTTTTCATTTCAGTGTCAGTGCCTTGCAGACTGTGCTAACCTTTCGAAATGGCACCGGCTGTCCGTTTCCCTGGCAGGAACTCCAAAAGAATGGAGTGTGCCGCCAATAAGGTTGGCTTGGCTCCCCTCTGTCTGAATTACTCTGTTTTGGTCAATCACTCTACCCCTGTTTACGCAGCACTCAATTTGCTGTGATTGATTCTGCTCCGACTGCACACACAATTCGGGACAAGACTTTGGAAATTGTCAGCCATCGATTCTCAATTCTCCCTCTCCCTCGCCCGATGGCAAAACTTGTCTTCACATTCTCGCCATGGGGGGGGGGGCATCTTAATTAGTTTTAAGATTTGTTCCACTTGGACCCAAATGACAGTTAATGGTTCTTTTGGGAGTTCGCACACAGTCTGTCGTGCTATTGGAATGGCATGTAGCCCAGCTGTGAATGCAAGATGTCTTCGTTTTTACAATGAATTGATTAAGTTGCCAGAAGGCTCCGATTGAAGCAAACCTCTTATTTTATTCCCGACAAAACATTTAACAAGCTATGCCTTAGGCTGACGAAAACACAACCCATTTTAACCTCTGCAAAACACATTTAAATTGTAGTCATTTAGCTAAAGCATTTGCATCATCTGGGTCTTGATACAAATGCAACAGAACTTGAAATCCTAAATAGTCAATCTTGAGAGCAACTAATAAGGAAGCAGACACAAATATGTTTGGGAACTGCACAGACTGCCAAGAGCTACAGGTACATTTGACATGAAAACAGTTGTCAATTGGAATGGCTAGTACTGTACATTTCTTATTCTTTCTTATCATAGTTTTTGAAATAAAAGACCCTCACAGGCCGCCCACCCAAACCTCTCCAGCCTGTCCTCAGACCTACTGTCTTTACAGTTGACCCCCTGCTGACAAAATGACAGATGGGATGTAGAGACTTTGTCACCTCAACAAGGCTTGAAAACCAGGCCACAATCACTCTTTTACAGTAATATTTCTGGAGGACATATTGGCACGAGAGGAAAGTGTGTCGGAAAGGTGACCGCAGTGCCTGGTGTTTGGCGAAAACAAAGTGGAAAAACAACCAGTAGAAGCTGTGTTCTCTTCTTTCACCTTGACTACCTGATCCGTCTCCTTCTCGCTTCGGTTTATTCTCGTCTTTTGCGCTGGCCTCTTTTGTTGTCCTTCATCCTCAGTTGTTATGGTTTTCTTTCTGTCGTCAACGCTCGTCTCTCTCTCTCTCTCTCTCTCTCTCTCTCTCTCTCTCTCTCTCTCTCTCTCTCTCACCCTAGATATTTTTCCATCCCCATCCTCCCCCTCCTGGTCTTGTGAATCTCGCTCCTCCTTTCTCACTCCCTACTTTTCCTCACTCATCTCCCATCCAATGTCTCTCTCCCTCCTTCTCTGCCTTGCTTCATGTCTTTTTGGCCACAGTCCCATTTCCCCAATTGGCTTAGTGGCAGTCTAATCATTCTCCGACACCCCTGCTGTCGTCTCCTCTATCTCTGCGCCTGCCGTCGCCCTAATCCTCTGATCAGTAAATACCGTTCTTCAGCACACACTGCTTCTCAGCAGCCCACTGCCTTCCTAGTGTACTTCTCCACAGAGCATACTGAAGGTCCTTCCACTTCCTCCAAGCACAGCACAGAATGACTTTGAGGGCAGCACAAGAGAAAGATCTAACTAGAAAACTCCTCAAGCACTCTGATGGGCCAAAAACTTGAAGAATGTGTTTGTCTGTCCACTCTGGTGTCATTGCATCAGTTTGGTGGTGAAATGTTTTCATTAGCTGCTGACAGGAATTATGTAATTCCACTAAAGAAATGTGTTCAGCGTTCTGCTTTGACTCCATTGTAAGGCGGTTATCAAATGGTAATATTGCTCTTCAACCTGCTGCTTTAAGGTCGTTTTGATTTGCTAGATTTATGTACCTAGTCTTGCCAAACACAACCCCCACACTGTAAAAATACGTCCACCCTAAAAACCTGTGAAAATCAGTGAGTCAGCAGGGTCAGATGAATTCACTTGCTTCTAATGTAATTCAGTCAACTTATTTTAGGAGTTTTCTTGTTGATCCCTCTGCCTCGTTTAATAAAAACGCTGAAGGGTTTTTAAATTCTTGCTTTTTTTCCGCATATCTGCACATGGTCAGCTACAATATGGTTAAAGGGGTGGGGGTTGTTACATAACCTTAGATTGAGCAGCTCCACCTACTGTGGACCTATACCAAATTTAAGATTATTGCACAATGCTCATTTGTCCAAACGACGGGTCTTGCCTTACCCTTCGGTAGTATAGTATCTAAAATATAACATAAAAATGCTACTTGGTTGTGGGAAGTCATACCATACACAATCACACTTGTCTGACATGTATGTATAGTTGTATTAAGAGAAGTAAACACACAAACCTGAATATGATCAGTATGACTGATTATAACTGTATCCTAAATATGTCGCTACTGCCAACAGCTAACTGCACGCATGCAACAGGACAACTACTCCACATGCTACTCCATCACCTATAGCCTCCACATCCTGGGTGAAAACAGTCGTGCATTAACACAACTCAAAGGGGCTTTCAATGTATCACCAGGCCTTGGCATGTAGTTGACATTATCAGGTAAGAATTGGAAATTCCTTTCTTGTAGGTTTATCAGATGTCAAAACCCGGCACGAGATACAGGATTTTACTGAATGTCCGCATTAGAAATTAATTGTGAGGTATGAATAATTTGCTGGTAATATCAAGTATGCTCAAAAGTAGACTAATGTTACAAATATAATCACATTAAGACATTATTACTACACCAATTATTATTAAAATGATAATTAGTGCAGAAATGAAAGAGTCACACCCAGATTACTCAATTTCATCAGCTAAAAGTTCAAGAGGCGGCTCCCTCCTGGTTCACATGATCCAGTCAAGTAATCCTAGAACTCCTCTTTCTTACCCACTAAGGAGCTAATCACTAATCAGTGTGATCCTCATTAACCTGTTGAGCTGCACCTGTAGCAGTCTGCCATCAGCTCCTGATACAGACGGCAGCATAGCCGGCAGCAGCATTAAGCCTACATTCAGAATCAGCGTGACGACGGCCAAGCTGAGGGGTAAAGGATTATAGTGTTCATCCCCATAATCGGGCATCAACCCCGGAGGATGTAATGCCAAAAGTCTAAACTATGTTTTATCAACAGTGCTTTATATCTGGAAGTCTCTTCTTTTTAAAATGACATAAACTTGTGGTTACTGCAAATTGTATGAATATTTTAATTGAGATTTTATCTTTCTTATTCATAGTAATTAGGGCCATGTCAATGTAAAGGGTACAGCCCATGTTTCACTGCCTTCCACTCAAGGCATGCTGGGAAAGAAATCCGACCTCTTCACAACATGCAGAAGAGGTAGAGAAAATTAATGGGTGAGTTCAGTCATGAAATTAAAGGCTAAATAAATACATTTTTCTGCAATTATGTGGTTTATTGTGCAGGACAAACTCCCCAAAAACGTTGCTCCAAATCTCAATGTTAAATTAACGCTTAAAAATGTTCTGTTTGCCACAGCATTTTATTAAATTAAATTTGGGACAGTTTATATCTTGCACATTACTTTAACTGCACTGTAATTTTTATTCTCGCGTTTAATCTGCTTCATTCAAATTTAACTTATTTTATTCGACTATATCATATTCATGCATCTTTTTATGTTGCCTTGTTTTTCTTGTATTTGATCTTGTCCTAGTGTCTTTTTTATGGCTTAAGTGAAGCACTTTGAATTGCCTTGTTGAGGTGAGGTAAAAATAAATTTCCCTTGCCCTGCTTCATGTAAGAAAATGCTATTCCTACAAAGTAATTTAATTGTTATCTATCAAACTCGATTGCACATTTCAACAGGACGTACAGTCCTTTTGATAGCTGCAAGGTTTGAAAAATCCTTGATACGATGTGATTGTTCATTCAGTCCAAAAACTATAACAGTGCCGTCAGGTGGACCCAAAAGAGGTCGGTGAAAGTACGAAGGTTTATTTATCGAGCAAAGGGAGACGGAGGTGGAGTGCAGACCATGCTACATGAGGATGAGGTTGCACAGTGGAAGCAAGCAGGGGTGTGTCCATAGAGTGACCTTGGGTAGCACGGGAATCTGATTGGCTATCTGCCTAGTCAGAGGTGTTACTTAAGCTGTTTGACGAGTAAACCAAACCTTTGTTTATAGTCTTGAATTTAAAAGGCAGTAATGCGCCAGAGTAGTGTCTAGCCTGTCAAAATTATTCTGATTTTGGAAGTCGCACGTTTTGCTACGCCTCTTGGCGTCTAATATAGACGCACTAGGCACCCTGTATGGCTTTCAACTAACTCCAATGTAAACTGATATTACTAGATGCTCAGAGCAACTGCTCCGTCCGTGCATTGACTCCGTCCACGTAGGGAGGAGTCGTGGTGGACGGGTAGGCCAAACAACGTTGTTGTTGTTGTTGTTGTTGTTGTAAACCAGCCTGTTAATGGGTGTTATGTGTGTGTACCGTGAAGGGGATTGCCTAACACCTTGCAGTTCTGCAGAACAAAGTTCACGATTTTAACGACCTTAAATATGGCCATATTAAAATATGGTAAAATTCCACTAATCCAAAAATGACAATATTCCTAATATGATACAGGTCATGCAAACAGCATATTCCGTTTGTGTATTCCTTTTCAGGCCTTATTCTGAATGTAGAATTTTTTTTTTTACGACCAGCATGCCTGGTATATGCCGATATTATTCTGATTTTAGGAGCGCATTCAGAGTATGCTTTTCAATTGGGGTTCTTACAGCAGTTTGCGACACACGCCCCCACGATCTCTTGCCTGTTTACAGCCAGCTCTATCCGTTGTACACAAACCAAGGAGCAAACAGTTTGCGGAGGTGCGTGCCAAAAGAAAAGCCCACATTTCTGGTCTGAAGTAGAAACACACCTTTTTAAACATTCTGAAAGATTTGGATACCAAAAGGTTTATGGAGGTGCAAATACGGCAATGCCGACCTTTTCAAAACAGGGATTGAAGAAATTAAAGAGGGAGGCTGTGTTTAATGGTGGAACAAGTCAGCCCCCGGTAACTTTAATTGCAACATGCACGGCTGCATTTGAACAGGAATACTGGTGGAATATTCATTTATTAGCCATGAAAACAGCTGAGTAGAAACATTGTCTTTTTTGGAATAAAGGCTTAAACCGATATTTATTGTGTGCATATAAAAGTAGTCAATGATCTGGCAATGGATGTGGGAAGAGCCAGGGTTGAAGAGCAGGGTTGAAGAGCAGGGCTGATGAGTTGATGTGCTGCAGGTGTGTGATTTGGTGCAGGTGAAACAGCTTAGCAGCAATCAGGGAGTTAGACGTTGGGAGAGTGAATGGTGTAGCGACGAAAACAACTTTAGTATTACACTATGTTTTCCTGATTATACTGTATGAGAAGTAACCCTGACAATGTAACCATCACCTTTACTGCTGCCTCATAAGGCTTTTGAGTCCTTATTTTGTTGCTTTCTTGTTACGTATCAAATGTATTTAAGAGCAATAAAGTCCACCAAGCAAAATGCAACACTAAAATACACAAAGACATACAAAAGCCATCTCACAAGCATTCCATCATTGAAGACCCTCAATCATATAAGAGGAATTTCTTCTCTCATACATTTATGAACTATCGACATCTGACTTGTAGCCATCAATTAAAATCGTATCATAATAGTATTCTTTTATTCATCCTTTATCACCTAACATTGAAATTGAATTGTTGTATATCCTTGTTGTGATATTACTTTCATCTTGTTTGGTTGCACTGGTCAGGGATTTGTCCTGATGTTCTGGGAAATCCAAACATGCACTGAAACTGTTTCAACTGAGATATGCAACATAATAATACATGCAACTGATTTAGAATGATAGTGACACTGACTGTATATGTATGCACAGCTTCGCCGGTGTGATAAGTCATAATAGGTCACTTAAATATATTTATTTTACAATACTGATCATTTATTTAATCTAATCCCGTCCACCTGGATTATCCGAATACTGTTTTTCTATTAATATCTATAAAGAGAACTTGTTCTTAGTAAAAGTTGAAATATGCCATCTTGCCTAGAAATAACTTGATGATTGCATACATATATATATATATATATATATATATATATATATATATATATATATATATATATATATATAACAAATTAATAATTGATTCAGCTGTCCGCTCTGATTCAAGAAACCGATCAAAAGAAGCACATAATTGAAGCAGCAGAGGCTGAGATATTCTGACTTTTAGTCCCCAGAGTGAGTAAAGCTGCAAAAACACTGGATCCGACAATTCCCATAATGCAACTCAACAGCATCTTTCATCAGAGCCTTACAATCTCCCAATAGCCCGAAACCAAGATAACCCTGATGACATCACCAGGGTTATTTTATCTTTGGAAAAAAATGTCAAAGATCATACAACATCTCAATGTGTAAAATTGGTAAAGTGCCCATTTCATTAAGCAATAATTGCTGACCCGGAATAAGTAAATAAATAACACAAAAGTTGGTCAGTTTGGGGGTGGTAATTACAAGGCAGCATGGAGTGATTATCGTGCACTTTATCCTGCTGCAGAAACCAACCTCACCCTGCATTAATAATATCCACCCATGACAGTCATTACATTTCCTGGAAATCAGTGAGTCAATTTGTTCCTGATGCAAGTCGTTCAACTTTCACAAAAGTTGTCCCGCTGATATGTGCCTCATTCCATCATTTGAAAAATACGGAGACAGCACTGAAATTGATAACACTACATGCATACCAAGTTCCTGTAAACACAGTCAGAGTTTGTGACTCTGCTGCATGAAGTGGAGGAGCGCTGACAGACTGTGTGGTGCATCAGAATCCCTTGAGGGATAGACCCAGTATCAACTTACCCTCCCCAAATCTGAGCCTTGATGGCCAAGACTGAAATGCACAACTGAGCTCTGATCAGTCAGGCTCTGGGGACCACTTATCACTACAGCCTGTGCTATTCATCAAACTGAAGGCCAGGGATTGGTCCCTGTGAGGGCCTGGAACTGTGTGTGTTTTTTTGGACTCCTGAGGGAGTCACCTTTACATTTGCGTATCTACTCCTCATGTTATTCACGGAAGCATTCATCATATTAACACTTCATCACTTAAGTGCATCTATCATTTGTCAGTGTGCGGCTGCCATGGCAGCAGTTGCGGGGGCAGCAGAGAGCTGAGCCATGCAGACGCTTCATCGGTTTCTTATTAATCAGCTGTGTCAATACGCACCTTTCCACACTCCTCCTCTCACTTCAAGGCAATGATTAATAGATCCATAAATGCAAAAAAAAAAAAGCATTTCATGAGCAGAGATATGCTTCAAAATATCCAATCACATGGTCAATGACAAGTTATGAGATGCATTTTCTGCACCATAGACGGTTTTACACACATGCTGCAAGCATTTGAAACATGGAATACATAAACCAAAGTTTTATTTGGTACAAAAGAAAATGTGTCAGCTTCATAGTTACTATTCAAACTGATATTGACTGTTGCTTGCATTTAAACAATACATAAAGCAGCAGTTTTTGTTTTATTATAATAAGAAATAAGCCACTCGCAAGTCTGTATAGAATAGAATAGAATACAACTAAAGTAACTCTCACCAAGTGAAAGAATAAGTGTATTTCTCAAAGTTTCTTACCATTTCTTTAACATTTGAGACCTTTTATCTGCTTTTTTTGGAAAAAAAGAATGAGACTCCACTAGACAGAAGAATAAGGCTGTCATGACTGCAGCTGAAACTCACACTCTTTTCAATACAAATGGAGGCTAAGCAGGTCAGGTCAGCTGTAGGTCATGTACTGCAGTGTTGACATCCATCTGACGCATGACTTTTGTTGTGTGTCAACTGCCTCTTTTCTAACTTTCTCACTCGTATGATCCAAGAACACCGGAATGCCTTCAACAGACCCTCTGTCTGCTTACATGAAAGTGAGATGAGATCATCTGTTAAAGACTCAAATGGAAAAAGTCAAATATATGTTAAACAATGCAAGAAATGTCTTGACACACACACACACACACACACAACATACAGCCTTTGAATGTTCAAAAAATCCCCGGAGTGAAACCGCCAATCATCATTATGACCAGTTTCCACATGATGGATGGTAATGCCTCAGAAGTGGTCGTGTCTTCATGTGCTAAAGGCAGGGCAGGGTCACTTCAACACACTGACTCGTCTGTTGAGGGTGACAACATGACTGTGCTTCTCGGCACAAGGGCCAAAAATAGGGTGCTGGCACCCTGAACACCCTCACCAACAGTCATTGTGGAGCCTTTTCCCTATTTCTATGCTTCTATTTCCGTTTTGCATTTTCCAGTTATCTAAGCGCCTCTCTCTTCCTCCATTTGTCACTTAAATTGAATCCAGTTAATTTGACTTCTGTAATCAGTTTAATTACGTTCATTTAGAAGAATCAATCTGGCGCGGGTTCAACAAAAAAAGTTGACGTTTCCAAATGCACACAAGCGAGATGATAAGGGCAATAATCAGAGCTGCGACAAAACAACAATATAGAAAGCAGAATTTGGAGGGGGGGGGGGAAGTACATACAGTAAATAAAACATTATTAAATAGAAAAATGGCAGCTTCTGTTCCTCTCTGGTGCTCAGTAGTAGGCAGGGAGTTATTTCTCTGCAGTGATTTTACAATTTGGCATTTCATCTAGTAAATCCAGCATTCTCATTATTTATTTCCTATTGCTTTTTTTTCTTTGTTGTCATGTTGCCAGCTTGTTTTGGAATGGGTACCGGCTTGTGATTTCTGTGTGCGTGTGTGTGTGTGAGTGCGTGTGTCTCTTTCTGAAGTTTCATAGGGTACACATACTACAGTATTACATTAAATTCAGCCGTGTTTTTTTTCTTTAGACACTTATTTCCAATTTCCTATAATGAAACAAATAGTCCCATTTAGATGCTACTGCTGTGGTGTATTTTAAAATAGACTCACTATTAAGTTCAGTCAGACACTTTCCCGGATATACTACAGGAATCTTTTATTAATTTTGTCATCATGTTTTTATCTCACCACCGTAAATGCTCTCGGAATGTAGCCTGAGGGTTTACCATCTGCATAGTTATAGCTGAGGTGCAGGTGCTAAAAATCCAGCCATCCTCTGTGAACAAAGAGCTTCTCCGCAGATCGAACACCCTAAGATTGATACACAGAAGACTACACGGTGTAAATTGATAGTAGTTTGTCGAAGGCAATTTATATTGAGTCAGTAATGAAGAGCCTAAATGTCTACACTTAATCTGGGGTGATAGTCTACATAACAGTGGAGATCAATAACAAAGAAAATGTAGGTTCCAGCATCATAAAAGATTTCAGTGAACAGCCATTCTGAAAACATATTGATTCTTTGAGAGCAGATGTTGATGTTGAAAACCCGTTATCACCAAAAATGTGCTCTGATTTATTGTTTGGCATCAGTTACTGCAGCAACATCTAATAGAAACATATGGTGAGCCTGACTTGATTTAGTGGCTTTAGACCTGAGTGGGAAAGGTGACAATCGGCATTCATTCCCGAGAGAAATGATGCTGCAGTAGTCATGGGTTTTTATCAGCTCCCTTCTGCAGTGATGGAAACATGACACCCGGGTGGACACGCTAATCTCATCCCCTGTTCTGGCGAGGTGCGACAACTCTTTTCTTTGGCCGACTCATATAGTGTCAGTGAATTGCTGTTGGTCTGGCCCCGTCCCCTGGGGGCCACTTTGCTTAGGAGACCCTACCAGGGGCTATTTCCCCCAACAACACAGCTCCCAGGGTTACTGGGGCACACAAACCCCTCCACCAGGTTAAGGTGAAGACTAACTGGAGAGGAGCGCTCGAATATTGTTCCAACTAAGTCAGCATCGAGTTTGAAGTGAGAGAGAATATGTAACAGATAAAAACGACCATAACGTTTCTCAATGGCCAGTGAAAACTGCACACAGAACATTGTTTGTCGATAACAGGTCAGGTTTCAATGCTATTCATTCTCTCGTCCAGACAGGAAGACAAACTCTTTCATATGGGATTTTAACAGTCTCTGTGTCGACGGGTCCTTGACTTTTTGCACAAATTACTGTATTTCCCACTCCCACTTGATGTCCATATTTCACACTACAGTAGAGTGTTTAATCTCAAACAACACTAAAACTGATTACAGGAGTGAGGTTTTATCCATGGTGGACTGGTGTAACGACTTGGAATGCTTCCAAAACCAAGCAATTGTGTTGGGATCACTTACCCTTTGTCATCACAACAAAAAAAAAGATTCAACAAGGGGATAGCTACACATTCCTGGGAGTGAAAATCTCCTCCACCACTACGATTCAACACACAAGAGACTTTTTTTCTCAGGACATAAAGTGGAGCATATCCAGAGATGGTTTGGTGCAGATTTATAGAGCAGCCGTGGAGAGCATCCTCATACACAACAACTGTGTGATTTGGCAACATGTCAGCTGATGACAGGAGACAGCTGGATAAAGTGGGGTGTACTGCATCCACAATTATTGGATGTGATCCACCACCCCTTTACAAAAGACTAAGAAGCATTAAACCAGAACATTTAGAGTCCAGAAAAGCACATATCCCAAAGCTATCCTCCTCCTCAACACTACAAACATTGCACTGCGCGCCGCTGGGCAGGATAAATAATTGTGCAATAGGGCAGATGTTTTTAATGCACTTGCAGCACTTTGTCTAGTGGGTCGTTTGGTGTTGCTGCTAATTTCCCTACAGGTGCTGGTGTTTTATCTATGGTGTTCTTATGTGTTGGATTTTATTTTACCCATTTGTTTGACGCTTTTATGATTATTTTATGGGTATTGATACTACGTGTTTAATGCCACGCCTGATTTATTTATGTGGCTTTACTATTTTCGTCTTTCACTGTCTTCGTTTAAGTGAGCTCGCCAAGACAAATTCTTCTCAATCACGTTGACATGGCAATAAAGTATCGAAACTTTGTTTATTCCTCGAGGAACCGTGAGTCGGCATTATCAGAGAGAAAGAGACGCACATTCACACATTTAGCTTGTTTTTTTGTCTTGAAAATGTGAACTGCTGCCTGCAGGAAGCTGTATGGGTGATGGTTTGAGGTATGATTTAATTTAATGCAGTGCTTATATCTGTTAATCTGTTATAACTTTCTCCTCTGACATCTCCTCAGGATGCACACTGATAACTTGTCATGAGCCTGTTACGACTCGGAGTGCAGATAGCAGGAGAAGGGACCCAAACACAGATACAGATGAGGAGGCAGCCGGAACAATTCAATGATTTAGTAAATGGCTTACGGGCATGGAGTCCAAAAAGCAGGGAGGAAAAAGCAGTTAGTGACTGATTAATGAGGAGGTGGGAACAGGTGAGCAGGTCTGGTAAGTGCAGGTCTAACGAGGGACAGGTGAGCTGCAGTTGATTGCAAAAGACTTTGTCACGGAAAAGGCCCAATGATTCCACATGAAAACACCAGCACTCAAATTAATTAAAAGGATAGGGTAAGCACAATGGCACACTTAAGGTGAATGATTTCAAATGAACGAGAAAGAAAATTAAAAGACACTTGCTAGACAGCACGCCCCTGTGCTAATACAGCTAATGCAGGTTACAATTAGTTAGTGCAAACAACGCCTTTTGAGTTAGTAGTCAAAATAAAAGTCAAAATGATGTCAATAACCAGAAAGAAACTAAATATATTCAAATAGTTTTTTAATAAAGTAAACGTTCTAATAGAATTACAATACTGGCCAATCAAAGGTTCAAAAAGCAGTATACTGTATCTAAAGGTAGTCTGCAGGTAAACAAAGTATAATCAAAAGCAAAGCAGTAACAATTGAGCAAGTAAGCCAACATGGGTAAAGCAAAGCAGCAGTGGAAATCTCTTTCTTCAAGGGATATAAGAACTAGTTACATGTGTCAAAAGTATAGTAATACATATGTAGGCATTAGGTCAACCAATAACTTCCTGCCTGAAACACTCCCACAGTCAGTAGTTTGGCAGGGGAGTCGCCAAGCTGAAAATCTCCAAGCATAGTGACCTAACTTTGGGGTGCACTTGCTCTATGAGCCCCATAATGAGGAAGATTGCTGGAAGATACGGGTAATTTGATTAGTTATCACCTAATTTGGTAGTTTTAGGGTCAAGATAGCACATTGGTCAGGGCAATGGACCAAAACAAATTGCGTTACCTTGCGTGTCAATGGACGCCTGGAGATCCTGGCGCTTTATTGCTGTGCAGGTCTCCCCAAGATAAAGCATTGGGATTCATAATCATGTGTAGCAGAAGAACAAGACCAGAGCTTCCCCAAAGTATTTATTTCCTGTCTGCCAGTTAATTGAATCAGTTGCATTGCGCAAGTAGGAAGTGTATATTTAACCAGCCAGTTACAGTAAGAGTTATTTAGAAACAGTGTTTCCGTTTTCTTTTTCCCATGTAAAATGGAAGAAAACGTTCATCTTTTCACCATGTAACATTTTCTTGCCGTTGATGATTGACTGACACAGAACCTAACTGAGACTGGCACTATATTTACACTTTCACCATTGCTGCAGGCTTTCACAAACACACATCAAACAATTCGTCGCTTTCTTTCAGTTCCTCTGATTTAAAGACACTTTGGATCCTGCTGGAGATCCCCCCCCCCCCAGTGATCCATGATCGCTACTTTGACAACCACCGGTTTTATTTTTGTGCATTGTGTAAGTGTATGTAAGAGGATGTGAACTCCGTGAGACTGTAGAGAAATCCTGTGTGGACAAGGAAGTGTCTATGTGGTCCCACAAGCCGTCACACACATCAGCGGTTTCAGGCACACAACTTTGTACACCCCTCGTCTTCTTCCTCTATTTATTTTCACAGATGTAAAAAGTATTTCTGTGTGAAAAGACATTTATAAGAAGCATTTGTCTGTGTAAAATGTTTTTAATGGACAATAAATGGCGTGAGGATTCAGTCAGTTCAATGAGATGTCCAGTGTACACACACAGTATATATTTTCGCAAGTAGATGTCAATAAGACCTCATTAATTGGCTCACAATGAGAACATCTGCCACTAAAAGCAAGGCCGTCAACAGTGATGGCAAATGAAATGCAATGTAGTGTTTGACCATGAGGTAGCACAGCACAGCAGAGCACCACCTGCATCCTCAGTATGATTTTCACTGCAGTTAGAAATTCAAGTTTGCAACAGGAGCAGCTGAAATTAATGAAAATCTCTGATATGTTGATAGAGTTGCTGAGGACATGTCCTCCGTTCACATTCTCTTTTTGCTGCGTCAAAATAAAAGCTTTAAAATAACAAAATATTTTTGGGAAGAATTCATAGGAACATTTATTTAGCATCAAATTAGCGAAGCTTTGTTCGTGACTATTATTCACAGAAACACGTCCGCAGGGAGGAAGATTGTGCAGCAAATATAATTTATAAGAAATTGAATATCTTTTTCCGCCGTTTCACTGTTGCTCCTTTGACCACAAAATGTATTCGATTACTATGCGATCAGGCAGATCACGTTGAAGTTTCGACACACGTAAGCGGACACAGCTGAGTTTTGATCTGGCTTAAATGATCACAGAAGTGTAACCATCGGGATCGGCAACGGCGCAGCTATGGATGGATGAATTAATGAACATATATGAACGTTACAGGAAGGGATTTCCAGGTTGTTGATTTTTGATATTCTACTGACTAGTTGAAAGAAGGGCATAACAAGTTATTTAGAAACTAATTATTTGATATAGTGTGCACAACTAAAGTTGAAGACATATGTGAGGAGTCTTCAAAACTTTTATGAAAGGAAGTCACAGCATAAGCCGTGCATATTCCCTGAAGTTCTGGATAAATGTGATGTGGAGTGGGATTCCTATGAGCTCAGTGGAGGGACGCTTTGGACAGCTGGTTCTCATGAAACTGGAGTTGGATGAGGTGGAGGTGGGTCGCATCAACACCCCCACTGAAATGAAAACTGACAGCAGCCGAGAAAATACTTGTTTTTAAAGCTCGACAGAAACGCGATGATCGAATCGCAGAGGCCATGGCAAAACCTGTTTGGTTGAAGGGAATAGTGTCCTCTCAGGCAACTAATACAACTCTTCACAACATTTGTCAAAGGTCGAGTAGCCTTACCTGTAACAAGTTAACAGATCCTAGTGTGGGAAACTGTTGGAGTGGCCCTTTTAAACAAAAGTCTACTTTATAGTTTGTCTGTGTGCACCGGCTTTTTTCTCCTCAGATCGGAGGTGAGTCTCTATGACATCTCTGTGGGAATAGATCTCTGTACTCACAACATGGCTAGTACAAGTACACACACACACACACACACACATACACGCAATGAGAGCTGTGTAAATCCCTGTCTCAGGGCTATAACTCATTTCACATCTGTATGTGCCAGGTAATGGTTGGCTACTTATCTCCCTCCCCCTTCTTCATCACACACACTGTTGCCTCCTGTCCGTCCTCCCACGCTCTCTCCCTCTATCCATCTGTTTTCCCCCTTCTCTATTTCTGTCTTTCCTCTTCCGCCCAGCTGAGTGGTGTCTTTTCCTGTCTTCTATTTCTGTCACACTGCATGTCTCCCCCCTTTCTCCTCTCCTCCTTCTCCTCCCCACCTCCCCCTACCCTTGTCTCACGCCTCCTTCTCAGGGGTCCTGTTCTAATTCAGTACTCATACTCAACAACCTAGTTTTCTGCTTTCTCTAATCCCTCTTTACACTTAAACTGCTTCCAAGAACGTATAGTACTGATATAGTAGCAGAGGCCTCCTCCACATATCTCTACATCTCTCATTTGGTCTCGTCCCCTAACTTCTTGTCTCCTCTTCCCATCTTTCCTTTCTGCTTGCCTTTTTCCTTCTCCTTCCCTCTGCCTTGCTCGTCCTTTTTTTTCCTCTGATCTTCTTCTTTCTCTTCTCTCTTGACATTACAAAGTCATGGCTGGCCGGAGGGGCGATTAAAGGAGGCTTTTGACAAGAAGTTTCAGAGAACCAGACACACTTTCTCAGCAAAGTATTAAGGAGACGGCTGCTTATCCGCCCTCAACACTTCTCAGTCCCCTTTTTTCTTCTGGAGTAAACAACTGTGAGTCTCTATTCTGCTCTGCTGCTGCTATCAGCTTGCCCACTGTGATAGGCTGCTCAACACACACACACACACACACGCACACATGCTAACATCTGTCAGACACCACATAACAACTGTCATCAAAGAATTACATTTTAGTTTGTTCTGAGTTGTAAACACTATCTATATAGTTTGGTTTACTTGCAGAACCACTTTACACTTCTTTTGTAATCACGCACTGGCACTGTTGAAGCAAAGTGTTTATAACCTTTACATTAGCTACAAAAGCAAAGTCGCTTTACCAGAATCTTGTTCAGTTATGAATGATGGTGAAATGGCCTTGACTAATGCTAAACATGCTTTGATTAATTCTCTACAGTTCCATTTGTGCAACAGTAACACATGGAGAAATGAATTGAGACTTCTGGCTGCATAGCGAAGGAGAAGCTCTACTTTAGCACGCTGAGACTGCATCTTTACCTGCTCTCACGTTTTCTTTTCTTGGTAATACTAACCCGAAAAATATAATACAAATTCCCACTTCTTGCAGTGAAAAAGTGTGTCACACATCACCTGATGTCACTTTTTTTTATGGAATCACAACTCCCCAGCAAATTCCCCAGAACTGACTGGAAGTAATGGTTTTGCCTCTTGCCAAGACTTTGACGAAAATATTGACCACACTTTATTCCAAAGCTGAATAATCCACCTCCCAGCATCTCCAAAGGTGCAAAATAATACATTGATAAACATTTCCCAAAAATGGATTGCTGCCGCAGATAGCGCCATGAATTGCGCATCACTTTCAGTCACTATCTGCCTCGTCTCAAGGTCCGATTCACAAAAGGATTTGCGCAATCTTTTGTGAATTCACCCCTCAATCTTTTTCGTTTCATCTGTAAGAAATCCAAAATGCTAATTTTCCTGAAGTCGTGTAAACACTGTACGGTTAACTTTAGTTGGTTGTAGTTTTGAAATTTGGCGAGATCCAGGGTTGTTGGTTCTCCCTATTTCAAGCAAGGAAGCATTAACAGCGCAGCAGTAGCATCAATCCTCTGTCAGTGTATAATAATAATAATAATAATAATAATAATAATAATAATATTCTTTATTTGTCCAAACACACACATAGATCAATAGATGTAGGGGATTGGAACATTTCTGTCTTCCTGATGAAAGAAAAGTTACATCAATACATAATTTAACATACAAACACAAACAATTATTTTAGTGATTCTGAGTGGATGGTTTCGTTTTATGTTAACAGTCTTTTGTTTTAGGTTTAATGCTCACACTTTGGAGAGAATGGATTTCCAACTTTTCAGGGTAATATATTTTATTGCTCTAATTTGCCGCCTAACTTGTCTTATGTGAAAACGTGAGTATCAGTTTCAACTCCCTGAGAAGTTTTAGCACCGATAGAGGTTGATGAAGCAATAGACATCACTCATACATAAATAGACAAGTGCACATACACCTGAACTGTTCATACAGTTAGTCTCACACACAGGAGGACATGCCAGACACATTGGCTTTCCTTTATGGCTGACAGCCTGCATTCCACAGGCCACAGCAGGCAGCTGTGCCCACTTTAACCCTCTGCCAAGGCCACAGAGCCAGGGACACACACACATATGTGGCAGTGTAGTTACAAAGGGTCATGCTTGTATGTATGTCTTTATACATGTATATTTTAAGGTGTGTCTGACCTCTGACCCTTTGGACCTCTTCACGGCATCATACAGTCACATCTGACTCAACAGGCTTCACAAGCACATCATCGCCCGCCCACCATCCGCAGCATATTTCATGATGTGTTAACAGCAGCTCGCTGCAGCGGCAGACATGAGACAGTAGCACCACTTGCAGCCCTCAGAGCTGGCTAACCGGTATCCGTGGTGCTATCATTTCCATGTTGTCACCAGTCATTCATTGTCTAAGTTCTGCCTAAGCAATCGCGGCCGCTCGGCATAAAGGGCCAGTGGCGACGTGTCCCGCCAGCACTGCCTGTTAACTCAAATGTAACACAGTGTCCTCCGTCTCACCCCCCACCGAGCTGGGACTCGGCGGCAGACACATAAGATGCAGCCGAATGGCTTCAAGAACTGGCAGGTCCTCAGTGGTTTTTGAGCCAGACAGAGAAATGGAGCCAGAGGAAGAATAAAAATGAAGAGAAAGAACTTTAAAAAAAAAAGGAAGAGGAGGACTGATTGAATAAAACAGACATGGTAATGAGCAGTTCGCCCTTCCTGGAGTTGCCTTGATGGATAACTGCCATCTCCACGAGAATGGCCTGGCTGATTAGCAAGACAGACAAATGGGGGGAGGGATTGGTCAAGCATTGCTACAACCAAAGATGAGGCTCCTAGAGGAGAACTAGTGACCAAGGGTGTCTGAAAGAAAGATGATAATGTTCAAATGTCTAGTCAGAACCCTGTGGTGCACTCATTTCTTCCTTAATTAGATGGCAGTTTGATCTCCTCTCTGACTGAGGGAATGCAACAGTAACAGATTGGGAAGGTGTTAGTCTTGGATCTTTAGACTAAATGTGTGTTTGCTGTGAAACTTCGGGTGAACGGATTCAATTTTAACTTGTGCATAATATGCTAAAGTTAAAAGGTTGGTTTTATTGAAGTGTTTGTGACTTTTAAGTGGATTCTTTGTTATCGCTTGAACAGTTCTGGGGAAATTAAATCACATTTTAGGAAAAACCAAAGGGTAAAAAGTGAAAAACTGCAGTTATTCAAATGGCTACTTGAAGCAGGCTCCAAACGCTTATGTTAAAATGTCCAACTTTAAGGCAGAAATCAACATGTTTACAGCCCGGTACAAAAACACTTTGGGTTTTTAATACCCCCAATTATGACTGTACGGGCAGTGAATTTTTATATTACTCATTACTTTAAATTAATGCCTAAAGTTATGCCTAATTAAGGGTGTGGGTGCTTTGAGTGACATGTGCCTTCTCAGGTTGCGAGCTGCTTGCTGTCTCCTCTGCTGCGTTACCCGGGCCCAGCTCAACTCTGACAATCCGACTTTTTGCCCATTTTTTGGTGAGCAGGGTCGTTAGGCTGTGTCGTCACTGCCAAGATGGCGACAGCCAGAGCCTCACACTTTGAGCTTCAAAACAGCTCTTCATAAACCAGGGATGAATTCAAGGACATGACGTCGGGTATTTTGTTACAAAAGCCTTGAAAACAAACCATATACTGTAAATACGTTTAAATGCTAACGTTATCATGCAACAACAATGACAAAGTTAACATGTTGATGTTTAGATGGAATGTTTACCATGGTTATTGTGTGTGCTAACATTTGCTAATTTGCAGAAACACAAAGTACAGCTGAGGCTGATGGGCATGTCAATAGTTTGGCAGGTGTTTGATCATAAACCAAAGTATTGGACATATTCCCACATCCTGTGGGATCCACAAACATCTGTTCTAAAATGAATGTCAGTTCATTTTAGAGACATTTCACTCTGAACCAAAAATGGCGACCTTGGAAAAGTCACTAGGTCACCGTCATTAAGTTTCATGAATGGCTGCACAAATCTTGTGGCAATCCATGCAACAGTTGCAGAGATATTTTGGTGACAGACCAACATCGCCAAGGAGCAACAATACTAGCGTGGATAATTGAAATAGCTGACTGTAACTCGCAGGACGTTATTGCCCTTGGTATAACTTAAACCACAATTTGAAACACTTTCGACTGACTCAAATTGTAATGATTACAGCAAACCTGACCTTGATGTCTGAATGTCTGGAGTTGAGGAGAATTCATCAATGCTGATCGAGCCGTTGCATAGGGGCACTATTGAATGTGTAAATTCTAGAATTATCAATCCAGTGCACACATCGATTTAAGCTGTTCATCTGCCCCTCTCCCATGGTCCGTGACACGTGGTCACTTCATGCGTCTGGGGCAGACTAGATAGCTATCCCATCTGAAAATAACTAATGCATCAAAGAAGCATTCGAGACAGATTGAAATCAGATTGCTCAAACAAACCATCTCCAGAGGTGCAGTGTTCATCTGATCCCTGACCATAAACTTTTGTTTTCCTTGAATACAATTTCTTGAGTTCATGTTCAAGCTGGAAACATCCTGTGACAATCCGAGGAGGTTTGGGGCTGCAGGAAACTTTGTTTGGTGTCCATTTGGTGATTGATCTTTGTTCAAAGTGCTTATCTTGAACCATCAATCTGTAACTGAAACTGTGTGTACTTCATAGTTATACTTTATGTTATCAGTGCTGGCCATATGGCTCACTGTCTGTGAGGTGCACCTAAGTAACCAATCATGCATGTGTCCATATTCCGTACATAACCCTGATGTGTTCATGTGTGTATTGTGTGTGTGTGTGTGTGTGTGTGAGTGTGTGTGTGTGTGTGTGAATGCTTGCCTGTATACGTATCATTCTCAGACTCCTTCGCTGTGGTAATGATGGTGGGAATCTGGCTTTGACAGCAGCTTTTTGGTAATAGAGACCCATTTATAGTTCAGACATCCTTCCCAGCAGCCCCCTGGGAGCGCCACAAAGAGAGAGAAGAAGAAGAAGAGGAAGACGAGAGGGTGGGGGTGGGATAGGAAGTCTTAACAATCTGCATAGAGATTGGTTTGACCTCAGCGTCCACCCCCTCACCACTCTGCCCAAAGCCTGACTGGACACAACAGATGTTAGTGGAGGTGGAGTCAAGGGATGGGGGAGGGGGAGAGGGGGTTAGAATGACAGCTGTACATTGTCTTCTCTACGCCAGTCATTGTCTGGAATGGAAAAGAGAGAAAAAAGAGAGGAGGAGGGAGAAAAGAGAGAGGGAATTGTTGATTACTGGTGATTGAAACTGCATATTGTGCAGCACTTTGGCAGAAATGCCAATAATGTGATTGAACTAATGGCAGAATGAAGAGAGAGTGCAGAGAGGAAAATAAAGCGAGGGAAGAAAGGCGAATGAGAGGGAGCCAGCCAGGCTGTGCGGAGTAACTGGCTGCTCTTTGGACGCAAGAGTCCTCAAAAATAATGGAATCGAAGGAAAAATATTAGAAAAACTGCATTCTATTGCCCATTGAAAATGGAAGGTCAAATAATGGATGTTTTTTTACAATTATGTTTATATCGGTTTATACCCGTTTCTCCAAGCCAGGCATACGTTCAGTTGATGGCAGTTCTGGTTCGTGGATATTCACTATGGACAAATGATAGGAGTCTGATCAAAATACCAGTTGTTGCTAATTTATTATATAAAGTAAACATTGTCTATGGCTATTCATATGACAATGTACACTGTTTTTTGCATTGTTTTATTTGTGTGATTTAAAATTATTTCTTCTCTTTTCATTAAAAGTGAAAATGCTTAAAAACATGCAACGATTGGCCGGTAAAAGAAGGTTTATAAGCATCTATTCTTCTGTCTGTGCTCTGTAGAAGCACATTAATACCAGAGAGTTCAAAACTGATGAGAGGGAAGAAAGGCAGGATTAACAGAGTAAGGGAGACAGAGACAGATGGGCAAGCGAGAGCAAGCATACTGGATGGTGGACAGCCAAGGCTGACAACTTGATATAGCACACAGAAAAAAATGCTAGGTCAGACAAGAAACCCCAAAGGCAAAAGAAATGCATGACATTCACATCACATCAGCAATATCAGTTTACCAAAAAACCCAAAGCAAGGCATATGGAAAGAGCAAAAAAAAAGTAGATGAGGAGACAGAAGTCGTGGTAATATTGCTACTGATGCTGGTAGAAACATCTTTTCCAAATGGCCCACTGCTGCAGCCAAGGGAGAGGGAAAAGCCAGCAAGGGCTCCTATCGATCTATCGATGCAGCAGAGGCCTGGAGAGATCGGGAATGACACAGCCAGGCTTCTCCCGGGGGGGAAAAAGTGACGCGAGTTGTTCCAAAATCAGCTGTGCAGACACCAGTTCTTACCAATCCTGACCAAAAAGCACCCAATTACAAAAGAAAAATGACAGCCGTTCCAGAGCGGAAGCTTTGTGAGTGTTCAAGAGTTTACAAAATGAAGCTGAGAATGTTGAGAGATTATGGTCAGGTCATGTGTTTATGACGCATAAAGGTGAAAGGTGCTGGTCGTAGAGACGAACCCACAGAGAATTATCACATGACTCTGCAGTTCCCCTCAGCTCTATAGAGCGTTTTGACGTTGAAGCAAACCATGATTCAACGGTCAGTCTATAATAGGTAAGACCAGACATTCAACTAGTGAATTCTTAGTCGGGGACACCTTGAATGTGACGTTTTCAAAATGGTTAATATGTGCGTTCTGGTCTGTCGTCTCTAAGGTTTTGATGTGGCGAAAGAAACCTGTAGTTGTCTGTCTGGTAGGAGATGGGAAGCTATTCGCAGTCTTGGGTGGAAGTCACACACTTGGTGAGCTACAACACTCCACTCCAGATTCCCCCTTAACAGCTTTTGTTCAGGAGTTTTTTTAAAGTCAAAACCAGAAAATCCATAACAATTTCCCCTAAAAGCTGATCTGGTGACCATTTCTATTTCTTATCATTTATCATGTTTACCCAATATTATCTTGTCAGTTATTGCTCAGCTATATCCAAAGAAATCTCTGCAGTCAGCTATCAGCGGTGTTGAAAGTTCTGGGCGCAGATAAAATGCAGGGACTTTGCCACAGCCTTAGTCAACTCACTGCTCACATCTCGTCCTCGCATTTTATTGCTCACTTTATTGAACCATTGTGCTTCTGTGCCACAAACAAAATAAATCCAGAGAGAGAGAAAGAGCAATTTTCTAGATTTATTCTCCCCTGCACTTTTTTGTCTCTCACTGTCTTGTCTGCTAGCCAAACGCTGTCGGGCGCTGCCGGGTCATAAGAGACGGCTGCTCATTTCTGCCTCAGGTCTAATACAGGGCAACGATAGCGCATGGACGACATTAAATATTTACAACTACATCTTCTCCCCCTCTCCAGTCGTCTGCTGTGAACAAACAGCTCACTAGCACACACCTACTTCAGAGACACAGACACACACAAACAAACACACACATACAAAAGAAAGGTTAACATGTAATGTACCTGGTATTATACACCATCACTCACTTCTAAGGTACCCATTTTTTGCTCTCACAATAACATTTCAATCAGGAGAGACAAGTTAGCTTCACAGTCTTTGGCGCTTGGACTCTACAGGGAGATTTGTAAACAAGGGGTGTCTGCCCTGAGCAGCAGCGAGATAAATCCCCCCGTGGAGTCCAGACACCGACGGTGGTGGAGGCTGATGAGGCTGATAGAAGGATGAGTTGATGAAGCTGATAAATCAGCGAAGATTGGGCGGAGATGGGGAGGTGGAGGGGTGCGTAACAGCAGCATGGACGTACTGAAGGTAAAGACACAATCATATTCAAAAAAGAGATGTCATTGTTTCGTTGTGCTATTGGATTGAGGAGACCAGCTGATCCAAACAGCTGATATCATGATCGACAGCCACGGACAATGACAGGCAAGGAAATAATGAGTGAGCGTGCGTGAGGAGTGATTGGCAGATAAACTACAAGCCTAAGCACACAGGAGTATAGTCCTTCTGTCTGAACTTACGCTAGAGCTTCATGAAACGATACACAATGAGGATTCATTGATTTCATTTTCTATTAAAAGTCCTTGTGTTTTACAATTAGTCAGCCATGAAGGTGTTTAGCTACTGCAGTTTAACTGAGAGAAGTTTCTGATGGCTTAAGTAGCCTAACGTGGTCTGCAGCCAAGGAGGAAGTAAATTCCTGACAAGTGAAAAAAAGAAGTCTTAAGCATCTCCCGACATCTTTACCACAGAAACTGACCAGACTGAATCATCAACCCGAGAACAGCTGTCGCAAAATGTCCTGATGAGGAGCTCAAAAAGCTAATTGCTAGAGAAAGCCATTTGGACCACATCTCAGAGTGTGACAGGAGAGTGTGTGAATATGTCACTGGTTGACAAATCATGTTGTACAATGAAGTTATTGCAACAATTAACAACATTAGACATATCACCAAACTAACTCGTGTTTCTGTTTGAGGAGCAATAACAGCATGCACCATTTCAGGAGTTTCATCAATTGAAATGATGAAAATGCATCTTAAACCACCAAACACAACTCAGCGAGTTAGCGTACAAACACTTTTGACTGAAAAAAAGGAACTTTTCCGATTGACAATTATTCCCAGATGCCCGTTTAGCAGACTGCTAACTTTAAGGCTGTTTTCACATTTGGCTGGTTTCAACTTTTTAACATGAACATTTAGGCTTTGATGTCTTGAGGTTGGCAAGTATACTGATCTCCCATACCTATGCATCACTGACCATGATTAGTGACTTTGCTTTTCATATAAAAGTGATGACCCCGTACGCTGCGGTTGGTGATATCATAGAAGGCCTAAGCCTAAAATGCACCATCTATCTCACTCCAAACTTAATTGTAAAGTTAGCAGCCCCGCACACACTCCTATTAAGAGAGCAGAAACGGTCAAAGAAGTGAAATATGTATGCAGCCATTCACGCGAACATATATTTAAACACACTCACACTCACACAATACCTAGCCCAAAGCTACAGCCCCACCCATGTGTATGTGGTGATCTGGGGGGGGGGGTGCCATTATGCGTGGCCACTCAAGCAGGAAATTCCCTGACAATGAATAAAATGGGATGTAATTATTTTCAAGGAGTCACTTGTTGAGCAAGACTGAATGGGCTGAGGAACACTTGTTGCTCTCGGACTCCATTATCATCGCACGGCCGTGCATTTTACAGTAGCCAGACAGAGGTTAACGCTTCGCAGTCAAATTGTATGCCGTCGTGTGAGTGAGCGGGTGTTCGATTGGCTGGGGGAGAGTGGGTGGCTGAGGAGCGGTTAGATGGGAGTGTGGTGGAGTGCGGTTGAGGGGGGTGATTGGAGGGAGATGAAAAATAAGCCTCTGGCTATCATCACAGGAAATAGCCTGAGACATCCACTTCTCTGTCTCTGCCACCCACCCTCCTCTTGCTGTCTATCTCTCACACTGTTGCTATCTTTCTTGTCCATTCGAACTCTTTCTCTTCCTCTGCCTCTTGAGCTTTCTTTTCCTCTCCATCTCCTCCCCTTGCCTTCATCCCTTTTCCTAAGATAACCCTCTCATTCACTTTCCATCTCTTTCTCTCTACACTTCTCTCTGCAGCCATTATCTCTTTTTGCTGCTTTTCCCCCGACCATGCGGCTCCATTTGATTATCTAGACCTCTTGATTTTTCCCTTTCTCCTTCCGCCTACGTGCGTCTGTTTCAATCTTCCTTTCCTTGCATCTCCTCCTCACTCTTTTTTATCCCCTATTCTATCATTCTTTCTGTCTCTATGCCTCTAATGCTCCTTCTATCTCGCTCTGCTCCCTCCGGTGTACCAGAACAGGTGGAGGACAAGCTGATAAGTCTCAGTCTGACACTTTCTCACCGGCAGCCATCATTTGCCCTCTGATCCGGTGTTGGTAGAAACACACCGTTACTGGTATCTGTGTGTGTGTATATACGTGGATCACACCATATCTATGTAAATATGTGGCCGCATTACAGCCGGGAGAGATATATCCTCCGCATTTGAATTGCTCACACAAAGGCAGCTCTGCCTCTCCCGCCACACCAAAGGAGCAATTCCAGTCGATTTCATCCCGTCCGATTTTGGTTATTTGCATCCCTTTTTCTCAGCCGCTCTCATTTCCCCATCTTTTTCTCTCTCTTGGCTTAGTGTCATTCATCTCAAGGCAGTGCTCATAATACCCAGACATACACACGACTCTTGTCCCCGAGACATGCACAGGCACACAGACAGCACTCTCATATCTCTTATTGCCTTGGCTGGAAGAGGTTGAGCAGGACCGGAGTCAGATCGTTTAACATATCACCGGCTCCCTGGGGTTCCTGTTTAAGGCTGCTCACTCCAGAGCCGATGAGTGGGACCACAATAGCTGCCGTGCATTTAATAGATCATTGCAGCTCCAGAGGGGCCTCCCCGAGTACCTCCAGATGTGATAAATAATCATGGTGCGCAAAACATGTTCACAAATTTAGGCTGCGGTAGACGTGCAGGCACATGCCAACATGCAGATGGCGTGTAAACACATGCAAAGTCATGCAGAGATAATATTGTGGATGAATACAGCATGTTAAAGGCCCAGCCGGTCAATTCTTTAACCATGACATAAATCAATGTACATACATGATAGAGTGAGTTTGACATAAAGATTAACAAAATTAAGTCTACAGCCATGGTAGCGAACCATGAGACTATTAATGGAATGAATTTTTCCATTTTTACCTCCTTACCACCTGTGGGGCAACAGTAAATCGTGGCCTGTGGGTGATGCTGCAGGGAAAGCATTGCTGGTTTGTCTTTTTGGGACATTTCAGGCTCAGACTCAGCTCTGTGTTGCTGGGTAGGTAGCTAGCTTTAGCCACGTTTCCACTAAGAAGTTCCTGGTCAAAGGTTCCTTGACCCCACTGTTTCCAGAGCGGCCAAAAGAGACTAACGAGGGCTGCTGGTGGTTGCAGGGGTAAACACAATTTGCAGCATGCTGTTCAGTGTACACGTCCGTTCATCTACAAAAGTAACCATGCTATGAATTCAATGCGACGACATCTCCTGATGCACGTTTGATGAAATGCAGAGGAGGAACATTAAACTAAGAGCTTCTGTCTCCACAGTAAATCATCTTTTGAGTGTTTGATGGGTATTTATTTGTGTTTAAGAATGTAACCTCAGTTACAGAAAATAACATTTTTTTCTTTCATTCACATCACCTGTGCGCTGTCTCTTGCCGAACTTTACTTTTAATGTTATCAAAGAGAGAGAGATGCTTTCCCTTTGCCTTAAAATGGTCTTAAGTCGATACTACAGTACTTTCTTAGAAAGCAGTAAATGGGATGATGACAGGAGATAACATCCCCATTCTTAGTCCCTCCTTCAAATCTCTGACTGGAGTTTCCAACTGCAGGAAACAGCTTTCAATAGGCACAACACCAGAACAATTTGAATTCCTGAACCAATCTGAGATGTAGGCAGCAACTCAAAGGTCTGGAACCAGCTACCAACGATAATGTTACACAGGTTGCCGTATAGCATTTGTTTGAGTAATAGATTGTGTCGATTTTAGATTGTGTTGTTTTTTTAGTGTTAGTTCCTGTATTAAAATACCTGTCAATCATGTGTGAGAATTTGTGTTTTTCTGAAGCACTGTATTCAGAGGAACACATTAGAACTTCTTTGCCAAGCTTAGTTTGTTTCAAAATGTGTCAGAGAAAGATTGATTCCACTCTGTTTGTTATGTTGTTGTGCTGTAGCAATAGAAGACTTTCCCCAGAGGGACTGATTTGTATATAGAAATACTCAGTGAAGAAATTCAGGTAATCTAAAGGGTATTTTGAAACTGCACTTTTATATATAATGGTACTCATTTGTTGTCTGTGATCTGTATTTGTTATTTCTGTACAGTTATTCCAAAAGATGACTGACACACACACACTGCAAGCTAAGTCTCTAATACATCCATGCCTGCCTATGCAAGGACAGCATATGGCAGACAAACACACACACACACACACACACACACAAACACACACACACACACACACACACACACACAAACTCTGTCAGTGCAGATCGACCTGTTTACAGTAACGAGTCACATTGCTCACCACACTCAAGTCAGCAGTGCGTTCACATGCTCCTCAGTACAACAACAAGGCCTCTATGCTGCTGCGTCCGTTGGGAGAAGGGGTTAAAAATGTATCCAAAGGGCTCCGGCTGAGACAACAGAGGCCCGTGTTCTCCTGCTGCTGCTGCTCTGCTCCTGACCTGGTGGAGGAGAGCACAGGGGCTGCTGATGGAGAAGAGTTTCAGATTTCAAAAGGTTTCTTTTTTTTTTTCTCCTTTTTCTACCCAACTGGATCAGGGCAAATGCAAACACAACACAGGGGTGTGTGTGTGTGTGCAGTGTGTGTTTTATTATAGCATTTTGAGCCGAATTTGAGCCGTTTACAAAGCGCCCACTGTATGTGTGTTGTTCATATTCATGCCGCATGCTCTGTTCTCATCACCACCTGATCCCACCAGAGTCTGTGTGACAGCACAGAGAGCAGTGCGTGTCCGTGTGTCTGAACACATGTGCTTGTGTGTACACACAGACTGAAAATGTGTACATGAGTGGAAAAGAAAGTCACATGGAGCCTGTTATGTCACACAGTCAGAGACCCAATTCGTCCCATATGTGCTGTGTTATCCAGCTCTCTACTCACTGAGCTACAAGAGCAGCCTGCTTTTTTAAAACACCAGCACAATGTGCGTCCGTCACGTGGTGAAACCGAGTCTGGTCAGGGGATACCCCCCTAGGGAGTGACGGAGGGGGGATTTAAGTTCAGAACCAGGAAGTGTTTCGATGAAAGCAGCAGGGTCTTTGGGGGAAGTTTCGCCACCCCTCCTCCTCTATTTTACTTTCCCTGCCAGCTTAAACACATCTGTCCTGGCCTGACCACACACCCGACTCCCACATCCCTACAGCTGGAGCCGCCAGTCAACGTACCTGCCTTCAAGTACCTTAAAATTGAAAGCTATCATTAGCTGCATGAATTCTGTCTCTTTAGATTGTCGTACATTCGAGTTATCAGATGTGTTTTTTTATCTTTGCCGGGAGATTAAATATTCAGGTGTGTGTGTGTCTCTTGATTTGGAAAAACGTGTCTGATACAATTTCAGGTCAAACATTACAGCAGCAGGAATACCTGGAATACTCTACTGAGTACACCTTTCTTGTATTAGACATATGATACTTGAAATTGACTTTTAATACGTTTGTGCCTTGTTTTTTCATGTATTAACCACAAATTCAGTATTCCCACCTATAAAAACTAAGGCCCCCAACTAGCCCCACCAAGGATACTGGCACCATGTTATCATGCAGAGCAACTCGTAGTGCCTTGCCACCTACTAACTATCTACTTTTAAAGTTATGCATGCATCCCATGAAAGTGGGACAGGTCTTGCTTTAAAGAGGGTAATTCTACCTTTAAATGCTCCTCATAAGCCTTTCCTTCCAGTCATAAATATGACTTACAGCATAACGGCAGTCAAGTTCTTTTGGTTGAAGAAAAAAGAACACTACTCCTGAGCTTTTGAAACATAGCAGATAACGTGCATCCAAAATAAAATTGATGATATGATATAAAATAAAAACAGTAGGAACATATGGCACTAAAAGAGATACAAATAAAAGAAAAGGCTACCTCGTATTTGCCAGATGTTGGAACACTGCTTTATTACTCCCAAATGTCACTTCTCTGCAGTTCAGGCTAACGTTTAATGTTCTTCATGCTTGCCTTAATTTAGAATTGCAATATATCCACCGACATTTGAAAGCAGCATAATTACTCAAGCTATGCTAGCCAGGCCCCCAGCCCCCATTCACCCACTGCCCATCCCTCTCAGGGTCTTACTAGCAGGGTTGTTGGAGAGCTGGTTGTGTTTTCTTTGTGCGGCCAGACCTCGCTATCACATTACTGCACACATGCTGATGCAGCAGCTCCCGCAGCCCCCTTCATCCCAACGCCGTCCTGACTTTTTCACCGAGCCACCCAACAATGGAGTGAAACAAATTACTATTTCAATTTAAGTAGTGCCACATTACAGTTTCCAATCACAGAAATAAGTCGTTACTTTTGTTATCACCACTTCTAAATATAAGATTAAAGTTGAATTATCCAGGAAATACATCCCACCCACCCGAGTCGCGCTGATTAATTTTCATAGAATTAGTCATCGTCCCCTCGCACATCGTGCTGAGCTCAGATGAGAAATGGCAGAAAAGTTGTCTTTGCCTGGAGGAAATATTCTCTCAACTTTGATTTTATCAAGAAACAAAGGAGAGGATGGGAAATTAACTTGAGTCCCAATTTTAGAGGGTAAGAGGATGCAACTGACAATTTTACAGCTATAACAGATAATATAGTGGTGAAAACATATTTTTCCAAAGGGGTAATAAACAAATGAATCTCATACTTCTTGAAAGGAGTCAAAGACATTGTGACTTACATTAACTGGCATATTAATCATCCTCATTGGCAGTTTGTCTCTCTCACAGTCACTGCCTCCAATAACTCTTCTGACTCTCTTGTCAGTCTTCAGGGAAACCAAACAGCAACCAATATTCTTGCAATTGGTTCCCTCACTAAAATTAGGGACTTTATGAAAATGATTGGATTAGGGAATTACACTAACTGTAAGGCTTACATTCTTCCCGAGCTGCTTGTGAGTTGGTCTAACAGCTTGGGAACGCCCCCTTCCCCGACACCTTTCTGACATCGGGTTGGAGAGGTGTCCAACAATCTCTGGAACTTTCCGAAACTGACCATCCGACATTAGCATCCACTTCACGCTGTGATTAGTCAGCTGTGTCAAGAAAGAAGCCAAGGTTCTCTCAAGCTGTCTTTTTTTTTGTTTGTTGTACCCATATTTATCGCGTCTCTATGACCACCAGCTTTTCACTTCGTGAATGAGTTTGCATTTTTTGCACTCCCGGTTCCCTCGTCTCAAAGTCAATGTTTTTTTTTTTACTGATTAATGTTTTCTTTTATGACATAAAATACACAAGTTAATACCCCACTCGGGAATTTTGAAGCTTTTACGTGTCTTAAAAAGCTGGTTGCTAACAAGTGGCGTAATGAGATTACAAAATGTCATCACCCCAAAAAACATCATGTGAAGTCATGCGACCCATGGTGAAGTTCGTTTATGACCTAACGTTAGCTTTTTACTTCTGGTAATTGTATTCACGCTTCAAATTATCATTTGTGAAGATTATCTTGGCGAACAGACGTGCAAGTATCATAAACATTTGTTTGCCACAGAGCTTATTTTCTGCAGTAATCCAAAATTGGCGGTTAATAATCCATTGGCTTTGTGTCTAAGGCACCAGCGATGCTGACTTCGGAAACACGTCATCCCTGCAGCACTCTATCGTAACTGTCCGTGATAGCATAACTAAAACTGAAACAATGCTGGATTTGTGACAAGCAGTTTCCCTAGATTCAACACTTTTATTCCACCCTCTGTCTTTTCAGACAGGGAAGAGCTCTTTAACTGTACAAACACATCTGAACTTGACCTTTGCACAAGATAAAGATGATAGTGGACAGGACAGGAAAGCCACTAGGTCTGGTTGGGAACTATAGCTACAGTGGTTCCCTCTGTAGCACCAGACTGAAGCAAAAGAAAATGGATCAGTCAGGGTGTTTATTTTTCCTCCCAGCAGAAAAGGCTTTCATTGATGGTTTTGGATATGCTGCCCTTTTAGAAACACAGAGTGGTTTTGACCTGGCCCTTTTCTTTTTTTCCTCCCCCTCTCTCTCACCCAGGAGCTGGAGGGGAGCTTGTAAAGTCAGCAGCCATACGTTGTGTTATAAAAATAATCCAGGTTTTATTGGGATTGCCATGGGATGGTGGCAGAAAGGGGAGTGAGGGTTAAGTGGATACAGCACAGTTCACTTTACTAGAAAGAACTACACTGTTATATACTGTACTGACTGCTCCACACACAGAGGAACTGCTGGAAATAACAGTGGTGGTTTCTTGAAGATGGAGCACAAAGGTAGGAGTGTGAACGTGTATGTGCATTTCCGTGTGCATGAGAGGAGGCAGTATGTGTGAAGCAGCATGTGGGGGTATTAACAACATGCTGGTATTTAAACTGCTTCTCTAACAATGGGTCTTAAGTCTCCAGCCAGTGCCCACAGTCTGTCTGCTAATGGTACCAGTCCACTCACTTACCCAGCAGGATGGAGACACTCCAGTGGCTCTACGGCGTGCCAGGAAATGCTAAACATCACTAAACAATCCTACGGAGCCCCATACAAATTCCTGTAAACACCTGATTTTTGCTTGTGCAGCAGTGTCTGATAGAGATTTCTAAGAACTTGACAAACCCTATTTGCAACAGTGAGCCAGATATGTCAGGTGGAACTCTGGTAACATCTTACTGAAGGTGATTTTGGCTAAAGGTCATTGAATAAATGTGTTTGAGCAAGTTCAAACACGAACCAAGGCATTTTCAGGGCGATACAATCACAGCAGCGTGCAGCAGGCCCACATGCGGCACTCGGCTTGAAGGACAAAGGGCTCTAGAAAAAATTGATAGATTGGAAAAGGGCACGGTCAGTCATTTGCCTTTTGTTTTCCCTATCAGAGGCCCTCAGTGTTGCTCTGTTCCCCGGGACAACATTATAAAGCATGAAAGATTGCTTAGCTTATGGGCATTTATGGCAAGTGTAAGTATTTCGACTGTTTTTCACGGCTGAGCAAGTTGCCCTTTAGGATTGCAAAGATGCCTCAGACAAACATTCCTACTACGCCCAGGCTCCAGAGAATGCAAGATGTGGCATAAGGCAGGGGACTTTAGCTGCCAGAGAAAAAGCTCAGTGTCTGTCCGGTTGTCCAGACTTCTGTGGGGTCACAGCAGTGGAAAATGCCCCCGTTGGGATGGGTAAGGGTGTGGGAGGTGGACGGTGTCTTGAGAATTCAAAAACTGTCAAGCCCTTCATATTTGTCTCATCCCTAACAAGATGAACCTGTAAAATTAGCCTGCTGAAATGGGTCGCTGTTATGGTGGCGGAGGGAGCGCCGTGACAGGGATATTTGTCAAGAATTGGATTATAGCAGATGGCTTTCTGAAACCTCAAACCAGTGTGATTCGATTTTCACCGTTGAACACTGATTGAAGGATGATTGCATTAGATGACAGCGGGGCGGGAAAATACACCCAAAAACAAGCTTGATTTGAGCGATGTGGCAGGATCGTAATCCTCTCTGCCCTGTTGCTCACCAAGCCATTGTCCTCAGTGATCACGAATGTATCTCGGTGCCATTTGAATGATGTACATGTTGAGGTTTAGTTCAGCAATATGCTGGTAGTTACATTTAGGTGCGGCGCAAGCAGGGGCTAAAGTGCAATTTGCCAGGTGGGGGAACCCCAACGGCCCAATCTAAATAGAAAGCGTTTTTAGAACACCACAGTTAGGGCGGCCGGAAGGGGAGTCCAGGCTTTATATTACGGGGGCACTGGTCCCCCCTTGACCCCCTGAGACCTGCCTTTACTTTCACCCCCTATAGACCATAGACCCCTGCAGGTTTTTTTTACGCTTCTATTTCTTTACATATTTTTGTTGTTTACATTGATTACATAAGGCTCCCAGTCTGCCTGTGAGCTTGCCTGTTTCACTACAGGTGGATTTCCCTCATGGGCAGGGAAATTAAATCAATACATGTTGCTGTTGATTTCTTTGCTTCTTTGAGTCAGTGTGGATTGCTCATGTCTTGCTTCTGTCGCTCTTTCAATGTGTATTCCAGTGTTATTATGTATGAATCTGCCAATCAGATTCTTTTGCTTATTAATCAAAGGAGCCAGAATTACTTTCAAGGCCGTTTTGGCCCACTTCACTAAGTTGGTGAACATGGTAATACACTACCTGCTAAGCATGAGTGTTGACTTTGTGAGTGTATATACTATATACTTATTGCGTTGGTATACTGTTTTTGCAATTACTAGACACAGAAATCAACACACAGTTATGGACGTTTGATACGAACAGGAAATTATACAAAACGCGTTGTATTATGTCAACCAAACTGCACTCTTAGATTGTGTCCACAAATTACATTTCACAAGACAGCTAAATATTTATTACCAAATAAGGATTTGATATTTTTTGTTTCTGGGGAGATCAAAAAGCTCTTTTACCGTCCACAATTTGTTGCAACTGTGAGTGGCTTCTCCGTTTCCTTTGTGCATTACATTGAGTGAGAAAAGTGTCCATCAACCTTAAATACTCTCCAAATGTGGTGAAGCCTGACCGGAGTGGCTTCTGAAGTGGTAGGAGGCAGACACCAGAGACTTTGTTCTGATAACAAAAGGGGTTTTATTTACAAAAAGTGCCCTGTTACATGTGTAACCAAACATATATAGCTACGAACAAAACAAACGGTTAACTTAGCGTAACCGAAGAAACTCAACTACTGCGAATAGGTATTTTTATACATACTGTATTTAAGCTCTCAAAAAATTAGTTTTTTTCAGTCTGAATACTGTATGTTTAGCTGCTTAGATTTAGTATTCAGTATTGTTGTTGTCTGATCATGCACTTCATGGATAAAAAATGCACAGTCACAGAAACACATTCTTCATGCTGGAGTTGGTGGAGCTGGCTTTCTCCAAGCAAACAAGTGGATGTGATGATGTGCATTCATAGCCAACCTCTAACAAGCCTCAGGCAGATAATGGCCTTTCAATAAAAATGGCTCCATATTGTTAAACCAAGGATTTAATTTTCTTTTATTCAGATGCTGGCCAAACTTTTGGCATCCCAAATGAGAGTATCAACATGTGGGCATAACCAGAGCCTTTTTCCTGTGTATCCTCCTGCAAAACAACAGAACGGTGTGGGAGTTAAGCTGTCCATGTATAATTTCGCTCATGCTTGCCAGCATGTTTGCATATGCGTAGCTGCCGAAGAAGACTCATCAGACAGAGTTTGACGGACCCCCGCCGACGGAGGTCCGACAACAGCCGCTCCCATTGCGAGCAGCACCCCCATGATGCTGATGGGGCCCAGAGTGAAAATGAGTTTGAGACCCCTGCAGTAAAGAGAGTGATGGAGTTGAGGGGAAGTGAGGGCACTCGCTGCTGTTTATTATAGTAAGCCAGCTATGGGCCAGGGGCGCAGCAGAAGATGGAGAGGGGAGGAGAGATACAAGGGTTCCAGGAGTCCCATGGGCCCCATCCCTGCATCCCTCAGCAGATTTTCCCACTGCACTGACAGGCGGCATACTCTCACTTGGGGACTGGGGTAACCCCCGCTTTTACAGTTTCCAGTAGAATTTAATAACCTCCTGAAGCCATTCCCCTTTACATAAGACAGTGAATTAGCATGCGCTTATCCTATCAAGAGAGAAAGAACAGTGGTGAGTCAATCTATGCAGATATCCAATTTAAGCAGCAGAGATCCAGCACTGATTTATAGGCCCGGCGACTTTGTGAAATTAGGTGAAAGAAACTTAGGGCTGATCCAGACGTTTATCTCTGTCATCCTGCTGATCTATCACCCCGACTTTTTGGAAAATTAAGCTTTCTAGTGTGTGAAAAACACTCGTCTGAACTGAATTGCCTTGCTTTGATGAAAGCACACACTATTCTTTCCTTTCTCATCAAACCTCCAAATTTCCACTGCAGGTCAGATAAAAAAGGTGAGGAATGTTTATGAAACGGTAATGAAAAGCAATTTTTAAACGATTCATTCTTTTTTATCTCCCTAAAACTGCTCTGATTAAAACCTTGCTTGTCGCTTCATATCACCCGTTAATGAATATACAAGTTGGATGAAATGATGTTGGGTTGAGCTGTAATTTCCTTCTTCCATCACGGGGAAGGAGGGAACTACTCATCATACGCGGCATGCTTTAATACACTCATCTCAATAGATATTAACCACCAGGCGATTGCAGAGGCAGTGAAACATTTGGGCCATTCATTTCAGATGAAGACAGGAGATTTCTCCACTTCGCTCCACAAATGTTTACCCATGAAATTGCAATAAGATGAAATGTGACAGATCAGCAGCGTCTGAAAGCGGTTTTCTGTCAAAAAGCTAACGTTGCGAAAAGACCTTTAGATTGATTATGACAAGTCTGGTTCTTCGCCGTTTAGAATCAAACTGCCACTGCTGGGTGTTAAAACCATTCATTACATTTCATTTCAATCTCTTTACGATCCAGCTTAAGACTTAATATCCTAAATCTGTTATAAGGCCAATCCTGCCTCCTGCAATTGGACTGATGTCTGTCAAGTTCTCTACAAATCTATTAGAGAAAACGTAAATATTTTGTTGATAATGATTTTCACTAAGGCATCTTTGGCATCTTCCACAAGTGACAACAGAATTGTGCGACACATTTACACATCCAGCTGTGAGGGTGAACTCCAGCAGACAATGGAAGGTAACATGAGGTAATCTCTCTGAGAAAACGGTTTCCCAGGTCCAACCGTTCCCCAGAATGAATCTCAGCCAAAGTAAACCCAAAGTCTCATTGTGATGGAAAAGTCCAAACAGAGCAAACCGAGAAGAGCGACGCAAAAAGAGCAGAGGCTCGCGGGAGGTGACCTGTGCTCTGCCTCATAATGAGACTTTACCCCACTTTCTCACCGCCTCGCCTGCTTTCTACATTTGCCAGACATGCGAGATAATGTTCCTGCAGCTGCTTGTCATTCATGCAACCATGGTACCACCAGTTCTGAGACAGCTAAGTGCTGGAAGTGAAGCAAAACAATGATTTTGGGTCCACCAGTTAGGGATATATAACAGATTTTTTTTTTGTGTGTGTGTCCTGCTTTGAAGTTGAAGCTCTTTAGGGTTTAGTTCCCATCAATACCAGCAAAATCTCTGTTGTTGCCGGAGAAGATTGACCTGAATTGTGAATCACTAGAGTTAAGCCCTGCTACGTTTACCATATGAAGAGCCGGATTTCCCGAGCCAGCCTCATACAGACCGTCCCGGAAGCTAACAGTGCGGATTAAGCTGCACTCTGCATCGGGTTGATGTCTGCTTGCACACTGTAGACGTCTTTATTCTTAATCAGTCCTGCTGCCAAATTAAACTGCTACAGGAACATTCAAGTATCACAGCAGCAGAAGAACGGATCCATAAGTAACAAGACTACTGTGTACGCAATGGTTTGGCTTAAAAAGAGGGCTTTTGTTATTTTATTTAAGTAAACATCAAATCAGTCAATGATGGCTTTTAGATTCACAAAGGGACACAAACAGCGGTCAGACATCCTCCTTAAATGTGGATTATGCTTTCCACATGGACATGGTTGCACAGACATGAGCCGACGCGGAATCGTGATGAGGAAACTTTTGGATCGTTTATACTCACTGATCAAAGTATTATTTCAGCGGACTCATTAGAAACTTATTTTTTATACGTCAAAAACAAAAATCAATCCGGGAGAAAATATGTTTCCCATGAAACATAATAGATTGAATTCTTTGATCAGGCTGCTATAGAAGTGACGCGTGCAAAAAATAGAACTCAAATGTAGTAAAAAGTAAAGCACCATCATGAATCGTTATTGGAGAAAGATAAAGTGAGGAGACTATAAAGTTGTAATAAAAAGTTTGATACAAAAATTGGACTTGAGTAAATGAAATTGGGCGTCTGGTGACTGTAGATAGCAGCTTAAATGCACTTATTTCTCTTGCGGCAGCAGAAGCAAAACGTGTAAAGTGTGTGTCTGATGTAGCAAGAGAAAAGGTTACACATGACAGTGTGATTGACTTATACTCCAGTAGTTGTTTTAGTCCGAGAACAGTTGTGATTGATAGAGAGTGACAGCAGCAGGGACAATAGATCAGCGACAATGCTGCTTCAGCGTCTGCAGGTGGAGCAGTCTGGAGCATTTCATGCAGGGGCTGGGAGATGTCGTCCATGATGAGTTCGGCCATTTTTTCTCTCTCTCAGTGGATCAAAACTGAGAGAGAAGGATAACAAGGATAATAACCTGAGGACTGTGTTGAGAATAGTAATGTTTTCAGCATAAATACAAACCAGAGGTGTGTTTAGTCAACACGTTCTCACTACCAACTCGTCAAATTTGGTGGCTTGGTCAGTAGCCCCACACTTCAAACTTTTGACTCTCAAGGTATCCTTCCAGTGTCAGTTTTGCACGTGTCAATTTCTGTTTGTTACATTCATACACACTCCGTCGTCAGGAAAGTAACATTACTTCAACATTGACTTTTTCACACAGAAAATTAACATTGTTTTTGGCAGTTTAGTTTGGTCCATTTAAAATCTGATGTGTAGAAGATGAGAAGGAATGGAATGAAGAATTACTCCGTTGGTGAGTAAGTTAATAAAGCCTGATACGTCCATATACTCACTGCAGTCAAAGGCACACATACTAAAGAAACCTGTGATCTATTTAAATACTTAATAATCTTTAAATAATCTATTGAAGCTTTTCTGAAGCAAAATGCAAATTGCCTCTTTTTATCCCATCATATTAATTTAAAAAAGACCTGCCACTGGAATGCTGTAATTACTTGCGTATCCTTGTTATTGTTTATCAGATGCTGTGAAAAACAGAGTAAGCGAGAGCTCCGAGCTGCTGACTCGCTATCAGCCGCTATCTTTCTTTGCCGCTCTGTCAGCCATTAGCCTATAATTTATGCTTTCACACTCTCAAGGCCTCATGCTCAAAGCAATGGCATTGCTGTATGCAAAAAAAGCTTTCGCTTTCAGTGTGTTGACGGCTGTACATTCACTGATAAAGAGAAACGCTGACAAATTGAGTGCTCCTTCACACACACTGCAGGTGTTTGAACAAAAAAATCAAAAAAGATGCTCCCATTGAAGTGGAGGTGCAAATTAATCTGCAGTGCAGTTTTCCATGAAACTTTAAAAAAGAGTGATCTGGATTTGGTCGTATGATAGACGGTTCAAACAGACATTTCTGACCATTTTACCAAAACCTGAAGCCACATAATTAATATAATGGTTATGTATGCTTCTTGGACAAAGAGTCAAAGCATGGCATAAAGACTGCAGTATTATCCAATCAGCTGCATGGATTTCCAAAGTGAGACCCGGCTGGCTTTCACAGGCCTGGGGGGTATAAAACCTGCTCAGCGTCTAGGAAATGTAGAAAGAGAACAAGTAAAAACACAATATAAAGTTGTTCAATGTACTGAAACTCTTATTTATTCCACGCCGACTGCTGAATAGGCAGCGCAGTACATCAATAACAAATTGAACTTGAGGTCAGCCACAGAACTTCACACATGACTGCGTCTTCACATAATACATCTGAAGTCTACTTTATCCGGCCTTGGGTGTGAATAATCCCTGCAAATTAATTTTCATCATTTTCAAGTGTTATTGACCCGCATAGACAAAGGGAAGGGCAAGGTCTATTTGGAATTCCTTGTTTAAAAAAAAGCTTTATTTTTATTTGAATTCCTAGAAGGCCATATTCACCGTGCTAAGCACAACTTTTGAGCACGAAACCCACATTTGCTCAACAGTGTCTCTTGATGTGGCCCGAGGCCGTGCTACTTCTCCTTTTCATCACTGAGCTGTTTTTAACGCACTGCGGAATGAGAGTCCGACTCCAAATTAGTGTCCTAAATCCAAACTCATTAACTCTCAAACCACACAAATCTGTGCCAGAGCGTCTACAGCCTGATGTGTGTGTGTGTGTGTGTGTGTGTGTGTGTGTGTGTGTGTGTGTGTGTGTGTGTGTGTGTGTGTGTGTGTGTGTGTGTGTGTGTGTGTGTGTGTGTGTGTGTGTGTGTGTGTGTGAGTGAGAGATTATAGGCATTATAATTCAGCCTTGTTTATTTGGTAATCTGTCTGTGTGAGGATTTGGGCAACTATCTTTGCAGCGTTTCCATCAGGCAGCATGTGAATTTACGCAGACAGTTTATCGTGTGCGAGGTGCTAGACACACGCTTGCAGACGGCAGTAAACAGGAGCTAAAGTGCTGATTGTATTCCTGCAGTGAAAGTAAGGACGACAGATACATAGTTGAAGATGTTTTGGTCTCGTCTTTGTGAGACAGCCGACAGTCAGTCTTAGCCTATTGATTTGGGCAGAGGTTAAAAGGCCCCATGCTGTCAGCAGCTACATCAATACTTACACATGAGACAAAATTAGTGTGCACTCTTTTCTGTGCTAATCCAAATAGATTATCATTCTAATATTTTCCTTCTAATCTCCACACTTAATCTTTGGATCTTTTGTGTGTTATTTCATGTTTTTGTCTTCTCCGCTCAGGATTATTAATTTCATGTCAGATCAACAAACACTGCTGTTGTTCACTCATTCCATGTGTTGTATTCCAACACTTTAAATGGATCTTTTCATTCTTGCAGGCAGCCTAAACTGAATGCTTTTGTATGAGTTTACATTGCAATTACCGCTGTAGGCCTGAAAGGACACCTTCCCAGCATGCACCAGTGCATAAAATCAATGGACAATTGTCTCATTGTATGTGTGTTCCTGCATTGTGACTGGTATTGTGTTTTACAGTTTGTTCTACACAGCTTCCACAGTACCAATATTGTCATACAGTTATTTACTAAAGGGGCATTCCACTGATTTCACTCATTTAGTTCAGCTCACGAGTCACATGGAGCAGTACTCAGCCCGTGTGAACAGTTGTGTAATGTCTTCGCTGGCTTTTGGGGGGGGGATCTTCCCAAAGTCTGAAAAAATGACTCTGATAACATCATCAGGGTTATTTCGGTTTGAGCTTAGAGACCAAACATTTTATACAGAAATACTTGTATAAATTCACCTCCGAATTGTTTTTTCCTACTTATCAAACAATGAACCAGACTTATAACCCATAATCAGCCTCACACTCTCCCTTAACTACACATCTCCACCCCCGCCCCAGACCGCAGTTAAGATTTGATTGCCTCTGCGAGATGAGAAGTCTTTTAACTTGTCTTTAATAAAAAATGTGATTCATAGTTCTGTGAGCCATAGTTTTAATGTTGGTACTTACTTCTTGATCCAAAATAATAGGATGTTTTTTTGAAATGATAAGTCCATATGCCAGAACAACCAGAGCTCATATTAAGGCGTATAAATAGCACAACATTTCCCAACCTTTTCATGTGTAATTAGCACAGATTTTAAGCTTTTCGCAAGCTTTTCGCATGTCATTTGTACGTCATTCATCTCAGAGTTGATGGTAAAAAAAAACAACAGATCCTCAGTCAGGACAGTTAACTTCAAAATGCTCTTGATTAACAGGCCAGAACTTAAAAACATGGTAATGTTAAAAAAAAAAACCCTTCACTCTAATAGCAATAACCTATAAAGACTTTTAAGACACATAAAAATACTTTGATACTCCAGCCGGTGAAAACAGCCTTCTAGTGTCAAACGATGCACAGTGAAGCTCAATCCTCCAAGTGAAGTAACAATAAGCAAAACACATTTTCGAGTGGAGGGGGGGGGGGCGGCAAGGCAAGTTTATTTATACAGCATATTTCAGCAACAAGGCAATTTAAAGAGCCTTACATAAAACATCAAAAGACGAAGTGCAAAAGAAACATGCTATAAAACATTATAAAAATAAAAAACAGTAATTTAAGAGCGAAGAGAATACAAAATTGAAACAAACTAAAATAGAATGAATCTGGTATAAAATAAAAGTTACAGTGCAGCGTAAGAAATGATTTAATGAAAGGCGGCAGCAAACGGAAAGGTGTTCAGCTGTGATTTAAAAGACGTTAGAGTTGTGGCAGAGCTCCAGTATTCTGTGCATTTGTTCCAGATAAATGGTGCAATAAATGTGAATGCTGCTCCTCCATGATTAGTTTTTATTCTGGGAACAGAGAGCAGACCTGTCCCCGATGACCTGAGAGGTCTGTGTGGTTCAGCAAAAGCTCAGATATGTATTTTGACCCTAAACCATTATGTGATACAAAAGAGGGAGTATTATGAAATAAATGTTTTGACAAAAAGAAAGCCAGTATAAAGACCTATGAACTGGCTGTGATTTGATCCACTTTGTTGGTCTTAGTGAGAACTCGAGCAGCAGCGTTCTGAATAAGCTGCAGCGGTCCAATAGATCTTTCAGAGGGACCTGTGAAGACACCGTTAACA
Source organism: Pholis gunnellus (assembly GCF_910591455.1). NCBI lineage: Eukaryota > Metazoa > Chordata > Actinopteri > Perciformes > Pholidae > Pholis > Pholis gunnellus. The sequence goes on from NC_136532.1 coordinate 20,140,785, forward strand.
TTGTCGACTCACCTGAACGTATGGATACGTTTTTCCAAATCCAGCTGAGACGTCCTTTAATCCTCGATATATTCTTAAGGTGATAGTAGGCTGACTCTGTAATTGTCTTGCAGCTGTTAAAATACACTTTAGAGACCTGACCAATATTTCTGGCGTGGTCTGTCGCTGACTTTTAATCGTTCCTTCTTGGCTCCAAAAGCAATTACCTCATTTTGGTCTTTGTTTAATTGAAGAGAATTCTGGCACATCCAATTGTTGACTTTTTCAATGCATTTACAGAGTGCTTGTATTGGACCATAGTTTCCTGGTGATATGGTTATGTAAGTTATTGTGTCATCTGCATAATTATGGTAACTTCCTTTGTTGTTTTGAGCCAGTGGATGAATATAGATGTTAAAAACAGAAGAGGCCCAATATTGGAGCTTTGGACATCTCTGCATGTCATCTTTGCCTGCTCAGGTGTGTAATTAGCTATAGACACAAAGTAGTCCCTGACCTTTAGTATTCAAACCAGTTAAGAACTGAGCAAGAAAGTCACACCCAGTTTTCCAAGCAATCTACTAATATGTTCTAGTCAATTGTGTCGAAAGCAGCACTGAGATCCAGTTGTACTAAAGCCAGGATTCTGCCACGGTCTGTGTTGAAGTGGATTGAAGAACTTAACAAGAGCAGCACCCGTCCTGTGGTGTGCTTGAAAACCTCATTGGCAAAATCAAAACAGTTGTTTAGTGTGTAAGGGAAAAATAACCTGGAATGGAGTATTTCAATAGCGTTTGTATTGCTGTGTTTTATAGTCCTCTTTCAGGGCTGAACATGTATGATAATTTAGCTGCAGATAAGCAGAAAGTCATGTTTTGAGAATAAACATTAAACATAATACATTAAATATATAAACACACAGATCCCAAGTGTTGTCATGTCAAGAAAAGGCTTCAGACCACCATGCATTTATAAAATCTGATTACTGATATTTTTATGAGACAAAGAAAAATATATAAAAGCTATATTTGGTTAAAGGGTTAAAGGCAATATTGCTGTATCAATACTGTATTGATCGCTCGTGGAACATTTTCTCTGCCATGAAAGCAAGGTACAGAAGGTTTTGAGCCAGTGCCTTGCTCACCGGCTCTTCCGCGGGGCAGGAAGTGGTGAAGAACTCCAATCTAACAATGGTCTCTTTGACAGCCAGCCCACCCTGCCTACCAGCCCCCATTAAAAAAGGACCTCGGAGTGTCTCAGGTCAGACAGGTCGGGAAGCACTTTGCCAAAACAGACCCTCACTTTCCACACAATGAAACGGTCTTAATCAAGCAGTGTAATGGCTGCTGGGGGGCCCCTCGTCTGTGTTGGGGGCCTTGTTTCGAAAGGCTAATGGGCGGAGACCTGTTTGCGTGCCTTTTTTGAAATCCTCCCAGGTCCCTGCTGTGATGCGTACTGCAGAAGTAGGCTAGGGGCGCACGCACGCCGCAGCGCCACACATACACACACAGACACATACACACACACACACACACACACACACACACACACACAGACTGTGTATCCAGTGGAGATTGGCACAGAGACGCAGCGCCACGACCACACCAGTATGTCTGTTTAGTACGGACTACTGCTGAAACTTCTGCGGAGAGAGGCGGATAGACTCATCTAGCCCGTCCCAGATAGTGGATTAAATTCACGCTTTTCTTTTATTTCTTCCCCCTTTTTTCTCTTCCTCCTCCTCCTCCTCCTCCTCCTCCTCCTCCTCCTCTGGTTTCGTGTTACAAAGCCTTGGGAGGGAGTTGCGTGGAGAGCCAGTTCCTCTGTGTAGAAACTGAATGACAGGATCATATGGCTTGATTTGCCTTATAGTCCAACCGTTTGAAAAGAATAGGAGGAGATAAGAAGAGAGAAACTGCGGCCGAATTCATCTGAAATTGATGAGGATGTGGAATAATTTGTAACTCAAATTCTGAAACAAATCCGAGATAACGGAAAAGAAGAGAGGGGGGAAGAACGGGATACTGGATCAGGCGTCAGAGACACACGGAGAGGAAAAGCGCAGGACGCGTTCATTTTAATCATCACCACCATCACCATAACCACAAGGTAAGTTTGTAGCCGTGTATTTGTCGTAATGGTGGTTGCAGTTGCTGTAAAGACTAAAAGTAGGCTAGACGAAGGAAGCAGGGGTAGAAACATCCTGATCCGGAGTCTCCGGGATCTCCAACTGTTGCCATGAAGCCTCCTTTTTCTTGGAAATAGGACTCCGTCAGATACGATACGAGGTCTATACGGGTCATCTGGGTGCTGTAGATTGTCCTTTTTGGGACTCGATGTGATGCAACTTTATCTCTCATTCCGCGCGGTGTAAACACAGCGCACTGCGGTCCGGAGCCGCTGGAAGGGAATCAACTCCGGGGTTTCACCGTAGTCTGTTTATCTACAGCTCCGCAATCACAGCGAGCCCACTGATAAACTATAACGCACAACATCCCGCTGTTCGTGCGCTAACGTGCCATGCGTATGTATGCACCACTTCATGTTTTATGATTTGCATGCGTTGCGTCTATGTCCGGAGTGTTTTGTGGTGCTGAACTTTTAAGCACCTTTAGTAGGCTTGTTGGTGTCTTTCATCTTCGATGGCATCAGTGTAGAATTCCATTGATATTCCTATCTTACTTTTGAGAGCTGTGTTGGCTGCCTGAAAAGAGAAGTTTGTAGTTTCGATGTTGTGTCAAATTATTATACGCTCACATAGAAGCATGAGTCTAGACAGCCTCTTACTGAAAATCATACATACGTATTTTAATAGTTCATGTCTACACAGTAGCTGTAGTGTATAACAAACCCTGCCTACTTCCAGTGCCATCTCTTGAATTGCTGCCTCTATTTCCCCCTTGCTCAGCTGACACTCAAAGAAATAAAGCGCTTATGGTGGCAATATTCCACTAACTTGAGATATTATGTTGAAGTGCTTTTTCCCTTACGCCCCCCTCCTGATTTTTTTGCCTTAATGAAGTAAGTATTAGCTTCAGTTGAGTGATTATTGTAATTACTAAGGAGCAGGAGGAGGAGGAGGAGGAGGAGGGCAGGCGTCCACACTGGACAGTGAGCTAGGATTTGTGTAAAAAGGTGTGGTGGTTTAGGAGGAGGAGTGGGGGGGGGGTCTGCCTTTGCCTTGTCTTTATTTTTTTACAAGCTGGATGGTGCCACTGCCAGTTAGCTCACAGACTGTACAGGGGGAGTGTGGCCCTTCAAAATAAAGACAGTAAGGGTTGTGGGAGAAGTTAATGGAGTCATGTTATTGCCATGTGGGATGGCAGATAACTTTATATGAGCGCTTGAGGATCCACTCTCTGCTTCGATGTTTGCGTTATTTTCCCTCATAAAAGCTTGGAGTATTTCTTTCTTATAAGGTTTGTGGGCAGATTGTTTGGTGTGTTGGTGTGTGTCTTTGTGTCATTTGCAAAGATTAATGTAAGTAATGTAACTGGTAGAATTCAGCGATAAGGTGCTCGTTGACGTTTGCAGTGTAGGGTGATGTAGCGGTGGATGATCCTACCCAAACTCAATTTACTCACCTTTTAATTTGTAAAATCAAGTTCACAAACCTTTAACAATGGACATAATAATGAAATAAATACGCTGAGAAGATTATACAACGCTGGTAGTCTAGTTTGGTTGTTGAAACATTCATCCTGACATCTGCATTATTCCCAGGCACAGAAAAAAGCCTTGAAAATCCAGTTTTATCCAGGGCAGTTGCAACAAAGACACAGACACACACACACACACACACACCACGCTAGCCCTCTGGCCCCAGATGTTAATGCCTCCATTGAGAGAGCCACAGGACTCCTGCCGACTCGATCGCTTCATTGTCGGACAGACAATAGACTCCACATCCTGACAGCTAGCCTCCTTCCCATCTTCCCTCACACACTCCTCATGCTCCTCACACACACACACACACACACACACACAATTAAACAGCACACAGTCAGGAAGACAAAGGACCACATGCATACATGTAAACAGCAATGCTTTTACAGTCGGGTTCAGGCACACATACGTCTCATATAATGGCATTTACATTTTCTGTTGGGGCATTTTAGTACAAGTTAGACAATCCTGTTATTTAGCATGTGAGTGTGTGTTTTTGTGTGCCCCTCTGGGTCTTGTGTTGGACATGTGTTCTTGCTGCCGTTCACTTGCCACAGGGCTGCAACAAACAAGTACTTTCATAAAAGACCAATATTCTGGTTATTTTCTCCAGCGAGCGATGTTTTGTCCATTACATGTCAAAAAGCAAAGAAAAATACCCATCAATGTTTCCAAGTGACAAAGATGACATCTTCAGCTGTCTGAATCACAGCCGTAAGATGTTCAGTTTACTATCATATAAAACAAAGAAAAGCTGCAAATCCTTACATTTGAGAAGCTGGAAAAAGCATTTGTTTAGTATTTGTGTTGAGTCACAGGATGAATCAGTTGTCAAAATAGTTGCTGAGTAATCAATTAATCAAGCAATCACTTCAGCTCAGCCTCGCTATCTTTCTCAGTCTATGCGTTTGCCCATCTTTGTGCATGTGTGCACAAATGTGACATAAACTCTGTTTATGACACCAAAGGGCCAACATTGCATCATAGCCATTACATCGTCAGTGCGCCAGATGTCTCCTGTCTGCTGCGTGTGCTCGTGTTTGTGTGTGTGTTTAATTGCCATCCCTGTGTCACATGCGTCGCATCAGTGCAACGGATACTGTAGCCCACATGGTGAGCAGCTGAATGCACAGTAAACTCCCGTGATGACGCGGTGATTTCTGATAATTCAACACAAAAGCTTTGCATGTCAGGAACACACACGGTGACAATTCAGGCTGTGTTCATGCATAGTGTTGTCGTTTTTTTTCACATCCTCCACTGAGCAACAGTTGATGTGCCAGCTTCCCACAGTAGGCTTTTCTTTTCCTTCAAAATATCCTTTTCATTCCACCAACGATTTCATTCCTTTTCTATCTGCCTTTCTTTCCTTTCAAAACTCTCTGTCCGTAGGAGATTTGCTTTTGTTTTTGCTGTTCCAAACTGCTCTGTGAGTTCCTGCTGAGTTGAAGGGAGTTCACATCTCCGGCCATGCCCTCTCTGTTCTGATGCTGCATGAACAGAATCGGCCCGACTCGTTTTTTTTTCATGCTTCACAGTACGTGTGTGTGTGTGTGTGTGTGTGTGTGTGTGTGTGTGTGTGTTTAAATGTGTGTTTGTATTGAACAGAGATATGGTTCATGGCAGGCCAGATGCAAGGTCTGGAGAGCAGAAGCAGATGGGTCGTGTGTGTGTGTGAGGGTGTGTGTGTGTGTGTGTGTGTGTGTGTGTGTCTGTGTGTGTGCGTGTGTGTGTGCGTGTGCTGGAGGCGAACAAGCGGGAGGCGGGGCTGGGCTGGACAGGCTGATGTTTAGAGAAGAAGGAAGGGAAGAAGCTTGTTTACAAGACCGTCGTGGCAAATGGGCTTTTGCAGGGTAGAGGGTCAAAGTGATACAAACCTTATGTTTTTCATGCTTTCTCTGCGTATGTGCCTGCATAATTATTAATATTAGTTCGTTATCAAGGAGCTATAGAGACAAGGTACTGTGTGTGTGAGAGAGCGAGAAGGTGTGACATGTGCACAGCTGTGGACTCAAAATATCACTGTGACACAAGAACGTAAAAGTCTGGTTCGCTCAATCGCATTCACACACGAACATTAAGGATTTTTACACATTAGCGTATCATTGGCATATTGATCATATTGTGTCCTGTTAATTATTCCTTAATTACTATTATCAACTCGTGGCTTCATTTCAGTGTTGTGGTTTTTGACAAAATTGAGACCAAAAAGCATGAATCTTGTTGTTTCGTCAAATGTTGCCTCTTGTCCTTCCTGCCTTACCGCTGGTGATTATGCCCCTATCTCTGCGATAGGGGCCATCGGACGTAGATAGTTCCATACTACATCTTACATGTAACTACAAACGGTATGTACTACATTGCAATTGGCTTAGTGCAGTTATCATACAAACAAACTAGAGTTTTTGCAAGAAGGAAATGATGCACTACGCACATCCAAGGACAACTATCAAAAGGATTTGAAAGGCCACCGCTAATTTCTCCTCACAAAAAGGGAAAGTACAGTGTTTTTCTCGTGATTTAATACTTCTTAAAATTCTTCCTGGAGCTGTCTAAACACCACCTGCAATTAATTGAATATTTTTTAAGCTGTAGCACCTCGGTTTGTTGGATAAACGTCTTCATTATCCACACACTCAAAAGTCAATCTTTTTATACTATGCATAATAGACTTCATTTACTTTTTCACATTTCTAGTGTGAATACATTACCTGCTAAAAACCTTCTCAGAATCTGCATAATTATGACACAGCAGTGTTACAGTATCAGATTGGGTATTTGCCAGGCATTCCCTTGTTCTGCGCATGTGGTGTGACATTTTCCCAATCTCCGTTGTACTTCTTATCAATGCGACATATGTATCGTCCAAGTACATATGTCGGGTCCACGTTTCCTGATGTTTCTTTATCTGTTGTGCCTTAAGCGCTTCCAGCTCCTCCTGGCTAATTTGTTTACACAAATCTTTGTAATGTCTCAAAGTTGATGCAGCGACGTATCATTTATTGATGTTAAAATGCTACAGAAGGCACTACTAATATAGAACACAAACAAGCCGAAAAACACACACATCACAATGCACAACCTCCAGCCCCTCTCAGTGGCTTCAAAGCCTGTTGAGAAGTTTCCATCAGACATTGAAAACGGATCCAGAGGGTTTTGGCAGCGGCTGTGATTGCCGTTGTTCCGAGACGAGAAGCGTTTTGCTCCTCTGCAACTTAGCCCTCCCCCCCCTGAGCTCTCTGTCTCTCTCTCTCACCCTCTGCCTCTCTCACCCACTTATACACACTTTTTCCCCCCTTCTTCTTCTTCTCTCTCGCTCTTTTCGGCTCAATTCGAGTAGCATAATGAGGTCATTTTTGCATTGCCAAAGTGTAAGCATTACCACTTATGCAGCTCAACTTCAATTGAACAGACAAGTGCATATTCAGCCCGTTGAATGAAAACTACGTAGTAAATCCTCTTGGTGGCTCTAATGGTGATGCCAGCATCCTGAATGCCCCGGAAGCAGCCTCTGGATCTTTCTCTCTTTCTCTCAAAATCAATTCAGTTAAATTAAATGAAGTCATTTTGGCATTATTGTCAAAACTTAATGTTGTCGCGAAAAAGAAAAGCAATATTTCCAAAACAATGGAACACAAGGCAGCAATAAATGTTTGCCACTCTCTATGAATGATGCAGCCCCCCTTTGGGGCAATCAATAAATAAATAATCCCTGAGGGGAGAAAAAAGTGTTTCCAGTAAAGTCAGGCTGGTGGAAAATTCAATATGGTGCATATACTGACGTTCCTGGAGGCAAGTCTGTAGAGCAAGTACAGCTACATGCACCAAATGTTTTCACTCTTGCAATGCGGAAGCTGTGTTTATAATTCTGACCTCTAATTTCCCCCCTTTCGGGCTGATTACTGTAATTAAAAAAAAATCCTAGAAATAGAGTAAGAGTAGAACGGACATTGAATTGTTATAAAATATACAAAAGAATATGGCGGTTGTCCTTAGTTGCTTGGTGACAACACACTCCGTGGGGCCATTCGTCGGTCGGATTGGTTAGTTTGAGGCATGAGGATTGAGAGTGGTTAGGATTAGGGTAAAACTATCAGGGTAAGCCAATCAGAGGCCTTAATGCCTTGTAACTTTATCATTCCACTGCTCATTTTAGTCGTTACTGCAAAATCTCACGTCAGCGAGTCCACGATTTGTCATCAGTTGGTTTAGTTTATATGGAGGTTAGCAATGCATTGCAACACCAATTGCACAAAAATGGACGACGCAGCTCTGGCCATCCTGCTACGTTGTTTTGAATGAGAATGTCCCTTCTACTTCTATATTCTATATCTATTGTCAGAATCCAGTGGTGAGACGCATCAGCCAAATCTAATAATCATAAATGGAGGAACAGATGACATGACATCAATTTCTTTTCTTCAAACAAACAAACTCTTTATCTGCCTTTGTTTGACCCTGGAGGTCTTTAGAAGAAGCTTGGTGGCACTGCTCTGAGTGGCTTGTGTCCGCTGCATTATTTATGAGTAGTTGAATGTGGTGGAGGAAAGCCCTGACCTGCTTGTTTGTTACCAGCTGACCACTGTTGGCCATCTGCTGTCCGCCGATGTCGCTCTCTCTCTCTCTCTCTCTCTTTCTCTCTCACGACATATCACTATGTTGATCTGCTCTCTGTCTATGCTTTTATCAATAACTGGGTTTCCATCCAAGTTTTTATGTAAAATAGGACACATAAAGTTCGAGAGATTGAATTGATTTTTTTTGCCTCCTTGTGATTAAGCTGGGTTCGGGGAGAACAATGTCATAGAAATTGATGACAACTCAGTATTTCAATGAATATGATCATACAGCAGGTTTGACAGTGAGCAATTGTGAAGGTGCTGGTTCCTGTTGTCTGAGGAAACATGTTGCTGAGCTAAGCTAACCCAACTTCTGGCTCCAGATACATATTTAGCATTTGAGGAGAGTGGTAGCAGTCTTCTCGTATAATTCTCGGCACAAAAGCCTTTAAGCATTTTTCCCCAGAAATGTTGAACTATTCTTTTAATGCGTTAACCACTACAGCTTGATCATTTTTTCTTTTCATCTATACAGCAGTATCCATCCATTTAGAGGGTCTTTGGCCATGCAATATGTTTTGATCTTCAAACTGATTCAAAGGCAAACTCAGGGAGAGAAGTCTTCATCATATTTGATACTTGTCCAGTCATTTCCTCTTCAGATAGCAGCTGCACTCTTCGTTCCTGTTTCATCCAGCCCATCCTGGCCGTGGTTGAAATTGTAAAGCTAGATCGGGATCGAGATGTTAATATGCTCGGCCAAAAACCTTTGTCAGCGAGCCAACTGTGTTTTGGGGGCGCCGTGAAAGGTATTTAGAATGTTTTCTGAGGCCCCCGATGCGCCTCTTCGTCGGTTGCGTGTTGTTTTGTTTGTCCCGACTCAGCAGATGTTTTCTGGCTCAGTCGTCTGCGCTGTGTTTTGTGTACAGAGGACCGCCGGAATTGTTCCCTTTTTTTTTGTTATTCTGGTTTTGGTGACACGTCAAAGCTGTTTGGACCCAGTTTGAATGCAGAGGTTCCTATTGTTTACTGTCAGTGGTACAACAATGCTATGTTTGTGTGTGTGTGTGTGTGTGTGTGTGTGTGTGTGTGTGTGTGTGTGTGTGTGTGTGTGTGTGTGTGTGTCTGTGTGTGTACTTTGCATAGAGTAAATGCCTATGCATATTTAGCTCTTCCTTCTTGCTGTTTTCATGCATTGTTTCCTGGGTGTATGCAAATGAGTATGAATACCCAACAAAAGATAACAGTAAAAAATAGCAGCTCATGGACTGGATATCTGCGAATGATTGTGTTAATGTGTGTGTGTGTGTGTGTGTGTGTGTGTGTGGCTGATGCAGATGCAGTGGGCTTTAGGGGGTATGTAGGCCCCTACCCTCCTCTTCCCCTTGCTAACCAGAGCATGGTAGTTTGTTTTTATGACAGCCTTTTTTGGCATTGTTCTGGTCCGATAGAGCTCGCCCTCCCTACCGTGGGACTGGCCGTTAGTGGGCAGGAAGTGCCGGGAGAGCCCAGCTTGAGCCTACACACACACACACACAAACACACACATACATACTGTATTGCAGACTCCAGCACATCCAGCCCCTCCTAAGCTATCGCCCCACACTCACACATAAAGTTTTGAAAGGACAATAAAAAGTTGCCCTGCGGCTCGCAGGCTGGTAAGCTGCAGCTTATCCAGGAAGGAGCTGCAGCCGGGCTAATGGCTCACTCCAGGGTAGGCACTCCAGAGGGGCCGTAGCAGGCTTATCGGAAGCAGGAGGGCCCCTACATGGCCGCTCTTTTAGAGCTCAGCTGAGCTAGCGTTTGGGAGTAGCTTAGCTTTTGTAGCTGTTGGGAGACTGAGAGCTGCTCTTGCTTGCGTCGCGAAGTGTTTCTCTCGTGTCATCTTGGTCCTGTTGGAAAGTCAAAGTTAGTCGTTAGCCCTCCTAAATGAAAACGTAGATGTTTACCCAGTGTAGCACCTCTAATTGGAAATTGAAAGTTAACTTAGCGTTGCACTTCCTAATGGAACCTCGGCCCATCAAGTCTATGCTACCCTTTTTTGTTGAAAAATCAATGCTAGACCTGTGTTGCTTTTACGACCAAGTAAGTATTCCTTTCCAGTACCATGGGTCCCTTTTGGCAAGTGTGAAGAGGATGCCGGACAATGTGTGAAATACTGTTTCATTGGAGATGTCTCAGTAAAGACCCAGCATGATTTGTAGAAAACGATTGAAAGTGCGATAAAGAGGAGTGAGACGCCTTGTTCCCTGACCAATCAGGTTCTTTCTTCATGGAACCTTTTTGACGACTGCATTATCTAAACTCATGAGTCACTGCTCCTTTTCTTCACATACGATGTTTCCAGCAGCTGCCAACTGTGCTGCAGCAAGGTAACTTTTTTGCTGTTGCCTGCTATGAAAGATTTGTTCATTTTCTTTGCCTGGAATGAAAAGTAAAAACAGGCAGCACAGTATCATGCCACAACATCCTGAACCGTTTGTTTTCGTTGACGTTGCCACCTCCGCACCAAATTGTCTGCTTTGCATATTGCCCACGATAGATGGGATGAGGTCCTGCAGACATAAAGAATACCACATTGAGTAAATACTCAGAGTTAATGTGGAGATCAGACTTTGATCCTGATATGGACAGCATCTTCATACCCAGTGGTGCTATAATGTCAAAAAGCAGTGCTAGCTGCACGGCCTACCTTCACAGTAGGAGCTGCCCAGTACAACCAGAGCCTTCTCTTGGGGGCCACTGAGCAGATCCAATGGGGCAGTTTAGGGTGAATCCTTAAATAACCAATTGTCATTTGGTGGTCTGCTTAAACAAATTGACTATTTTATTTTGCAATGAATGTGGACATGAAGTTTGCAAGAATTGATTGCGTTGTTGAGTTGAGTTTTATACTCTACTGTGCATTGTACTAGGAGTTTTTCTCAACAGAGTTTTTATTTTTTTATAACCGCAACAGCCTTAAAACCTATCTGGCAATCTGTGAAAGTTCTACATGGTGTCAGCCTTCCACAAGATGTATGGTTGATGGTAAAAAGTGCTTGATTGCTCAAGGGTTCTTCAGCAATGTTGGGAGCCACTCAGAGTTAAGGCATAGATCCTACGCATATAGCCACCGTAGCTACACAGTACATACATTTTGGTTTTCTTATCAACTATACATATCTGTGGTATCTACAGTGGGACTTCATTCAATCACATTCTCCCCGTCTGCTCCTAGACACTTTTATCAAAAACGTCACTTCTAGCAAAGCACAATGCTTACTTGTTAGTGCTAGCTCTGGTTAGCACCTTAATGGGCCTCAGCTGGAGCCCAGCACGATAGGATCTCCTTTGAGCTCAACTGTATTAGCAGCTGCAGCTGTAATAGTCCTGTTGATGAGGTGTTGGTCTAAACTTGTGTGTTTGGGAGGGCGTGATATAAGCCTCTTTTCGACCGCAGGAAGCTTCCCAAGGGACTAGGAACCTTCTCAGGAATTAATTGCGTGTCGATCGCAGGGACCACGGTCTCGATTAGGTTCTGGGGGACATTAAGGCACCAGTCAGGGGGTAGTACTTTCTGAAAGTACAAGAACCTTCAGGGAAGGGTTTGCAGGGATGACTGTGATTGGCCCAAGACACACAGCGCCACCGCTTCAACTCGTGAACCACTTCATTCATAAAACGAGGAAGTACTCTGTATCGATTTAGGGCCGTTTTAGGACGAGGGGGATGGGGGGTATTTCTCCAGATGATTTACTGTGGAGACAGACACTCTTAGTTTCATTTTTATCCTCAGCATTACATTCATTACGTCCTACAGGCATCATTAAACACTATGCAGCAGCAAATGTCGTCGCAGTGAGGCCAAACCAAGGGATGTCTGTTTTCAACGGGTTTTTTAGATGAAGCGGGCGGTCCCACTGAACTGCACGCTGCTGAGTGTCTTCACCCCAGCGACCGCCAGCCGCCCTCCTTAGTCTCCAGGTGTATAGACCGCTATGGAAACGCAGACAACAGTGGCATGAAGGAACCTTTCAGTTCTTTCAAATGCAGTCCAGGGACAGAGTATATTTCTGCCCCCTCACCCGCCCCTATCCTGCTCCAGACTCACCTTTGACCCCCCCGGCTGGCTGCACTCCCCCCTCTTATGCTGCTCTTTTCCAGGCCACTGCTCTCTGCATGATGTCTGGCTGTCTGAAGAGAGGGATGGAAAGAGAGAAAAAGTAAGAATTGCTCAATGGATGAGGCCACAGCAATATGACAGAAAGGAGGAGAAAGACGGGCATTGGGAAGCGTTGACGAGAGGGGAAAAAATAGAGAAAAGTATATGGGTTGCCAGGTTTGGTCCACTCCTAGAGAGAGAGACAGAGATTGGAAAGCGAGAAAAAGCCAGCCTGCCCAGACAACAGCCCTGAGAAACCAAGATAAGAGTCGACCAGCAGTCAACAATTACACCATCCATTTCAAACCTGGCTTTCACCTTCTTCTCTCGCTCTCTCTTTCAATCTTTCTCACTCTTATTCTCTTTTCTCCCCTTTTATCTCAACTGCCGTGCTCCCGCTGTATTTTTGTAATAGACTTCTCCACATGCAGCCTGTTACACTCGCACACTTACACATATACTGTTTAACGCTCTGACACACGCATGCACGCACACATTCATGCTTTCCAAGCATAAATTAGGTACTTCATTTACTCTATTTGAGTAAAATCATTTTGTGCTAGTTCATTCTTCTACTCCATTACATTTACAGTTAGAGGGAATTATTGTAATAATACTAAATATACCTGTTAATCCACCAATCAACAGATTGGAGGTTAGGTTTTTACATACAATGTTCTCGAGCTTGAGACTGGCAGGGCTTTAGCTAGTCAATGTTGTTGCATTGAATGTCATTATGATGCGTTCAAGCTCTATTCAATAAAAATGAGTACTAGGTGGAGGTAAATTCTAACTTTCTCATGATGTGTGCAGATGTAATCTTGTAAAATTTGGTTTTTGGTAAGAAACCCAAATAAATACAGTTGTTTGAAGGTGATATTTTGACATTAAAATAAAAAGGATAGAGACGGAATTATAACCTATTTTAACTTCCTAACACTAGCTACCTAACACTTGTTTTTTAACTGTGGTCTTAAATTGAGTATCAAGAATAATGTAATCTCTCTGTTATTGGTATAGACTCCTACATACCTGGTATCGTGATGTCCCTACCCTTGACACTGTTCACTTGCTGAGCAGAGGCATACGTTCTGGTAGTCGCCGATAGGCAATAAACCTACAGGCAGCTACCAGAACAAACATACCCTGTTGATCTGGCTAAGTCAGTCAAGAAGGGGTTCAGTGAGCAGAGACAATTGTTGCTTTCTACTTTTACTTGAGGATCTAAAAAAAGCGAAAGGGTCTGAATCTTTCTTTTTTTCACTTCTCTCTCAAACACACTCATATTGTTCAAAAGTGCAGACAAATATGGAAGGCCACTTGCATTTTCTCAGAAACACTTACCTGTACTAACACATTCACACGTTGAGTGCCAAACGTACGCATTTTATAAACACACACACACACACACACACTTACTGTACACTCACACTGTCTCTATATTCTCTCTCACTCTGTTGGCATATGGAACAGTTTATCTTGCAGAGTTTTCCTTTTTTTCGTACCTATTAGGAACACCAGGGAGGAGAGGAAGGCAAACTCTTTATTATGATTTTTTCGCCTGAGGTAAGACCAGCCAAGGAGAACAGAGACACACACACACACACACACACACAACCCCCCCCCCCCCCACCCCCGCTTCTACGCGTCAAAAAAATCAATAACACGTCTCTTTTTTTAAAAAGCCTGAAAACTAATGTAAAGAGACAGTGGGGGAGTGAGAGAGTGATGCTCATGAACCCCACCAACACACATACACACTTACTCTCTTTCCATCATACTCACTTTATCTGCTGACTGTGCGTTTTTCTTCTATTCTGTCCATCAGAAAATAGCTATAGATAGATAGATAGATAGATAGATAGATAGATAGATAGATAGATAGATAGATAGATAGATAGATAGATAGATGGATATATATAAATAAATGGGAGACGCAGTACAGTAAAGTAGTAAAAGCAAGTGTGAGTCGTGTCAAATTGAGGCGACTGAGTTAAATCGCCCTCCCTTTTTATAATTCATTGAACGTCCATCCTCCGTCGCTCCATCACCCCATCCATCCTGTCCTCTCATATCTCTGCGGCTGAACAGCTCTGCTTTGTGTACCAGGATTAAATTCCTCAAATTTGTCTTTCACTCCCTGTGGGAGAGGACCATGCTTTTTAATTAATTGATTTTGAAATTAAGTTAGCTGCTCTCTGTGTGTGCGCGCATGGGTGTGTGTGTCTGTGTGGTGAACAGGGCGTGTGTGTGTGTGTGTGTTTGTGTGTGTGGTTGTGGCGAAGTGTTTCTTTCTCTCTTTCCCCAACGCTTAGCTCGGTAGTGGAGGGGTGGGGCTGGGTGTTTGGCCGAGTGTGTGCCTGTATTCATATATCTGTGCTTTTTGAGATCATCTGTATTCTGAGAAGCTGCAGAAATGTAAAAAAAAAAGATTAACATGTGGTTTTATAGGGTTATGTTCTGGTCTATTTCAATTTCTTTACACTTTTGTTTTTGAACAGATAGTGAGCTGTAGACATTCTGGTAGGTTGGATTTTGTTACCTTTGGACAGAGCCAGGCTACATGTTTCCCCCTGTTTACAGCCTTAATGCTAAGCTAAGATAATCAACTGCTGGCTGTCAATTTTTCTCAGCAAGAAAGCAAATTTCTTTCCAAAATGTCAAACTATACACTTAAAAAAATGTGTGTAAGTAGAAAGAGACAAAGTGCATGCGTTTTATGTGTGTGTGCCAAAAAAAAAAAGGACCAGGAGTTGAGCACAAAGTACCGAGGAGGCATAAAAGGGAAAGTGCTCAATATGAAAGTGTTGGCTGAAATGATAAGAAAAACAGAGATGACCAGAGATGCAACAATCGATTGGCAACCGCCCCTTTTGCAGCTGATCAGCTATGACCGGAGACTGGTCGATAAGTCTTCTATTTCCATTTTCTGCTGGTTACATTTACACACGCATGATCATTTCATGTCGGCACAGACAGTAACGTCACAGCAACACACGCACACAACATTCACCAGCGTGTAAGTGTTTCAGCGTGACTGAGGAAGATATAAAACTCACAATATGTTTTCACTGCAACAAAAGGTTTATTTATATTGTTACCCTGCAACACATCACCGTCATAATGACACACCATCGCAGTTTTTGGGAATACATGCAACAGCCACAGTTGCTGCTGCAGGATTACTGGTGTTGTGGACAGATTCAGACTTGACAAACAGTGCTGAGCCGCTGTGATAAATGGTAATCAGAGCCAACATGAAAAAAAGCTTCCCTCAGAGTAATTACATGCTTCTACATCCCTTCACCAAACCACTTCACCTGTTGGACCGATTTGTCTTTTTCCCAACCAACACCGACCTGCTAAACAATGGAGCTCCTCCAGTAGTTTTTTTTACTCCAGCTGCTAAAGTTTGTTGTTGATAAGTAGTAACGTCCGTCCTAATCTATGCCATTTTACAGTGCAGAAAATGTCTACATTTGCAGGCCTTTACTCACCGAGGGAGTATATATATAATTTAAATATTTATATATACATGTAACATTATAACTGTCATTTTGTCGTGAGTACTTTAACACAGAACGTGAATATTATGCGTCACAATGCATTTCTATTTTTGTGAAGCACAAGCACAAAGTAGCAGAGTATCAGGTGTCTTTTTGCACAAGTTAGCGAACCGTAGTAAATGCACGGAGTGGAAGAGAAAAAGCCAATAGCAGCTGAATGAATCTCTTCATCCTCACTCAGCCCATTCTGACAAAACAAATCTGGAATATAAAATCATAAGCAGGCAAGTCACTTAATGTTTGGGTTGTGCCGGGTAACTTTTAGACGCGTCTGTGTGAGTTTTCACACTCCTTCATAATCATCAACCAGTGTGAGGGTGTGAGTTCTGTGCGTTACTGTGTGAGTTCTCTCTTCTGCAGCTGCGTGGACGCTCGCTTTGTTCAACAGAGCTGCTGTTGTTGCTGAACGTCTCTCACAAAACCGCCCCTCTCTAGAGCTGCGTTTGCCAGCGCAGCATGCTGCCTCAGCGCTCATAGCGTGAAGGGTTGCGTTGCTCATCAGCGGGCCGCATTGTAGCCTATGCGTCACTGCGCTGGTGCTGGATCTGCTGCATGCCGTCAGGCCCCTCGTCGTCTGTCGCAGTGTGTGTTTCTTTGTCTGTGTTTAAGTGTGTGTGTGTGTGTCTATCTGTTTTTTTGTGTCTGTGCCGTTGCTTTGTGTCTCTGAGTCAGTGTGGCTGTTTCTTTGTGTCTGCATCTTTGTGTGCGTGTGGTAACCTGTGTGCATCTTTATCTCTTTGTGTCTGAATGTGTGTGCGTTTGTGTGTTTGAGGGTGTGCCTTTGTCTAAGTGCTTTGTGTCTGTGTCTTCTTTCGTCTTATTAATTATATATATATATATATATATATCTGCTTACTGTGTGTGTCTCTGTATTTGTGTGTGTGTGTGTGTGTGTGTGTGTGTGTGTGTGTGTTACCACAGCTGTATGACAGACAGAGCTCCTGCTAGACTTTATTAACAACATTTACTAGAAACTCTGCTGGGTTTGTCTAAGCTGAGAGATTAAGATGTGCGCACACACACACACAGACACACACTGACGAGACTGACTCACCAAGGCACCGGCAGTTTGGGAAAGAGAGGCAATGCATGTGTGTGCGTTTTTGTGAGTTTGTGTGTGTGTGTGGGGGCGAGCTTCGACAAACACATGCGCTGTAGCATTCCGCCACATTCATACACAGTGCGTTCTCACATTTTCTTGTACTGTCATACATACTGCGTCACGCCTCCCACACGCAAACACACACTTTTGAATTCGCTAAAACACACACACACACACACACACACACACACACACACACACACACACACACACAGGCAGTTTTAAATTAGTATGAAAACATCAGATTTTTGCAGTTTTGATGTGTGTGTCTCTTCTCACCTGAATTGTAGAACAAAGTGCCTCATTCACATACCTTACGCACACACACAAACACACACAAACTCTCAAACACCTGAGAAAGAGATCCAGGGGGTTGTTACTAAACTATGAAGACATCAATGTGTATCTCTGTGTGTGTGTGTGTGTGTCTGTGTCTGTGTCTGTGTGTGTGTGTGTATGTGTGTGTGTGTGTGTGTGTGTGTGTGTGTGTTTGCTCCCTGGTGCAGTGGCAGCAGTTGGAGTGGGTATATCGAATTATTGGCAAAGGGAAGGTGGGATTGGATTCCCCATCACTCATTTAAATGGAGAAGTTGCAAAGGTAGACACTTTTCAGGCCTGAGGGAGAGAAAGATTCAAGGAGAAACAAACTGAAAAAGATAAAGGAATAGAGAGAGTGACATAGACATGAAAAGACATCATTCTCATGTTTGTGCGTTGAGTATGGAGCCGGAGTCTGCAAACGATAAACCAAGCTTAGCATAAAGACCGTAAACAGGCGGGAATCAGCAATCTTGGCTGAAGTAAAAGAAAAAACATAGAACATATGCCTTCTAATACTGCTCGGGTTCTTTCATTAAAACACATGCTATTTGATTAAACCTATAGAGAAACAGAAATGTAGAAACAACAGGTTGTGGTTTCTTTGAGGAATTACATACTGGAAGTATTTCTTGCTTGACAGCAGAATGGTGCGATGACTGTGCCCAACATACTAAAGTATTGTTGTCACATTTGGGTTGCCAGTCAGGTAACACAAATCTGTTTTCACCAACCATATCTGGCAACCCACCATATATCCAGAGGTGTTGCACAAAAGTATGTGGTGAATGTACAACTCGTTTTTTCCTCAAGAAATAGTTTCAGCATGTGATAAAACCATATTTCTGGTATTGTGCAGATTAAACAAAGATGATACAACGTGAACAATCTGTGGTATGTTTATTTTTTTCAAAGCCAGATTAGATGTTTTCTTCTGCTTTCTGTCTTTATGCTAAGCTAGGCTTAACACATCCCAGCTCCAGCCCGGCCCTTAACAATATTCTCGAAAGTTTGTGTTTCACGAAAGGAAGCAAATAAGCGTGTTTCTCCAACTATTGAACTATTTATTTGTAGCAGTGGTTTGAAATTTTGGGAAATACTTGTCGCCCAGGACGTCTCTGCTCATAGTCCCACCCATAACCCCCTGTAAATCTGCAAATTGTTGTCTATGCATATGTATCTTGTTTGGATTCAACCACATTATCACTTTAAGTCAGGCTAGTTTTTTCCCTTTGCTTTCAGTCTTTACGATAAGCTAACTGTCTCTTGGCTGTTGCTTCGTATTCGGCGTACAGACATGAAAGTGGCGTCAATGTTTTCAGAACTCTTTGAAAGAAAAGCTAAAAGGTGTATTCCCCAAAATGTCGTATTATTCCTTCAAAGAAAAGTGACTGAATTGAGACAGAGAGACAATGTCAGGCAGCTAAATAGACTGGTGGGGGGGGGCAGAGAGAAAGTCAGAAAGTGCCAGACAGACCTAAGAGAAAGAGAGAGGCTGAAATAAATGAAAGAATAGAGAAAACTCATATAGAGCGAATGGGAGCCGGAGAAGTGTCTGAGATGATGAAAGAGAATCAAAAAAAGTGAGATAGAGTGATGCAGACAGGAATAGGAAAGCGGCAAATACTGCAGATAAAAAAGACAGAGGCAGAGAGTGTGATCGTTGTCGTCAGCAGCTCTCTGACTTCTGCTCGTTGACCACAGGCCTCCTCTGCACCTCATTTATTGTCAGACTTTATTTGATTTCTTTGTACCGCTGTCATTTTCCCCCCTCCCTGTTTGCCACCCAGACACCCTGCCGCTTTTGTTTTTCCATTGCAGCAACAAAATGGCCTAGTTCTTTCCTCTAACCTTGACTTAAAGGGCCAGGGAACGCTCTTTCCCTCTTTTACGGAGCTTTTGTTGAGTTGCGCTTTTTGAGTATTTTTCATATATATCTTCCGTTACTGTTGATCAAAGTGCTGCGGTCAGTTTAAAGAATCTGTTTAGCTCCGTGACTTTTATTTTTGAAATTTGTGAATTTTGGAACATGTTTTATTCAAGCATCTCAGTATGTGTCCAAATTTTGAGGTAATCCCATGAACAAAATAAGGAGATGTTTCTTGAATTCGACACATCCTTTTCAGAGATACCAATATGTATTTGCATGCTGCCAGCCTGTGTAAACAGTCGGCCCACCGCTGGGTTTGGTTCTGGGCAGATGTGGCTTCAATTTGCCTGACTGAAGACATTTTTTCCATCTCAAATTGACTGCTGAGCTTTTGATTCGAGGGCTGACAGCATGTGTCGGCTACCAGTGAGATTTGCATTCATTCGGAGGCAGGTTTGTTTATGCTGATATTATTCAAAATGGTCTGCAATTAGTGACAGTTGATGGAAAGTTGAAAAAGCTCCCCAGTGACAAAGCTGCATGTGATGACAGTTTGTGTGAATAGATTACGGGTTCTAAAAGCTGATCTTTAGGTTTTGGTTAGAATAATATCAAGCTGATTTTATTGAGTCTCCATCTGTGATTGTGATGTAGATGAAATAATGATTTTCCTCTGCAGCTTTTGCTCTGTCAGCCTGTAAAAGCCTGCAGTGAGACTTGCCCTAAGAAGCTTTCAACCCACCTTAAAGAATTCTGTTTGTACGTTTTTTTATTGGACGTCACATGTGTACGGTGTAAAAGCAGCTTCAGAGAGTTTTACACCCCCCCAAGAAAGCTCTGAATCAATGTTGTTCTTTAGCTATTGTTACACGTCTCAATCCTGAATATGTAGCTGAAGTGCAGACAATCTCAACCTTTTAAAAATCAAACTCAAACTCCATTACCCTTTCCCACTCCTACTTGAAAGAGGGAATTAATCCTCACAACATTACGGGGCGAGCATTCTGCCCATATCGAACGGCCAGCAACTGCATTTAACAGGTAGCATTACACTTCAGCTCGGTTTCTCACTGTCCATTACCACATCATTGATTCCAGTAAGGCTCACATTGGAATTGGATAAGATGTAAGTGAGCCGGTTTGAGTGGAGAGTTTCACCTCGTGTCCACCGGTCCTGACAGTTTAAAGCGCATCGAGCGCTTGGCTCCTGGCCCGCTGTGATCTCATGACGAGGTGATATAATCCTTGTTGGTCATGGTGTCTGGGCTGCCAGTTGTTTACCATTTAGTGAGCCGCAGAACACCGAGAGGAATATAAATGCCTGGCGTCTAATCCCTTCTATTTTAGAACAATCATTGAGTTGACGTCTATATGTGTATGTAAGAATATATGTAAGCATATGGTGTGATAGCAAATGGTGTCTCCCTCAAGAGCCTGAGGACACTTCCGTTCTTCTCTTTGTGTGGGATAGCATCACAAGGCGGACGCACACTGTAAAAATAGCGTTTTGGGATGTCCCAGGGCTTCAGAGGATCTAAACTTCATAAATTCAACGACACAGTGTGCTCAAACCCAGCTGGCCACGTTTGTGTTCCGTACCCTCGCTGTCTTTGCCATCGCTCCACTCCGCGGCAACCAGAAGAAGCACAGATACCATAAAACAGCTTCGTTGAGGTGGAAAAAGAAATTGCTTTTTAACCGAATGTTAAATGCAGCCGAACCAGAGCGAATGGTGAAATTCACCAGCTGTTCTGCATTTACTGATCAAGACGATCCACTGATGTTGAAGTGTGTCACATGTTCTGCCCCTGAGCTCCCTTGAAGAAATGTCCTGGTTTATAATTTAACCTCTCACAGAATGTACATCATGTAATATATAACTTATTATTATTATGATTATTACGATTATACAACAGGAAAAAATTCTGTGTTTCATGGTGGGATTCACGTGAGTGATTATTCAGTTCCTACAGTTTTGATTTGTTTGTTCTACTTGAGCTTCGCTGTAGCAAACACTCTGAGTTATGTAATTCATTCCCGGGAAGAATCCTCTGGAACAAGCAGCATCATGGGATGTACTGTGTCTTGTATTTGGCAGCAGCAACAGCAGTTTGTTTGGAATAACTTGAAGAAGACGCATCTCGTTTAGTGACAGCCGCAGTGGCTTAAAAAAGGAAAAGAGTGCCACCTACAGAAGCTTATACTTCAATAGCACATCGAAGGAAAAAAAAAAATATCATGTCAGCTAACGGTTCTACTTCAGCAGGATCCTTCTTTTGGCATTAGCACTGCATGGAAAAAAACACACAACCCCTTCATTCATTTAAATGAGAAAACTGCTGTGACACAGCGGGGGTCTGGACGCAGAGGGCTCCAGTAAAACGACAAAGATGAAGGGTTTACCCGGCAAAAAAGATGAACCAGGCTCTTCCAGACTGCCGGGTTGAAGAGGGAGCTTAACCTGAAGGCAGCACTCTTGATTTACAGGTCGATTTGTGTCCCAGACTTGTGTAGATACAGAAAGCTCAAGCTTGTAGAATATAAACTACTGAAATTAGTTTACTTAGCTGCCTAGCTGTTTTCATCAGCAAACATAAGGGACAGACTTAGTCCAAAGCAAATGACGGTTCTGTTTACATGCTGTTTGAGATACGTAGACGTGATCCATCAGAAAGAACTCGAGGACGTTGTTGTTTGTGAGAAGGGCTGCTGTGCTTTGCCTGCTGCTGCTGCTGCTGCTCGCTCATAAGCAGATGCACTCTTTCATACTCTTTGATGCAGATTTGAGCTCCCTTCCTCTAGCTCCTCTTCCTCCGACTCCCTCACACACACTCAACACACACCTTTCCTCCTCCCTTAGGCATGCCTTGCAGAAAGCCATCCCTCTCCTCTCCTGTCAGTGGGAACAAATGAGCCGGGGCATGCTTCTTAGTGTGTCGGTGCGAGTGCGTCTCCTCTGGCCTTCCTCTCTTTTTGCTTCCCCCAAAAACACAAACACAGAAAGAGACTCACACACATTATACACACACACACACACACACACACACACACACACACACCTGTTCTGCACTGTTACCCTCTGACAGATCACTGACATGCCATGTCTAGGCCATCCTGCACTGTGTGTGTGTGTGTGTGTGTGTGTGTGTGTGTGTGTGTGTGTGTGCGTGGCGTGTGTGTGTGTGGTTACAAACACCCACCCACCCCCTACTGTGTCAGTCTGGCAATTGGCATTTCTCAAGGAGCTGAGGGAGGAAGGGAGTGTGGGGTAAGGATGAAGGGTGGGTGAGGGCCTTGATGTGAGTGTGTTTGTTGTCAGAGGGTTTATTAATAAAGATGACCTCAGCCAGAGTTGCTTTTTCCTTTATTTCTTTTTTTCCCTCTTTGTGGCTCCTATTTAGAGAAGAATAGTTAGATGTTTATGTATTTATACATGAATTTCAACGCCTTCTCCTGTCTTCTCTCGTTCTCCTTTGTCATCTTGTGGCAACAGTCTGAGGTTGTTGCACTCTGTCTGCTCAGGCTCGTAATGCGTCTTTGCGTGCATGCAGTCTCATCTATGTGTGTGTGTGTGTGTAACAGGGATAATCTGTCTTGATATAACTCCTTTGTGTCTCAGTGTACGTGGATGTGATTATGTGCTTCATTATGTCGGGCTAAGCAGGTTGAGTCCACTGTGTGCGTGTGTGTGGACGTCGGTTACCTGCTGTGTGTGTTATAGAACAGATGTCCTCCTCACAAGAATAGGAAGATGAGTAATTTCCTTCAAAGTGCAGGGTATTTCTGCCTGTCATCACTATGACAGCTTCTCCAGCATTTTCACTAGATACTACCAAGTTGTAATGCAGTTTTCATGCAAGAGCACTTTAGAACTGTGGTAAACACGAGGAAAACCCAAAATATCTCCATGGCCCATTACTGTATCACTAGAGGGAGAAAATATGTGCTTGTAATTTGGGTGAACTGATGCTTAAAAGATAGAATTAGGATTAGCAAAAGGGTGAGTATGATAGACTGTATGTGGAGTCAGGTGAGGCTGAGGCAGACATGGTCAGCAGTGGAAGGTGATATCATTTGTTTAGCTGTCGAGCTCCCCTTTGTATCGGCCCCCCAAGGCTGGAGCTGCCGCCTGAGTGGGACAGCAAGCCCAGCGATGGGCCCCCAGGGGTCCTGGCAGTTACCATGGAGGGGGAGGGTGGCCCTCATTTTGCCCTCTGTCTGCCTCAGCGCGATGAACACAGAGGCCATTAGGGACAGGACCCTCCTGCAGCCTGGGAGAGCCACGTAATGAGATAATGCATGGAGCTCCCGCTGTTGCTGTCAGACACACACACATCCACACACACATCCACACACACACACACACTCAGAGGACAGATGCAAGTATGCACATGTGGGCATATTAAGCTTCACAAACATGTGTATCACCCAACGGAAATATGCATGTGGTGGATGAACACACCTGCTAACAGGAGTAGATGCGTGAATTGATCCACGTTCACATATATTAACCTTTCTCTCCGTCAATAATCCTCCACCCATGTAGGGTTCCCTGGCTATTTGCTATTTCAGCTGCGGCTCCGACCCTCAGCCAGATACATTTTGTTGGACAGACGGCAGCCACACTGAGAGGAAAGCTAATGAAACAGGATATCCCTGCCTCTGGTTATTCCACAGGAGAAGAAGAAGAAAAATCGCTCTCGCTTTGACCTTGAATGAGTCTATAATATCAGAGTATGCAGAGAACTGGCTGTGTGTTTACCCGGTGTACTGATTCACTGGCAGGCATCATTGTTCTTCAGGGCCCACGCGAGACCTGAAATGCTGCGTACTCCCCCGCAGTGGTTCAGGGTCTCCTTCAAGGAGACACTGAGTCATAGAAGGTTGGTCGTCTTTGGAGAGTTTAATCACATAAGTCAGGACCCACGCTGTGAAATTACAAACGGAAAACATTAAACTTTTTAAAGTATACTTTTAATGGATGCTTCTTCTCTCCTGCATTTAAAGGTGTCTTTCTCTAACAGGTCAGAATGCCATGAAACTTAACTGTTGCATAAATGGGTGTCGACCCGCAACCAAAGAAGCATCGAATGTTAGTATGTGAAGGTATTTGTTAACGGCAGAGAAACGGCATCAACGGGAAATGGAGGCTTAAAAGAAATAAAGAGATGTGCTCGTGTCTTTTTAGTTTATCCACATTCAAGCTCAATTTCACCACTCAGTCATGTGACTTTGCTTTGAAACATAAATGACCAAAACATACAGAATCAACATTAGGATCCACTTATCAAAATATTATTTGCAAAGTACAATATTCCCCTTACCTATTAATAGATAGTGAGGGTTCAATCTCCATATTTCAGTGGAAAAAGTTGAACTTAAAGGGTAACTTCTGTATTTTCCCATGGTGTTGTGGGTACTAACGGGGACAACAATGTTGTATTGAGCGAGCGTAGAGCATTGACTTTGCAGAGAAAAAAACGGTTTGTTATTGTGACTAACCAAGTCTTGCTCGTTCTGAAATCTTGCGACCTTGTCCACTTTGTTGAAATCAGCCAAATATTTAACAATGACATTGGAAATCTTGAAATAAGCCTCAGCCAAGATTTCTGTTCTCCACAAGAAACTCAAGAAAACACATGAAACGCTCCACTGTTGTCTTCCGGCAACAGGTAACGATTTCACAACGACACTGAAAATAGTATTTGAGTCAGAGGTAAAATTATCTCAGACCTCAATAACTCTATTTTTTTATTTGTTATATGTGGCTCGTGGTCAGCGTGGCAAGCTGTGAACATATCCATGATATATTAGGAACACTTTTTTCACACATTTTGCAACATTTGCGTTCATTTGGAGTCATGTTTCAGGTCCAGTATTCATTCTCTCTGTAGCTCTGTTTTGGTCTCCACAAAAGAAAGAAAGCTCTTTAGCTGCTAAATGCTCCTCCTATGTTCTCAGTAGCCTGTTGCTAACTGTGTGTGTGTCTGCTGTTTGGCGCTGGGTACCATGGGTTTAGCAGAGCTTAAAATAGCTGCCTGCTGAAAACAGAGGGGATGAGACCTGTAAGAGTGAACCAATAAAATATAGTTGACGGCAGCGCGTTTTCAGCATTCACATCACTATCTGACATTTCACAAGATGAAAAAGTTTGACTTGTGTTTTGACACCCATAAAGAGCGTGCTGTGAGAAAAGCAGGAATCCAGAGTGAAAGTGGTCCCGTGAAAAGGCCTGTGTAGGGCGCCTCAGCAGGACGGATTTGTCCGGCTTTACTCCTTTATGAGACAAATATTGGGATAAATCTCCTCACCAGCCCGGGCCTTGTTGTGAAAAGGCCAGGGCCCAAGTCAGTGCTTTACCGTCACATCCTCCCTCTTATGTAAACAGATGTCTCATACAACACACACACACTCATTTTTCATGCACACCTTAAAAGTCAAAAATACTTCTACTAATTCAGTTGAATGCACTCTCTGCCCTTATGTGGTGATGTCATCTCTTTTAACTTTCAAAACAGATGTCAAGTGTCTGTGATGTAAAGCGGTTGTGGGTGTGTTGTGGATGTATTGACAAATGTGAGCTTTTTTTTTCCCCTTCCTGTGTGTCTTCTTCGGTTTAGCTCACACACCAGGTGCTGCTCAGTATTTTGTGTCCGTGGTGGCTCCTGTGTGTTCTGGCACAGTGAGAATAATAATCACGGCTCCTCAGCTCAAACCCAATATCTGTTGCCAAAAGCATCCAGCGTGGGCAAGCACAGGAAATGAATGGATGATAGTGGAAAGGTCCCACTTCACTGAGAAAAGAAAAATCACAATCACTTTATGTGTTGATATTAACAAATGCAGAGTTTGGGGGTTTTCGTGTCACGCTGCAGAGACAATAGGACTTCAAACCCTCTCGTTCACATTGCCAAAAACTCGGTCGATGTGTTTTGACCGACTGCAGTGCCAAAGGCTTTGATAGCATCTGTGCCGTGGGCTGGAGTTGCAAAGTTCGGAGCTGGCAAAGAGGGCATTTTCCTTGTGTACTGCTAATGTTAGAGCAGTCATGAAATATAAATAGCTAAAAGTTCACTGGCCATCTTAATAATGGGTGTGCAACCGTTCTCCATCTCTTTTTCTGACGGAAAGATATTAAAAGCTTTGAAGGCTAATAAGCAACTCTTCATTTCATGAAATATTTGCTAGTTTTAGTCTACAGTCCAATCAATTATAGGCGATCTGGCAACCCAAGAGTCGCTCTTATTAATGGCTTTGAGCTGATCTATAGGTTGAGTAAATTCTTAATCAAAATTGATAAAGAACATTTATCAAACATCAGGCATCTCTGTGAAAATGTCAAGAATAATTGTCAAAGCCACATGTCTCTCAAAGCCTATAAAAGGAGTGGTTACACAGAGCAGGAACAGTATTTCACATACAGGGCAAAGCATGAAGAAGACAAATGGTAAACGGCCAGCTGTATATCAGTCATTTCTATAGCACACTGAATAATCGATCCTTCAGTAGAATATGGATGGACGTCTCTCATGAGGGATCTCAATGGCAATTGACTCTGTCGTGCCTCAGCGCTGATAATAACCCCAGCAAATGGGGGCCGCCCCTAATTTTAGCCCGTAAATCAGAACCCGTGGGTAACAGGCACTTAGAGGGGTCACAGTTTACGACCGAATCACTCGGGGCGACAAAGACCGTAAAGTCAGGCTTTGCAGCTCAAGCTTTCTTTTTTAAAGGGGTGCGAATGGTGGTGGTGGTGGTGGTGGTGGTGGAGGAGGCGTGGGCGGGTGGAGTGATGAGGGGTTTGCAGTTGGCATTCATTGCTCAGATCTCACTCTGACCTTGGCCAGATGTCCACCAAGATGGAGTGTGTGTATGTGTGTGTGCATAAATATATATATGTGTGTGTGTGTGTGTCGTCAGCCACGCTTTTGGAGAGCACTCGGCTCTAATAGGGACTGGCAGGCATTTTGTTGGGCTTTATTGCCACATGCCTCTTCCAATCCTGTCGCTGATTAGAGCTGCCATTACTGGCACACACACACACACACACACGCACACACGCACGCACACACGCGCTTACCAGGCCAACCCACACACCTTGGCACACGCTCAAAGCTCGGGCCTTCGCATGCCATTAGCATCCCATTGCGTTGTCTTGTGCACCGATCAAACGGAGCGCAGAGTTGTGCTCTTGTCGAGGCAGTTTGGAGGAAGTGACGGGTACATCGTCACTCCACTTTTATTCTGCTCATCAGGGTGCTGTCAGCTCAGACAATGTCAAATTTGCTGCAAAGCAATTATAGGCCCGGGCTGTCACAACTGGGCCTGATGAAGAAAGCTCCTACACATCAACACACAGTCGGACACACTCTTCCGTGTTCACACACGACGTGGGTACACGACACATCCACCCACGCGCGCACACACACACACACCCACACACACACACACACAACGCATGCATTTACAATAAGCATGCAGGCGATTAGCTCAGAAAGTACAGGTTTAAACTGTTAGTCATTGCTGATTCATAAGCGGCTGGCTGGCTTCCACACAGCCCCTCACTGTGCTGCCTATCAAACACACAGGCAGCCAGCAGCTGGAGTGTGTGTGTGTGTGTGTGTGTGTGTGTGTGTGTGTGTGTGTGTGTGTGTGTGTGTGTGTGTGTGTGTGTGTGTATGTGTGTGTGTGTGTGTGTGTGTGTGTGTGTGTGTGTGTGTGTGTGTGCAGGTGTTCTTGAAATCCTGCTTTTTAACCAGACCCCTCTACTCCCCCTCCACTTCGCCCCTCCTCCTCCTTTTCCGCCTTGTGTGTGTGTTTGTGTTTTGGAAGAATATGTGTGCGCATTGGTTTGTGTGGAGACGACGTGCTTGCGTGTGTGTGTGTGTGTGTGTGTGTGTGTGTGTGTGTGTGTGTGTGTGTGTGTGTGTGTGTTTGTGTGGAGCCTTGCAGGCGTTTGGCTGCTGTGTTTCCCTGGATGAAGCCAATGGAAAGCTGAGGTCTGGATGACTTACTTATTTAGGAAAAATCTACCAGAGATGGCCAGTATGCTGCTGTGCTGTCACATAGTCGTGTGTGTGTGTGTGTGTGTGTGTGTGTGTGTGTGTGTGTGTGTGTGTGTGTGTGTGTGTGTGTGTGTGTGTGTGTGGGTTCATCCAGTCCTATAGGTAGCACAGCCAGTGGCCTCAGTAGCAGCAGTATATTTCATTTCGGAGAGATTTTTTTTTTCCAACAGCCTTTAAAGTTCTTTTGCTGCCGTTAAAGCTTCAGCAGACACGCCGCCGGTTCAGTCCCAGGTGGAGACTCCCACTGAAGGGTTAAACACTCTACCAGAAGCAGTTAACACACACATACACACTCGCGCTCATATGGTGAGTGACTCATAGCCGTGATGTTTCTCATTTAGTCTAAATTCACTTTCAAGCCCATTTAATTAAACTAACTTGATTTTGAAGGACCATCAAATTGATTTTTACGTAACCTGCTTTTTTATGTTCTTGCAACCATCAAAAGAGGATTCATCCCGCCTTTGGTTGCTCTCTTTCTTTAGAAAAGCAAGTCAATGGAAGGTTTCACATTGTCCCCTCCCAGTGATGAAGGATTAATAGATTTCTTTCGGGTTGAAAAAATCCTTCTACTTCTTTGGATAAATAGGCCATTTGAAAAGCTACGATGTTGTTACAAGGATTAAAACACAGCTGTTCTAGTTGACATTTTGGAGAGACACTTGCTTCTATTTTTGTTTTCATGTAACAAGGGCATCATGCCATTCACATAAATGTGCCAAAAAGTCTAAATTACAGACGCTGTTCACAGATTTGTGATTTATTTTTCTGTGAGTTATGTCAGGGTTTGTGGGGTTTCTCGCATTCAATCAATAAAGTCTGATGGACGTCACAGCTTTTCCAGTCGATATAGTGCAGAGCAGTGTGCACGCAGTGTAGCAGGGTTTCCAGTGTCTAGTTTATTGACAGCAGTGAATGAACTATGATGTGTCGGAGTTTTTTTTGTTGGCTCTGTATACGACCTCTGTGTAACAGTAGCTGGCCCATACGTTACCGACAGTATCTGCTTGGCTCTCGGCGCTCTCCTCGTGATTAGTGAGCCATTGATGTTGACATGAATCTTAGCCTCTACACACACACACACACACACACACACACACAACCTACAGACACACACACACACCGGCTGAGACTTGGCAGTTAGTTATGTGATCTGCAGTGGGATCCAATGAATGTGAGCAGCCTAAGGGTCCAGGTGTGTGTGTGTGTGGCTTTGTATGTCAGAGTGTGTGTTTAATGTGCGTATTAGGACCCAAAACAGCAATGAAAACAGAAAATCAAGTAAATTTCCGCATCAAATTCAACTTTGGTGAACTTCGGCACGTAGGTTCATGCCATTTGCCTTTGACCAACAGCAACATAGCTTATCTTTGAAGGAAACAGAGAGTGCCAAATGGAGGAAGCTTTTGTAGCTTGTTAGCTGTTTTTCTGATGCATCATCCACTTTTATATGACCCTTTGTACAATCAGCTCCACAAATGAGGGATGATTTTCAGAGAGGAGTTGATGGTACCATATGTTCTAAATACAAGTTTGAACGACCACTCAAACCACTTGCAGAGGCCGGCTCTCCGTTTGTTCCTCTTTTTTCTCACTGGTTCGCAAAGCTGGCTTCATCTATGACTTCTGAAAATTTCGAAAAAGCCAAGCTTTTTTACCAAAATGGTCACTCAAGAGACGCATTTGTTCCACTAGCTGCTGTAGCTCAATGCCATCATAAATCAATTAGCATTTTTTATTGATCTGTCTGAAAGCGTTACTGTCTATTGTAGCTGAACATATTGCCATCTGCTACAGCACTTTTTATTGAAATTTGAAACCTATAATAAACCTAAACAACAATTAAATTGTTTGCCTAAAACTACAGCTCCCATAGTAAAATACCACTTTATTACTTTGGTTCTCTATTGTGACTGACTGGGGCTGCCATGTCCCTGTCTGGCTAGCGTGTTCGTGGCTAGCTCGCCAGCTTCAGTAGTTCACCAACTGTCTGTGTACATCTGAGTAGAACAGTTGTTTGTATGCGTGTGTACTTATGCGTGTGCACAGGCTGGCGCAGAGAGAAATTAAAATGATTAAAGCGGCCTTGCCAATCTCACATGGACTTAAGTGCACGCAAACACACAGACGCACGAACATCCACCCCCGTCACTCATTAACCTTCTCTTGTTCTTCTCCTCTTCTCCTTTAGCCCAATGTGAACCTCATCTGAGTCAAGTGTCTCGATTCAACATTCACAAAGACGAGAGAGAAAAAAAAAACCTGAAAAGGAGATCAAGAAGAAAGCACACAGACGCGCGAGGGAGGAGAAGAAAAACAAGTAAGGACGTTAAAAACAGAAGAAAGGGTGGAGTAGAAAAACAGCAGGGGGGGGGGGGGGGGGGGGCATGTATAATGAGCGAAGAATCAAACGAAATAAGAAAGTGAACAGGAAAGGAAAACCATGCAGGAGGGGCGGGAGTGGTCGTTTTCAAAACAGGATGAGGGAATTACAGGCATTTTCAGGTGCTCCTCGAAAGAAATTAGACTGGAGCGAGACAAAGAGAATCAGCGGAGAGCATGCTTGAGCCGGGAGATAATAAGAAAGCAAACAAAAAGTAGAATTTGAGTGGGGTATTGGATTTCAAATTTCAGGGCATTTTCCTGAAGAAATATGCTGATGGTTACGGGTTTGAGTGGTAGTGGGGTGTGTGAGCGGGATGCTCACACCCTTTCCTCTTGTTTGTGTGTGTGAGTGAAGGTGAGGCGGCCATATTTCGCCGAAGGGTAAAAGTGGAAAACAAGGAAGAAAGGAAAGAGAAGAAGAAAAGAGGAATTCATGGATTGCAGCACTGCCACTAGCAAAGTGAATATGGCAGGCCATGCACAGAATTTAAAGTTACGGTTTACTGAAAATACATTTTATGAGTTTATAGTTTTAGTCTAAATGCATCAAAATACATAATGTAATTTCCACTTTACCGTTTGAAAAGGTATAAAGCTGGATATCAATCAAAAAGATAAGGCAATGAAGGTTTTTTCTTAGATCACCGTCATTTGAAAGCACAATAACCAATTTTAATTCTGCTACGTGTCACAATAAGCTTACATTTTTGGGGACCTACCTTTGACAAATTGTCCAGATTGTTCCCTCATGCTGTCCACACCTCACTGAGATCACAACTCAATGCGAGCCAGGCCACCTCGGCATGCGTTCTGGCTGATCGGATCCCAATGTGCGCAAGAACCGATCGGATTTGACAGTCAATGCTTCCTGGCAACAAAATAAAAATGTGTTACCACAGGCTGTGGTAACACTTTTTTATAATCATAGGCCTTGTTCAGACTGCCAGCTTGTATCCATTTTTTTTGACATATCCAGAGTTTATCCAGATTGATTTTACAAAAGGGTGGACAGCAAAACAACAACAACACACGAAATATGGATCCAAACCACATTTCAGGTGGTTTGAAATGCGTTTCTAATCGTATTTTTCTACAGATGCGTCTCAGTTCGGATGCTCTGTTCGCTGTGTGATCCAATGTGATCGATTGTAAATAACAGTAAGGACAGTCTGTCTGAAAGATCTGAGAAACAAATATCCATAGAATCAGTTGTAATCCATTGTGCCCCCTCTCCTCCTAAAATCAGGCCCATGCCCTTGTCATAGTGGAACGCTGGATATCACCATGTATGACGTGTGTGTGTGTGAGAGAGACTGGCGTGTCATTCAGTATGTGGCCGTCTGATTTACAATCCGTTGTCGGTATGATCAAGCGAGTGGTACTAGAATTAAGTAATTATTTGTATCCCAACTTCCACACACAGAGCACAAAGAGGGATGCACTCAAGCGCACACAAATACTGTGACAACAACGGCCGATTCGTGCACACACACACATACTGCAAACACAGAGGCGTGAAAAAAAACAGCCTCAGGCAACATTGTTCTGTTCCCCAATCCATATATTTTCTGCAAGTGTGTGTATGTGTGTGTATGTCTCTCACACACTGTCACAATATCCCCCGTTCTCTCTAATAATTCTGGTAGTGTCTCGCTCTCTCTCTCTCTCTCTCTCTCTCTCTCTACCTCTCACACTGCGCGTTTATCTCCGTGAGGATATTGGTTGACGATCATAAATAGCTTTTCCCTGACAGGGTGCTATCATGGTCACCGAGTGCTTTGGGAGGAGAGGAGGGGGAGAAAGGAAAAATAAAGAGGGACATTACGGTCAAAGGAGGGAGATGGAGAGAGCGATAGAGGGAGGGAGAGGAAGGTGGAGGTTATGAACATCAAGGCTGGGTGACAGGTGCACATGTAATACAACACGACATTTATTCCTAATCTTGTTTTTGTTTTTTTGTTGTATATTGTATAATACTTTAGTGACGCAACTCCCTGTCTCCCTGCAATTATGTTTCACATTAAAACACTTACATTGCCTCAAAAGGCATACAGTATGTCTGCTCCTTCCTGGCAGGCTTTTAATGTTCTCCAGGAAGTGTTGAGTTTCAGCCACCACCAATGTCTTTTTACATTTCTGTTTGTGCCTGGTTAAAAAAATGGTTCTATACCATTATTGATTAATACGATTTAGATGTGTTGGTTCTATTCCTACAAATATTCTACAAATGCGAGTCGGAGAGCTTTGTTTTTGCGCTCGTTGTTACACTGCCGTCGAAGATCCTCAACACTTTCACATTCAGTTTTCACAAACTTAAAAAGTGAAAGGGAATACAATTACAAGAAATGAGAATCTATAAAAATAAAAAAAATAAAAATGAAAACAGAGCAGCATAGCGACAGCGTTGTTGTATTGATGAAATCAGTGCTGTGTTAATGTACGTTATGCTGAAATGCTTTTAGGCTTGTTAATAATCACATCAGCCATTATTTGAGTAACGGCTTTCCTTTGAGATTTACAGTATATTAACTCTGTTGCAGTAAGAGGCCTCTGCTGCCACTTGTAAGTATATTGACATCGCCCAAGTGTCCTGGCACACACGGGTTCCCCTCCGTCGGGTTTGATGAGGTGGACGGGCGTGTGGTTGCCGCATCTCGCATTCCTCCGTCCTCTCTCTCTCTCTCTCCACGCAGCAGCAGCAGTCCTTGTCTCTCTATCTCTCTATCGATCCCAGCTTATCTTCCCGTAAACCTGGACTTTTTTTTTTTTGCTCTCCTGCTCGCCTCGCCACCTCCTATATACCCTCCTCTCCTTCCCCCTCATTGCTTATCGATCAGCCCGAGTGTTCAACAAAGTAGAGAGCAGGCTGTGGTTAATGTAGAGCCGGGCCAGAGGAGCGCTGTTTGCAGTTTCGTGTATCGTCTTTCCCTTTTAATGGTCCCAATCAGGCTCTAATAGACCCTGTGTTAGGGCGCCGAGGCACCACCACTCTCTTCTCACTCCTCTCACCTTTCACTGCTTCTCTCTTCTCCTCATCAAATATCTGTCTTCGCTGTAATGTACTCTATGTCTTCCAGGTGCATTTTTAGCTGATGAGTGTTGATTTCCCTAACTGTATAGCTGTCGTTGGCAGATTTATTTTTTTTTCATACATTTATTCATCCAAGGAAGGACTTCCTTCTGCTGAGTATGCACACGCTTCTTTAGCAATGTCCTGCTTTGCATTTTTGTTTTTTTAAAAACAGTAAATGCACATTCATTCCTGGGAGCTGCCCAATACGACCACAGTCTGCTAATTTTGGCCACTGGGAACTGCCCACCACCAGGAGCACAACTCGTTCATTGTGTCCAGTCTTCTCTCAGTCACTGAGCACATTGAACCGAGCTCGGTTAAGTGCTTTGCTCAAGGGCAATTTCTTTATTAGTAGTTGTTGAGTCAGGGAAAAGTGTCTCTCGCTATGTGCTTTTACAGCTTTTGCTTGCCTTCCAGGGATTTCAATGGCTTATGAATGAAAAGTAAAACAGCAAAATAAAAGAATAAAAGTGCAAGCGCATAATCGCCGTGGGAGACGGGGTGGCCACCTCCATATTTGTAATGACTAGTCACCAAATGCCTCCAAAAGCTAAAGGTTAATGTTCTCCCCTCAATATTCAGTTGAGCTGGATGCTCGCTGACCTGCTCCCGCTTCCTGTTGGTGTTCATGTCAACCAGCACTCGTGAACACGACACAGCTGTGCACGTGGCTTGAGAGCACGTTCCAAAGTTGTTGGCCATCCTGTGTGCTCCGCGGCATGTTCAGTTGATTACTATGGCAGGTGTGCTACAACATCACCGATACACATGTTAACTATAAACCAGTGTGTTACTGCTCACATCTGGTCGGTTCTTTTTCAGTGTAACAGGCTGGTGGATGGTCCGAGTTTCATTAAGTCACTGCTGTGAGCCGTTAGTGCTTTATTTTAATGCATTGACGGCTGTTCATTAACTTAACCTTAAAGGTCCAGTGTGTAGGATCCAACGTGAGCCGGCAATTGCAAAAGCGCAATAAAGTCGTAGGCGCAACGGAAGTCAGGCGGCGGCTGGTGGTACAATGGTGTGGGGACTCTGCAGCTCACGTAACCACAAGTTTCACAAGTGTGCCAGGTAACTAACCGGATAACCTGCGGGAAACAAGAAAAGACACAAAGGCTCCCTCTACAGTCAGTGTTTGGTTTGTCCATTCTGGGCTACTGTAGAAACGTGGCGATGCAACACGGTGGACTATGTACAGTAGATATGAAAGGCTCATTCTAAGCTAACGTGAAAAACAAGAATTCTTAGTTTTAGGTGATAATACGCTGATGAAAACGTAGTTATGAATATGATATTCCATTTCTGCTACTAGTTCTCCGGAATGCTACGTATAAGGGTATCATGTTACAACACTAAATGGTTATAGTCGGTCTGTAAAACTGTAAAACTCTTAAGGTTTTTACTTCATCAGACTTATTGTTAGTGACGCCGCTTTGTTCCCAGCTTTTAATCAAGCAACTAACTTGATGAGTACGATTTCACGATTAATAAAATAAAATGAAAAATGATGATGATCAGAAAGCAGTTCAGCTCCAGTTTAAACCATTTGCTTTAATAATAATTCATTAACACACGTATTAGTTTGGGGATGTGGTCCATGGGACACAAACTGTCCCTGAGCTCACGAATCTCACAGCGGAGCCCGAGATACACAACTTTTGATTACCCTTTAACACATCTCGAGAGAAACATTCTAAATTCAGATAAATCTAAATGCTAATAGAGCAGGCGGCTTGGGAGGCCGAAGAAGTTAAATGTGCAGAAAGCAGGTAACGGTGCAGCAGCAAGATTGCAGTGCTCAGTGTTGATGCATGCAGAATGAGTGTTTATGTGGACCATAGCTTGTGGGCCATATATGTTTGGACGGCATATAGAACATGTGGCTATAAAACAACTTCCAACTACTATAAAAAAAGCTAGTTCATGTGCCTCAATAAGAAACTTCACCATTACTAAAGCTCAGCCAACAAAGTCACTCTCACAAGTCCGTCGTGTCTCCTCCTTTCAGTGCTGTATTTCTCTCTATCTGCTGTCATTCTATTCATCTCTTTGTCAGGGTAACCCTCCCTCCCTTCCTGCCGACTTGCTACTGAGGTGTGTGGGTTGTTTCTATAGGAGTCCAGCTAGGTGTAACCTTTCTGCCCCATGGCACCTCACTGGGATCCAGGGCTCTGGGCTCAGCGTGAACTCCAGAATTCTTCCAGAAAGAGAAGCACAAAGAAGTGACCTGATGAAGACAGAGAGAGTGGGAGGGAAAGAGAAAGAGTGCTACCGGACAGACAATTAGAAACCTTAGGAGCATAGTAGGCGGTCTCCCCAGGCCAGAATACACTTGTTTCAGAGACTGGCAGGCAGAGAGTGAAACCAGAGCGCGAGGGAGATAGTGTGTGCGTGGGCGTGTGTGTGTGTGTCACAGTATTTTGCATTCACACGCCCAGCGGTTGTTTTTCCCGAAATGAGACAGTACGGCGGGTGCCCGCAGGCGTCAATATGACCATTTCTATTATTCAGAGCTGATTACAGCGCTAAATCGTACGGCATTGAATGCTTTTTAATGAGCTTTGAAAGACAACAGAGAAAGTTTGTCAGCTTTTTTTGTTTGTCTGAATGTGGCCGGCGGGGGAACAGGGCATATTTGCGGGAGTGATTTGATTAGTGCGCTGGTGTGCGAGGAGCAGGTTGCAACATATGTGAGCGGTGAGCCTGAAGATGTGGAGCCTGTGTGCCGGTGTGCATATGACACGTGATGAAGAATCCTTTTATGTTTTGCATGTGTGCACAGTGTTTGTGCGCGTTATATCCACATAAATGTATGTGGATTTATGCGGATATATTTCGGTATGGTCCATATATCTGTGCAGCAATTATATTTAGTATTTAAATAAGCACCAAGTGCGTGCGTGTGCGTTTGTGTGTCGCCTTGAACATGACTGATCGACTTGTGGCTTTATGGTGATCGTTGAGTAGTACACACACACACACACACACTTATATATGTGTATTGATGAAAGGCCCGAGCACTATCCCAGCATCCCCCATGCAGGCAGGGCACAGTGCACGTGGGTTTTACCATTTCTCACTGCCCTCATGTGCGCACATCAGACACAACATACGGAGCGCTGACAGCACAAGGTCGACCAGAGAGAAAAAAGGGAGAGGGAGCCCTTGATAGAGAGACTGAGAGAGAGAAACACAGACTCTGTGTCTGCTCGCACATACGTAACCTGGTTAATGTGGCTTTTCTGAGGTAATCTTATTTCATACATCTCAAGTAAACGAAAAACATGGTTCCCACAATCAGGTTAAAGGATTACGAGTAATCTGGTTAATGTAGCTAGATGGGGAATCTATCACTGATGTTAAGGGTGGGCGATGTGGAAAAAATATTATATGATTTTTTTTCCTTGTCTAAAAATATATGCCCTTTTGACATAACACCACACCAAAATCCACTCTCAAACACTTTAAAGTTTGTTTAAAATGTCCTTCAATATTCATCAGTTACCTTTCCAAAGATTTCTCAATATCCACATGAACCACTCTTTCCATTTGTGTATATTAATAAGATCCACCACACAGCACTTATTAAAAAGAAAATATGTCACTTTTAAAGCCGGTTCGTCTGTTACTGCCGTTATTTCCTTCTTCCAAAACAGTGGCGAAGAACACCAGGATCGAATGTCAGGAGTTGAGTTTTCATTGGAACAGTATTATGAGGGTCTTTTTTAATGTAATAGTCTCTGGTACAGCTCTGCTAAAAACACTGAATCGGTCAGCACGTTGGAGTCTAAATTGACGCGTCATTCATGTCAATTGCGCCGCCTGGCACTATTTTGCGTCTACTCGCGTCCATTTGCGTCTTTGCATTGACTTTGTATGTAATCTAGTTTGGTGTGAACGCAGCATTTGGGTGTTCGATCTATAATCCTCGCTCGTCTCTGACTCTGGCTGCTTTAAGTAGAGATGGAGTATATTGCATTTGGGAAGATATTTATACAGCAGCGGCGCTAATCATTTAGCAGCAGCACTGCGTCGCCGTATGCAGTAGAGAACTGCAACTGATATTGTCATATCGTACACCACTAACATGACGTTGCGTACATTCTTACTGCAATAGTCCGTGTCCCATATATTACACTGAGAATAACTACAACTGCTGACACCTAAGGATACGTTCAACCAACCATTAGGTTAGTTAGGTTATCTTTGTTTCAATATACCTAGATTTCTTTTAAATAATATTTCCAACTGGAAACAGGGTGGAAAGTTTCAGGAAGTAGAGTTCTACAAACAGCACATGACCAGATCTGCTCTTCTTACTGATTAGCACCTTTCACCAGAGACTGATACAGAGTGAAATTAGCTGCTGTAGTGATTGGCTGGAATTAAAACCATGAACCTCTTGGGTACAGGCTTGAAACCAAATGATTAAAAGCATTTGCGAACAGAAAAAAAAAAGTCTCCACTCAAACTAATGAATTTCTTTCAGCTTGGTTTTCAGCTCCTTGAGGTAGATAATGAAGGCTGCAAAGGGAGTTCATAGATTCAGTCAAATACCAGATTCAGAAAAACTGAATCTGGTGTATTACTAACGATGGTTGTCACGTTCAAGAAATTTGCGCATGACTGGGGGAGACCTGTTTTGGTCTCCCCCACCTCCTAAAAGATGTATCTGTCTCTTAAGGTGCTGAATGCTCCACTCAGTTCACCAGCTAGTGGCTACCTTTGTCTGCCTGCTGTTTTGTGCTGGTTAGCTAGTGTAGCGGGGGAGTTTTTATAGCTTTTTCATTGTAAACCGCTGCCTGCTGTGACTGGCAACGAGGTTAATGTGAGCGGTGCCACTGAAACAAAACATTGAAGTTACAACCGTAAAAAATAAAATAATGACCTGAAAGACGCTCTAAAACACTGAAGCCGAATGGAACCGCAGAGTCTTTGATAATTCTCTGTGAATTCATCAGTGCGAGAGGCCCCTTTCAAATTATATGTAGCCATTTGGCCCATAATGTTAAATATGTATTGGTGCAGCTTGAATATCTGGTTAGAAGCTTTACAAAGTTGTCAAAAATGTTTGTGTTATCATATTATCCTGCCCAGTAATTTAAATCTAAATCTCTGTAACACTTAAACTGGTTACTGCGTCAAAAATATGGTCTTATCAGTAAAATTGGGGATCAACTATAATTGAATCTTTGTACTGAAAGTTCAATAGTTGAAATGAAATATCCCCACGCCACGTCCATTCCCCAAATGATTGGATTAAGGTCTGACTCCATCAGGCGTGCGTCCACCGCTACAGACCAAAGGCACAGATGGTCTCGCCGTCCGATTAGCTGGCCGTCAGTCTCTCTGGCTTCATCTCCACTGCACCTCCTCTTCTATCGCTTCCTCGGGTCTGAGCAGGTGTTTGGCCCGCAGTTAGAGTCCAAATCAGATCCATTTCATCTGTAATCAGCGGGAGCCCCTGGCACTGATGGAAGAGATCAGAGCGCCGATCAAAGAATTATAAGCCGACCACGCCTGACCGGCCAACCGTGCCATGACACGGACAAGGCGAGGTGTGTGTGTGTGTGGGGGGGGGGGGGTGATGTGGCCGAGCGAGCAAGAGCTACAGTAGGGATGAAAGGAGAGAAGATGGAGATTTGAAGGCCTGCAGAATCTCCCGGGGGAGCGACATGAAAGAGCAGGGTTCTGGGGCGAGGTGGCAGCGAGGGAGGAAAAGATGTTGCACTTCACTCTCTCTCATGGGAGGACATTATTTTATTTTTTGACATTTCCATCAAGTGGAAATAGATTGTTTAAAGTCAAATGCGGTGCTCCGTTCCGCTTCAGTCTGAGGTAATTAGGATGGGAGGTGAATTCCAATCTCCATGTGAAAGGAAAGTCAATGACATTAACTTGATGCAGTTGAATTGCTAGATGCCCCGCTGCTGGTTAGCAAATCATTAATTGTGTGCAAATATGGGGAATCATGTGCTCAGATGCATGAAATTTGATGGGCGGCTCGCATATTGATGGTAGCAGTTTTAAAGGGTTATTCCAAACACTTTTTTGAGACGATGATAACATCGTGTTGGATGTTTCAGAAGGACTCTGCTGCTTGCATGGTCACGTACTCTTTCAAATTAGTTCTTACACACATTCACACACTGCAGCATGCAGCTGATCAAGCAGTCTTTCATCTGTGCCAGCACATCACCCACACACGCAGCCATAAACACACAGCTCTTTAATGTGAGTCGGTCAACATAAAAACGCGACACCCATTTTTTTCCCACCTATATTCTCAGATATGCTAGTCAATGCTATCACTTAGATGCAGGCTCACTCGTGCTTGCTATTGCTTTAAACCTTGCCTTCAAACACCCACTCCACCTGCTTTAAATGTCCACGTGTGTCTTTGGACGAAGACTCTCAGATGCTGAGTATGGTGTGTGTGTGTGTGTTTCACTGTCAATGGAGTGTCCCTGTTTGCTCCATTAACTTCACACTCTGAATAAAAGCTCTGTTGTCTTCATCTTTCTTGTCACTGTATGGGGAAAAGCTTCTCAGTGTAATGCGGAACCTTTTTACAGAGAGTGCGAAGAAATAGCACAAAACAGTTAAAGTCCTTGATGATGTCCCTCACTTCATATCCCACAAGTCATCAATTTAACAGGGAGCGCTGTAACATGATATTTATTTCATTCCGGTTTCATGGCCATTTTGCTCTGTACTTGAACCGAGAACTCTGAAATCTCCTCTTTGATATGTTGCACAAGCCGAGCCATTGTATATTTTTACATTCATATTTCAGGCATTATTTAGCTAGAGCTGCTGAGCGACTTAAAGCGTGTGAGTTTAGATTAAAATCACCA
This sequence comes from Pholis gunnellus, assembly GCF_910591455.1. Taxonomy (NCBI): domain Eukaryota; kingdom Metazoa; phylum Chordata; class Actinopteri; order Perciformes; family Pholidae; genus Pholis; species Pholis gunnellus. The sequence continues at coordinate 20,181,372 of NC_136532.1, forward strand.
AAACGTTTTTTGAGGGCTGATCTCTCATCTCTGATCAAAACCTTTCAGCTGTATAAAATCATATAAATTGGTGAAATTATCATATGATACATCTGCTTCCAAGGCTGTCTGGTGGGTTCACAGACTCTCAGATAACATCTGAACCACCAGAATATTAGCTGAACTCGGGTTACAAATTATCATTTGGCAGTGAATCCTTCTGTGTGGAAAGATATCATGTTTTTGCACAACTGGTCTCGAGCTCTCTCTGAAAGTAAAGTTCAAAAAGCTGAACCGTGGCAACGATTAAACTGTTCCTCCTATAGGACCCCATTTGTCTTTTGAAGTGATATCCTCTGGATGTGTGACCCCTCCCTGGTCAAAGGTCGCAAAAACACCATCACGCTATGAAAGTTATTCTTGTCTAGTCGTACAATTCTTTTTAAAAACAAGTCAAAAAACACATGTTGGTGCAATGTCATTTGATTGAAATGAGTTGATTTGTACTTGTTTCTCACTTCTACAAGCAAGGGCCTAAAGCAGCTCTGCTAACTCTGCTAACCTCAGCATGCTAACATGCTCACTGACAAGCTGAACATGCAGAGTTCAGCAGGTTCACCGTGTCAGCATGGTGGTAACATATGCTAATTAGCACTAAACACAAACAGCTGGCATTGATGGGAATGTCATTAGTTTTGCAGATATTTGGTCGTAAATGAAATGAAAACTTTGACATAATGATGGCGTTAGATTAAAAGTCAGGGGATCGCCAAAGTAGTGTTGTAAATCTTGTAAGCTGCAGCTTGTGACAAATAAAACCTGAATGTTTTTGTACCAAAAATCAATGAATAATTGCGATAATGGGGATCTCAATACATGAATGTTTCAGGACATTCTATTCTATAGTTAATGAGACATTTTACAAGTAATTAATGCTATTCATTCTTCATAGAGAGCTATAAGCCTTGGTTTTAATAATAGTTAATACTGAGTTGCATTGTCCCATGATGCTCTCTTTAATATTTCAGAGGCTTTCAGCACTATACAGTTAGTTTGTTGGGATCCTTTTTTAACTTTTCAACTGAATGAATGTTGAAAAACGGATATTGGCAGCCTCAGAAATTCCTACGTGTCCAACCATTCATGCACCAGTGCTGCTCCAACCTCCCGCTATAATGAATTCATAGTGAGGCTAGCGCGGCATAAAGGTCCTGGAGCCGCTCTCATCCCACCGTCCACAAGGTGTGAAATCGTTTGATCCAGTTTGTTCTGTTTAGGTGAATCAGCTCCGGTGTGTGTGTGTGTGTGTGTGTGTGGGAGAGTTTGCACTTGTGCGTATTTGTGTGTGTTTTCAAATGCTCCCGGAGCAATAAAAGGTGGAGGGAAAGGGTAGGGGACGGGGTTGCAGGAAGGAAGGAAGGAAGGAAGGAAGAGAGCTGCTGGTAGCTGCTGTGTTTGTTTTGCAAGGAAGCGAGAGAGGAGATGATGGGGTGGGATCAGTCCTTTTGTCCGTCCTCCTGTGAGGGGAGTGGTTGTGTTTGTGTGTGTGTGCGTGTGTGTGTGTGCGTGTAGGGGCATTTACGGGTTAATGGACATTAAGTCTGTTCCAGTGTGAAAGTCGGGGTGGAGGGCGGTTGGTGATGCTCCCTGGCTTTCTAACCCACAAAAGGGTCAAAGGTCGGGGTTAAAAGTCATACAATGCCTGGAAGGACTAGCAATCAGCTGGGACTGCACCAGAGGTCAGTGTGTGTATGTGTGTGTGTGTGTGGTAATATGTAAGGAAGAGTAGGAAAATGCTGCCAGGAAAGGAGTGGTGGGGAACATGAAGGGCAGAAAGAGGACACCATAAAACATAGCGATGAAGAAAATAGGACAGAGGGATGGGGGTTGAAAACGTTCTTGTCTTCCTTTTTCTCCTCCGACATCCGCTCACTTCGAAGAAACGACCCTGGTTTGCTTCTCCCTACAGGGACTCATCTTACCTCCCAATGCACACTGATAAGAAACACACGCACCGAACACTCATGCACACATTCAGGCAGAGAGAAAAAGACACCCACACATGGGCGCATATACAATGACACAAATCCACAAGCACAGCCAAAACACACACACACACAGAGCTCGGCAAGCTAATCAGAACATGTGGCCTATTTCTCTCTACGTTTTAATGAGCTCTCCATTGTGGAGTGCTGACTGATATTATTAGGCTGCCGTGTCTCAGCTCATTAGCTAAACCAGGCTCAACAACAACACCAGCAGCTAAAAGATGATTTGATACCACCTGCAGAGTTATGTGTCACCACAGAAACTTAAAGAGACAGCGGTGAGAGACCGAGCAAGTGAGTTCATATGGCCGTCGGGGGAGAGCGAGGCTGAATCCCGCTTCTTACGACACAACGAGGGATCATAAGTCAGTTTGATAGAAAGAAAAGCATAGCAAAGAAGAATGCATCATAGGCCGAATTTAGCCGTCTCCCCTTGGCGTTTATAACGTTTCCCGCAGGTGTGGCTTGGTTTCATTGTGTCATTTTAGCAGCACACCGGTGACAAGTGAAGAGATGTAGTCAACAACACTGAATGGCAATCATCTGCTCTTAGTTGACTGTAATGGCGCAATTTCCTGTATTGGCACTGTGTGGAATCCCTCTGCTACATGCTATTAAAGCAGCTAAATGAATCCCACTGAACTGAAGAATACTTCTTTGTTGGTTTTTAAATGGTTTGTAGAGTTCTACTCAAGTACAATTTTGAAATGCATGACTTTTACTTGAAACCAAGTACTTTATTCATTTAATGTATTATTGCTACTTTTACTTTAAAGTAAAGCATAGTAAATAATCTGCTTACTTCTTCCAGCACTGCTTATGGGCCACACTGGCCGTGGGTATGAATTGTTTTTGTTAGATACAACGGATACATTTCAGTCGACATTTATTATGTAAAATGATGTTGTTTTACGCCAATGGCATTGAGCCGTTCTTTATTCATTACATACTATTTATCCAGCCCAATAATGTAACCTGAGTTAAAGCTAGGGTTACAAATACATTTTAGAAACTATTTTGTTATATTTTTGGAATTCACATTCCGACTGCAATCCAGAAAATCAAATCAATGACATTTTTTTTTTTGCTCTTATAAAAAAAAGGTTTATTTTAAAGAGATCCTTGTGCTTGCGATACGGCCTGATCCCGTACTGTACGATAGATCTATCTGGTGTTGTAATTGTGCTAACAGCTGAGGAAACCTGCACCGAAGGTATCTATGAAGGCTCTACTGTTAACCCCAGGCTTTAACTGGCTTTACAGTTCAAGTAGACAAGTCAACGAGTCTACAGATAAGTGGGCCACGATGACCTTTCTTTAAATCCACTTTTTGCTGTTTTGGTCAAAGAGGGTTTCCTCGGCATGCACGAGTTGAAAAGGGAACATCCTCGACAGACAATATTTTAAAGTAGTCCTACCCTATTAATTAAAAGGATTTTAAAAACCATTATTTCCTGGATTCTAAAATCAGCATTTAGTTTAACGCTTTGACAATATTGATAGTGACAAACACTTGTGTTGTACGACTTGCAGAGAAAAGGAAAGAGAGGGAGACGGAATTAAAGAAAAGCAGAGAGAGGCAGAGAGCCGAGGGAGAGGAAACGATAGCGATGTTTACGTTGAAGATTTTAAGCGTTTTCTCAGACAGATGCCTTGTTTCTCTGTTTTCCCCGCTATCCTCTTCCTCCTCATCTTCCTCTGTAGTGTTTACATGCTGCCTCTTCTCTTAATCCGGCCTACAGGATCTCCACTTCACTTGGTTACCTCTCAGTACAGAGATGAAAGGGATAAAAAAAAAAAGAAAAGTAAGCCTGTAAGCCTCCTTCAACGTGTTTTTGTTTTTTTCTTTCTCCGTAACTCTCCCCTCCAATTCTGTCATTCTTTCAACCCTTCATCCCTTTCTCCGTTCCTCACTCCCTCCCTTCCCACCTTTCAATCTCAATCTCAATCTCAGCTCACTCAAGCGTTGGCCGGCGAGGCCTCCAGCATCGATCCAATAAAGCTGGTAGTCGGCACTGCAAGGCTTGAAGTGCTTTCACCCAAACCAAGCATTTAAGCACGCTCTTTTAGCCGCACGTCGCTATGATCTGATCTGGGCTTGGAGGGAGTCTGGGAGGTGTTTTTTCTTCTTTCAGCATTTTCTTATTTTCCTATCAAAATTCTAATCAATAAAAGTCACATTGGTTGGACATGGGCACACACACACACACACACCTCCAAATCTCAATTACCTTCACTAAGTGTTTTTGTTTTTGTTTTTTTTGCCAGCATTTTAATTTAGTATTCACTTGTGGGAATAGGTGAGGGAGAGGGAGGCGGAGACATACAATGTGCTACAAGTACAGAGGTATTTTCTGTCTTTGTGCTGGGTTAAGGTAAATACGGTTTGACATTTTGTGTCTGTTTAAAAGTCAATGTATTCCCATCTCCAATGAGCGTGCATCATCAAAGGCGTCATTTCACTCGCTGATACGCAGCAGCAGGTGCAGAGGGGAAATTTTAGCGATGGTGTGCGTGTGTGTGTGTGTGCGTGTAACTCAGTTTTTCAATTATTATGAGGATATTTGGTCCTCAATAGAATGCAAACATTAAGAACGATCCATCATGCTTCATTTCTGCAGTGGTTAGGTTAAAGTTCAGTAATTGCTTTAGTATTATGGTCAGAGTAATTAGACTCGGTTTAGATTGTGGTCAGTGAGTTGGAGACGCAGTGGGTTTACTATAGGTCACCTTTACATTTAAATTAAACCCACTTTTAGAAAAAATACTTCATTTCACCACTGCCAATGCTATGTAGCCATGCAGATAATTTGAGCACTGAGGTTTTGACCTATACATATCTGAGATTTCTGCTGCCATTTGAATACAACAGAAGCAAACTGAATTTTCTTGTACTCGCAGCATTTTAAAATGGCATTTAAATGTAACTTGTGTTACATGTGTGTCATTATTTTGCCCACAGTGTCCCATGCAGGTACTATTAGATTGGAACTACTTTCTACCAAGAACAAAAGTTAATATGTGACGCATATGTTTTGTTAATTATGCTTCAAACAAAGTGCTTTTCAGATAATGGAACAGTTTTTTAAGGCCAATTTCCAATGGCACAATCGTATGGTGTCTTTTTCAAGTGCAACACCGTGAATGCCTTCAAGGAGGGATTGTGCTCCGTATTTGTACTTTTTATTGCGTTGAGACTACAAAGACATGCAAAAGACACAGAGGGATCAGGAATGCAGCCAGGAGGGGGTAAACACATTACCTTTGGTAATTTAGAATAGGCACTTTAACACTTTGTCCTTAGACGACACGTTGTAAAACCTAGTTTGTTTGAAGCAAACTGAAGCCTTTAGTAACAGGGACAGGATCTGGTGGTGTTGCATTTCACTGTTGTGAGCTAGACAAATAAATTGTTTTTTATGTAATTTCAACCCTTTAACCAATAAATCAGTATAGATTGTTTTATAATAATGACCGTTCATGAGCAGTCATTGAAGAATAATTATAGATTTCTTTTCTTAATCTCCTACTTGTCATCATTGATCGAGGATGTTTGTCAGCACAGGTGGCTGCAGGATATCTACGGATGGCACCAGTCCAACGTAATTAAGAACTATATTTAAAGTACTGCTAATGAAAACGAATGACTCTATCGAAGGCTGTTCGTGGTTGATTTGACAAGTGACATGTTTCATCTTGAATTAACACATAATGTTACTAATTGATGTCCCTGAGGTCATACAAAATGATAATATGACATACATTAAAAAAAGTTGAATGGCTGCCATGTCCTCACAAGCATATAACAAAAAAAACTTGATAGAGTGTCATTATAGGCGTGTAAGTACTATTTTAAAGTGAAATTCCTCTTCTCGCCCTGTGCATCAGTCTCACCTGCAGCACCGTAACAAGTCAATCATCCTGTGCTGTTATTGGACTCTATTGCCACTCTGTAGCCGCACACTTGACATGTTCATTAGGTATAAACCAATTCATTTACAACACGGTGCTATTGGATTGTCCTTGCCTCGACATTCGTTTCCCAACACGTTGGCATTTGATGCATTGCCAGCGCCAATTAACTTTGATAACTCAGCCCCAGTTTAATATACTGCTGCTGAATTGGCTTGACAAGAGCGCGGCGATAAGCTATTTCTGAGCTTTTTGAGTGCCGATAGCTGGATTATCGCTCAGAGTGAGGGAGGGCCAGAGAAAACTTTCCTGCATAACCCCCGGCCAAAAGTCATTAAAATGTTTTGTTTGTTTTTGTTGGCAGAGACACACACACACACACACACACACACACACACGCACGCACACACAGAGGCACATGCACTGATTGCAGCTTTGTCCTTATTGGCTTTAATGATTTGCATAACTCATTTCTGTTTTACATTATTGTGGATTTTGATGGCCATGTGAAATTTGATAGTACATGTTTTCAAAGGGACAAATGTATCTTTCAGTGCAGCTTGAATGTGTGAACCGTGTTCTGTGTGGCTTTTTGAAAAACGTGCAAGTTGTAAATACTGTTCTGACAAAATAGTTTCTGATAAACAACCAAGCCAATAAAGGAAGTGAATTGCTGCTTCCTGCTGATGTGTTGTTGTTTTTTTTCTCCCGGCAGGCTGCCAGGAGCTGGGCCGCTCTCCTGTCCCTCTCACCAACTGATTTATCCCCCGATCCATCACACAACGCCAGTTCCAACGAATGGGAGCTGATATGGGAGCTATGGGCGGGACAAAGGTCTTGCTCCTGGTGTTTCTGGTTGGATGGGAGAAGTCGCTGGGTCTCAACTGGAACCCAATCCCACGCAAGACTGTTCGGTACCAGGGTGAGTGAAGCGGTGTATTACAAGCTGATAGAGGAGTTAGACCTCAGGGGGCTTTGAAACTTTTAAGTGAAAGACAGAGTTAAAGAATACATTTAGATAGCGGCAAAGTCCCAATAGAATGAAAAATAGCTATATTTTCCAAGTTCTAATCCTATATGTCGCTGCATTTACTGCTCATACTGTCTCCTGTTACCTGCTAAAGATTTGTCCGTTTTTCTTGTCTTATATAAAACCCTCACTTGGCCGTTAGCTTGGATAACTTGGAGAAGTTGTATTTTATTTTAATTTGACCATGTCTTTAAGGGCGAAGGGAACTATGTGATTGTAGAAGCTTGGTTAATTAGTGATTACTCGCAGGGCTAGATGTTGAACTATTGTAGCTGGCATACTAACCGCTGGCGTACTAACCACTCGTGGGACTCTAAGCTTCGTTCTATTTTCTTCGTACTATTGGGGCTTTGCTGGACTCGCTAACTGTTCGTTACAAGCGTGGAGGCTTGTTTGGTAATGGGACAATAAGTACACACGGTTTGTTTAATGTATTTGTACCACTGACTTCTGTTTCCTTACAGTCTGATTATCTGTCTCAAACTATTCCTCCTTTTTGGAGCAGTTTATAGTCAGACAGAGGGGTTGTAAATAAAAGTACACAGTGCAACACAGCAGCTGGCGCACAGAGCTTCCATCTCCGGCTCTCATAGTTCAATACTATCAACACTGCAAGCTATTGGTGAACATCCAAATTTGCATGTCAAAGCTCACCAACGTTGAACCTGACACAAAACATGAACGCATATTTACTTTCCTTGCCTCGACCAAATCCACTGAAGCCAGACCTTAAGGCGGATTTAAAGGACTGACAGCTGTTGGAGGAATCCTCCAAGTTGGCCCTGGAACGATTAATCTGGTCAGACATCCGATACAAAACCAGTAATTGCAAAAATGTATTCCGTTACAACAACCGGGGAGGATTTTCCATTAAATCAGAGGTAGATGCTTTCAGATTTTGTAAAGAGATCGACCCCAGGTAAAACAATACATCAGTCTAATCCTAGCGCTCAACTGCATTTGCACTCTTTATCTCGGCCGTCCTCTGCAGACAAACCCGACTGTCTACACTGAACAATGCCAATTGTTGCAAGCTGAGGAAAAGTCTTTTTTTTTAATCCCTCAAAGGAGAAGTACTGCATTCTATCACTTGGGGATTATGGAAATTGTATTAAGAGAGAGGAAAAAATATATGGGATAAAAAAAGCTACATTTTCTCACCTCTGTGTACCACCTATTCCACCTTTCATCCCATATCTATCTCTCCCTTCCCTTCTCTTCCTCCCCTTTCTGTTTGCCTTTTATCTCTCCCCTCCCCTTTTTTGCTTTGTATGCTGCGGCTCATCGCATGAACTCGTAATGCTCTTATGGCGTTTTCACAAAGAGCTCAGATTTCAGCCGCTCTTGAGGAGAATGGCGCTGGGTAGCTCTGGGGTGTGGAGATATTTCAAATGCAGCTTTCACATGCCGCCCCCCCCCCCCCCCCCTCCCCCTCCCCCATACAGCCATCCTCCTTCCTCTCATCCCTCCATGCAGTCATCACTGGCGTTGTGTCGGGATGTGAGGACAGAGGATGTGGGGGGGGGGGGGGGTGAAGCAATCGATAGGATGTCAATACATTCTGGAGAAATGCTCCAGTGTGAGCCAATGTTGGCAGAGTGGCCCTGCTGCACTTTGGCCAGAACACACTTGTGGTAAGGACACGCCAGACGGGGCAAACTGGGACAGCTGCACACACATGGAAGGAGCAAAAAAAAAAATACATTTCCAAAAAGTATCTAATATTCAGTATCGTTCTGGAAAAAGATTGGTGAATAAATCTGTCTGTAGAGACGAGATAACTTCCCTTCGCTTCTTGTGCATCTTCAACTTTTTTTGTCATTAATGTCTTCGAAATAAAAGCCTTGTCATGAAACGGCTTCTATCATACTTGATTCGAGTATGACACTCGAGTGCAGAAGGATTCTTGACGTAAATTGATTTGCATTGGAAACAAGTGGGATTATCTTACCCGTTTGACAGATTTCTCCACTTGGTTAAAGAAAAATTTGATTTTCAGGCTCAATACTGGGTAAAATGACTTATATGGATGGGTTCTTGCCACGGTGCTGAGGAGATAGGAGAGAGACGAAATGGAAAAACAAAGCTGCGGAAAGAGGAAGGGAGGGAAGGAAGGATTGGAGGAGAGAAATGAGAAGAGAGAGGAGAGCGATATCATGGAAGGAAAGCAAGAGATTCAGATGGAGAGACGTAGAGAAAGACTGGGAGAGAGAGGCCAGTCACTAACTGCCTTAAAAGGACAGAAAGTAGCTTCGGTGGAACGACAGAGAAAGGAAAATACACACACACACACACACACACACTCTCAGCAGGCCACTTGCCCTGTGCTTCATTTTGCATGGAGGCATCTCCCTGCACAGACACACAGCTTCAATATTAACGTGTGTGTGTGTGTGTGTGAGAGCTGCTGTTTGTATGCAGTGTGAGTTTACAAGACAGAGAAGACAAGCGATGAAAAACCAGAGTGAGAGAAAATGTGGGGGCACAGAGGGCGTGTGTGTTTATACCTATTTGTGTAGAGAGAGAGAGAGAGAGAGTGTGTGTGTGTGGGTGTGTGTACGTGTAGCTGTGTGTCTATCAGTCTAATCCCCCTTTGTTTATATGTGTGTGTGAGTGTGTGTACTGCTTAGGCTGGCAGTCTGAGGGATTTGGAGCTCCGGGCCGTGCAGGAGTGTGTGTGTGTGTGTGTGTGTGTGTGTGTGTGTGTGTGTGTGTGTGTGTGTGTGTGTGTGTGTGTGTGTGTGTGTGTGTGTGTGTGTGTGTGTGTTGGCTGGGTTATGCTGGGGCAGAGATGGTTGAAGAGATAATATTTCCCCCCCCCTCCCCCAACACCAGCACCCCCACCCAGCAATTACATGAGGCTTACGCGAGGTTGCAGAAGAAGAAATACAATCATCTTCTCTATCTCTCTCTCTCTCGCTCTCTCTCTATTTGTCCACCTTTTATTCTTTTATTCTTTAAAAGTCACATTTTGACATTTTGAATTGTAGGTTGCTGTTATTCTTCGCCACCCACATGTCACATTTATTGAGGAGGAAAACATAACAGTCGGCTCCTATTGAGACATTTTATGTACACACATTATGTATGGCCCTCATAGAGCTGCTAATGAGCGCTATAAATTTGCATACTTTTCTTTTCTAATTACCGACATAGTGCATGTATCGTGATTTCTTTTCACATTTATGTGGTTTGTATTTCAAATGTATGTTCATTTTGTACAAGTTTCTCTGTAATATTTTTTTCGCTAAAGGTCTTCTCATCCATACTTTCTCCCTTAATGTTAAAGGAAAAGGCTGAGGTTAATCCATTGCTCTCTTAGTGGCAACAAATCCCAGGAAAAGACTTAAGACTTAAATGCTCTCCTCACAGCACCATACTCCAGTCAGACAACAGCAATTCGACCTCGCTAATAGTCGTGGAACGCATTTCATGCAAACTCTACAGATACAAAATGATATGAATCGAAAACGTCTTTGTTTATCTTTCCACTGTTCCAACAATCACCAACTCTAGTTTGAGAGTTTGACAGAGAGGCTCAAGTAACGACTGTAAGAGTTTCCCTGGAAGTCTACTAACCCTGTTTTCCGGAGAGCTCGTTACATCGTCACACGAGAAAAAAAAAAACAGAAAGGCATACTCCTACCGAAAATTGGGAAAGGAGCATATTGCCTATTTTAGAGGGTTTTTCCACATTTACAAAAAAAGCCTGACTTGAGTCCGAGTCCTATAACTCAAGTCTACACACCTGCGAGGATCAATTCATTGTTGCTTCTTTTCATAGGATTTGTTGGCAATAAGAAAAAAGTTAAAAGTTCTTCTTTCTGACTTGTTTTCTTTCTTTTCCATTCTGTCTCTTAGACTGACCTGTTCTAGTCTTTTCCCTCCTGTTTCTTACTTAATTGGTCACAGCTGATTGGAGCATCCATTATGTTGTTTTAAGCTGCTTTCACGCACTTAACCTGGCCTTTTGACGACAGAAAACACTTCAGCTAATAGCAGCGCTGTCTTCTCCCACTCCTCCTCTGTCTTTTTCTCTTTCCCTCTCTCTTTCTGGCTTTCTCCTGTCGGGTTCATACACTCAACCACACAAACACTCCTTAACCCAGCCCAAAGACAGAGGCCAGTAAGCTAAAACTATGGCAAAATGCAGCAGCTGTGGTTAAACAAAGAAAGGAGGAAAGAATGAGAGAGAGCGGAGAAAGAGGGAGGTGAAGAGAGAAGAAGAAATAGAGCCCTTAGAAACTTGATATGTTGTTTGAAAATCTAGCCAGCTTTGATGCAGCACATGCATCTTTAAAGAAAAGTTAAAGCAAAGGCTCTCCTCCTGGTTTAGAAAAAGAAAGATAGAATGGCGGGAGAGAAATAACAGAGCAGAAAGAGAGTGGAAAAGGGCCAGGCCTCTGACCTCCAGAAACCTCTCAATCTCTCTCTCTCTCTCTCTCTCTCTCTCTCCCTCTCTCTCTCTACCTTTCTTTTTTCCCTTTCTTTCTTTCTCTCTGCCGTATCTCCCCAAACCCTCCAATTACAATAATGAGCGGTTGAGAGCGAGGCAGAGAGAGGCTGTGCGTGACTGGGAGGATAAATGGAGGAGGAGAAGGGAGTGATGGAAGAAGGAGATTCATCACCGCTTTTTATCTGCTATGAGTGTCACTCATCCCCTGACCCTGTGCTGATTGGTCAGGGAAGATTAACAGCCGGGACCAGATGTCAGGAGCTGGAGCGCTCTCTGTGGTCACACTGACTCTGTGGAACCTGATGTGTGAGCAAGTGGGCATGTGGATTAAAATGAAAATGCCACTCGAAGGCCGCTCTTATCCGAAGCACCTTCTTGTAGTAGCAGTGCCCTCGTTGACATTATAATACAAAAATCACTGCCGCTCATAGTCCCTATCCGTAACTCAAAAGCGTAATTTTTGACATTTGACATGTGATAACGGCTGGATTTTGTTTATCACATTTGACCAACACATTCTAACTTTTTTATTTTGTAAATTGAATATGTTTGTGTTTTTGACTGTGGGTTGGGAAAAAAAACAAGCAATTTGAACAGTTTGTGATTATTTTTTTTTTGTTGCTATTCTATGGACTAAATGATTTGACGCATTCATTTAGTTCTTGAATTTGACATTAAAGGAAACAAAACAACAGCCTAGAGGGAAGGTTAACCTGTTCATGCAGCATATGGGGATACAAATCGTGTTCAGGAATAATTAATTTGAGGCACAAGCAGGAAATCTACTGTGCCGAGTAGCTTTCTGAATGAACAAGACCACATGTTGTGACTCACATGGCTGCACATGTTTGCCTCCTCCACTGATTGTTAAGCAGGAAATTTCTATTTTGCCCTGTACGCAGAATAACTACACCATGAGTACCTTTCATTCAAAAGCTGAGTCATAAGTAGCGGTACTCAGCTGGACAGAAATCTACTGATTGAGGTGGTAGAACAGCCTTTGTCTTAAATCGCAAGCTCTTTAGGGTTGGTGATTCAAACCCCAGACTGGAGTGTCTCCAGTTTGAGGACGCGAGGGGCAATTCACTGTTCTTCTGAATCAGCAAATGTATATAGTTCAGTGAATCAAATTCACAAACTACAGCTGTGCCAATGCTGCACCCGTTGAGCTCCACAGGCATCCGCCTATCTCTCTTTGTGTGTGTGTGTCATCACCACAACATTTTTCAAAAAGGCCTAAGTCTCCCCAGCTGGTGCCCGCTGCTGTACCAGTCATACATGACGCTGGAATGGAAAAACCTCACTTGTGGCATCAACCAGCTCTTGATGATTTGTTCAGCTTGTTGTGGGCTGCAATAGCGACCCCCCAGCGAGCTCGGCTGTTTCAAGCCCCCCCCCCCCCCTTCCGCTTTCATCTTCCAACTTCCAAACCCCCCCTTTGAAAACCATCCCCCCACTGGGCTCACTTGTTCCGTCCTTGTGTTAATCCACTTTTACCACTTCCTCTCCTCCCACTCTCCCATCCCTTCATCTCGCTCTACCAATTTGGCTGAATTCAATCGCTCCGCATTGCCATGACTGTTTGTGAAAAACTGTAATAGTGAAGCTGTACGGGAAATACAAATGCTCCATAATCGACAAACAACGGCTTACACGTATAAGCCATGCAGAGACTAGTAATTATTTGGCTTAAAAACGTGTACTTTCGTCAGTGTACTTGCTATTATTCTTTATGGCATATTGATCCAGTCACAAGCGACTTAAGTACATGAATTCCTTGTGTTGAACAATCCTATCAATCTCATTTATTCTTATTTTACAATGGCAGATCATCCATAATGACCTAAATTCACTGCACAGTTGACGGAAAGGTATTATTGCCGATCTAGCTCGTACAGGCATGTATATATTTCCCTTTCTTGTGTCTCTCTGCTCTCATTCTGTCGCACACCTGACTCTCCTGTGAACTTGTCATCTGTTCGGCAGACAAAGCTTGTGCATCCACGTGGGAGTGTGTGTGCCTTTGTGTGCACACTGTTGTTGTTTTTCCTTCAAAGAGGGTACCTGCTCAGATGAGGATCAGACGAAGCTCCGTGTGTGCACACGCTCGGGTATATCTGCATGTTTGTGTGGGTGCTGCACAACGTCTCTCCCTCCTCTGTCTGTCTGTCTGTCTGTCTGTCTGTCTGTCTGTCTCTGCCTCGCGCTCGGTGTTTGTCGCCGCTTCAAAGCTCTCCCTAAAATAGGCCTTTAATCATAGTTTGGTGAGTGCGTGGCTCGGCGGTTGCGAACTATAAGCAGAGGCTGGATGTATTTATAGGAGACAGGGAGCGGGAGGCTGGAGCTCCGCTGGAAGGCTGATGGAGGCAGATTACAGAGGCGAGGCCGGCCGTGAAGCAACAGGCGCCCCCACCCCCCCCCCCCCCCCCACCCCCCCACCACCACCTCGTCCTCCTCCTCAACCCCACATTGGAGTTCTGTTCGGTTTGGCTCGGTATGATTTGGTCTGTGCTGGATGGTGCAGCTGTGACATGACCCTGAGATACCCTACAAGGAAGAGTGGCCATGCACGAACCCATGCAAGCACGGAAACAAGCACTTTATACACATACCCAAAATGTCTTTCTGCTGCGTTCCACCTGTTGATGTCACCTCGAAGCTACCAGGGTTAACACAAGTTGTTGCCCGCTTTCCTAAGAGTCACATGGTGTCACAGCTTGATTAGCTTCAGGAGGCCTGCGATGTGTAATCCTCTTGATAATGTTTTGTCTGCAGTTGCATTATTGTTCCGTGATACTGCAGTTGTATAAACTGGTGCTGGGTGACAACTCTGCCGTGTGGTGCACTCAAGGGCGCTCAAGCAGAGGCTTCACACTCTGTCATGACCCGAGTCGGAAGATGTTATTCCAAACAGTCCTGTTCAAAGAAATGTCTTTGACTCTGAATAAAAGTAGTACAAGTGCAATTTTAAGGTACTTTCCTCAAATACTTACATTCTATGTTGTCCTGCTTCAACATTTCAGAGGGAAATATTGTACCTTTTACTCCACTAAATGTACCTTTACTTTGAAGATTATGATTATCATAATCTTCAAAGTAAAGGTACATTCACCAGATGTATTACATATGGTGAGTTTAAAGGCATTATATAAGGCACTGAGCATAAGCTAAACAAGAGTATATTTTAGTAATCTTTGTCTCAACAAGCTAGAACATTAACAAGCTGCCCACACACATCATCATCTTTGCATCACTAATAATAATTAAATAATAGAATACATAATGATATATGCAGGGGACTTTTTTTCTGCAGTATGAGCACTTTTGCTTTAAATACTTCTGCACTTTTTCTTAAAGCAAACGTTTAAATGGATTTTTGCAAATGGTCTTGTTTCTTTGCTTAAAGAAATAGTTTGATATTTTGGGAAACATGCTTAATGGTTTTCTTGCCGAGAGCTGGATGAGAAGATTGATAGCACTCTCTGCAATGTCTGTACGCTAAATATGAAGATTCCGCCAGCAGCCAGGGAGCTTAGCTATATCATAACTTGTCATTTTTTACACTTAAACAAATGAGATATGACATGTTTATGTGGGAGCTTTAGAGGTGCTGGTAGGTGGACTTTGTTACCTTTGGACAGAGTCAGGCTGTTTCCGCCCTGCTTCCTGTCTTCATGCCAAGCTAAGCTAACCGGCTGCTGGTGGAGGTCAAGCTTCACTGGTCTTTGGCAAAAAAAAAAGGTTCACTGTGATGGTTTATCTTTCTCAAGCATGTTTCAGGTCCCTTTGAGATGAAATGAAATGAACGACTGTCGGAAAGGAAGGAAATCCATCCAAAAGAAGAAATGTCAAGTATAGCCTCGAGCTATACACAAATAGCTTACTCAATGAGCAAACATTTTAGTTTGATGCCTCTATGTATTTGTTCCAAACTTCGACCGAAAAACAGTGATAAACATTTTCCCTTTTAAATCCCCAACATCTCTTTATTTAAATGTGTGTTGTGTTATCAACAATATATAATCCACCCACTTGTGTACAGAAATGCTCATCATTTTTACATCACAGTCTCAAACGCATACACAGCCAGTGGAGAGGTTTTGCAGAGCGGTGATTGCTGAGCATTTCTGTTTCCAGTGGTACTGACCTCGGTCGGGCCTTTTGAGTTGTCTATCATCTGCATTCTCCCTTTCTATTCTGTCTCTCTATTTACCCTTTTGTTTGTATTTCCCCTCATCTGGTGGACTCATTATGCCTCTCCTCGTCTCTGCCCTCCATTTCTTATTCATGCTCTTTTATTTATATTCCCTCTCTTCGTTTGCTCCCTACAAACTGTTGTCTAGAAGCATCAAAGGCCTTGTAATTTAACCTAAACCACTCTTACACACACACACACACACACACACACACACACACACACACACACACACACACACACACACACACACACACACACACACACACACACAAACAAAATCCTTGAAATGATGGAAAGACTCTCAAGACAGTCCGTTAAAAGCTGTAAACAGTTTTCAAATATCTTCCATCCAACAGTGTTGTGTGCTGCACTGCTGTATATTCAATGCAAGGCGGGTTGTATAATATGCATCCTTTGTGCTTTGGAGTACATCGATTTTAATCTGTTTTTTTTTCTGCACAGTCATTATTAGAAGAGAGGATTGCCTCTTTTATTTTGGCGTTCAATTCTCCACTGCTGTGAAAACATCAAATGAGAGTTTTGTTAAACCTACAGATGTTTACATAAATGTAGACATACATTCAAACTCACACACTGTCCTTCAAAAAAACACATGTATACTTGTTCACTTGCACATAAATAGTGACGAACCACAGGTGTGGACAGCCTTGTGTCTGTTACAGAGACACCCACAGTCACTCAGGTTACAGCAAACACACACACACACACACGCACACACACACGCGCACACACACGCACACAGCAGGTAGCCTCAGGGCTGCCACAGAGTGGTGGCAGATGGTAAATGCTTCTGCCCGTATCGCCTCTTAATGACAGAGCCGCTGATCACTTCAAACAAGCCACTCGGAGCAAAACTTTCTCTCTGTTGGTGGAGAGATGCTCAAGTCACTGAGCAGGTACCCTGGAGAACTATCCAGGACTCTGCATGCAAGTGTGTGTGTGTGTGTGTGTGTGTGTGTGTGTGTGTGTGTGTGTGTGTGTTTGTGCAAATGCAATATGTCTTTCAGCTTACCCATCAACTTTATGTGTGTGTTCAGACGTGCACTGATTTGTGTGTGTGTGTGTGTGTGTGTGTGTGTGTGTGTGTGTGTGTGTGTGTGTGTGTAGAAGTGTGTCAGCTCTGGAGTTTTCTTGCCTGGCTGTGTGGAACACAGCAGATGTGCTCAGTTCTCCCCTGAGGATGCTGCCTCTCTCTCTTCACTCTCTCTCATCAAGCTCCCTCATCCGTACATACCCTCCAATGTTTATACACCGCTGCTCTTCACATAATAAGCTGACTTCAGTACTTATCCCTCGTTTCCTCTATCTCTCTCGCTCCATCCTCCCGTGCCTCTCACAACATGCAGCATTTTTTTGTTTTTAACCGTATCTTGATCAGATCTATATGATGTTTGCTGGGTGTTGTTAACACACATCCACACACACACACACACACATAAGCAGCATGGTTTTAAGTGGAAGGGTGTAATTGTGCCAGGATGGTCAAAATGCTTTTTAAGAGGCTCTTAGTGTTTTTCAGAACAATTCTGGAGTTAACAGCTAACACTTTAAACGTGTTGTATCTTTTCACATGGAAATGGTCCCATTTAAAGTAGACATTTATCCAGGGTATAATTTCAGGTTTTTCAAAAGTGGGGTCTCAAACTCAAATTACGTGGGGCCCGCTGGTCCAGTTCTCCAAGGGGGCCACTTGAGCACTCTGTGGATGCAAAAAAACAAAGTGGTGACAAGCTATTAGCAGTTAGACTCAACTTGCTAAATGTTAACGGAGCTGTATTTAACATTCAGAACATTAATATAGCAGCAAACAACTATTATACTTTGGGAGGCTGTTTCAAATAGTCACAGGACAGATGTCTGGCTGCAAAGTACAGTATGTGCCCAACATTTTTGTTTGTCTTGATTCTGGCGCTACCATTTGTCTCTAAAATGTCTTGATGTTTTGCGTTCCGTTGACAGCAATGTTGATTCACTTTGAAAATGTAAAGCATCACTCGTGTGCAGCAGGTATAGAGAGAGATAACACTGTATTTTTGAAGCCAATAAAACTAAATCTTCCAGAAACTGGCTTTAGGTTGAATGCTTTGGTTGAAGGTTTCGGCAACAGGCCTCACTTCTAATCTCCCTTTCTTTTCTTCTCTCTCTCTCTCTATCACACACACACACACACACAAAGCTCCTTCATCCAGTACATATTGCTGCATGTCTAAAAGTCTGTTTAGTCCCAACTAGGCCACAGCATCACATGAGCAGTTAGTCACACCATAAATCACACCAGTTCCTGCCGTTCCCTCCCTGGATTTCAGCTGCTATTTTCAGTTGGGGAAACAGCGAAAGAAGTGAAAAATATTCAAGCTGTCAAAAACAAAAAATGGAATATTCTTATTCAATTTATGAGATCGCATTACGTGCAGCGCAGGCTGTCGTCGCCTCGCGTTGTGCACACGTTCTATCAGCCCCGATAAAGTGCGAGGGAGAAGACAAGGTGACACTACAAGCAACAAGAGTGTGGATAATGAAAACTAAACACCATCCTTTCTCTCTTTCCTCCTGTCTTGCATCTGCTCTGCACCACTAGTTTGTCTGTATGCTAGTCAGGGGATTTGAAGTGTGTATGTGTGTAGGTGTGTGTGTGTGTGTGTATTTGGGCGTATTTATGTATGTGTGTGTGTGGGAGTGAACAGCGAAACAGTGGGTGCATCTTTTTTTTTAAGTTTTGATGGAAAAAAAAGTCAGCTCTGGTTTTTCAACAAACCCTGCCGATGGGACCGCGGAGAGACCATTTTGTGATTTTCTCATAATGTTTTTGAGATTGTTTGTGTTCGTCTGCAAGTGCGAAAATCAGAAACAATCCAAAAATGTGGGCACTCCCCAAAACGAATCAGACAGTCCTGAGATAAATCACATTGAGTCAGCTAGGATCAATACCTGGGTTTACAAAGAGGCTGATATTCCGTTAATACTCTTGAGTGATAGCCTAATCAGAGTAAAAGGCCTCATTTAGGCTTTTATTAAAATGTGATTTGCATCAAGATGTGCAACACAGATAATGAACAATGTAATCACACCTGCAGATTTACTCCCATTATCAATGTTCTTTTGCTCTGCATTCTGTCCACGTCGGCTCTCATTTTCCCTTTTGCACTAAAGTCTGTCTCTAAATCCCTGTTTTGTTGTGTATAGGTGCTCCGAATATATAGCCTTGATTAAGCTGCTCTCTTCTTAAATGCTGCGGTGCTGAGTGTAGGAGTTCTTTAACAATCATTAGTCTAAAAGCTGTGTCCAATTGAGGCAAAACACAATTTAGGGGGGTTTTATAAAAAACAAGATTAGCCGATTTTCTCAATTTGAAAATTGCCATTCTTAATGGAACGTTTATTGAACAAGTGCATGAATACAAACCTCTTGTTGACTGGCTCGATAACAAACTACCTTTTAAAGCTCCCATTAAAGCGCTGGATGATTGAAGCGGTTGACGGTTGCTTTCTTTTATAGATAACAAAAGGTTTAGATTTTGCAGATTGCGCAGACTTGCAGCCATGTCTATCAGTGTGAGATTATGGTTTCATCAATATAGTGCTACTTTAAAAGCTCTAGATGCTGCCTTCGCTCTGCTGTTAGATTCATAACTTTAACAGCACACGTCACTGCACTCTTCATCAAAACAAGGGCTGGAAGGGCAAGTGCAATATTGCTTCTTGTTTATTTGCACAGCTTCTCTAAATAGCAGACCACCTTATCTCTCCTCTGACATGCAGATCTGGAACTTATCAGGCTTGCCTTGAAGACTGGCTTCTGCTCTAGGTTCTTAAAGTAAATACAGAGCTTGGGAAGCTCTCAGTGCAGTGTTCCATCCTGCAGGAATCATTTACAACAGATCCTAAAGCTAGATACCTCGGGTAGTTTCGGCAAACTTAATTATGAGTTACAACCGTGGGGGCTTTTAGTACGAAAAATGTTTTTTAATATATCATCAGTTTAGTTGATGTTGTGTTGATTGCCAGCCAGACAGTGAAGCTAGTATTTTGTTGACCTTGTGAGTCTTGAGTGTGAGTCAGCGGGCCTGAATGTGGTCCTGCAGATACCTACTGTAGGTACTACCACAGAGGCAGTTTTAAGTACTTCGGTGTTTATATTTCTGCAAGATACAGTCACGAAACTGTATAGATAGGTAATGGATTGCAGAAATGTCGACAGGTGGACGCTGAGATGGTGGAAGTTCGTGAGCAGATTTGGCCACGGGATTAAATTGGGCAGAAACTTTCACATGTTGTGAACCTGAAAGCTTTGTATACGACACACAGCTCGTAATGAAAAGCAAAGCTGTGGGGGAAGTGCACCATGTGTACCGGACGAGCAGAATGGACGACATTGAGCTATAGGTGGCGGAGTAGGCGAGGCTCGGTGGTGTGAATAAGATGAGACATCAAACATTTCCAACAAGGGAAGTGTGAAATGTTCTTCTCGGGTGTTATTCTGTCATCTGTCAACAGATCAGTTGAAAGGAAATGTGAGCAGTTCTGCAGTATTATCAGCAATGTAACGATGCCCCTCTGTGTCTTTATCCAGATGTTTTGGACAGCATGGCGAGGTTCAGCATTCAGGGAGTGTTCAACTACAGCATGCTGACTCTGTCTGACCACGAGAGGGTTTTGTACGTCGGAGCGCGCGAGACGTTGTTCGCCCTGGACCCCAACGACATCAGCAAACAGCTACGGCCTCAGGTAACGCACACGCAACACGTTAAAAGCTGTATTTTCCATTTAAGAGGATTCAAATTTGACAAAACTTCAATATGGGACGGATAGGAAGGATTTCAAGACAAGCAATTGTATTCACACAATACTACCTCTGACTAACTGCCACTGCGAACGCCCACACAGTCTGAAAGGCTTTTGTAGAAATGTGAGAAATTAAATGATAACACATAAGATTTAATATCACAACGCTTCATGATGGACAGTTCAGGAACAAAAAGCATCGTCTCCTCCGCGCAGCCTGGTTACTGAGCACTGCAGAGATAAACACACATTTCAAATACTTAATTTAAATACGCCAAATTCAATTATGATATCAACTGTGATATAATTATTATATCAACGATTCAGCTTGAATATGCAGGAAAAGCGAAAAACTTCTTTGCTGTCTATTAACTTACAGAACGACCTCATTTGATCCTTTTTTGGCTCATTTTTGGACTCAAGGACATTTCAGAACGCACACAAAAAGAAATTCTGGCGAACCATCAATCGTACCGTAATCGTACCATAATAAAGTACACTGAGTCATACTAGTTGTTGGGTTCTTTATTGGTCTGGCGTGTACTGTACTTCTTTTATTAAATGTTCAGGCCTTGTACAAGCTAATGTACGAGCTGAGAAGCAGTTTAATGCCTTCTCGAATTGTGTGTCCTCCTTAAAGGGTCAAAAATATAATAAAATATATTTATTGCTGCTGATCAAAGATATAGCATTTCTCGCAGAAAAAAAATGTATATGGAGCCCTGAAACTGACAAAATACACGTTATCATAGATTGAATAATATGAATTAATAATACTGTTTGTTAAATGGAATGTTCCGTACTAGTTGGTCCTTGATGAAGAAAAGAGACGTGCACTTGAAAATGTCTCAATTAAGCATTGATTATCATTAGATGTAGTGTTTAGACTTAATTAACGAATACCCTTAAACTGAATTTGTTTTCTGTTTTAGGCGCCAACCATAAAATCTTTCAACTAAATCAAACCATATAAATCCCATAAACTTACAAAAACAAGGTCTTATAATATAAAGATGCATTGTTAATCACGAAAGGGATTTTTACACGATCAAGTTTTATATATTTTGGACTAAATTCAAATGTTTTTTTGACAAGTTATTACTTTATTTGGGAGTTATTTATGTTATCTGTTGCTAAAAGCTCCCAACAGCAATAGTGTGAGTACGCTGCCAAATACTAAGATCCTAATGTGCGCGGCTATTGGCTCCAATATTTCACTTTTGTCAGCACAAACATATCCACTGTGAATGTGTGGGAGTAAACAGGCACACACACACATTCACAGGCGTTTCTCAGTTTCCTCAGAGTTTACGATGCACTTATTCAATCATGTTTTTACTGTCCTTGTTTTAATTTGCGTATCTTGTTTTTCTGTGAAGCACTCTTGGGCAAACCTGTTTGTTCAAAGCACTATAAATACCCTTGACTTGACCTGATACACACACACACACACACACACACACACACACACACACAGAGATGCTAAAGCCTCAGAGACTCAATCTGGTTTTGCTTTTGCTCCGTCAATAATTGGTCCATATTGCAATCAGTACAATTGCAGCAGTCCGATGAAGGTGTAGCAGGCAGCCTGCAGCGGTCTGGGAATTGTTATCTGATTTAGAGCCGTAATGAGCAGTTATTAGATGCACATACACACACTGTCACACGCAACACAGGCTGTGGCTGTTTGAGTGAGGGTTATGAGTCTTACAGTAATGATAAGACCACCTGTTGTCAGCCCCCTAGTGTGCATTGTAGTGGGAAGGAGCCAACACAGAGAAATGGCATTGCGTAGACGAGGGAATAGTCCATCCCCTCTGTCACCATCTGCCCATCACTCTCTCACCCCTCCTCCCCCTTCCTTCCATTAACTGCTACTCTTTTATTTCTTCGCCGCTGTCTTCCGTCATTACTTTTATGCCTGACTTTCTTCCCTCAATATTTTCAAGGGATATATTTTCTCAAAATTTGGAGACAGGCAGCTCCCATTCGTGTCTGAAGTGCTTCCTCCTACATTATTTAGTTATGTTCTTTCCCATGTCAGTTATATAAGTTATGTTATTTCTGTTTTTCATCAATTCATTTATTAATTGTGTTCAGTCATTCTCCCCAATGGCGCCTCAGACGCCGCCGATACAATTTTGCTACATTAATGCGCCGTTTCACCTCCAGCATTTTGAAAAGTACAAAATGTAGCAAATGTTCAAGTTGACGAGATATCAGGCTCACATATCCGGCTGTCCTTGCTCTACACATTTGTTTTCAGGGCCATCTCAGCTTGAGCTGCCCTAGAACTCGTGTGCTTTTTTTTTTAATTCATTAGCTAATGGCCAAAGCGTGGATTCCATTACTTGCGCTGACACTGTATGAGATAAAACACCCGAGATTAACACAGAGCTTTCAAGATGCTGAAACCAGATGGCCGTGTAATAGCACTGAGGTCCTTCCCAAATTAAAGGTTTATGCTTCATTTTCATCACTTGAGACTCTTTCACTGACACTTATTAGCCATACATTAACCATACCTATACTTTGTACAATTATTTGTCACACAAAGACTCTAAGACGCTAACGTGAAGAGAGCTTATTATTCGTGCCACGTGTTAATGTGAAATGGAGGACATTTGCTTTGGCAGACTTGTCTTTGTAGGTCGTCGGGCATTAACACAGAACGCTTCTACTGCTGCCTGCTGTTTTTTTGTAAAATACCTGATCTGTGTGGAGCAAATGAAGAGTTGAGTTTCTTCATTAGATAATGAAGTAGACAGTGACTAGTGACTAATGAGTGTCCCTTGGGAACAAATTAGAAGTAACAATAAACTGCTGGTGTTGCTGTGCTTCATGTTATCTCGTCTGTATTTTAAAAACTCAAGTGCATTAGTTAAACCCACAGATCCTACAGGTAATAGTTCAAAGCCACTGATCCTAATGATTAATTATATTATCATAATAAAGTCTACCAGTACAGTACACGGCAACAACTCGTCGTTTGATTGCTGTTGGTTTATACCCACTCAAGTAAATCAGTTTAATATTGAATTCGCAGCAGCTCTCTGCCTGTAATGACCAGTGTAATTATTTCTAACGATGTGGAAACCTCTTAGTAACACAGCGTGGACCTCTGTCCACGGAGCAAAGTTCAGCCATGTGTCACGCAGCCATTAAAAAAAGCAGCTACTGTGAATAACACTAAATAGTCAGCGGTTAAGGGAAAGTATGGACATGTGAAATGTGAAAGAATGTGCACGCTTCTTTTCTATTTGCCTACACACTTTCAGCAGAATTTAGCTTTTTGGAGGACAAAAAGCTTGTCACGGGAGTGATACTTCCTCCAGGTGCATTATGATACACTGTCTTGCCTGTCAGTCTTTTGATCCTTTAAACAATGGCATCATCATTAGGGAATTTTGCTGCACTAAGGACCTCACAGTTTCCTTTCTGCCACTAACTCAGAGGCGCCGCTGCCGGGGGCTGAACCTGGGTCTCTGCAGCCGTCCTCTTTTACTGCGGCTCAGTCTGTGGACTTAACTGTATCTCAAGTTCAAGGTGAACTAGTGTAACTTCAGAAAACACTTTGTACCTACTTATTGGATCGAAGAGTAAGTGAAGTAAAACGCCCATTATGTGCTAAATGTATGTTGTTTTTAGTACCAAAATGTGCTTGAGTCTGTGGTTGTTACTATAGTAACAGCAGTAAGTTGTGAAGAGTGCAGTCGATAGGTCGAGTTCAACAAAAACGCCTTGATGTCTCTCTGAGTGCATCCTTTTAGAAAGAAATGAGGTGACGTCACTTACACATACATTTTCTTTTTATGGTCCATGAATGAACGTGATGTTACAGACACATTGGTACTTGCAGGATGTATTGCTCATGGGCCGAAAGGCAGACAGCACCGTTCCTGAAGACGACATGTTGCCCACATCGCATCTGTCTCTTTCTTTCCTCCAGATCGACTGGCCGGCTCCGCAGGATAAGAAGAGAGAGTGCGTTGCCAAAGGGAAGAACAACCAGGTATGAACATGGATTGAGGGTTACCTGCCTTGCTCTAGGGCACAGTGGCAGTAGTTTTTTTTTAAGACAGCACTTCACTTTGCTCAATTACATTTTGTCAAGTCAGTCTGGGACTTCGAACTGGAAACCTTCCAGTCATTACATTAGCACGCAGTGAATGTGCATCTTCCAGATGGGGTTAGGATCAGCAACTTTTAAGGGGGTTCTGCTCCAAAGAGAATCTAAAATGTGATAACGACTGATGCTGAGGCTTCATATTCAACAGACATCTTCTCGTTCAACTCTCAGCAGGAAACTATTCCTTTAATATATGAATTATTATCATGGTGTACCACGGTCGGAGATGAAATCGTCCATCAGATTTCTTTTTAAACTTAACAAATCTCATAATGATGTTCCACTTATTCCACATATGATGCTGTTTAACAGAGAAGTAACTCTTTGTAATTCAGCATTAAGTCGTACATTGTCCAGGCATATGAGCCTGCTGTTCTTACCATCAGTTGGGGTGCATTTTGTTAACACAGATAGTGAACCGCTTTGCACTTTAGTCTCAGCAAGAGCTTCTCACTGCTTACCCTGCATAATGTACATTTGCAGTCTCCTTTAATATTTTATAGGAACACACAGCTCTTTTGGAAATGGAGCTACAACTTCTCTCGTCGCTCAACAATAACCTTTGATGTGGTTTTAAACAGTAGAGGAAATAGTTCACTGGAGTGCTACAGTTCACTAAAATTGACTCAGAGAAAGAAAGAACAAATGAAAAAAACATGTTGAGAGATGAGTATCTTTAAAACGGGAGCTTTAAAAATAGTTATGAAAACGTAATGTTTAATATAAATTCACCTTTTGAAAGTTGATCATTTGTCTTTCATAAAACACAGCATGATCAACATAGTTAGACAATTAGTCAAAAATACTATTTTTATTCCACACAGCCACTTTAGTCCAGTGACTTAAATAGCTTTGAATTCTCACATATGACTCTATATATATATATACACACATATATGACAGGAGTTGGTTTTCTATATTCAAGAATAGCCATATGGTGTTTACACTGACCGTTGTTATACTTAAGTCTTTTTATTTAATGTTGTAGTTATGGGCCTGTAGTTGAAGCCCGTCTGCCAGACACATCTCATCCTAATTATCCTCACTGATTGCAGGAGCTGTAAAAATGAATTTAAAAAAAAATCATATTGCTCCTATTACAGCTGTGAGATACAGATATTGTTTTGCTGCTGCGAAAGCAACATCGAGTGGATGCACTGAATTATTCATTCCTCCCGCATCATGTGTGAGCATCTGTTTCCAATTCCTTTCAAAGAGCTTTATTGTTCATCACAGTGCAGACATTGAAGGGCACTACCCATAAAACACTGAATATATTATACTGCTAATTACACACATATCTTTTGAATGGAAACGATCCGTTGTTTTTTTCTTCAGTTTAAAGGTTACTTAGATATTGTGGTTACATCTTATATTAAGGGATGTCCTCAATGGGACACTTGTACAACAGTGTTGATTGGCTGACTTCATACACCTGATAAATGAAGGAAGCTCTAAAAGGCTGCCGGTGTTCAGTGTCTTCGAGTTTTTTTAAACTATTTGTTCATACAGAAAATATCAAAACATCCTCTCAATCACTGACTGGCCAACTGATTTCACGGATATAATCAGCAAACATGATCTAGTCTCAAGGTTATTGAGGTATTTCAAGGGAAGGAGGATTTAAAAGAAGACACACTGAAGCATTAGACTCCAAGCTAAATCTCAGAGGTGTGCATGAGCATACCGAGAGACTTCATGGTGGAATAGAATTCACCTTAACAGAGGACAAAAGCTTCACCTGCCCAACAAACAACAGCATTCTAACAATTCCTCCTCTTCGCCTTCACAGACCGAGTGCTTCAACTACATCCGTTTCCTGCAGAGCTACAACCACACGCATCTCTACACCTGCGGCACCTACGCCTTCCAGCCCAAATGCACCTATGTGGTAACTATGCGTGTGTATGTGCGTGTGCGTGTGTGTGTGTGTGTGTGTGTGTGTGTGTGTGTGTGTGTGTGTGTTTGTGTGTGTGTGTGTGTGTTTTTCCCTTGACAGAGTTATTGGGAGCCCGATGTTGACAGGTGTCAACTTGAGATGTCAGTCATCTGACCTCAGGCGAAGACCACTGTGTGATAAAATGTAAAAATAAATGCAATGGAAAACAGTATCCCATGCTGGGTTAGATGAACGTGTGAATGCTTGTGTGTGTGTGCATATATGTGACACTGATGCAATAGGACAACATGACCAGGGATGGAGCTATGGTCCTCAGAAAGGACAGACAGAGCTTGCAGCTGTGTCATGTGGCTCATAATACACACTGACCACAAACACCTGTGTTCCTGTGTGTGCTTGCAGAATGCCGACTATTTTACCCTGAACACTGCAGCCCTGGAAGATGGGAAGGGTAAATGCCCATATGACCCTGCCAAGGGGCATACTGGCCTCATAGTGGGTGAGTGTCAGTGTGAATTTATGTAAATGAACCCATGTTGTAATGTACTCCATATTCATGCAGAAATATGCGTGCGCATGGTGGCAACGGAAGTTTTAAATATTGATTTTAAACTAGTCCATCAGAATGTCTGGTTGTAGCGTGCTCGGTTGTCAGCATCGATGTTCCGACAGCGGACTCCTGTTCTACAGGATTACGACAGGATAACAACGGTTTCAGGGCAACGGGAGTTTCAGTTTAATGAGCGACCATGTGAACTGGTGACTTTCAGCCGAACTATCATGAATGGTTGGTGTAGATAATCAACACAGTTGAGTATTTAAAATGGGTTGAAGGCTTTTACGAGGACACCTACATGTTCTGTTGGTGTTTTCAACAGCTCCCGTCACCTCGAGCAACCACGGGAAACACTCGGCTGAGGGTCACAAGTTATCACTGTCACTTGTTTAACTGAAAACACCGGCGGCGTCCGCGGCTGCGAAACGCGTTGACTGCCACTTTAAAACTCGATCAAGTCAAAACTCTTCGTTTATGTCATGGTATTTGACGTTCTGTACACGACCACAGATAACGTCGTTTTAAGCATCAAGTGACTTGTATGCTCGTAACCGCTGGCTGTTACACAATAGGTTTCTCCACCAAATACATGCAAATATCTGGACACTAAATGATAGGCCACTTGTTAACGTATTACCCACTCACTGATAGCACACGGATATGTAAAGTCAATTTGTTCATGTTGTATTTGTGATCTTTAGTGGTTAATGCCCTTGCCTAGCTGGACAGGCTATTGCACTTGAAAAATGATCTATAAGAAAATACAAGTGTGAGTGTTTCTGAACGAGTGTAACGATCATTAAAGGATCGCGTTAAACAAAAGATGCATGAGCACTTCTTAGTTGGAAAAGGGTTCATATCAATCAACACCAAACCAACAGTCAGCTCAGCAGTCTGTACAGTGATCAACACCGCCATGTCGTTACAGCTCTAGCATAAAATGTCTCCACAACCCACTTCTGCAGCATTTCCCATCTGCTTTGTAGCTACATGATTGCACTGAGAGTCCAGGAGTCCAATTTAACTTTGCACGCTGCATTCACTTCAGTGTGAACAGCTTCTCTGAACTGAAAGGCACCCATTCTCTGTCCTTCTTTGTGCATCCCCGCTAAACCAATGTCCCTCTCTCAGGCCCGTACAATTGTGGCCGAAAAACAGAATTAAACTAAAGCTTGCATTTTGTTGGTACAGATAAGGAGCTGTACTCAGCAACGCTCAACAACTTCCTGGGTACAGAGCCAGTCATTTTGAGGAACCTGGGCCAACAGCACTACAGCATGAAGAGTGAATACTTGCCTGCCTGGCTCAATGGTAAGTGAAAAAGAGGACATTAGAACGACAAAGAGAAAGAAGCGGGAAGTAAAGGGGAGGGAACGGATAGAAAAATAATTAAACTGGTTGTTAGCTTCGAGCGCATTTACTAGGCCTACTCAAAATTTTGAGTCGTTTTTGAAACAATGGGATTTCAATTTCACACAGAAGTAAACAACAGCAGGCTTTTAATTTCTAGCTGACGACCAACAACTTTGTCGGCTGAAATGACGACCGTCGTTTGCACATTTTATCAGCACTAATGAGCTGTTTGAAAACTGCCTCCAGAAGAATTTCTAATCTTGCCAGCTGGCATCTCGTGTTCAAACGAATGTAAAGGGATCTTTAATCTGCTCTTATTGGCTACATACATGATGTAATGCTATAAAGGCCGATGCTAAAAGCTACATGTCACAGGTCAGTATCCTCACCAGTTACTGGTGGATTCCAGCCATAGTTTTATAGTACATTAATTAATGTAGAGAATTAATTCAAATGTTGGTTAGTCCTAATGTAACCCTGTTTGAATGTGTCTGTGGAAAAACATGAACAAGCAACACAGAGGTTAAATCCAAGCAATATGTTTTATTTAGTCTTTGAGAAGAAGGAGAAGGATGAATTGGGCAAAAGTAACGCTATATCTCAGGTAATGGGTAGCTAATGATATGCTACCTCCTACAAGTAAGCTACGCAGTTTGTACCATCCAGGGGTAGTGTTAGTACTACTAGCTTACTGCTAACTTTTCTAAGTTAGTTGCCAGACATGCTCACGTTTGTAGCCTTTGTTGATTACACTTTTACACTGTGTGTGTGTGTGTGTGTGTGTGTGTGCGTGCATGCGTGCGTGTGTGTGTGTGTGTGTGTGTGTGTGTGTGTGTGTGTGTTTTGGCCCTAAAAGAAGACACTACGTTCCAAACCAGCGTAGAAACTACGCCACCACAGTACTAGAATTCCATGCACAACTGTACACTTGTATTGTACCGTTATGTTCAGAAGAAAATTCAAATTTATGGAAAAATATCTATTCCATAATTACCATTGAATTAAACTTAAATATGCTGCATCAAGTTTTCCAAGACACTGCGACACTGACACATTAAATATGTATTTGAATAAAATGAATCGCATTAGAGATAACGCTGGCTTCTTTTTAACAGAGTTTCATTAAAAAAAAAAAAAGTGTGAGCTAGAAACATGCAAAAGAACAAGAGGAGAAAAAAAAAAGAAATGAGTTGCAGGAAATGAAGCGCAGGACTTGGCTACAGCGAGGGATCGTTATCTTTTGGGGGGGAGGAGGTGGAGAAAGGAGCGAGCTACTTGGAGAGCAACGAAGGGGAGAGAAGAGGATGAAGTCACAGCAGGGAATATGGCTGATGAAAGAACGGACATTAGGATTGGCGATGAAAAGATAGAGGGATAGGTGAGGGGAATGGAAAACTGAGGGGATGAAGGAGCGACATACAGATGAGGCTGAGGTTCGGATCGATGTGTCCGATTGTTATTCATGCTGATACTGAGCTTTTATTAAAAAGTAGACCAATGAAGCTAGCCTCACCTTGATTTAAGCAGCTTCTAACCAGCCTGAGAGCATTTAATTGGCCTGGCTTTCAGTGGAGAGTTGTAGTGTCCCATGATGGCATAAAATACTGCTTCTGAGGCTTTTATGCAGAAAAGAACAGTCCATCTGGAGGGAACGTTGTATCCTTGTAATTAAAAAAAAAAAATAGTTTAGCATAAAATGACTGAATTTAGTTGAATGTCTGTGTCCGCCTTTTTAAAAAACATATCAATCGAAATCTAATGAGGGCTGGAAGTAGAGGGAATCTGAGAAGGACGAGAATGGATATGGGAGGAAATGAGAAACACAAAATGGGGCCGCTAATGGAGAGAAAGAGAGCGAGAAATGACTGGAGGAGAGATGAGGCGAAGGAGAGAGTGCTGATAGAAAATAGACAGAGAGGTGAGAAGAGGCGGCAGGGAATGAGAACGAGGTGTCAAGCTTGTGTGTCTATGTGTGTGTGTGTGTGTGCTGTGATTCAGTTCAAATGCACCTAGAGGCTGAGGCATTGTGTAAATAATACACTTTTTGATACTTATCTCCACGTGTGTGTGTGTGTGCAGAGCCGGACTTTGTGGGTTCAGCCCTGGTGAGGGAGAGCAGCGGCAGTAAAGAGGGGGACGACGACAAGATCTACTTCTTCTTCAGCGAGCGAGCGTTGGAGCTGGACTGTGACACTGAGCTCACTGTGGCCAGAGTGGCCCGAGTCTGCAAGGTAATCATCAAAACTGATCAGAACAGATCCAATTAGGATTCTAACTAAGTCAAAGGAGCTGCCTTCTTCTGTGGAGGTTTATAAACGACAAAATCCTAATTCAAACAGTAATCAATCTGACTTGTTTAGGAATGCACGGGGACATATGAAGCCCAAAACTAGTTTTGTCTGCAAAACAGTGTCCTGCATGCTTGGCTTGCAATCAGCTGTTTTTCTGTTTTCTCCAGCTGTTTTGGCAGCTGTTTCTGAGCACTTAATAATTTGAGACAGCGCTTGCTAACAGTTTTGGGCTTCAACAGGAGATGCCCATATAAGGAGGTAACTGGTAGAGATGTTCAACAGCTCCAGTATACGTTAAGTCAATACATATAGCTTTAAATCTGATAAATCACACTTACAATAGCCTGACGTTACTTACAAAGCTACGTCAACATAATGGCGGTTGGGTTTTTTTTTTCAGTTCAGATCCAACGGCACTTGCTCTGCTTTCTAGACAGCGAACACACAATTTCTCAAGAGGGCTCAAAATATTGGTAGTGCTCTGATATTTTTACCTGTAAATCTCCGGTCTAATGTCTTGACTCGAGGACAGACATGCATTCACATTTTGTCATCTCTGAGCTGCCATATGCCTCTATGCGTCCATCTAATCATCAACTCCATCTATCTACCTTGTAGATAGATGGAGTTGATGATAGATTTAATGTAAAAGCTTGAAGAACATGTTTCTCATTACATGTATCAGGTCATGTCTGACACAGAACGTTTCCATCATGTTCAACCCACCACTTTTACATTATTACCAGAGTAAAGCACTAAGAAAACGCTGCGCAGAGAAAATAGCTGTCCTGTGCTTTACTTTGTCCCACCCTAAATTTCAGCTAAACAACCATTTACCAACAATGTGTTATGTGAAGACAATTACATTGACATGGAGCTATTTGGTAATAAATGCTTTCATTCGCCTCATTAATGGTCTCATTAGGATAACTGATTAGGTCTGATATACCACAGTGATTATGGCCAGACATCAGAGGTGCTTCTAGCTGTGAAGAGTGTGACTGCTTTTTTTTTTTTTTCTCGCATTGGCTTTAGGGACTTTTTAGTCGTGTTACAGTTACACATGCAGACATATCTCAGTAACCTTTAAACTGTGCAAAATAGATTGTTAACAATCTGAGGAGATGTGTCTAATTAAGTGTACAATATATGCACTGTTTTATGGTAAATGTCCTTTCATGTCTGCGCTGTGATGAACAATAAAGCTCTTTGAATGGAATTAGAAACAGATGCTCACCCACGATGTGTACTAGAGCAATGAACAATTTAGCTCCTCCTGCTGATATTGCTGTAGCCGCCGCTGCACAATGTCGGTATTTTACTGCTGTATTATGAGCCTTTGCTTCTTTTCTTTTTTTTATTCCTTTTTACAGCTTCTGCAATCACTGAGGATGATAGGAATATGTGGCAGACGGGCCTCTTTTGAGCCCACAGTGTACTATATAAAGGGACAGCTCATCAATGCGCAATGGTTATTGTATAATTGAATATTATTATTATTGTTATCCTCCGTTTCAATGGTACCCGTGAACATCCCAGGGTCTAAATGCTCCTTAAGAGGTTTTTCCAACATGCCAACAGTTCTGTCAGCTCAGTCGCATGGAACAGGTTTGTTATTATGTTGCTACAGAAAAGGCACAGTGTAGGGGTGGAAGGCTACACTCAATTCTTGGTTCGGTTTGTACCTCCGTTTTGGGGTCACGGTTCGGTACGTTTTCGGTTCAGCAGGGAAAGTAGAAATAATAATTATAAATACATGTTTTAGATTTAATAATTTACATAAATTTGGCCATATTTGGAATTGTAACAGTTAAGGCACTCAAATACTAGAATATATACTAGAAATATACTAGAAAATGCAAAATTGTGATTTATTAATTATGTTGATTTATTATTGTTGTTGTTGTTCTTTTTAGTATTGTCATTGCTATTGATGTCATTATTGTTTTTCTAAGGGAGCCCTGGCCAACACAGCAACAATAAGACTCTGACTTGTTGATTATTCCAATACTAGGCTGCAGCTTGTGCTCGTTAACACAGGGCAGGCACAGTGAACTGAATAAAGGCACATTGCAGGGGGGGTTTTAACAAATCCAAATAATCCAAAATAATTTACATATATCCGACCCATATCAGCCATTGATGAGACCTAACATGTCCTCTCTCAGGGGGATCTGGGTGGTACCAGAACCCTGCAGAAGAAGTGGACCACCTTCCAGAAAGTCCGTCTGGAGTGCTCCCTCCCCGAGCGCCACGTCTCCTTCAACAACCTGAGGGCCGTCTTCACGCTGCCGGGCCAGGACTGGAGGGGGACCACCTTCTACGGCATCTTCCACGCGCAGTGGTGAGTCACAGCGAGCGCTGTCAGAGACCTTTAATTGAGACCGTAGCTCAATTTAAGTGTCATCCTTTGGAGTTAATTACTACATGTGCCATCTGCTGTCGGGGCGAGACACTACATCACTTTGCCAACATATCAGTTACTCTGCTTTTTATTCAAATCACAGGTCATCCAGTCAGTCTGATATGCTAGTTCTAATTATGTACTTTATGTGATTAGGTATTTACTGTGTAATTGGGCTTTTATTATAATAGCCCTTCAACTGACAGTAATGTGAGTTATTTTGAGTGGATACAACTCAAGTGTGCTTGAACATGTTTTAGTGATTTAATGTCACATAGACGTAATGTTGTTTCAGAGGATAGTGGACACATTTGCCGGACTGATTTAATTAGGTCCTGCTCTACAAATATTCCATCCTAAATTTCTAAAGACTAGAGATTGAGTCATTGGTTGAATGAAATTATTTACATCACTTCTTATACCTTCCGATGTGAGTATCATGACACCCCCCCTTTGTTTTTTCTTGGGAGCAGAAATGCATCATACCATTGGCTATCTTACTAACAGTAAATGACATCTTTGTGAGACTGAGCAGGGAAAACAGACTCTGTTGATGTCCACGGTTCTCGGCTCTTGGTTTATAGCTTGATAATAATTAGTTCAGGGTCAAATCAACTTTTTCTGACTTCATTAAAAGCGTTAATTAAACAACAATGTGTTGATTGGTGTTGACAATAGTAACTTATTTTTGATAATGAACTGGGGTATTATTAGTGGAGTGAAGACTGGCATTTGTTGGACCGCTACATAACTGTAATGTGTTACTTATCAACAAAGAACTAGGAGCGAGGCCAGGAGGTTCTCTTTAGGAGGATAGTTGGAGACTTTCTCCGTCTCCGGGTAATACCCTTTGATGTCAGTCTTTTGTGTTCCTCAATAAGATATCATATCGCAAAGCGAACCAGCTTTGAACTTCAAGCTTTGTTTCTTCATTCAGAGTTCCTACTGCAGCTGAAAAAAACCGCCTAATCCTTTTTCTCTGTGACTCGCCGGGGATTCCTTAAAGTCCCATGGCATTAAGATAATTGGACATTATGTAAATGATGACTCAAGAGTTCAAGCCATAATCTGACTGAATAGGCCAGCTTTTTAACTTACTAAGACATCAGTGCTGTCCTTTGGTTTAGATGTTCATCGTTTAAATGCCGTGGAACTGCTGCACATTAACAGCACTGTTTCAGTCTGGAATAGCACTTTCCTTACAGGACAAATCTACAGCGTTAGTGGCTAATTCATAACTATATGCCTTTTTTATTAATATGTCAGTAACTCTGTTTCAGAGCTAAATAAAGTAAGCGTCGTCCCGGCCGATGAGAATGGAAATGAAATATATTTGTGACTTAATGTGCCTGGGTCATGCGTCAATACCCAATTTCAGTCCCACTTTGGGTCTAAAATTGGGTTTAAAAAAAAAAAAAAAGATCCTGCACCCCTTGCCTTACCATTAAATGAAATGCATTACCTGAGTCGCAGCACCAAATGATTGATTTCGGTGGCTTGTCAAGTAAATGTATTACATGTACATCAATTTGTACATCAATTTGCTTCGCCACAGAAAATGTGTCAACACATCTTATCATTTCAGCTCACTCAATAAGTGACAGCATAGGGTGTTGGGTATTATATATTTACAATGCTATGTTTTACCATATTCTGTATGGTACAGCTCACATTCGTGCGTCTGTCTGACTCTACTTGTGCTGCATCCAAAAGCTGTTTGCTACTGAAAAGACACATTTTCCACAAGTGTATGACAGGTAATCCGTCTCTCAGTTTGCACCGCCACACATCGCTAATTCCCCCGCCTTGTCGCCATGTTTCAGGGGTGACGTGGACGTGTCGGCGGTTTGCCAGTACCAGATCAGTGATGTGAAGAAGGTGTTTGAAGGATCCTACAAAGAGTACAGGGAGGCATCTCAAAGGTGGGGGCGCTACACCGGTGCTGTCCCTGTGCCACGACCTGGATCGGTAAGAACCTGGGCGCCCGATACTAGCACATGTGATATATGATGTTTCCGGGCAACTTTAGGAAGCAAGAGCATTATTCTAAAACGTAGGGTTTTTTGTCAACCACTGCACCACAGAAGGGGACATAAGTGGGCAGAGGAGGGATAATGAAAGAGGGAGGGAGGGAAGTATAAATGGGTGGTGTGGGGTACTGTAGCGATGAAAGTGGAAAAGAGCAAAAGCTGGCACGACACGAAAAGCTAAGAAGGTAATGATCCAGGACGAAAGGAAAGGAAGCCGAGGAAGGGATGTGATGGAAGGCGGATTTGAAAGGGAGAGGGGAAATAAAGATGGAGAAGAGGAGAGAAAGGGAAAGAGGGAGGGAGTCATCCCAAAGCCAGCAAGCCATGCCAACCTGTGCCAGCTGCAGCTAAGAAGTTTCCTCACCTCTTTCTCCTTCTTGGCCCTCTCACTCTTCCCTTCGTCCTTTTCCTCCATTCCTTTCCTCCCTCCATTTCCCTCCCCCGTCTCTCTATCCTCTGTCTGTGCCGCAGTGTATAACTAACTCAGACAGGGAGAACGGCTACAACAGCTCTCTGCAGCTGCCTGACGCCACGCTCAACTTTGCCAAGAAGCACCCGCTGATGGAGGACAAAGCTCTGGCTCGCCCCCTGCTGCTCACCAAGGGTGTCAACTTCACAAGGCTAGCGGTGGATCGGGTTAGCGCCCTGGACCAGCGGGCGTACAACATGCTGTTCATCGGCACAGGTACAAACTACATGAGGGTATAATAGGCTATGTAACATTAATAGGCTGTAACATTTCCGTGCTAAAATGCCTGAAAAAAAACTAGACCTATGTTAAGTATTTTAGTTGAGTTGTCCCAAAGGTTTGTTCAAACCCAGAGGAATCTGTAATTTTCTTCAAGGTAACCTTGCTCTAACTACCGGGGAAACGCGGGAAACACCAGCTGATACGTCAGAGAGTGAGGAAGGAAGTTGACGTAAAGTTTAGCTAGTGTTATTTGCGGCAATTTCTTTAGAATGAAATGATATATCTGGTGAATGTGACATGAATAATACTTAAATACATCACTCCGTCCGTGAGCACGACCCCTGTCTGAGTCACTTCAGATAGATTTTCATCGACAGTGGTGGTTGTTTTACAATGAAAACTACAACTCCCATGATCCCACAATACTTCACGACGTCAGCAAAGTCCGTCTTTGAGACCCCACAGTGGCAGAAATGACATTATATGAGTTTTACGCTTTAAGATATTTCTACCTGGTTATAATGTTAGTACTTAAAGTGAGCATACTTACATTTTGTTCAAGTTTTTGGGACAAAATAACCTCTTCAAATACAATGCAGGCCAAGAGAACACCACACTCGCCAGCTTTAAAAAATGTGTTAA
This sequence comes from Pholis gunnellus, assembly GCF_910591455.1. Classification (NCBI taxonomy): domain Eukaryota; kingdom Metazoa; phylum Chordata; class Actinopteri; order Perciformes; family Pholidae; genus Pholis; species Pholis gunnellus. Next base: position 20,217,793 of record NC_136532.1, read on the forward strand.
ATCGTCACCTTTGTGATATATGATATATATGTATACATACATAAAAGTTAAGTTTAAAACTAGAATTTGTTTGCAGGATTCCTTTATACAGTATATGGTGTTCCTGTTACTTTGCCCACCTCCTGTAGCATGATGTACTCTCGATGTGGCAGAGAAAATGTATTGTAGGTACACAGTCTTTGCTTATATTCCCTTAACTGTGGGTGGGTGAGTGTGTGTGTGTGTGTGTGTGTGTGTGTGTGTGTATGTGTGTGTGTGTGTGTGTGTGTGTGAGTTGCACACAGTATTTGTTGAAGAGATGAAAGCTTACAGGCCATGGCGGCAGACAGGGACAGGTACTGGCATTAGGTATGGTGGCGCAAAACAACATGCCATCTGGCCAGACTTCAGCTGGGTTTCAATTAAGGGCTTGATTTGCATGCTGAGATCCATCTTCATGCATCAAAGGAAACATCTACGTCTGCGCGACTTAATTAATATCTCCAGTCGTAGCCATCGGGCCCATATGCAGGTGTCCTGTTTTGGCACGGACCTGGAATCCCTCACGGAGCCTTAATCCTTAATAACACAGATCCGACAGTGGATTCCAGGGAATGTGAATTTGAATGCAGCCCATCTCGTGAATGGAGAGAGACTCAACTACTTACCATTCAGATCACTGCAGCGACAGAGCGACTGTGGAAACTGACAGTGCGACAACAGCGGACTCGGGGCTTCTCTGCTGGCAAGCAGGGAGGCCAACCCGGACACACACAAATCAACACACACATCTCACACACACACACACGGACACACGTGGGTAACACACTCACAAACTGATACACACAAGCGCACAGAGATGCTCACACTTACGCTTCCTCAGCCAAGTGTAGTCATCCCCGCTTGTCGTGCTTCACAGCACAAACTCAACAGGGCCCTTGGCAGACGTGCGCTCATAGTGCCAATTGGGCTGCGGGCTTGATTAGCTATTAGCTGCAGCATAGCGACAGCTGACGTGAAAAAAGAGAAAGAGGGAGCACTTGTCGAGACTGTTTCTTCAGAAAAGAAACAGGCTCCAGGATTGAGGGATTAGCCGACACTGGTCCCTGACACCGCGAGAGGCGATCGTGATGATATGTGGCTTGCTATGTCTGTATATGTGTGTGTGTGTGTGTGTGTGTGTGTGTGTGTGTGTGTGTGTGTGTGTGTGTGTGTGTGTGTGTGTGTGTGTGTATGTATTTCCCTCAAACCTCCCGTCAGCTACCGAGTTAGCGTTTCATATTATCTGTGACAGTCTCTTAATCGAGAGGGCCACACAAAAAAGTACATGTCAGCACGTAATACTGTTCCATCCATGGATACACACACACATCAAGGTCACCCCAGCAGCTGTGCCTGAAACGCTTTTCATCACAGGGGATCTCAACTTGTTCACAATGCCGTACATGAAAGGAGGTGCAGAGATCTCCTCCTCCCTCAGCATCAGCTCCCCAAACACCTCATGAAAAAAGTCTGCAAATGTCTCTGATGATATTATCTTTACCCAAGGTCTTAAAAGGGCAGGAACAGCATGTTGACTCTTTAAAATTCACCTTTAGATCGTTTTCTTGCTGAGCTGGACTCAGCTCTGGCAGGAGAAGTCTTTTTCCTTTTCTGTCTTTCTCAGTTGCCAGAGTTGCCAGTTGACATTCTAGTGCAGCTGGCGTTAAAGTTTCACAAATAGAAGTTGATGAAAGTTGCAGACAACTTTGCATTTGTTTTCTTGTAAGTAACCTCAAGCAAACCTTTTCAGTGGAGAGTCCTTGTCTTTTATAGACCTTTTATATCAATATTCAAATCAATTGTCATGGCATCAAAGGAGTGTGTTTGTGTATTATAATATCGTACCATTCATATTTTAATGAACTTCTATGCAATCACAGGTGCATAGTTTGTGCACATCATTAATTTTTAAGTAAAATACTGTGCAGTCACAGCAGGTGTTTGTTTGCAGATCCTTAATATTTATATTCATTGGTATCCAGTCACAGCTGTACAGGCAAATTAATTAAATCACATTTTCATTATTCAAATGAACTGGTGTGCAGTCGCAGCTGTGTGTATCTACATATTTCTTAATATCATATCAATGATATTCAAATGAGCTGTTCTACGGTCAAAGGTGTACATCCTTTGGGAAGTCTGTTTTGTATCGGGAGCTGAGTGCCGAAGCGCAGATCTGTTTGAAGATGGGTTTCTATTCGTGCCGTGAAAACTTTGCCCTGATCAGATAAAGAAAATGTAGTGCGCTAAAGTGAGCTTGAAGTGAAAGATTGACTCAACAGTGGTGAAGTGAGCTGACTCCTCCTTCCTCTTTCTCTCCCGTGTGCTGCAGCGGAGGGCTGGCTGCAAAGGGTGGTGATCCTGGGCTCCGAGGCCTACGTGATAGAGGAGATCCAGCTGTTTGAGACAGCCCAGCCAGTGGACAGCCTGACCATCTCCCACTCCAAGGTAAGGACAACGGGAAAGCATGTTTAGAATTTGTTATTCAAAGGGAATTGCAGCAGTTTTACACATGCAGACGTTGTGTAATTCCCGTGTGGCTCTGGATGAACTTTGTCAAGTCTGAGAAAATATCCCCTGATGATGTCGCCTGGGTTAGCTTTAATAATGCTCGGTTTAATGGAAAGGCTGCGTTACCTCACAGGCAGAACAAAAAGATGCATGTAGCGTTTTTGGAGCTTGACCCAATCTAGAAATAAAACGTCAGGATATCTCAACCTCTGTTTCGTCAACTGTGACCGCCTCCCCAGGTTGGAAGATATTTATAGCACTGCCGCACTCAATGGCATCATCCTCATTTTCTGTCATCTCTCTCTACCATCGCTATCTGATGAAGTTAAAAATGCCCCAAAAAATGTATTAAAAAGATGGCAGTCACAGAGAGGGGAGAGACGTGATACTCATTTGAACATCAGGAGGGCATTCGCAGTGTTGCAGCTGGTTTATACACATGGAATTTGACACATGAAATGCAAAAAGAGAGAGCTTGAGAGAGAAGTCTAAATCCGGATTACTTTCTCACTTTCTCACACAGCAAACCAATCACAGCGTAAAGTCGGCTTGATTGGCACATTGTCTGTTTCAGAAAGATAAAGAAATTGTCCGATCCAGCCCTTTAATTCTGATGTCAGCAAATTGTGAGGAAAGGGGTCTAAGTCCCCGCAGGATCCCCGTTAAGATACACCGCTTCCATTCAGTTAAGCAAATCGAGACTTATACTTTCAAGTCAAAAAGCAACGTCTCAAAATGCTTTAAGGCTGTGTGTTGGCATTTCAGTTGATTCATCTCTGTCTGGATACATTTTTCTTAAGAACATGTTAACAGACCAGATTCAATTCAACAAATTGAGGCAGGACGGATTTTATTAGAAATAGAAGAAAGCAGCTCTTCCTTTTTTTCATTTTTTTGATCGTTTGAGCTTTCAGCTGCTGGTACTCAGTATAGTAAAGCATAGCCACGTGCACGTAACGTCATGAACTCCTAGAAGCATTGTTTTCTGTCTTTCGGAGCGATAAGAACTCTTAATGGTCTCTCAGGGGGAAGGTTACTCAAGTTTGTTGGCACAACTATCTTGGTTCTTCCCCTGATCATACCCCTCGAAAGCATAGTTCCGGGGTTCCATTAGCTTGCTCTGCTGTTGCATCACTTTTTCATTGGTATTCAATAATAACAGTATGACTTTATCTTCTGCCGTCCTGTTGGTACCTGTTTTTGCCAGACACTTACAAACATGGCTCCACTGACAGGCAGTCAGCCCGGTGCCACTGGCCCGCTGCCACTCAGCAGATGTTTTTATTAACACTGCCCTTTTTCAGATCAAGTGTCGCCTCATGAATCCAAAAGCCTCTTCACAAGAACAGTAATTACAATCCTTCACCTCAGTGGGGATTTGAACCTCTGCCCCTGTTGTTTTGTCAACGTCCCTGTCCTGTCAACCGAGCGTGTGTGTTGACACCGGCCGTGTCCCCGTGGTTCTACAATGGCTTGTTGTCCGCCGATCGATGCAGTTTTGACGGGGCGTTCCCTGATCTAAAGCCCACTGCTTATCTTATTAATGCTGGCTTAGCTGCGACCGAGACTTTTTATAACAGCTTTCGCAAAAAGAGTGCAATCCAGATTGGTTTGGAAGAGGGTCAGAAGGGTGAATGTTATTGTAATTGAGAGTGATTATCCCATTATCTACTATAACTCCTAACTGAGTCACTCTCTCTCTCGCTCTGTTTATCTTTCTCCTTGTTTTTCATCTCTCTCTGGTTTCTGTCTTTGGGTGATGGCTTGGATCTGTTCTTTGTCTTCCTCTTCTTCTTCCTCTCTCTGTGTTTGTCTGTAGAAGTACTTGTACATCGGCTCTCGTTCGGAGGTTCTCCAGCTGCCCTTGGCCAACTGCAGCCGCTATCAGTCTCAGCCAGACTGTCTGCTCGCCCGGGATCCCTACTGCGCTTGGGACAGCGAGGGTCGGGCCTGCGTCCGCATCGACCTCCACCGCGGGTGAGACGAGTACCTATGTGCACCCATGTGTCCATACTATAAACTAAACATACTTAATGTGAAAGGCTTGTTATTTGATGTTTTTAAGGAACCTGCAGGTTGCAAATATTGGAAAAGCCCCTGAAACAGTTTTTAGATATTATGTGCCCCTTAACTCTAGAGTGAAACCATACCAATAAAAGTCTATTAGCTAGATATAAGCAGCTCTTAACAGAAGAGTGATGCATCATTTACTGCAGCTTTTGCAGACTTTCCCCCTGAAGCTGTTGCGTAAAATTCTCCTACTTTACATGCTGTGATGTCCCTCGTGGGGAAACTACATTAACAAGCTGTGATCAAAGCTGAATAACATTCACCGGGTTGTAATATAAGACTTGTATCCTGTATTTGTCTATTTAAGGAAATTTGCAGCTATCTTGTAGCTAAATTATTATGTAAATGTTTGTTTTGATGTGTTTTCTATAGAGTTTTCTATTATTAGTATTATTATTACACAGTTGTCTGTAGTACTTGGCGTGACCGTTATTAATCTTCCGCTCTTATTTTTGCCCTCCAGGTCCACCTCCTCCCTGTCACAGGATCTAATGCTGGAAAGGTTCAGCCGGGGGAAAGCCAAGTTTGATAAGCCCGTCTCCATCCCCAGCCCTGGTGAGTAAGGGGCCACACCTCAGTAGTGGCCCCTTGTGGGAATTGGTTGTCAGTGCAGAAGTCAGTAGCTGAATAATTGAATTAAGCAGAAGACAGCTGGCTGGTGTGGAATATGAATTGGAATTATTATGGCTGACACCTAGCCACCTCTCCTTTTTCCTCTGTCCTACACCCCCTTCTCAAACTCTCCTCCTCTTCCTCTGCAGAGCACTCCCGTCTGAGGAACGTTACAGTGGTGGTGGGGTCTGACATGGTGCTGCCTTGCCAGCTGGTCTCCAACCTGGCTCAGCCCTTCTGGGTCCTCAACGAACGTGAGCTCCAGCTGAGTGACCCCGAGGCTGGAGGGCCGCGCTTCGATCGGACCCTCAAAGCTCTCGTCGTCCCTGAAGCGGGCCAGATGCAAGCGGGCCGCTATATCTGCTACTCTGAGGAGCAGGGGGTCAAGTTTCAGACAGAGCGCTACCAGGTGGCCGTAGTAGCCAGCGCTCCGGTCTTCATGGAGGCCCGTGCTCCAGACAGCAGCATGGGGCTCTTCTGGGTGCTGGTCATCACCCTCGGAGCGGCGTGCCTGCTGCTCCTTGTCGCGGCTCTTTACTTGCGCAGGAGGCTGAAGCTGGCCCTGGGAAAGGGGGCTGACATGAAGCCTCTCGAGAGCACCCTGGTCTACCCCATCACCCTGCCCAAGGAGCCGCCCACCTTTGTGCCCAGCAAGATGCCCTGCGACGAGGACCGCTTCTGGGAGACAGGCGCCAACTACTACTACTCTGACGGGTCGCTGAAGATCGTTCCCGGTCACGCCCTGGGGCCCAGCAGCGTCAGCAGCACGGCGTCACCCAGCGCCATTCCCGGCCAGCCCATCCACTCCCCCAGCCGTCTCAGCCTCACCAACATTCGAGGCTCAGGTAGCAATGGCTACATCCGCCTCAACCTGAGCACAGCAGGGGAGGAGAGGGCTAGCGGGGCTGGCGCTGGGGGCGGCGGGCTGGGAGGCCTGGGCATGGGCGGGAACGACTACTCCAGCCCCTTCAAGGAAGAGCTGAGGCGCACTCTGCAGCAGAGAAGCGTGCTGCCCGACGCAAACCCCGAGGAGTCGTCCGTCTAGGCATTGTCCTCCTCCGTCACCATTCCCTGAGTTGGAAAAACAAAACAACCAACCTACCTCCCTCCTTCTGAGGATGCCTACTCTCTCTCTCTCTTTCAGTGACACGCTGTCAATTCCCCGTGCTCTCTCTCTCTCTCTCTCTCTCTCTCTCTCTCCCGCTCAGCCAATGCCTGTTTGGCTCACTGTTGACATTTATAGCACACAGCATGTTAAATATAAACACTCATTCACTGTGTTCGCCAACATGCACTCCTATAATTATTATGTTCTGGGCAACATGCAGTCATGGCTGTGGCTTTTTCTGCTTCCAGTGTGCAAATGCCACTTGTGTACATTTTGTATTTAAAAAGGCTGAACGCAGAGGAGAACACCTCAAGCATTGAAATCAAACAAATGGTGTTACATGTCTTCTGAAGGGCAAATTTTCTTTTTTTTTGTTGAGTGGACCAAGAGGCTTTTAGCCCCTGTGCTGAAACCAGTTGACGAATGGCAAGTGCAACTGACTGGAACTATTGAACTGATGCTCTGTCCTGTTCCTTTGAGACTTTTTCAGCTTACTGCACTTAAAAACTGGAAGCGTGTCTTCCCTTTTTGTATTTGTGAGCCAAGAGTGCGAGAGCGGTATAAAAAGACTAATTAATCTCGAAGCAAGACGACAATCATGTCCCCGTAGCAGGAGCTCTGCGAGGGACAGAGAGGAGACGAGAGAGAGCAAGAGACAAAGAGAGAGGAAATTAAATGGAAAATGAAGTGAATTGGAGTGAAAGATGCAAGGGGGGGGGTTTTGAATGAAGGACAATCTCTCAAGACTTTCTCTGCTCAATTTAAACCCCCCCGCCCCATGTTGTATTTAGCCCCGGAGAAAGTCCTTGATCCCTTCCACTTTCATTTGTTGTGATGGTTGGTTTGAATCAAGACATTTGTTGTTGTTCTTTTTCTATGTCTTACCGACTACAGCAGTGTTCAGACGATTATCAAGTGACGAATGGCTCCACTCTGTGAGTGACGATGTGAGGGCTTACATTCCTCGCTCAGGCCTGCACGGTGACCTTCAAACGCACCTTCGAGTCCAATATACTACAAGTGCACTCCAAACGACATTCATCAGAGTCAAAGTGTGTCACAGATATGCGTTTTGGCCGAGCCCTTTTGGACGTTTGTTCATCACTGTAGGACGAAACGGCTATTTGCATTCAGCTCATAGCAGCGGAACAATAACTGCACACTTAATTCCAAATTGAAGCTGACATGAAGACATTAGGCAAGGAGAATGTAGTTGAACCGTCACTGTTGCGACCGCTGTGGATGTCTCAATAAGTGCTTTATATTGTGTGTGTATGGTGAGGATGGTAACTTGCACTGCCAAGAAGGAAACAACCCCTCCTACACACACCGACACACTCACAGTCCTCTGAATGCCAACCATCCTGGACGACAGTGTGTTTGTGACGCACCCTTACAACCCATGAACCCCCCCTCCCTCTTACCGATGCCCAGAGACTGACCCGGGGCTACTGTGGACTTATACAGTGGAAGAGCACTGTAAAACACACCAACACAAAAAGAACACACACACACAGTGTTGACGGGCGAATGGACAGACAGACTGATTGCTGCCACGCCGACAAACCATTGGCTCCTGGCGGGAAACAGCCGTGAACCAGTGAAAGGTATTGTTCTACTTGATTCAATTCATGCAAACAACGATTTCCAATTTATCTTTCTGGTTGTAGTGTAGTGTTGAGAATTATTTAGTTCATTTATCTTTCTGTCCCTTTGCTCAACTTATCACTAAAAGGAATAGGCAACATTTTGTTTCCTTGTTGAGAATCAGATTAGAAGATCGACACCACTCTTCTATCTGGCCATTAAAAATATAGCTACAACCATGAGACGGTTAGCAAAACTAGCATAAAAAACTGAAGGCAGGGGAAAACTTGGCTCCTCCAAAGCTTCACAAAGGCTCATTAAATAACACATCTTGTTTTTTTCAATCTTTACTGAACTGAAGTGTAGAAACAAAGTTGCTAACCTCACCAAAGTCACCGCTCCTGGCCAAGAAATGGTCTGGCATGTAACCCCCAAACTGCTATTTGTTGTTTTCCACTAAACAAAGGAGTTATTATGTCTTAATCAGTGAGCTTTAGAGATACTGGCAGGGGTTTTTCCCCACTAGACGGAGCCAGGCTAACTTTTTTCCCTAGTTAACTGGCTCCAGTTCCAGATTTAGCTGACAGGCTTGTGAGTGGTATTAATCTTCTCATGTGACTCTCTGCAACAGCGCAAATGTGTGCATCTCCCAAAATGTATCTTCATTTAATGATGAGACAACACAGATTATCTTGCAGAGACTAGCATTATCCGCGGTTAGAAGACTAATCTTATTCTAATCATTTAAAGTGGTATTATTACAGCATATTGCCTGTAGACTAAAAAAATCAAACACCAACGCTAGCTACGTAGGGTGACCAGGTTTCCCGCCTTTTTGTCGCTTGTCCCGCCTTCCACATATTGAGATGATGTCCTGCATATTCATTGGCTCTAGTTCTCAAAAGTCAAACCACTGCAAGACAGACTTTCTAATATCTGGTTTTTATCCAATGGCAGTGAAGAAGTCAGGGAAGGCTGTCACCACAAAGTCACAAGCTATACAGAGTTAAACTTTAGTTTTCTTTTGTATCCACTGTATTTCATTTAAATAAAATACATTTGTTAAGTCCTTCACATGCACTAAAGGCCTATCCTGTTACCTGCAGAGTCTATTGTGTGCGACTGAATCAACCAGAGGAGATATTACCAGCTAAGTATAGACATGTTAGATAGACTTTATATAAAAATGTGAGACCACCTCTCAGCATTGTTAACGTGGCCAGCATTGTCCAACACAAACAGTCTTTGTCCCACATTTGGTTTGTTGAGACCCACATAACAGTTTCACATCAGAATGCATTTCTTACGCTCAATGCAGTATCCCATTCCCAATGTTAGTTTGCATTTTGTAGTGAGTTTGGCAGCAAGTACAGCCCCCCAGAGCTGCTAGCATGTAGACGCCCACACGTGTTACATCATTTGACCAGTCTCCTTCTCATCAAAAGTTGTCCTCGTGCAAACTTTTATTAAAGTCTTGAGGGGACAGGTGCATCAGAAACTTTCATGGCAAATGATAAGAAAAGGACCTGCACTGCCTGAAGCCTGCGACTACAAGATTTCATCAAGGAGAAAACGTTTCAATCTGACGAGGATCAAAATAAGTTGACCTTAGGAAGACCTTTGTCAGCCTGAAATATCTGTTTAATAACAATGTTCTGCTTGCAAGATTCAGACAGTAAATGGGACCATTTCATTCCAGTCTTCGACTCATAACTGGAAGATAACCAAATATTTTATTAATTGCTGCAAATTCTCAAATACCCTCATATATTGCTTTCTAGTCACCTACTCAGGCTGGTATAATGAGGTGTTAGTATGAACTATCAGAATAAATTATCCAATGCACCAACTGCCCAGAATGTGATGTGTTCCACGGTGATGAAAAAAAACTTCTTTCTGATCCAATTTCAAGGAAACTTTAAAATTCAGAGAACACCACGCGCATATGTTTGCTGTTTCTAAATTAACATTATTTTGTCCTCTTTCTGTGCTTTGTCCATCAGATGTGGCTTTTTGTTTTTGGGACGTGTCTGTCGGGACCAGAGGAGCACAGCAAGAAGGAAGGGGAGGACAAAAATACCTTGTTTTTGCCCCCACTGTGTACAGAGCGCTGAGAGAGATGTAGAATATCAAAAATGATCCCACGGTTGAAGAGGTACTCAGCCATCAGAACTCCATCAGAACTCCATCTTAACGTTGCATGATCCTCTGCAAGTGGACTGCACATCTTTGATATGATCATCCTTGTACAAGTGCATCATTTTGATCGGCCATTTTTGGACTTTTACAGACACTAATGTTGTGGAACAATAATGCTCTCTTTGAAAAACAAATATGTATATGTCTGATTTTATGGTTCAAGGGTTGTACAGGAATTCATGGCTGCGTTCATGTTGACTTTTTCTGTGCCTCTTCACCTTTTGGAAAAGCCAAAGTAGACTGCAGTTGCTTTTGTTCTTGTTGAAATAATTAAATTGATTTGATTTGATTTGATTCCAGATCGATATTTAAGTCTCAGCAGTCCGTCCACTTTGCTACACTGAGCTGATGTCTGCAACCTCTCTGCATATTGTGTCTGCAGCTAAATTTTCCCTCAAGCAAAATGTCTTAAGGCTGATGGACTTTTCTTCCTGTTTATGTCAGTAGTGAACTGCTGGACCCAATTCTTTATACCCTCACTTTATGAAAGGCTGAGTAATGTACCAAAACTTTAACCATTATTTAATTTGTCAGCTCCTAAAAACCAAATATGTATCTGTTGCTTCAAAGCAGATCAGTGATAGAATGTGCCCACTTTATATTATTACATCCCCTTAAGCATTTAGCTAAAACATGTCAGCTCTTTACACTGGTACTTGGTCATGTCTTATAAAATATTTCCCTTTTTACAATCAGGCCTTTTATTTAATATAACATGTTGCAAAGAACAAAAAGATAAAGGAATACAGGTCTCAAACTACAAAAAAATGCATGTGTAATGTACTTCATGTGCATTTCTTCAGTTCTTACACATTTGTTTGCTCATAATATTTCCTCCCACACATGGCTTTAAGTTCTGCTGTTTCTCGCGTCATCATTTGTATTATTCTATTATCAACCTGATTTTATTTTGCCCCATTTTTGCTTGTCTGTTATTGATCTTTTATGTTTGTTTTTAAATATGTTAAGTAACTTATTTCACTTGTACAAATGTGTTGATATTTATTATCATTGTACATATGTCCTTATTTTTTATATGTGTATATATACACAAATAAAAATAGAGATATGCTCGAGGTGTGTGATTTTGTTTGTTAAAGAGGAAGTACACCAATTTTACACATAAATGTCAGTTTAGTCATAGAGAGTGCTACTTATCCTGTGAAAGCAGGAGTAAAAGTGTTTCTGTGGCTCTGGAGAAGCTTTGTCGAGTCTGAGAAAATGACCCCGATGATGTCACAGTGATGTCATCAGAGTTATCTCGGCCTGAGCTTGGATTTAAGGATCATTTATTGTCATTATGCACAACGAAATCTAGTTGTAGCCCATTTGTAACACAAATTGTGACAAACAAAAACAAAAACAGTAGTACATTCCTGTAGTGCGTTTTTTTATTTGCATCATAAGGAATGAAAACAGCAGCAGCAAGAACAATTCTCTGGGCAGATAATATGACCGACATCTTCACATTGAAAATTCAACGTGAGGAAAAACATTGTCCATCAACTTTGATTGTGTTTGAGCACCAAGCATCATGATGTAAACACAGAGTCCACCTCCTCTCGTCCCACCGGAGTCCTGCTGTCCGCCCATCAAGTGCAGCTAGATCCGGGATGAACAATGGAGCCAGTTCTCTGTGAAGATGGCATCAGACAGCCAGCAGTAGGCTGGGTAGTGGAGTAGCCTTAGGTCCTATAGCTGGGTTAGCTTAGCTTCCATCTCGGCTCTGCTATAATAGGAGGCTTCCATTATATACTCGGGGCACACAGTTGGTCCAACAAAGATAAGCTATCGGGATGCATTATGGGGAATGTAGGATCCAGTGTTTAGCTAATTTTTAGATAATTTTTATGATAATTTTATCAATATACACAACATGTAGGCAAATACTAGACAGTGTTTAAATATTTTAAACCAATGATACTTGTACCTTAAGGGGTACTTATACAGTTTTGGTTGGGACCAAAAATATGTACGTCCACATATCTGTTTTAAAGAGGAAAATAAACACACAAATTACAAACTGGTGTTAGACCGATCTTTATTTATTGTCATGATAACTGGCAATAGGCTGACTCCAAAAGACACAAGAGAGCAGAGAAGTGAAATAAATTGCTGTAAGTGCTGGGTTCTGGGTGCTTCTGTCACTCACAGTGGTGGGAGTAAAATACAACAAAGAACAGATAACAAGCCGTAACATCTAATTCTACACAATTCCTATGTCTTACATGAAAGGATATTGTAACGCCATCCACTTTTAGGATGATGACATCAGCTCAAATCAACACATTTGGAACAAGGCGAGTGGTGGTAATGGATACTTGAGCTTATTACACTTCAATGAAGACAGTTATCCAAGTTATCCAGTAGGATCATTTGAAATATAATTCCTGTAATAAAATGAAGGCATTGAAAGCCTATAGAAACAACCTAAATCACAACCCAACATTTAAGGATTAGTTGGGGATGATTGGGAAATGTAGGCCAGACTAATACTTTAAGACTACGTGCATCATTGTGTTGGTAATTCTATTTTCTCAAAATAAGACTTTCAAATTTTACACATCTGATTTTGGGTCAGGAACTCATACATGCAGAGGCTTATTTCACCTGTGAATGTCTAGACTTGTTTCATTTGCCCAGACTGTGCTGCACAACAACAACAGAAGTCAAGCTTCCATCGACTTGCACAGCCTTGCCTGGTGTCCACAGAAGAAGCCACATGCTTCAATGTGGTCGACAGTCCCAGCTGTGGAAAGAGGCTCTCGGTTGCATCTGATCTCAGTGTACTCAGCTGTGCCGCAGATTTCAAAACCTCACAAAAGAAGGAACTCTGTTTGTTTGTGACTGGTGTGTGTGGGCAGGCTTTACAGAGCTTTTCAAGACTAGAACACAGTTCACCCACCTGTTTGGGCTTATTGATTTTTGAGTTTGCTGTATATTATGTCAAACTATTGTGAACCACGTGAAAATATGGTAATTTATGTCTGAATACATTATCATCATGATATTTTTTTGATTCTTGATTTGAGTGTCATTCATTTTGGGTTATGTTTTTAGCTTAGTTCTTTTTTTTTTACTTACCACAACTTCACTATTATAAAGAGAAAAGCAAGTGAATTGACCCAAAGGTATGTTTCACTGCTTTGGTTGCTCAAAACCCACAGCTTTATTATTACTGTTAAAAGGACTAACAGCATGTCATGAACTCCATCAAGAAAATGCTGATAGCTACCTGTCTGACTGAGGTTTTTAACTTTGAGCTTCAGGTCAGTTATATGAACCAACAGACTGGGAAAAGGATGCAGCCGAGCTCCAAGACAGCCAACAGCAGATCAGGGAACAAGTTCCAGTCCAGCTGGATATCTATCTATCTATCTATCTATCTATCTATCTATCTATCTATCTATCTATCTATCTATCTATCTATCTATCTATCTATCTATCTATCTATCTATCTATCTATCTATCTATCTATCTATCTATCTATCTATCTATCTATCTATCTATCTATCTATTCATCCATCCTTCTATCAATCCATTCATCCATCTATCCTGCTTTCACTTTTGGAGGTCACGTGGTATGTTATCTGGTATTTCTATTGGCCAGTTCATATTAAACGAGTTCCGCTCTCTTTCAACCCCTGAAAAATACGGGTTAGTTCCTCCAAACGATACACTTTCTCCGTTAGTATCGACATTTTTTTAACAATGCGAGTCCTTGGTATTTACAATATACATTTTTAAACAAGACTAAATAATATACAGCGTGTTTTGAATTCGTATAAGTATTTGTTTAGAAACGTTGATGACTTTTTTTTGGCGGAGGGATACATACGTCGCCGCTGGCTCTGGCGTGGAGCGTAATTTGAATCTCTCTCCTGCTCCCTTTCTAACGTTTGTGTTTTATAGGAACATGTATTAAGATGTCAGTGCTTTTTATGACACAATAGTCCCTACATGTGTTTATATATATATATGTAATCAGAAAACACGAGGTAAATGTACGAGGTAAGTGTTTCACTCGCTGTCATTCCATTATCTTCAACACTAACGGGGTACTGTTGCTACTGTTAGCCAACGTCGCGTGTGAGGAGAAGGGCATGAACAACTTACGTTAGCTTGTAACAATTAGCTTTATCGTTAATATTCCGTGATAGTTGGTGATATAACAGAGTTACGTCCCTGGCAGGAGTCTACAGTAAAGTTAGTTGTTACACTGTTGTTAAACCGTACCATTCAGTTCGTTCTATAAGGGCATTTATTATGAAGCTAGCGCTAACTTAGTTTTGTTATGCTACCGGGGATTCAGCTAACTATATTAGCATCATGCTAAAGTCTGTGGGACGTCACTTTTTGCAACCATATGGACTTTGACGTGAAGTTGAAAGAAATGTAAAATGTATATTGTCAGTTGACATTGCCTACAAGCATTAGACTGATTGGAACAACATATAAAGGGAATATATGATAGTTAATAGTCCCCTGTTGTCATTCATTTTAAGTTCTCCCTAGTGACTTCTAGTAACACTTCACATGTTGTTGTTCCGCTGCTCTTGAATTATTAGACCTAACGTTATTCAATTTGTCAACACAGATGGCTACCGCTGAGATAAACACCGATGGAGGTCAGATGTTGACCCCCTCAGAAGTGGACTCTCCTCCAGTTTTAGATGACTCCTCAGTCCCCTTGATCTTCTCCGGGCTCACACCTAGTCAGTTTGGCATCTCTGTGCAGAGTTTTACTCCAGCGTCATTATCAAACAGCAAAGGTGAGCGGACAGGTCTTTGTTTGACGCTAAACTGCATGTGCATTGCCTTTCATAGACAGAAATGTTTACTTTGTTTTCATTCATCCACCACCGTTGGAAAACACAAGGAAATCCATGTATTATCAAGGGTTTGTCATAATCTGTAATATTAGCAGTTAAACCATCCACAAAGAAACACTCATGTTAAATCATACTACAGTGACCAAAGCAGTAACAGATGCACTCTTAAGCACAACTAATGCATAAAATCAGAGGCAAAAGACATTTGTATTTGTCTGTATATGTCACCAATCAAGTGTTACTGAAGTGGCATTCTTCTCCCTCTTGTTCTAGATAAATCTCGTCTAGCACAATTAAAGGCAAGGCGGAGGTCCGGCGTTGGTGTCCGCGGCTCCCCAGAGACAAACTCCCTCATCCGCTTCATGGCACAACAGAGGATGAAGACTCCACCAACCTTCCAAACCCCAGAGGTGAGATCCTTCATGGGATACATTTGAGTAAATCTCGCAGACCTTTGTCACATCCTATTCCTGTGTGAGGCAGTATTTAGATTGCAGTCTGGCTTTTGGTTGGCTCTCTGTGATCAATGTTGAAACTGACATATTTTCCTGATACTGTACGTGACGATACGGCACACTTTCTGTAAAGAAATGTTGTGTACTGTTTTCCCTTGTCGGATGCAAACGAGGATTGCCATCACTACGTCTACAGTGTGTGTTCACATACGTGCTCTCTGATAAAGAACTTGCTGTCAACAGAAGTTGCTTTGACTCACTCTAGCTTCAAAAGGGGATTACAGACAAATTGAGACACATTCATTTCCATAGACATACAGTGAGATATTGAGATTTTTAAAGCTTATCAGCTTCAGAATAAGTTTTACTATATCCTGATCTAAGGGGCTGACAGGCTATCATGTCCGGCTTGTTTAACACGTGTTAGCTGGTGTGGGGTTACTGGTGTTGTGTCCCGATATAGACCTTACAAGCATCATTAAGCTGCTGTATGCAGACATCCGTCTACTTATCACGCCCAATAAGTGGTCACATCAACAGTAGCTTTTTGCATCAGCATAAGCTTAAGGCAGCAAATGAACAGAGCAGAAGAGAAAAGCATGGAGCTCCCGTTGTGACAGTGGCATTTTGAATGACTTCTGGCAAATGCTGTTAAATGCAGCAGTATTACGTATAGTGGATTGATGTTGCACTGAAAATTCCAGCTTGGCGGCCCACCACATGTGAATGTAGCAGAAACTCTGCATGAAAAGACACATTCTGCCACATGTGTAGATCAAGTAGCTTATGATATATATACAGTATATCATTATTTTAAGAGGATAACTTCAATGTACACATAGAACTTTTCACAGCCTTTGCAATGATATTGACGTGGTCTTATATAAAATATAATATGCTGAAATATCATAACATCATAAAGAAAAGACTTATCTGAGTCTATCTTATTGCACATTTGAAGAGAACAATTTAGGAGAGTCTGTGTCTTGATGGAGACATCTTTGGTTAGATTTCATTTGTATCTCATATGATCATTGTGAAAGTAGCTATTACACTTAATAAATATGAATAGTTAGTATTACTCAATGAAAACAGTCTTCTTTCATGAAAGCTGGGCTCTCCCAGGCTGCTTTGTAATGGAAATACTAGTGTGAAGGAATACACAGGATGACTCGAATATGTTGACTCCACAATAACATCCGTTTACACTTTTCAAATCAATTCTGCTCTATTCTCTGCAGTCCATCCGTGTTTTCAGTATGCCCCAAACCACAATATGTTTCAGTCTCCTTTTTAGTTGGACTAACAATAGACAACCTCTGAGTCTTTACTTTTTCATGTTTTCTGATGCTGTTAAAGCTTTGTTTACATCAGCATATATTCTCAGTTATGATCATTTGAGAAACACACAATTCTTCTTAATTATGCACATCATTTGTATATGACAAAATAATTTAGGATTAAGCTTGTAAACAGCTTCTATGATATTCTGTCCGAGCGCACTCGTTGCTTTAGATGGGATGTTGCTGACCAATGAAGGAGAAGAGGTGGGCATTGACAAGCCAATGGCACAAGTCTGCTCACAAGCACAAATTCGTTGTGCAAAGGATTCAAATGAAAGCTATGCATTCAGCCATATGTTGGCAAAACTGTGCATGTTTGGAACACAGGGAGCATATTAAGGACATTATGCTGCAGAAGTGGTTTAAGAAGTTTCTCTGGACTTTTGGTGTTTTTCTCTGCAGGTGATGAGTCTGATAATAATACGTAATAGTAATGACTGAATATTCTTGCCGTTAGATGATGCACAGCTCAGTTAACTTCTAAAAGTAATATTCCCAGATTGTGTGTGTGTGGAAGTAGTTTGTGATAGATGTCCTTCCTCTCGGTAATTCTGTAATCTCCAAAGCCTCTGACCTGTCAAACTGCATCACTGAGCAGATCTGTTTGTTTCTGCTGTCTCAACTCTCAGCTTGACAGAAGTAGCCCCTTCCTTCCCCGGGTCGCCTCCACGCTGAGGCAGAAGATGGCCTCCTTCCAGAGCCTGATGGATGTGGAAGAGAGTGAGGTCTGTGATCCGATGCCAAGGCAGGACAGCAACACTGGAGGATGCATCAAGACAAGAGATTATCTGTCTGGTGAGGCTGCCTCATTGCCACAGGATTAATAGTTTCATTTCTCAACAAGGGTCCATGCCAGTAAGACTCCTTTATGATGGCTGGAGGCACTGTTGAGAAGCAGTGGATTAATGCATAGCACAGTATAAGTTTTACTCTGACAACATCTTGCAGCAGTATTTTCTTTAGAGCTTGGTCAGCTTCTTAAATGGGCCAGTTTCTGAGCTGTTTGTTGCTGTAGTGAGAGTTTATCTCCATCCCTTTGATCAAGTTGTTTTTCCCAAGCAGTGCTTTTATGATATGTTTATTTGATATGGGATCTTTTATCTTCATTTAGCTGAGGTGTCCCAAAGTCCCATTTGTTTTTCTATGTTTATATAACTTGTCCTTTCGATGGGTGCTTTTTTTTCCCCCTCTGTCAGATAGGAACCGCCCTTATGGAGGGAAGGAGAACCACCCACCAATGATGACGCCCATACCCAGCAAGAGGAGGCGCATGGGCCCCGTTGAAGGCAGTGAGGTGGAGATTAAAGAGGCCAGCGCTCCTATCCTCCACATGAGCTTGAAGAAGCAGGAGGTACACTCACTCTGACCATGTACTTACTTGACTGCTTTTAATAATTTAGCTAAAAGGGTTTCCCTCTCTGTACTTGCCTTCCATTGAATCCTCTGATTATTTTTAACTCCTCGATGAATGTTAGAACTCCGTGCTGCACGGGGCTTTTTAAACACAAGCATCCCAAAAAAAAGAGGAAAACTTTCAAGCGAAGCAAGTTTGATTTAAGTGCTGTGTATGGAGCTTTATTTATTTATAATTACATCTTTTGGGGGTTTTTTTTACTCAGAGCTTCCACTTGCTTTCTGTAAAGTGCAACATCAAGTTTTAAGATACCAGTCTCATTCTAAACTACACTGAAACAGCAGTTTGTTAAATCTGCGTTTCCTGTATCCCTGGTAGTAGTGTTGTTGCTGTTGTGGTGCTGTGTAGCAGAATGAAACAGTGGGAATCCCTTGATCATATCCACAGGAAGAAGAAGAAGAAAAAGAACCAGTGATGCAGGTTGTGGCACAAGGACCACTGACATCCCGTGAGACTGTGGAAGAGGCCCACGCTGTGCTTATATCCCCGACCCTTCACGTTGACCCTGAGCTACAAACCTGCTCCCCTGCTAAGAACCAGCAGGTTTGGTCTTAATCCAGACTTGAACTCACACACGTGCACACAAAAGTTAGGAGTGGATCACAGAGACATTTATAGAGACCTTTGTGATGCTGCTATGACGCAAATACCTTCCCACTGTGTAACAGAATGACTTTACCATTTTCACACAAACATCAAAAACATCCACAGGTCTAACCATGGAACCAGTGAAGATGTGTTTTTTAATTGACCGCACAACCAGATTCAGAGAGAATTCAAGCAGATTTTTTGTTGTTTTTACTGCCAAAGGGAAGTGAAGTGACATTTGTAACATTAAGTAACCAAGCACACTGTTTTCTTAATGCTCAGTATAGCACACTTCCGTCTCAAACATGGTGCCAAGCAGTAATCGTATGCATCTCAACTGCAGCCCCATAGCAGGCAATCACAAGTCGGAGCTACAGTAATGGGATTGTGACAATCTCCTCCCTCAACAGAGCGTCTCGCCCTCAACGTGTCTGGTCACGCAGGCGACGAGACAGAAAGCACCATTTTTACAAATGTCATACAATGCCACTTAAAGGTCTCTCTGTGTTTTCCCACTCCAACATTCATCTTCATCTAAGATAAAAAACGTTTCTTATTCGCTAGTATGCAGCTATAGTGGACCTGTATTTGTTGTGTAGAGCTAATGCTAAATATGCATTTCCTGGTCCTTCTTCCCCACATTGAACGTTTTTAACAGGTGAACCACTTTGATCAGTGCTGACAGCTGTGGTTCAAACCAATTGGTTTACACAACAACATTTGGACATTGTCCATGCGATCAGTCTTACCCACTGTGAGGTTACTGGAAGAAACCGATTCTATACACAATAATTCGTACTGAACAACCTGCTCTGTGAAGCTCCTTGAACTACAGCTCATATAATCCCTCTCAACAGGACGATGTCTTTGAACTCCAAAGCCTCGGCCGACCACCGCCCAATGATTCTGCAGCGGCTTCACCGGCCCGGCCCGCCCCCCCCTTCCACATCCCCTCTCTTCCCTCTCTGTTGGAGATGAAGCCCACAGGTAAACACACAGTACTCTCAGCGGCCGCGCAGGAGTAACTGACCTTTTTATCTCGGTTCAAGCCTGCCTTTGAGGCTCGGTGCACAGCGTTCTGCTGGATGCAGCGTATCCAGGCTGAATACCAGGAGAGTGTTAACCTTTTTATTTTCTGAAAAGAAATTGTGTTAATTAACGGCATTTGAGTCGTGTGTATTGGAGAACACTGTGTGTGTTTTTAGCTACAAGGGGAGTGTTAATAGTTCTCATCAAATAGACCAAACATGGGATGAATGTGCAATGTGGGGATCAGCACCCACAACTCACAACACCTGGACTCGATGAGCAAATTCAATCGTCCCAATATTGATACCACAGACATTACTTTGACCCAGTGAAAACGCTTCTTTTAATTGTGTAAGAAAGCTGCAACATGACAAATTTATAGGAACTTCTGCTTCATGATAATTAGGTAGTCCTTTATATCTCAGATAGTTGAATTATAAATACACTATATTAATATCTGAATATGAGTTAAAAAATTCCCGTATGTCATATCTTGTCATAGTTTCAGTTTCTTCTACTATTTGCTTGTCTAACTGGCATATCAGTGTCTGAAAAACTTAATCAATCTCTCTTAAACTTCTGAACCCTAAATCATTTTTGTGATCAGTTCCTTTTGATGTAAAACAGCAAGATTTTAAAGCGAAGAATCTTTACTCTCTGCCTCTGCGTACATTGTGTAATGAGGGCAGCAAAAAACGCAAATCATTTGTGCGTTGAAGGGATGACTGTCTTTGCTGGGGAGGACGACTCCACCGGGACCTCCACGGTGAAGAAGAAGAAGAAAAAGACGGTCTGCTTTGGAGGTCCGCTCTCTCCTGAGTTCTTTGATAAGTACCTGCCTCCCAGCACACCGCTACAGAAGGGGGGCACGCCGGCCCGGGCGCCCACACCAGGTGGGAGCTTACAGCCGCGCTCGGTGCTGAAGACGCCGCAGAGAAGTGAATCCCAGACAGCAGCAGCGGCACAGCCAGATCTCAGCAGCCCTGCTGTGTTCGGTGCCTCGCCGACACTTGCAATGCCTCGCAACCGCAGAACGCCTTCTGTGGGAGAGGATGGAGAAAGATCGGTAATGTTTCTGTGATGCCCTGGTGTCTATACTGCTCTCTACATGTCGTAAAATAGTAAATAACCCGGGTGTCATAGCACGGTTATAACATGTGTAATTAACATTATTTATGGTCCTTTTCTATTTAGAGTGTCACGGCCTTCCAGTGGGTAGCATGCACAATACCAGGGCCATAATTACTGTTATTGATTACACCTGTTGACCCTGCAATGACATGGCACAGTGGCTGCTGTGAAAAGGGCCGATCCAAGTCGCTCTCAGCTACAAACAACTAGATTTATTTGTTTATTCGTACTGACATATGTAACAGTGTGACACTACGGTTTTAGTTTTCTCTTGGTATGCTTTTAGATGATAACTGGATGAAATTCTGAATGAGTGATGTTTAATAATTGTACTTACTTACAGGAACCAGAATATGTCTCACTATGTGTTTGTTACAGTCAACATTGTTTGTTTGTATTTTGTTGTCCTAGATTGTTTTCCCTTTAATGGAGGAGATTGACTCTGCGGGGACGAGGAATACAGGTTGATTATTCTACTTTACTTACCCTGACAGTTCCAGCCTATTGTCTCTGGTAGAATGCAGTCAGACTGTAATGATAACTGCTCTTTCCATTTGTTGAATTTTCAGAATGTCTGTGGGAAGCCCAGCCGTTGAATTTAAACGCTGCTTTCTACGAGGAGTCCCTCTCTCAGATTCTGACAGGTGAACTACCGTTTTTCCTTTCATTGACACTTAACTTTATGTCTCCGTCTCTCCTGTTCTGCACCTTCTCTCGTCTCTACAACACAAATTAAATTTAAGTTTAAGTTAGCTGAAGAAAGCAAGCCAATTGCCAGTGTTTGAGTGTGTAAAAAGGCAAATATGGGACATGTTAAACCACGGTATCAAAGACAGTGGGACCTTTGTCGTTTGGATTCAGCTATATCAAAGTCCTGTTCAACCAATGTTTAGTCTCTGTTATCATTAACAATGCTAACCCAGCTATTACCTACAGCTGACAGACTCAATAGATGTCATTTCAGCTATAATACTGTCAATTGTCCTCAGAGTCTGAGACCAATCCCAGCACACCCTCCCAGGTGGGTGCCCTGGGTGAGCCTACAGCCTCGCCAGAGAAGGAGAAGCAACATGAAGCAGATGTGGAAGCTCCAGCTCCAGCCCCGTGTAGAGACCGGAGGAAAAAGGTCTGCCATCGTTGTAGCTTCTGTGGTTTTTTTATCTACTTTCTTGGATGGGTCATTTTGGGTTCACAAGATATAGTTTTACAAGTTTGCTTCCCATTTATTCAGTAACAGTGTGTTCATCACCAGATTATTACCATCCTCTATAGATTTCCGTACTGTGAATAATTCATTTCATCCACTAAAACTTCTAAATCTCAGCAGCAGCAGCAGCAGCCAGGACCCGAGCATGCACCTAGCAGTGAGGCTCCAGCTCGCTCCAGCAGTCAAAAGAGAAAGGTCTGCTATTACTGCCAGCTGTTTTCAGCTTGATTTCACTTGTGCAAAACTCCATTTACCAGACGAGACGTCTTTTTAATAATTTAGGGGTCATAACATGCTCCCATTTAATCTACTGTTTAATTCCACTGGATCTGAATGAAATCTCATGCGAGGATATCAACTTTATGTTTGCAAGCAAGTGTGGCAGAGAGACGATCATATAATGTATCCTCATGCCAGCTCTGTGCTCCCCCAGCAGCCGGAGGAGAGCCAACCTGTGAAGAGGTCGACGCGCTCCGCTGCCAAGACGGCCTCTGGGAAGATGAAGGTGAGTTGGCGGAGTCTGCTCGTTTGATTTCTCTTTACACGGCTCCACTGAGGGATTCCGGGAGGCAGAAAGAAAGTCTCGGAGCTGATAGCGATCTATCTACGGCTTACTTTGCCTGAGTTGGGAGAAAAACAACTGTGTGTATGCCCCAGGGTTATTCTTCCCAATGACCTTATGACACACACCACAGGATTATAAATGATGACAATTCTATTATGAAATCTTACATTTTAAGACGTTAACAAATAATAATGCCTCAGACGCCTTGTTTGAAGGCAGTGTGGATAGCTGAAGCTGCCTTTACTGTAGCTCACATTGCAACATTTCCAGAGTGTGTAGTGTCTTCTGACAGCTTTGTAGTTGTTTTATTTCTTTATTTTTATACAGGTTCCAAGTCAGGGCTGTGTTTGAGTTTGCCAAATAACTTTCAGTTCTGTAATTTGACTCCGCAGAATGACGTGGGTAGAGATTTAATCAAAGCAGTGTGTAAATACACAGCGATCCACGGTAGAGCACACGGTGTCGTTTATATTATATATTATTACCCTCTGAAAATGAATTGGTACATCTCAAAAGGTGTATCTGGATACATAATGCATTTGGACAAAATGATGCTGTCTTAGGGAATAGTGGCCCCAGCTCCTGTAGGAAGGCAATGCTCTAACTAAACTGTCTGATTATATGTTTTATTTATGATAATAATTATTATTAGTTCAAATAACCACAGCTTCTGACATGGCGCCGACACAATCAGCACACGGAACCCCTCCACAAAAAAACATCTTAATTGATGTACTTACTGAGGATGACATAATGAGGTGCTATCACATTTCAGTTTACGCGGACATGTCAATACAAACCTCTTTAACGGTGCAGGATTGTCTTTCCACAGAGGAGCTCGGCAGCAGCGCGGCGATGGAACCGGGACGTGGACCACTCCCTGTACGGCTGCCGGGCGTACGCCTCCAAGAACCCCGGCCTGAGTCCCATCACTGAGAGGCTGGCCCTCATCGTCCAGTCAGCAGCACAGCAGACGTCCTGTACGAGCTGCTCAGGTACAAAAAGAATGCAGATAATAGCTTTATCTTTACATTATTGATAGGCAATTATGGCTTTTGCTTTTATGCTCTCAGAAACATTGAAATATCATATATCCCATGTACATTTTTCCATGTACAACCCTTCACGAAATGTATTATTTATTCTTGAAAATGGCATTCATTTCCCTGATATGTTTTTTTATTTTTGTCATTTCGCCCTACAGCCCCAAATTATGAGACCCACTCGAACCCTGAGATGGCTAACGACACAGCAACAGGTGGCCTCACTGTAAAGAACGCTTTGGAAAATCCCTCCAAAGATTCCGTCACATCTCCAAACTCCAGTAAAAGAAACGGCACAGCGAAGGGCAGGAGGCTGCCGGGGCCGAGAGGACTGAAGAAGAAGAAGAAGAGGAAGGGCAGTGCTGCTAATGATGCCCTGCTCAGTGAGGAGACTCCGGATCAGGCTGGAGGAAAGACCGAGGACCAAACCACTACAAACCTTGAGGCGTCAAGCGAAACCCCGCTGGACCGCACTGTACCTGAGCAGGGAGAAGTCGACACTGAACATAATGCCCAGATTCCTGCAGATACAGATGCACTCTGCACAGACTTTGATGGAAAATTAGAATCCCCTGGAAGTCTGGAGGCACCCACCTCAGACTGCCCACCTTCAGGTGGAGAATCCAACGACACTTTGAGTCGGTCAGCACAGAGAAAACGTGACAACGTCTTATTGCTGCAGGAGCAGGAGAACAAGGAAGAGGAGGAGAAGGAAGAGGGAGACCAAGCAGCTATTGAGCAGGAAAACATCAGGCCATGCTCCGATAGCCAGGAAGAGGTGGAAGTAGCCGATATACACCTCGCCCCCTGGCAGGCTGACTTTAATTTTGAAGATGTGTTCAAACCCGTTGCCGCTAGAAGGCAGCGCTCAGTGCGCCGCAGCCTGAGGAACAAGAGCACCACGGAGCACAGCAGCAACAGTGCCGGTCTCGCCTGGCTGGCTTGGACCTCCCCTGAGTCCAGTAAAGAGTCCCGCAGGAAGACCCGGGCCCGTCAGCGGCTCAGTGCTGCTCCACCCGTCCAACCTTCGCTCCACGAGGAGACACAAGACAACGCCTCGTGAGACTTTTATATGGACTACATGAACTAAGATTAAAGGGGGATAGTTGATCCAGTCATCACACCTTCATACATGCCTATCCTGTTTGTTTTAGATTAGATGAGAGGAGTTTCCAAAGAGCAGCCTGATTGTTTAATATTAGCTAAAAACATTGATGCCTTTGTTCCCTGTGAATTATTAGAGCTGACCAGTCATTTGTAGCCGGTTTCCCCTCCGCTTACCAAGCCAGTCGATACGCTCTGAGCCCAATCATCTCTGCTGACCACCTCCCGATCAATATCCAAGCACTCAGCTGGTAATCGCCGTGCATGTTCAGACTCCCCAAAGTCATTGGCTCAAGCATCTCCAAGTCGATATGTGCTCTTCATGGATGGATGAAGATGGCCGTTCTGCATTCACCATCGGCCATGCACGGCTGGGCAGGAGGAAGGGATGATGATAATAATAATAATGGAATAGTAATGCGGGGAACACACAGAAATCTAATGAATAGGCTCAAACAATTGTGTTTATTTGTGTTTCCTCTTTTTTATATTTTTTATTTCCCCCCCCCCAGTGATCTGAACTGTTGACATACAGGTAACTGTCCAGAAGAGGGCCCCGTCCCCTTGCATTATCTGTTCTTTTAATGGACGCTTTTAATATGTGAATACGACGTTGCACCAAATCAGAAATAAGTTTGTGTGTTCTCAGTGACTTTCCTGGAATGTCAAGATGTACCTTGCTTTACTCTTATGCTGATTAAATGCCTTGGTTGCAAGTAAAGACATCTCATCAGATCAAATTGTGTTCATTTAATCGGCTGATTTAATCTCATTTGAAAGGAATTCATCCAGATAATAAAACGGCCGATATCTCAGTTGAGTTCAAGTACAGCAGCTTTCCTTTCACATAAACCGGGGACCTTCCGCCATAAACGAACGCGTCGCCACACAAATTGCCATCCTGATCTACATTTTGAACACGGCCAAATGTCTGGAAGTAAATTGACCTCTAACCTCAGCTTCCACCAGTCACAGATTCAAGTGGGCTCCTCTTTACTGGCTCCATCCATCTGTCGGAGAGGAGCGGAGGGAGCGCTTACAAATTGAGTTTCAAATTCAGTTCACATTGGAAAATTGGCTCCCGGAATGATGCATGGCTCTAATCTATCCATCACGGGGTAATTGACTCGCTCCTTTTTCTTTTTTTTTTTACAACAAGTCAGAGCCACTTGGCTGAAGGACACCAGAGGTTTCTGTCTCTCAGTGTGCCAAAGTCTCCTCTGCTTCCCCATTAGGACACTGATGGACAGGCTTACAGTCACCGCTGTAGGTCTGGGTGGATGCCGTGGGGCTGCTGTGCCATCTGCTGGTGGACTCGGAGAGTTGCAGACGCCCGTCATTCATCTGTCAAGTTCACAACTGTGACGAGATGAAAGAAGTCTCAGGAACTGATGCTATCATCAGGAGAGGAAATCATTTAGCAGATGCACATTCATTAGCGTCAAAGAGGCTGTTTGTTCGAATAAGAATCACTTAAGGCCTGTGTGTGTGTGTGTGTGTGTGTCTGTGTTTGTCCTGTTTGTTCTTTCACAGCATCATGTGCCCATGTTATGTCTGTGCCGCGTCCCACCGTCTGATTCTAAAACTTGTAACTGGGAGCGTCTTTGTGAATGGGCTGTTTTTAACAGCCGTGTGTGTGTGTGTGGGGGGGGGTGAAGGGTGTGTGTGGTGTGAAGCCCCTGTCCCCTGGCAGACGGGCATAGTGAAGACGGCTTAACACAAGAACAATGGGGTCCTTTGACCAAAACGACACCCCCCCCCCAAGACATGTGGCCTCCTGTCACCGTGGCAACCCCCCATGGGACAGGGAGCGGGCCTGACAGCTGGAGAGGACTTACCAAAAAAAAAAAAAATGGAGTCCATTTCTTTCTACTGAAGCGTCCCTGCTCTACATCTTTTCCCTCTTCCCCCTTGTCTTCCTCCACTCGGGGCCCTTTATGAATGTGGGCCACATCTCATTTTACAACTTCATGTGATTGACCTCATGGGCTTGACTCGCCACCTACATCCAGCTCCTCCACACAAACACAGCTGACAATAAATCCGGTCTTTATGGGCTCTTGTTGCTGCCGGTAATAAGAGAGAGCATTGATCTCATTGACAAATATGGAGCCCGAGCCACAAGATTTCACACCCGCTGTAGGCCGCACTTGATTTTACGCCTCATTCTAAAACGGATGAGCACTTTCTGTGCAGACATAAAGCAGCATAATCAGTTATTTGTACTCGGCGATTGAGAGACTTTCGTCTTTCAATTAGTTAATTAGTAGCTGAATGGTATTAAGTTGTCTTTTCTGTGCTCGATGCTGTGAGCCCTCCATTATTGATGCTCCGAGGCTCGCTCTCTAAGCCCTGCACGGAGCGAAAGACAGCAGGAGGAGGGCAACAAACAAAGGCAGGACAACAACAAGAGATCCTCCAGCTACTCTCGGTTTGCTTCGCAGTCTTTCAGTGTTGTCTGCGTGCTCCAGCTGTGGCTGGCTCAGACCTGCTTCAAACAGCTGCATCCTGCATTTCTAGTGTTTGATTTAGAAATGCTCCACAGTTCTTTGGGGCAGAAATCTCAGTCAGTCGTTTTGTAGTGGGCGAGTGCTGTTTTTTTGTTTTCTAGCACAATAACGTACGTGTCTAAATTCCATGCTTTAGTTGTTCATCTACTTAAATGATCAAGATTGCCGGTATAGGTGTTTTCTTTTCAGTAGAACAAGGTCATGAATCATTTCCCTGGAGTTATCAATCTTACTGCAGCAGCATGAGGACATGAACAATGTGTATTAAACGTTCTTTTTTTATTTTAGCGATATAAGGCAATTGAAGTTGGCTTCATGGACATTTGTATAGGTCTCCAATGCCACAAAGATCCGATACAGAAACTTCAACATGTAAGGAGCTTGCTGAACGCATATTGAGTTGCTTTATTAAATATGGTTCATCTGTAACATCAATACATTAATAGGTGGTCTCCGTCTCTGTACTGTCATACCGTGTATCTTCAAATCTAATTGCATCTGCCTCAAGTTTAACCTGCATTTAGTGCAATACTTCTGTCACATTAAAGGGGAATTCCACCAACTTCACATATGAAAGCCTGATCTTTGGGAGTACTGCTGTCTATGTCGGTGTCGGTGATCCTGAAGACAACCAGAATCTGGTTCACCAGACCTCTGTTTGAGGCTACATTAGCTGCTGCCACTAGCATATAGCATTACACACGTTACTCCCCCAGAATTCCGACCATGCTGTGGATGGAGATGGATTATTGTGGGTGGTGTAGAAGGCATATTATTGGAAAAGATATCTCTTGCTGCATAAGTCACAGTCATGCAGGTGAATTAATTTACTCTTGACAAAAGCGAAGGACGGTGTCGCCCACAGATTACAGCGTTGTTTCATCTTTGAGCAGCCACAACAGCTTTGCCATGGAATGAACATCATTCTTCCAAAAAGATGTTCCTTCATTTGGGTCAGGTGGGTTGACATTTTCTTGAGAGCTTTCTGTATTGTCCTATAAGGAGAGCGCTCTTGGTGTGTGAGCACCATCAGGTTAGTTTATGTCAGAATGTAAAGTGGCTTTTATAAAAGATGCTGTCAGGTGGTTTTTTTTGCCTTATCTTGTAACCACGTGCAGAGCGATGCCAGAGAGGGAGAAAACTAATAACATCCCGTTTGTGTCAGGAAGCAACAGGATTTATGCTAAATAGGACTTCTGTGTCACAGGTGCTAACAACACTGTTGGTGTTCTGGCTAACAACACCGCAGATGAAAGAGGCTACCAAT
Organism: Pholis gunnellus; assembly: GCF_910591455.1. NCBI lineage: Eukaryota > Metazoa > Chordata > Actinopteri > Perciformes > Pholidae > Pholis > Pholis gunnellus. Next base: position 20,246,389 of record NC_136532.1, read on the forward strand.
TATCTTGACCACGGTCTCATGCGCTTATGGAAAATGAATGCGCATATCAATGCAACCTGATCAGTTGGACAATGACATATTGCGTAACAGTTTGGAAGCAGACACATTCATCGAAAACAGGAATACAGATGCATGCATTTACATGTGTTAGCAATCATGTGGTGAGGTTGTGTCTAGAAGAACGGTTAGTATTCAGTGTGGTGTGTTCAGGGCACAGAGAGCTGCCCACTAACATACCTGTACACATCTCCAAACTGTCTGGGCACGTCCAAACTCGATTCAGTGTTGACTGATACAATGTGGAACACAGTCTTCAGATGAGTAAAGAAGTGTCTGCTTGAACGTCAACTCTCCCGACATATTTACTCGTACTGGGTAAAAGATGTGATTCATGTTTAGTATCAGTGTTGTAGGAAACATGGGATTTATCACAACGGTTTGGTGGGAATCGAAAAGAAGATGATGAGAAAACTCTGAAGTTCTCGTGATAATATGTTAGTTTTCTCTGTTGCTGGGAAACCCCAGACAGAAAATTATGCTTTTGAGCCGTTTTAACACTCTAGTAGTTGCAGACGCCGTTAAGAGGAGGCGTCATCTCTGACTTAATGCCTCGTGTTTACAGTTCATTCCTTTATTTCTCATAAAAACAATAAACTGTGGTCACAACAACAAAATGTAATGGGATACACACATCAAAAATGTCCATGCTGAGTTAGAGTCTGGTCTCCCTGACTTCATGTTTTCATGTGAGTTTCCATTACATTACCCAAAACACGCATTCCCTCTGGGCGTGGATGTGAGCTATCCCTCTTTGTCTGCGTGTGTGTGTGTGTGTGTGTGTGTGTGTTGCGTAACCGTGCGCTGTACTGTTGACCTGTCCGGGGTGTTTTCCCTCCCCTCTGAATGTTGCATGCTGGGAAAAGTACCAGGCCCACTCCCTCCCTGTATTCAGTAGACACAGGACCAATACACTGCAGGTCTAAATGATAAATGCTCAATGAAATCAAAATCCTTTCCATCTGAGACATTCTAGTCCCGGGCGGAGGAATCAACTGAGCCAACATCATCAACGTGGCGTCTCCAGAGAACGGGGGCAGGCTGCCATTGCAACTGGAAGACAAGAACTATTGCTGTTTCTTGAAAAGACTCCCTGAAGGGAGGCTCCATCTTCAAGTCTGTGTTCAACTGTGTGAGCGTCGAGCTGAAGGGCACTGCAGGCAGCTGCTATACTCGCTCTGCAAAGGGACCTTGGAGACTCAGCTTGAGAAAAGCTATGAACTGAAGAAAAAAAGATGCTGTTGCACTCATGAACCAGATATTTTCACAAGGACAAACATCAATTTACAAGAATACAAGATAGGATAAATAAAACATACACTAACAATGATTGTGCTGAATATTTTAAGCCATGCTAGTTTGCTATAAAAAAAAAAAAAAAAGAAGCACAGCTTGGTAATAGCGCACAACAGTCCTTGGATGGATTGCTATGAAGTTTTGTGCAGACATTCAGCGTCCCCAGAGGATGAATCCTGATGACTTTACACTGGTAGCTCTGGCAATCAGTTTCAATGCTGTGAGTACTATGAATTAAATTCCATTCACCTGTAGTATATTGAGGTAGAGTAAAACCACAAATGGCTATCTTCACGGCTAGATCACGCGGGAGATAAGTTAGACAAAATGTTTTTTGTAATTGAATCATCTTCACTAATTGACACCCAGTTATGTTAACTGTATGTCTTCCCCTGTTAATTTAAAAACACCTCGTCTCATCAGCTACGAATATGTCAACAATTAAAGACGTAACAGTGACACATTGTACCAAGCACTCTTTTTTAGAATATTGCAATGTTTTACTGTACAAACGCTTTGTGTACAGTACACACAGCTACCTGCGTTTAGGCTGTTTGGTTCCACAGATTACACCAGTCACAGTTATGTAGTAAAAGACTTTCTGTGAGTTAATAATAATATGTAAATAAGACATAATATGTGACATTTCACTTATAATTACACTTGGCTCACTAAAGAGTGTTTGGCCATCACGAGCCTCCAGAGAATCATCAATGTTCCTTCTAATATATTCTCCACTCTACTCTCCTGGGGAAAACAAATCATTCAACGAACCTCTGTTCCTGTTGTAACAATGTGCATTCATTTGGTTTCCTCGCTTATTTATTCAGGTTTTTCCTTTTATGTGTCACCCATCCGTAGATATAGTGTCGATATCAGAGTGTGACAGTTCAGGTATCGCTGCAGAAGCTGCTATCAAGACAGAATATTAAACACACTTGTGACGTAGGCGGATTTTTTATTTGTTTTTATGGGACAGAATCGTAGAAGTGTTAAAATAATCGCCCGTAAAATGCAAACGTGTGGGCCTGTAAGGACCTATGAGACAGCATACTGCGATTGGAGGCTCTAGCGAGATACAGTATCGGAGAATGGTTTCAGAGATGGAGAGACAATTTAGCTAATAGGTTAGCCTTCTGCTAGCCGTCACAGCTGCGCCGCAGTGGTGAGCTCAAGCAGAATGCTAAGCTATTAGAGAGATCGAGCAAACATGTTGTAACAGTTCATGTAGGGAAGTAAATGCATCATCTGCACATCATTATAGAAAATAGGAACGCCCTCTCTCTGAAATGACCTGTGATTGGCCAAAATCTGTCGTCATGGGCTAGATTTTCTGAAGCCTAATTTTTCGCTCATATCGCTTGAATTACAATATGCTAAGAGCTATAAAAGAATATGCTTACAACAGCTTCATTCTACTGAGTAAAATCCAGGCATGACATCCACGCACACACATAGGCAGCGTCCAGGATTTACAAGCATGACTGTGAAAGTATTAGCACTTAACTCTGTGTGCTTTCTGTGTATCAATCTACTCACTAAAGCCCTCTCAGAGCCGGAGGTGACCTGATCAAGATCTGCGGTGGCTGGCTGGCTCCTCTTTGAGCAATGGGTTTAGGCTGACATGTGTCAGCCATGATATATGAGCAGGTGTTTGGGTCGGTGTTAAGTAAATGGAGTCATTATTGATGACCTCAGAGCTCCCCGTGTGTTGCCCGTATCAGTGATGACTTCCAGGCCTCCGCTGCAGTAAAAGGGGATGTTGTGATTCTGTGGGTCAGGGAAGGACTCACAGCCTCGGGGGCCAGGCTGGAGTGACAAGGCGGGGTTAAGTTAAGTTACTTGGACTGATGACCTCAAAGAGGGAAGTTCACTGGCGCTGAAGCTCTGCGGCAGCCTCTGTGTGGACCGGCTGTTGCTTGCTTCTGTCTTGATGGTCAGAGCTGAAAGTTACATCCAAGCTTTTGCATTTTTACTTATTTTTTGTACACGGAGAACAGACATGTTGTGGTGAAAAGAGATGAATACAATACGCGCAGAGAAACAGATGGTGGCATATAATGAGGCTTCGTTTTAAAAGGTTATAGTGTGCAATTAGAATTATAATTAGGATACGGGTTTTAAAAGATTTGACAATGTTAACATGCTGATGTTTACCAGGTATCATGTTCATGTTCATGTTCATGTTCATGTTCATTTTAGTTTAACCTTTTAGCGTGCTAACATGTGCTACTAAGCACTGAACATGATAATGTCATTAGCTTTGCTGGTATTTAAACCAAAGTATATGACAAATACACATTTTGACCTTGTGATGGCGTTAAATAAAAAGTCAAAAGATCACCAACGTCATAACAAGACACCTGAGGGGGACGTAAATGTGTATCCCAAATTTCATGGCAATACATCCAGTAGCTGTTGAGACATTTCACTTAAAAACATGAACGTCAACATCATGGTGACGCTAGAGGAATAGTCAGGACATCAGTCAGTAGGACTCATCCTCTGGGAACCATGAAAGACTGAACAAAATATTTCAGTCTGGACCAAAGTGGTGGACCCAGCGACCGACAATGCCTTAAAGAGCCACGCCACTAGTATGGCTAAATATTCAAAAATTAAAAAAATATACATATAATGTCATTAATATTAAAATGCCACTGTGTGTATTGGCTCGGTGTGTAAGTGGGTTCTATAATTTCGACATAGCAAAATGTGTCTTTTGTAAGGCAAACTACACAAGGCAAAAAAACATCAATGAATAAAAATCCAGTATATATCACTCTTAGAATGTTCATGTATATCATGTTCATGTATATCAGTCAATACATTTATTGAAATGTATCCCACATGTAAAAAAAAAAGCTATAAAACAATTTTCTCTTGAGTTTACCCTCCACTTCATCCCTGTAGCTGCCTGTTCTAGTCTGGAAATGTTTAAGGGGAAAACCTGGATGGATGAGATGCGATATTATCATCACTCCCAGCAGCCTTTTCTGTTGTCTTTCTCCATATGAAAAACACAGCAAGCCCTCTGTCAGTGTCACCTGGGCAAGATACTGTTATCCCGAAGGACTGAAGGTATTTATCACCTCCAGTGTGATATGTATAATCATGTCACTCTGTTACACGTCTCTCAGGATAATCTGAGATTTTAATTTACATCAATATGATTACATAACATGCTCCATCTGTTGCCTCTTGGTAGCGCGGTGGGGGGGGGGGGGGGGGGGGGGGGGGGTGAGACAGACATGCATGTCTTTACACAGACAAGGATCTAATTATTCAATTAGGGTCCGTATTGAATGAATAAGTGATTCAACACAGTTTACATAATAACAACACAGATCATTACTGCCTCTGTAATGCAATTTACAACGACCATGGAGGGCTCATCATTCATGGAAATGTACACTTTTTGTCCCCATTACCCTGCAGTAATCTGAAAGTGGATTCATTAATATAAATGACTGCGAACCGAAAGGGTTTTAATATATATTGCATGGCTCGCATTGGTGAAATTAAGGCATCACATCGCTTGCGTTCACTCGTCCATTAACCAACATATCCTTTTTGACATAAATGTCTCTCCTGACTCTGAATGAAATTGATTAGGGAGGCCTTCATGTTCTGTTTCTGGTGTGAGAAAAGCTTGTTGTGTAAGTGAGCGCTCGGTAAAAAGGCGGGGATAGCCTGTGAGAGATGGAGGTGGGGAGGGGGGTGTAGACAAAGCCTGCTGAGCTCCAGAGGTTAAGTCGTCCCCCCCCCCACACACCACCACCACCACCACCAGGCCCACAGGAATGTGTGTATGAGAGAGTCCTGGAGGCGGGATTGTTGTCTGTGGTGCATCCTGCTCTGCAAACGCGGCAGAGCTCCCATACTCCAAGACTCTGTGGCTTGGACTTGGGAAGGAGCCTGTAATGAGGGAGGTCTGCATAATACTAAACAGCCAAACAAGGCATCATGTGATATGGTTGCTGTGGTGCAGCTGTGTCGCCATAGATTAACTTTTTCACTCTTAAGACAAAGTGCTTTGATGCTGTTTAAGCAGGGTGAACACAACAAACCTCCAGTACCAATGGAAAGTAGAAAGGCAAGGCCTCCTTCCCATCTTTATTGTTTCCACTCTCATTGGATCAAGAACAGTACTTAGATTGACTCCCTGTTTTCTTCTTCACTGTCTTGACTTTGTTGTTGTTTTTTTGCCTGTAACGGCCGCTGGCAGTACCTTGGTCGTATAGCCAGAAGAGTTAGGCTGCCAGGCTGCCATACACAGCATTGGTGAGTAATAATGCAAAGCAATGGCTCGTGTTACCAGAGATGGGATCGGGACTACACAAAAGGTGGGGGTGTATTGGAGGCAGGAAGTGGAGAAAGGAATTGACCACAAAATCCTACAATTCAAAATGAAAAAGAGAAACTTTACCCAAAGTTACGTATTTTACCAAAAAGGCTTATTCGCTTTCCATACCGGGAGTTAAATAAGAAGACCGATATTACTCTTGTTTTTGTGTTCTGAATATCGAGTAGAGCCAGGATACAGTTAGCTTAGCTTAGCATTAAGAATGGAAAGGGTAACACCCTACAGCATTTGTAAAGCTCACCCATCAACATGTTTGTCTTTGTTTGTGTACAAAAACGGAAGTGTTAAAAGTACAATTTGTGGTTTTGCAAGAGGTTATGTACGGGACTGCTAGCTAAGCTAAGCTAACTGGCTGTACTTAAATGTAGTGTACACACAAGAGTGATTTCAACCTTCTCATCTTACTCGTAGCAATAAAATGTGTATTTCTCAAAATGATGTCTTTAGTCTTTTTTTAAACTGTAAAACTATTGTTCAGTCAACTTTAATGTCATTTAAGACGTTCTCTAAATCTTTTAGATACTTTCTGTAGTCCAACCGACTCCAACACAACAACCTTTGATAACACCGGCACTCATCTCTCCAACTCGGCAACAAGTGACATGACACAATATCAAACAGAAGGCAAAATGTAAGAGAAATGTTTTATTTCTCTGTAAAGTTCCACAATGTTCTCAGATACTTAAAATAACAATCTGACCCTGTCACTTGCAAACACAAGCACATCTAGTGGTCATACATTGATGGTGAGGAAGTTGCGATTACATTGCAGCCTGTTTAGCAGCTGCCGTCCGCAGCATACGCCCTCAATACTGGACCAATTAAAGAAATTGTTGTCCCCATTAGCCACAAAAACATGGGGGGAGTAGGGTACAATTTGAAAAATATCTCATCACTGTCATCATTTCTGCATCACAGAGTTTGATGGAAATATTAGTCCAATGATATTCATCCATACAGTTCTAAAGCTTCCAAACTACTTCACCTTTCTTCTCTCTTTTAAATCTTACAGTACATGATCCAATCAATGATTTCATAACTATGGATATTCCATATGTAAACATTTTTTGCAGAACTATCTTCAGGTTCAATGCACCTTTTAAATGCAATAAACTGCTAAATGTCCTCAGGCTGGATTTGAAAGTTGTACTACCTGGTGTTTTTTTAGGATGCTTATAATTACTTTAATTGATTTTGTTGTGTGATTTTGTCCTGTGATTGATTTGTCTGGCTTTAGAAGTGTTGTATACTGGTTGCATGTTTGTCTTACTATGACAGTTTCAGGTCTCTCTTAAAAACCTAGATCTCAAAGAGACTACCTCATTAAACACAGCCACCTTATGACTCTTGCCTTGAAAACTAAGAAAACTAAGAAATAGATGTGTCAGGGGTTTTCTCGCTTGAGCAATATCGATTACCCTGACTCGTTCTTCCTCTTCTGTACCTAATAGTGTTAAAGTCAGAGCTATTTGTGCATCTTAATGGCCCTGTCAGAGGCCCCTGCTTGAGATGTACATACACTTAAAATGACTGTTAACCACAGCAGGACAATTGATTTGTCAAACAGAGTAGTTCTCCACATTTGCCTCCCCGCCGCTTATGTCTGGCGTACAAGAGTCCTCTGCGGCACTCTGAAGCACTTCTGGGTTCAAGTGAAGGAGGTGGTGTTTTCAGGGAGATTTCAGACGGGAGGAGTTGGAGGGCGCACGAGAGGTGTCTGGCTGGACTTTTCAGCTCAGCGCCGGCAAGCTGCACTTCACCTTCCAGCTGCTCTCTGTCCCCTTTGGTTTCAAGGCAGGGGAGGGAGCAGGGGCCACAGCGAGGGAGGTTGGGAGGAGGGGTTTGGATGGTGGTGGGGGTCACTGGATGGGTGGGGGCACGCTCTCGGGCGGACAGGCCCTGGAAATTTCCGTTGTACGTTTCAGCGCTTTTCGGGAAGGGAGGGGTTTGGAGTTGGAGTTTGGGTAGAGGGGTGTTTGGGGACTTGGCAGCCAGCCAGCCACAGCAGGAAGCTTGCTAGTTTCACACGGACAAAAAAAAAAAAAAAAAAAGCCGTCCTGGACACTGCCCGGCTATCGGAGAGCAGAACTCCAGTCATCACCCCAAAAAAACAGGAACTCAGAAATGTCGTCTGCACGGTCGGTGGCACAGATTGACTGCTACTTACTCCCAGCGCCACTCAACATTCACACTTCCTTATTTTGTTGAGAAAGTAAAAGGCATCAGCAAGAGAAAATGCGTTTCCAATTTTTCCTTCTTCTTCTTGTCACTTCTAGATAATGTTTCCGTTCTATATAGACATGCCTTTTTTCACAGTACAGAAAGCTGCCAGGGATTCAGTTTGGGTTATTCTCGTTATGTGTCAAGAGGCCTTCTTTACTTGGAAAATGTCCCCTCAGGTGGACTCACTATATAAACATCCTCATTTACTGAACCGAAACAAGCAATCAATCAGATTACAGTAGTACACCTCACAATAGGGGATACACGTAACTGCAAAAGGATTACGAATATAAACAACGGCAAAACCGGTGTATAGGCTGTGTGGAAACTGGCCCGCTCACAATCAAAAAGATGGTAACAACAGCTACAACAACGAAACAAGCATGGTAATCGTAGCGTGAACGTTTTTGGTATTTTTTTTTACAGAAAGGGATGCTGTAAGTTTATTTGGCTTGGCAAAAGTCCAGCTTTTAAATTCGAGGCAGGAAGAAGTGGAGCAGAGCAGGAGCCAGCAGGCCCGACAGCAGGCCTGGAGAGCAGGAGGTGCTGCTGTGCATCAGGTGGAATGTGTGTGTGTGTGTGTGTGTGTGTGTGTCTGTGTGTGTGTTGTAGAGGGGAGGGTTGCAGGGGGGCAGGTGGACACTGGTGCTGGGGGCTCAGGGCCCCTAGCAGGTGGATGCTCAGAGAATAGAAATTAAAAGAGTAGGGATTAAGGGGATGAAAGTAAGCTAAGGATTACTTGTCTCCTTTTCTCCACCAAGGATAGAATACAAGCCAAGGGTCTGAATACCAAAACATCCATTTGTGGTTGTGGGCTTATTGTATTACCCAAGGCTTTTTTTTTCAACAATACAGATGATCAGAACCTGTTTATATTTGGGAAACCAATGCCGTAAAACAGGAATTATATGTAATTAGATTCTCCTTTATGCGGGGTAGCAGTGGTAAGTGAAAACAATTACATTGTGCAAAATGAAGTATGCTTTAAAAGTTGTCCCATAACAATTTATAACATCTTTTAAAAGATGAGTTAACTCCAATAACAATGTGTGTAAATTCAATTACGCAAATGCACCCTCCTTTATATCTCCGTCCTCATTCCTCTAATTACTGTATAGGTTGACAGCACTCATTTGGAATAAGTACAGGTCTTCAAGTTGTGCCTCTGCCTCCATTTTTTTCTGACAGAAAATCAATATTATCTGATCACAATTACAATGAAATGACTCCCTATATACTCCTCCACCCTCACACCCCACCCGGGTAGTTTGTTTCTGTTGTTGTGTATTGTTGAACATGGCCTCTGCTGTAGATCATGGCACACAACATTATTTATTCATGGCAGGGATGCGATAGATGCGGTGCACGCTTCTCCTGAGTATTGTCCATCTGTTCGCTGGCCTACTGTACACACTAATGTAATATGTGAGTCCTCAGGAGGCGTACTAATAGCCGTTCACGTGTTAACGCTTCACACTATTTATCTGTGTAATAACACTGCCGCTGATTATAATTAGTGCCTCGTCGTTGAAACGTGATTTATCCGTCCCCGAAGAAGTGCAAGACAAACAGCGAGTAAAGTGTGACCTTACCGGTTTTATTTGATCACCACTGCGCTGACAGCAGTTCACCCTCTCACAAGACACCTCTAACATGGGAAAACCTCAGGTCTAATTGCTCCCTATAAGACACTCTATAATCTGCCTCTGAGGACTGCTGTACACATCATTTGACACAAAGCTGCAGATAATTTAATTTCCACCCAGGGAGCTTTCAGTGTTAGCCTGTAATAGAAAAGGAAGATTGCTGCCAGATTTCCAACACAAGTGCCTCTGTATCACTATGATCATGAAGTTGAAGCAGCAAAACCGGTGTCCCTCTGATTGTTTTTCTTCTGAATGAGAAGGCTGTGCTAAAGTTGTTCAAATTTCCCCAAGGCATATTCATAAACTATACGGGGCAACATGTGATAGTTTATCAATCCTTGTGCAGAACTCTGCGTGTTCTGAGCCGCCACGATTAATAGTCTCACTATTCACAATGTAGTTTTTAATTTTCCACAACATATATTAGGCCTGAAAGTATCTACAACTTGTATTAAGCATATTTTAAGTGCAAATTACTTTTAAATTGAGCACAATGCAGATTCACAGTGATACATTTACATTATGTTGCTTCCATCTGTCACCATGCTGTGATTTATGTTGCACCGAGAGCTGTTAAAAAAAAACCTTTCTCCTAACATAAATTAGAAGGAAACGGTGTGAGGCTCAGCTGTCATAGGATGAAATGTAACAAGGTGGATCGACTGCAGACAGTTTACATAATAATTTTCTTTGATGGAAAGATAATACTCGTTTTACAGTCTGACGAGCAATGCATTAGCAGACTACTCTGCATAAATAGATAATAACAAGCTTTATCATGTGCTGTAATACTCCGGATAGCTGCACTGTAACATCTGATCATCTCTGGGGGATTGGATCTGTGTGACTCTGTTCCCATCTTTAGCTTAAAAACGCACACACACACATACACACACACACACACACACACACACACACACACACACACACACACACACACACACACACACGCACACACACAGCGGCTACAATAGACTGCAGTGTGGAGGGGTGTCTCACTTTGATCTTTAAATACCCTCTAACGTTAAGGCACGCTCATTGGCTTTGATTTTCTTTTTTTCTTCTTCTTTTTTTACAACTACTGGGCAAAATGCAGACGCTCCCTTGAATCTCCCCCTATGTAGGCCTAGTTGTAGTACAGCAGAGAATGCGAGAACACCTATCCTCTCTTTTCCTTTTTTTTTTCCCTCCAACACCACCACCATCTGTCCCTTTCTTCCATTTCATGTGCTCAAGCAATATCCACACCCCTCTCATAGCAACAGCACAGCGCCGCCGCCCCCCGCGCCTTGCAGTGGATTTTTCTTCCCCTGGATCTTCGCCTCGCACCATGCAGACGGTCCCTTGGCCCTGCCTGACGGTTCAGTGTTCCCCCCTCCCCCACCAGCCGTGCTCCTGTTTCACTCAAAGATGGCGTCGGCTCTAGAACCCCTGGTCTGTGGCTGCATTTTTTGGCTTGTTGTTGTCTCCGTTTCGCACGGATTTGGCACCTTCTCCTCGGCGGCTCGACAAGAAATTCCGGTGAGTAGCAGCGGAAGCCGGATGGGGGGAACATGGGATTTTTTTTTTAAACACGGGTCTGCCTTACCGCGAGCTTCCCTCGGAAACCAGAACCGGACCAGCTCGGGCTTTCTGGGGAACCGCGAGAGGTAGAGGGAGAGAGGGGTACGCGAGGGATGATGATCGCGGAGGTGGGTGTGGGGGGGTACGGAGGGGGGAGCCGAGGCCTAGCTTCTCCAGCGGCCTTGTCTTCTCCGCACCGCAGGCTGTAGTGTTACGTGGGAGGGCGGCTGGTGGAGGGAGGAAGTCAGCGAGGTGGGGACCGCTTGTAGGGACGCGTCTCCGCGGGCAGAGGCTCCTCGCTGAGTAGGAGGCCGGAGAACATGTCGCGCTGCACAATCCGCCGCTATGAGGTCTTATTTTTTTTGCACTTGCCCGTTAGCCGAGATGGCCGTCTGCAAGTTGCATTGTGCCTTTTTTTACAAGGCCGCGATCTCACGTTAATATCCGAATGACATTCAAAATGAGATTATTTGCCGTGTGTGCTGCGGTGTGATGGTTAGTGTTTGTCTGGAACGTCTGTCGAACGGAAAACGGTGTCTTTATTTTTTAGCTGGAGCGCTGGCTAGCCCCTCGTTTCGTGCTGTTTACGTTTCGGGGTTAGCGACTAACGTTAGGAACATAATCGCAACGTTAGCTCGTTGGCTAGCTTCTAATGTAGCGTGCTAAACAACAGCAGTAAGCGGGAAGGCTTGTTGTCAGATGCTTGGCCATCTAATATCATGTCGATGAGAGCAAACAGCACCGTAGGAAACAGTTTGTCAATGCGGCAATGCACTAAGCCTTGGTTTATAGCTAGCTCCTCAGCTAATGTTTGCTAACAGTCTGTGTTTTGACTGCATCATGTTTACCATAGCAACCCAACTAAGTTAGCCAATGGTCAACTTGCTGGTGCAGATGTTTGGGCTGATGTTGTTTACACTTTTATAGCTCATCATTCCCATCATTATGACACATTTGTGCCGTTTTCTAGTGGTTGTTAGAAGTTATGGTCTTAACGTTGCCTCTTAGTTGTCGATTTTTTTATTATTCTGGCTGTGATTAGCAAGCTGTCAGGGGGTAACAATCACCAGGGGTGTGATCCTTCCTCTTCCCCAATATCCAGTTTGTTAGTCGTGCATGGGCCAATCCTCATGGTGCTTTCTGTGGGCACACATGGCTTTGTTTATATATCCGTGTGAGGGAAAAGTATGGTGTGTCAGTGCTGTAAGCTTTACTGCATCTCATTTAAACTCCTCTTTGTTTAAAGACATAACTGTGTTACCATATTTTTTCTCACTTTATTGAAAGATGTTTTCAGCAAACGTTGTATTAACCTCTGTCTCTCTGTGTGTGTGTGTGTGTGTGTGTGTGTGTTTGTTTTTTCTTTCTTCCAGGGTTTGTCAGCTACTGAAGTGCAATAGGCGTGAAGGTGATCGGCTGTGACTGCTCCCTGGGTTGAGATTCCTTTTCCGTCCCAGAAGCCCCGGCATGCTGGAAGAGTAAAGGACAGCGAGAGAGAACGAGGAAACGTGGAAGCTTGTGGAATCTACAGAAAACATCATTACTGTATTGCCCTCCCCTTTATCATTGAAACACTGATTTCATGTCATGGAGGCTATGATCATCTTCACCGACTCGCATTGAGAATTGGCTAGTTTGCCAGGAACAGGAACCTGACTGCGCAGGTTTTATTTTTTGTGAATAGGTGTTCTGGAAAGTGGGAAACCCTTTTTTTCTTCAAGCCCCTCTTATTGCCAAGATCTACCCTACATTGTGTGCTGTGGGAGTTTAAGTTGCTAATTGACCTGCAACGTCCTCCACGCCCCCTGCTTCTCGTCAGGGACGTTCACCTGACTGGGAGTGGGAGGTGGGTGGGCTGTATTTTACCAGGTGGAGAGTTGGCTCAGAGGGTTTGTGCTATGGTCAGCTGCTCATTACCGTGCTGCTCACACTCAGCTTCTGAGGGACTCTCTGTGCGACCCCAGGACAAGGGATAGTACGCAGGCAGAGGGCAACAAAAAAGAGGAGGCGGCGGCGCTACGGCGCAGGCCAGGTGTTTCCTTGGCTTACAGTCCTTTTTTGTGTGTGGTAAGGCCTCAAGGCCCCGGCACCCACCCAGACCGTAGCCATGGTGAAACTGGCCAACCCAATGTACACTCAATGGATCTTGGAGGCCATCAAGAAGGTGAAGAAGCAGAAGCAGCGACCATCAGAGGAGCGCATTTGCAATGCGGTCTCCATGTCCCATAGTCTGGATCGCAACACGGTTCTGGAGCAGTTGGAGCTCAGTGTCAAGGATGGTACCATCCTAAAGGTCACAAACAAAGGTCTCAACTCCTACAAGGACCCTGACAACCCGGGGCGCTTGGCTCTGCCCAAGCCCAAAGGTAGTGGCAGCTCTGGAGGAGGAAGTAGTGGAGGTGGTGGAGGAGGAGGTGGTGGTGGCGGTGGCGGTGGCGGCGGCGGCGGCGGCAGCAGCAGTGGCGGTGGTAGTTCTCACTCCCATTCTGGGAAGAAACCGGGACTGGACTGGAACAAGTTGCTCAAACGGGCACTGGAGGGGCTCCATGAGCCCGGTGGCTCCACCTTAAAGAACATCGAGCGCTTTCTCAAGTGCCAGGCTGACGTGGCGGCCTACTTGTCAAGCAGCGGCTCTATGGGGTCTGGCCTCTTCCACCAGCAGCTGAGGGTGGCCCTGAAGAGGGCCGTGGCCCATGGACGCGTGGCCAAGCAGGGTCCACTGTTCCAGCTCATCAGCCGCAGCAGCTGCCTGGACGACGGGACCGGGACGGTGTCTCTGGGATCACTGCCACCAGTCCGGTTGTTGCCCCACGAGAAAGACAAGGTAATGTCTCTGCACGTGTACATCTGTCACAAACAAACAAAGTTGTGTGCATTCACCTTAAACCTACTCACTTTCATTGTGGGCATTATTGACAATGCATATAACCGTTATCATTTGGATGTTGCTGATCACAAAAAGTTTTAGTATGCATTACACATGTGAAAAGAGAAGATCACTTTGGTCTGTTGGCATCACATGTGTCGAATAAGATCACGGATATCCTGTCAAAACTTTTTGGATCGACAGGAAGAGTGTGTGATCTGTGAACGTACAAGAAAAACTCCCTCTCTCTTTGCAATCAACACAACATTTATTGGACTTGCATAATAGCCGATGCACACCCAGATTAGTCCAGCGCTATCAGTTGGCAATATCGGAGACGTTGGCGCTGCATTTTCTCTGCTTGTTCAAATTGGTCATCATGGGCCTACAGGGCTGTAATTTTACTACAGCATATGGCGTAGTAGTTTACACCAGATAGCACATTGCAACGTTTTTGTTTTGTTTGAAGCGGCTGAGAAGGGTTGGGCAACATTTGCAAGATCAGACGGATGCCAGAGTGAGGATTTATCCACAAACTGGAGTCTGCATCACAGTGTGGAAGACGTTATCGGTGTGTTTTTGGAGAAAACGGGCGTATCGGGTCAGAATACATGTTAGAAAGACTTCTTTGGTCAGCGTTACATCTGCTGGGGCAATATATGAGTGACAGAACCCCAGGTGTGTGCGATGTGGCCCAGGCGAGCAATACTAGGGTGATGCTGGGTGGGCGTCTGGTGGGCCAATTTTTTTTTTTTTAGCAGAGGAGGAGGTCAGGGGGAGAGAGTCACATGGCTCCCACCCTCCTGCAGGGAGTGTGGACCAGCTGCAGGGCTGCTCCTTGGCAGGAGATGGGTGGAAGAAAGAAAGAGAAAGAGGGAAAGAGGGAAGGGGAGGAACACAGACGAGGGAGAGCGAGAGATGGTCTGTAGTGGTGCCAAAGGAAGAAGCCTGGATGACGCAAGCTACAGGCCTCCAGAAAGGGAGAGAGAGAGGCAGAGACAAGAAAGCGAGAGAGACAGAATAAGTTGGAGAGGCAGACATGCAGGCGACAGACGAGAGAGGGAACACACCCACTTTTGTAACCTGATCACAGAGAGCAGGCGGCTGCTAACCTCTGCTTCTAAGGGCCAGGGCTATGTGTACACACACACACACACACACACACACACACACACACACACACACACACACACACACACACACACACACACACACACACACACACACACACACACACACACACACACACACACACACAGTCGCATTTACAACCATACAACTGCATGCAAACACAGAATGGCACACAAACGGAGTGGATTCTGACAGAAGACAACACACACAGCAGTTTGCTTTTCATGAATCCTCTACTTTTGATTACCACAGGCGTGCAAACCTCTAACAACCAGCATGTAAATAAACCTGTTGGCACGACACACCGCTATGTGCCGGCCTAGTGGCCCTTCATTTGGATCGTATGTCACTCAGGTTGTTAACACTCTATCTGCCCTAAACACTGTTTTGACTGGCTCCTGGCTTTATCTGGCCCTCTGTGTGGGGGTGAGTTCAAGTCTGGGCAGCCACAGAAGCTGCTGGTATGGACGCCCAGACACACACACGCACAAAGTAGGATTAGCCTAGAGAGCATGCTGGAGTCACATGGGGGTCTGCCTAACATAGTGACCTGCTTGGCTGCAGATGGCCCTGTCCTAAGACGAACCGACATCAACCTCCTCTTCCTCTCTGACTCAGCTAGTGATCGGCCCGCCACTCCGCCTCACAGAACCCAATGACGACGCAAAGTAACGCCGGCCTCGGTGTGAAAACACTGTTTGTACAAAAGTGGATTTGTTTTTCATTTAACTTCAGATTGCACCAGAAAGGCAAAGTACATTTTTGCATGAGCAATCAAGCCCACCCTGTTGCATCAGGGAAATTATTCACCGGTCAGAGATTATGAATTAAACGCGTAGACCTGAATGGGGGGAGGGTGTTGTTGTTTGTGAGCCTCATCTGCAGACTAGATGGGGAAGCTGCTGCAGCAGTGAGGAAATTGACAATTGTGTCTGGCATTCACGCAAGCCTGTTTACTCTTCCTCCCGGCTCCTGCTTGTGATGTTGCTTTTCTCTATCTCTCTCCAGAGGATGTAACCTTATTGCTGCTCAATCATGTGTGTTTTTGCGAGTGTGTGTCGGTGTGTTTCTTGATGTGTATGTTAGCCGGCGCGAGAGGCATATATGCATCAAAGGGATAGAAACCGTGTGCGCACGGTAGACTGAGTCGCCGTTGCGTGATCATTCTCCTACTCTTCCAAGTTGCGCATCATTGCCATATTGCCCTGCATGATTGCTAACAATTATGATTTCCCAAGGAAAGGCGGGAGAGAGAGAGAGAGAGTAAAGGCAGGGGGGGGGGGGAATCAAAACAAATGGCTCAGCACTGGCTTTGACCCCATTTGTGAGGAGATTTGTGTACCCAACGCGCCGATGTTTGTGTCGGAGCGCTCCATTCAAACGGGATCCCAGACCCTATTTCTGTCTCCCCCACGCTCACCCTGATAGGGTGCCATTGCCAGGTCACGAAGGGGGAGGTGGATGGGGGAGTGAAGTCAACCAGGGGTCATGGATATATAGATGGCAAACCTCATTGCCTCCCTGAGCGCCCGTTAGCAGTATGAGGCTACGGCCATTAGATGGGATGGGCTTGACGCTGAGCTTTTGTGTGTGTGTATGTAGTTGTGT
Organism: Pholis gunnellus; assembly: GCF_910591455.1. Lineage (NCBI taxonomy): Eukaryota > Metazoa > Chordata > Actinopteri > Perciformes > Pholidae > Pholis > Pholis gunnellus. The sequence goes on from NC_136532.1 coordinate 20,263,145, forward strand.
GTGTGTGTGTGTGTGTATGATGTTCATCCTTGTCATAATAACAATCTCCCTGCCCCGCGGTTGCCCCCTCCTCAACAGCTGGAGTGGGGTGAACCAGAGTTCTCGATCTCGACGCGCAGTGTCACAGCGAGGACGTGTGAAAAAAAACGGCCCATGAACAACACACACACACACACACACACAGTAACTGCTCGTACACAATGTCGTGGTGATTTCCCTCCAAAACGTCCCACTGACCCCGTGACAGGCTAGCCTGCAGCTGGTAGCGGTTTGTAGAGTTGCTGCATTTAAGCATCACTTATTATGCACCATAACGGCTATATTTATCCCCTGTAATTCATTCTGTTTACCCAGTATTGGATCGACCCCCCCACCACCACCACCTTTCTCTCTAACATCACACACATCCTCCTGCTTGTGTTGGCTCAAGGTGAAGACATCATGTGTCGTCACTCGGAGGATCGTGAATACAGAATGCCCTCGGACATCGATTATATGCCATGGGTGCAACCTGCTTCTTCGTCTTTTTCCCCTCTTCCATTCCTCCTCGTTGCTGCTACATCATGTTGTGCAGTCGCAGGAGATGGTTTTGTGTGTTCACTGGATGGACGGAAACATTCTCCAGGGTTCGCATCACACCACAGGAATGCTGGGAAAGTGACTAAGTTGGATGCAATGAAATTGTCTCCTATGACTCTTATTGTCAACTTGAATTTCAGATTATGGACTGATCCATTTCTCAAGGAGGAGGGTGGAGAGATTCTTTATTTTTTTGCCTCCATTTTCTTGTCGGGCATCTGTTGTTCCAGTTCTGCCAGAGCTCTGGCCTCAGTCGAACCATTATTAGTTGCTGAAGTTGAAAGAGCTGGTTCCTCTCTCTGATGGTACAGCTCATGCTGCACAGCGACCACAGACCCGCTTCTTGTTAGACAGTTACACACCGGCAGAGAAATGGAGCATTTATTATTTTATTTAAGGGTCCGTTCACAGAAATCGTAACGAACATATTGTTGTGCTCTGCTGCCACCTCACATACAATCGTGCAGGAATGGATTTTCATTTGTGGAGCTCAGAGTAGTGAAACACTTGAGAACTCCAGAAATTGAGTCCCTGAGTTACTAAAGACAGTCCAGTGAGCTCACTGTCAACACTTTTCACCTGGACTACTACAGTTGATGTTATCATGATGTGTTCAACTTTAATCTGGTAAAATATAGTTTTTGTTTGAAGATGTATAAAATAAATATTAGAGAGGGAATTATGTAATAATATATATATATATTTTTATCAAAGCTAATATTAACATAAAAATAAAAAAATGTATTTCCTAATATTTGAATTGTGTGTTTTTCATCAAAACTTGATACGTTTGGAATAGATCTGACCATGTGGAGTCGAGTTACATCAGTTTATTTGTTCATGGCGAAGGATCGAAATTCGCCGCGTCGCCGCCCTTTAACGAATTCTTACATTCTGAAGTCATTCTAAATGACAATAACGAGGTAGAAGGACAACATTTAGAATTTTGGACGGTTTACACTGACTGAATTTCAGCAAAACAAATGATTTTCCTAAAAAAGGAAACCAATTAGTTGTTCTGTCTTATCCAAATAATCCATAGAATAATCAAGGACAATACTCGATGACTAAAATAATCAATATCTGCAACCTTACAGGTCTGTGTGAACACTGTGTCCAGCACGTGTCCATTCCTAAACAGTGTGTAGACTTGGCCTCGAGCTAGAAAATGTTTTCAGTGATGGTGTTCAAATTTGACCCCATTGGCTACAGGAGCACGACCAGGAACAGACGCTGCGAGCAGCAGCAGCAGCAGTTACCTCCAGCTCACCGGTGACTGTGACGTGAATGGCATTTGGCGTGCGCAGTGTAGCTGTGTCTGTGTGAGGCCTCGCGTATGGCTAACCTCGCCACCCTACAAATGGAGCCAATGTGTTGAGCAGCTGTGGAAGTGACGGCTGGAGCGCCGCCAGCTCCCGCTCCGTTTGATGCAGTGATTTAGCTCTGTGCTCGCTGGCTAACCTCGACGTTAATGGAGGGTGATGCTTTGGCTAAAGGGAGGGCGCGTTGGCTCGACACACGGTCTTCTGCCCCGGGCTGTTTGTAGACAGTGGACCAGTTACTGTCAAGTGATTTCCGGGCAGGTGCGGCTCCAGGGATTTCAGATTTGAAACGTCAAGGCTGCGCCCCTAACCGTCAGCTGACATCACTTGAACATCCATGCATACGCGTTTGAATGAAAATGTGACGATGGCGTGCTGAGGTGTGTTTCACGACCACTTGTGCTTCGTGCATGCAATGACTGCAAGTGTGTGTGTGTGTGTGTTGTGTCTGCTTTGCACGTTGTGCTCTGTAACAGTGATCAATGAGTTTGTGTTGGAGGTGGGGGCGGCCATAAGGGAAGTGTGGTGGTGGTGGTTGGGTGTGGGGGTTGCTGAGATTGGGCTCCCATGTTAATGAGATCCTTGACTTGAGACGAGACAAGGACAACAGCAACGCTTTTCCTTCTTTCCCTTTTCTCCCATTGCCTTTTATCTTCTCTCCTCCCTCCTCCTCCTCCTCCTCCTCTTCTCCATTCTCCTTTCGTCCTTGCTCCATTGTTCTCTCCTTCCTGTCTCACTCTCCTGTCCTCTGTTTTTGGACAACAGAAGCCAATTTATGTAAAGAGGGGAAACCAGGCCATCACTATTTTTTTTTATTTTTTTTTTTATAACCAACTATCTCTCTCTCCGCACAAGGTCTCAGACAACGCTGCAGGCTTCCTCAAGTATTAACTTTGACCATTTGAAAACTAAACCTAAAAGTAGGCTAACCCTGGAGCACACTGGGTATGGAGTGTGTTTGTTGTGCTCAAGTGATCCATAAAGCACGAGCGGGTATGTCGGTCGGGTCAGACTAGGGTACCATCACCTGTCTGTCTGTGTGTGTGTGTGTGGGTGTGTGTGTGTGTGTGTGTGGGTGTGTGTGTGGGTGTAGGCGTGTATTTATAGAGCAACCTGTAACTTGTAAGACATGTTTGTATGGCATTTCAAGTCCACCCAGTAGACGCAGCTAGCCGCTAACAGTTGCCACAAGGCGTGTCTTTTTGGCTCCGAACAACGGTTTGTTCCTGAACGCTTCTTATGTTGGGGGGGGGGGGGGGGGGGGGGGGGAGAAGTGAATGCCAACGCAGCAACACGCAGGCTTAAAATAGACACCCACACACGCGCATCTTAAGTCGAAAGTCGTCCGTGTCACTTAACAGTCGGGAGATGTGGGAGATTTCTCGAGCGGTGTTGTGGTGTGAGAGCAGTCCTGGCAGCTAATGCTGGCCGAGGTAGAAAAGGAGCTGAAACGGTGAGGAGAAAACAGCTCTCAGGAGAAATCTGAGGAGTGTGTTTCACTGTTCCAATATCCCTGTCATGGAGGGAGGATTAGCTTTTCAATTTTTAGTATCTGTCAGGGATTAATTTACGGTGGCAGCCAGTAACTAAAGCCTCACTGTAACTCGCGTCACTATACAGAGTGTTTGTGTGTGTGTGTGTGAAGCACTCTGCTCGTGTTTACTCGAGCGCTCACAGGGCGAGTGGGAGCGGTTGACCTCCTGCGGCGGGGAAAGGGTTAAGCGTCAGCAGTGATTGAGGTGTTGGTCGCACGCAGACCGCTCAGAGGACTGCTGCTGCACGTTTCTCTCTCTTTCTTAACACTTCCCATTTCCTTCACCCCCCCCCCCCGCGCTCTGGATTCTTATTTTCGACTCCCGCTCTGTCTTAACACTCCTCCTTTCTTCCTCCTCGCCGCCGGCTTCCATTTCTCTTCAGTGTTTTGCAGCCCAATATAGCTCTTTTTCATCACGCATCCAGTTTTTGAATCTTAAAACGTTATAACCCAGCGATCACCTTTTTACCTGTGAGAATGTGAAATGGTTTCAGAAACAGAGAGCTGGTGCTTTGTACGTTCATCCTCACGGAAGACTCTATCTTCCTCTGTGCTTATCTGCCTCTCTCTCTCTTTCTCTCTCTCTCTCTCTCCACTGCTCATTCTTTACAGCCCTCCTCTCTCTCTCTCTTTACCTCTTTCTTCTCTGACTCGCTCTCTCTCTCGTACCTTTTGTTTCTCGCTCTGTCCCTGTGGTGTAAGGTGGGTGTGCAGAGGGGTAGCGGGGGTGTTGGAAGTAGCCTGAGTCAGAAGGAAATGAACCCAATAAATCAAGCTCTCTAGTCCCCGTCTCCTCCCTGCCTCCCCAGCTCTCTGCAGCCGTGTGCACCGACGCTGTTGTGCTGTCGCGACGCCGTCTTCGGTGAATGTCACGTTGTTGTTTTCCCCATTTTAAATGAATTATTGGACTGTCCCCTGTGAGCATGTTACCCGCCTCAGGTGTGTGTCTCCTGCAAAGTGTTTCAGTATTTTTGAATTTCAGAATAATATAAAACGTACGGATTAGTATTTTCTCTTCATCATGGTCACCAGTTGAGAATAGACTTCCTTTTTTAATTTTGAGTTTCGCCGGCTCCTTTGTAAATAAATAGCAGGCTGCGTGATGGACCGTATGCAAGTATGAGGGTGTTTTGAGGAAAATATACTTTTATTATTGTTTTTTGGGATTTCAGTGTCTGACTTGAATGTCACATTTTATCACATATAACAGGAAGTGTCTCAAGTGTTAAAATATTTGGCTTTATTGTGTCTATAAAAGCGTTCATCTTCCCTGTTTTTTTTCTCTCTGGTTTATTGTGTAACAATTTTAAATAATTAGTAGGATAATTAGGCTTTTTTTACACAGATTAACCCAATTAGAGAGTGTCAAAATTGAAAGAAATCTCCACCTCAAGTCCGTTTTAATTTGAGTGCTGTGACTCTGCTCGTGTTCGGTCAAGTTTCAGGAGGACTGGGGGGTCACGTCCTGTCAAAGAGTTCTGTTTTGGATTCTCTTGTCCACTCCGGCATGTTGTTATTGTAGTTCTTTTGGCTGCAGCCATGTTACCCGCTACCTTCAGCAGCACGACGCCTCCATGCAGTGTTTTGTGCTGAGACGTAAGAGTTTAGATTGCTCGCCAAGCGGCTCGGCTTTGGTGTCATCGGATCATAGAACCCTCGTCGACTGTGTCTCAGAGTCTCCCGCGTGCCAGCAGGCAAACGCCAGCCCAGATGTCACGCGAGTGGATTCCTCACCGCTAACATAAAGCTGAGGATGTGGAAGCAGTTGGACAACAGATGTCGTATGCTCGGTGTCTCCCATGTCAGCCATGGCGCCCTGTAGCTCCTTCAGAGTGTCCATCACTTGTGCTCTTCTCACACACGCAGACGGCTCGCTCGAGGTGCCACAGTTGCATTTTTCTCTCATAAACACACTGTACTTGAGACATTTTCTTGTACTCTTCTCTTGATCGGTACTTTCTAATGTGTTGCCTCGGATTTCTTTTGTTTATTTCGTCTTCACGAGATCGTTTTTGAAACTAAATATCCTTTGCATCAATTGAACCCTCCAGAAACAGGTTGTATTTAATGGAGAAATATGTAATATATTTACTGTATTAAATCAAAACAAGAATAAACATAAGGAAACATGTTAAGTTGAAGTACAACAATGCTGCAGCCAGTATGTTCTTCTTTCAAATTTCCATTCCAGTGAAGAACGTCTGTTTTTACTTTGGTCTTTGGCCCGTTGCGATACCCAGGGTTGCCAGATATGAAACAAATTGGCGTTCAAACAGCAGCCATGGAAGCAAGCAAACAAACTGTTTTCTTTACGTAGGCTAATTTATAGAATCCAAACATGTTCAACCAGTTTAGCACTAGTTTAATGTGAACGTGAACATGTCTCTGTGGTTGGTTTGCAGTGAGTATTTAGGACACACGAGCTCATTTGGCCAGGCTTTACTCACGGCCATCGCTAGCTACCAGCTTATCTATCTTATCTAATAGAAAGTATGTACTCGTTAAGAAGAGTTTACATTTTCTAAGGTATCTGCCCAGCGCTGTCTGTAAGTTCATCACTATTAAAAACAGTACAAGCTCTCTTTGCATTTGATGCTACCAAAATGTATTTGTTTACAGGACGTGTATGTGACCACAGCCAGAGCATAAAGATTGTTATGGTGACATTGTGGCAGTCATTTGAAATTTGACTGACTCATATCTGGAGGTTACCCAACGGTAAACCAAATGTGTTGCTTTGTGGTGAACTCTGAGGTAGCAGTGAGCCACCACTTCCCCTCAGGGCCTCCAGGCTCCATACACTTTCACAGCGATTCCCCCCGTGGCCCCTCCCTCTTGTCTTAGTACCTGTGAGGTGCACCTGCACAGACAGACGAGTCATACTTGATGCCTAACAACATAATCAAGTGTTATCCTGCCTTTTGTGTTCCTGGACACAAACCTGTCCTGGGTTTTGCTCTTCTGTGCGTATCAGGTGATGTGTTTTAGTGTCTTAGTACACACCTGCCGACACGGTTTGTGTGTTTTTTTTGGGGACACGCTAAAAGATGAATGCCGCTCCGGAAATGAATGTCTGATGGCGTCTTTCAGAATAAGTGGAATTTAAACTCCTCAGCCAGTACAAGCAGACACAGCTTTTGATCAAACGACACAGGAGTCAGGCAGCGCAGACGTTGACATGAATTATACAAGCCGTCCCCTCGCAGTGCAGCTCTCGTGCTCTTCATTATCCTCAACACTTTGTTCACAGACCCACGTGCTCCGTGGTGTCCTTGTAGTTTTCAGTCCGCCGTTAATACACACCGCAGCAGTCACTCACTGTGGCAGGACGCACGAGGCCACTTTGTTTGCTTTCATTTGTACAACCGGGCTGTTAAGTTGACTGACAGTCTCTCCTCTCTCCCCCCCCCCCCCCCCCCCCCCCCCCCCCCTCCTCCCCTCCTCCCCTCTTCTGTCCCTCCCCCAGCCGGTGGCAGAGCCCATCCCCATCTGCAGCTTCTGCTTGGGGACCAAGGAGCAGAATCGCGATAAGAGGCCGGAGGAGCTCATCTCCTGCGCCGACTGTGGCAATAGTGGTGAGTGCTGTAGCACCAGTTCTCCTGGTTATGTGGTACAAACAACCACAGAAGAAGAGGAGAGTATAGATATGATTGGTTAGAATACATGTAATCTCAAATTCTGTATTGATTTCTTTGTTTTAAAAAACGAATATAAGCACAATACCAAGCACACATCCTGTAAAACGATTACTGTGCGTTTAATTTTAGACTCTTTTATCTCTTTTATCGCCCATTTTTCGGGTGCCATGCCTTGACGCATACTGGCACCGGTCTCTGTTTTAAGAGAAATTGGGATATGAATCTGGTTTTGCTGCCGCTTAGTGAAAGCAGAGGAGGGATCGTGTTCCTCCTCTTCCCTCCGTGGGTTTCTGTCCCAGACGAGAGCGTCTTGTTTGCAGCTCTTCAAACAGAGCTCTGACAGATTGTCATTTATGTTTGAACACTCTCTTTGCAGCCAGGTTTGATGCAGGGAGGCCTTTTCAATTCCAAAAGGAGCTCTTTTTTTTTTTCCTTCTTCTTCTCCAACAATGATGCAAGTGGGTCATGGCTGTCAGTCAGTGTGTGACGTTGACTTGTTTTGTGTGCGTGTCTGTCTACCTGCAGGCCACCCGTCCTGTCTCAAGTTCTCCCCAGAGCTCACAGCGCGAGTCAAGGCTCTGTGGTGGCAGTGCATCGAATGCAAGACTTGCAGCAGCTGTCAGGATCAAGGGAAGAATGCGGTGAGTAGATGAGAACGAATACGCCGGATTGGCCGCCTATCAGCGCCTGTGAGCACTCTTCTTCTCTGCTTTGGTGCCAGATAGAGACGCTGATAGACGCATCTGTGGTCCTGGGATTGAGCTATTTTAAGTCGGCGTCGGCGCCATTTCACTCTTTTCTCTTACTTATCAAGCGAGGAGTGATTGTTATTCAAATGTTTGGAGAGAGGTTTGACAGTGAGACAAAACGCACCACATTCTACCAACACGCACAGTGATAGAATACGGAGAATAAAAGGGAAACAAAGAAGTGGCTTAAACCAGTCAAAGTGCAGTCCAACTGTAAAAGGCACATTCGTAGTAATTCAATATAAATAATGCACTTTTGGGGCATGAATATGTGGAAATCTGGTCAAAATGTGCCATCAGATTGAGCACTGGAGCCTCCAATAAATGTATCATCAAACAAAGATCTTCATATCCGTCTTATTAGACACGAGTGACACATATTTAATAAGAAATATGCCCCAACATATTGTTCTAGCTTTCATGTGCAATGAGTCAATGAGACTCACTTTGTGTGGAACACATCTAAAGGGTTTAATACTCATCAATACTTGTGTGTGTGTGTGTTAACTGTACAGGACAACATGTTGTTCTGTGACTCCTGTGACCGGGGCTTCCACATGGAGTGCTGTGACCCCCCCCTCACGCGTATGCCCAAAGGTAAGCACAGCACTGCTGCTTTAACTCATCACTTACCTCTTCATGTTTGCGGCCCTCCCATGAATCCAACTGACGGAATACGCAAAGCTCATACATTACCACTCTATCCGGTCGTTATAGTCGCACTAAATGATGCCTCGGGTCCTCATGAATCACCCAACGCTCCACCGTTTAAAGCGCTAATGTATGCGATACGTCCCGGAGCCCGGTTGGTAGCCCGTCTTGTCGACTCCACCGCGGGGTGTGTGAACCTGTGCTTTTACTCTGTTCTCTCCAGGCATGTGGATTTGTCAAATCTGCCAACCCAGGAAAAAGGGAAAGAAGCTTTTACTTGAAAAGGCAGCACAAATCAAACGGCGCTACAACGCACCGCTGGGGCGGCCCAAGAACAGGTGAGAAAAGAAATGCCTTCAGCTATTGGCGCCTTCTTCAATGAGAGCAAGGTGTCGTGTATCTGCCTCACCAGAGTGCCGACGAGCTAACGGCCACAATGCTTACTCGCTAAAATGAGCTCACAGCTACTTTTTTTTTCTTTCACTTATCTGTGTAATTTATCATTGTCTTTATATAAATATAGGCTGTAAATGTATATATCCAGAGTCTCAAACAGACCGCTCACTTTCTCCTCAGGCCGGGCCGGCCCTTTAAGAAGCTGGGCAGGCGTGGTCGGCGGAAGCGCTCGGCCTCGGCCCACTCGTCCTCCAGCTCCTCCTGCGAGGGTTACCCTGGGGACGACCGGCTGCTTTTCTCGATGCGGGACGACGACGACATGTCGCAGGGCAGCCTGCGCTTCAACAACAAGACCAAGGGCCTCATCGACGCCCTCACCAAGTTCTTCACGCCGTCGCCCGAGGGCCGCAAGGCCCGGCAGGAAGTGGTGGACTATTCACAGCAGTGCCGCATCCGAAAGAAAGCCAATCGCAAAGAAGAAGGAGATGATAGAGGTGAGGATTAGCTCCACCACCACTGCAGTACGACTTTCGTTTCATCTCTTGTTGATGCAAGATATTCGATTTTTAAAAGTACAAGATAGACCGCTTATAATATCTTATTGTAAACCGGCCAAAATACGTTCATAAAGTTCATGTACTTGACATGCATAGACTCGTTTTTGTCTTTTGTTAGGGGGAACAGGGGATCTTAAGAGGGAGATGCCACATAGAAGTGGTGTACATCATCTGAATGCTGTGTACCTGAAGATCAATTAGAGAAGCGTTTGCACATGTGTTTGAGGGGCGGGACTTAGTGAAGGTTCATTTAACGCTCATTGGATCCTCAAGAGTCTCAGCTTTCCAGTCATACCCAATTGATGCATCTTCCAAGACTGCTGAGGGACCGCAGTATGTGTAAACCATTGTTAGAATAAGAGCATATAACACATTATTTAGCTTCCTTTCCGACAACCGTGACATGGTTGTATTCTTTAAGTGTTCTGGTTTCATATGATACCAGTGCATTCACTCTAGCTGTAAAAGCTAAGCCTGCTACAGCCTCGGACAGACGGTTAAACTTTGCGTCCGCAAGGAGTAGAAGTTGTTAATGAAGTATCTGCGAAAACATAAAGAAATAAGCTATGAAACCTCCACAGCATACATTGGTATTAGTTGCACTTTAATGAGCCATCAGCATCATCACATTAAACATCATACTGTATCTTCATGCATCTTTTCCCAATACTCTTATCAGACTCGATTAGGGGCCGTCAGCTAGATGCTTTGCTAACTAACGGACTCTGTACTACCGGCTCATGTCGTGCTGCGTAGACGGCGCTTCAGTTTTCTTCCAGCATTATAATGATACAGCCGTGATGTTACTTATTTGGAAATTATAGACCGATGGATTATGGTGTAAGCGTTGATATTTTTGTTTTCTGCCTCTGGAAATTGTTGCTTGTGCATCAAAAGAAACTGCTTTGTAATATGAAGTGGCCACCTGCAGTTCTCTTTCCACTGAACCTCTGGAGTGCAGCGCAGCAGAAGGGAATAAATGTGACGGAGCAGACATACTGTATCTTCATGCAGCATTCACTTCAATTTTCACTGGTGTTTTGACCCACTTTGAAGATGTAGTTGTACAATGGAGAAGCAGGTTTATACAACCTGTACGAGTTTTATGATGATTCAAAACCAGTTTGCCCGACATATGTAAACGAAGAACAGTAGGTTTATCATTGTACACATACATGCATCTGTGGTGATGTGGCTTTAATACATCTATATCTATGATGTGTTTTACTTGTGCACATGTGATAAATATGCACAGTAGGTAGTATGTTCACCGTCACTGGTTAACATGTATCTAAATGAAGTGGCACAATGTTTTTGAGCAACTCCAGTTGCACCATTTAGTAAAAGTGTGCAAACAAAAGAGCAAGGTGGCATCATGTAGGACCTGCATGTTGGTCTTTTATCCCTTATTTTATGTTAAATTAGCAAAATTCCCCCGACTTGAGAAATAAATTGTTTTTCAGGGTTTATTTTTAGAAGACTGTTTACTATGTATAGATGCCTCGATGTCTGCCCGCTGTGACTGTAGCACCTTTTTTGTCAAAATCAATCAGCACACATCTGGCACTCCGTCCCTGCAGGCTTCTCAATACATTTTCATTAATGTCGACTCTGCGTTTCTCTCCCCAGACAATCAGGAAGGCAGCGACTGGCGTGACGAAGATGAGAAACTGCCCGGCCACGAGAACCTGACGGAAAAAGACATCGAGCTGTTCAGACACATCCAGGAGCTGGCACTGCAGGTACACAGACACAAGAGACCAAACATGAAGCGTCTTTAACAGTTGAACGGGCCGATATTGAGACGAGGGTAGAGTAGAGCGGCCACGTTGTAGAGTGAGACGGCGTCGGCAGGGGAAGCTGGGAGAGACCTATGAGGCTATGACTCAGGCTGTCAGACTGTTAGGCTGGAGTTATGGGGCGTGGTGTTATGATAACCCGTGGTGGTGGTGGGGGGCTGGATGTCAATGGTGATGAGAATGTTGTCAGAAAGAGCAGCGTCAACAACACCCAGAGCATAAAACATGAAGTCGCTGGCTCAGGCGAGGTCTCGAGGATGTAGGCACGTTTGTGGGTGGTAAAGTCAATTAGCTTTATTGATTATTAATTGTTTAATAAATTAGTTTACCATGGAACTCTTCCCAGATTCAGCCGGTATGTTAAAGTCATCAATTACCACAGATGCAGGGCGCATGGAGGAGAGCAGCATGAGCGTCTGATTCAGTGGGGATCAAAGGTTTGGTTTTTAAATGGCCAATAGATTCCAATAATAAGAGGTAACTGAGAGACAACAGCTTCACTACAAGGTTATTAAAGTATAATGTTGTCTCTGGAAAGTTGCTTATGATATGCCCGTGTTTGAACGGACAGGGCTGCTCAGTGGAGCCACACCATGGAGGCCCAGCGTGGCTGAGTGCGTGAGGCCTCCGCCATGTCTCAGTCAGGCACATAAAGACGGTGTTGGTGTCAAAAGAACCTCTGATGTTTAGTGGAGTGAATGTTGAGCAGGGGGCGGCTCTAATGGCCTGGTTAGCCCAGTGCCAGTGTAGTTACAGAGAGGAAATGTGAATTAGCTCCATTAACGCCCCCTTTGCATGCGGCACAGCAGCAGAATGACCAGAGAGCCGGTGTTCGGCCAGTGTCGGGGGAGTGATATTAAAACACTATCCCGCTGGAGTATTCACAGCAGTGTTTAAGTGTTTGATGCAGTGGTAAGGCCTCATGCTTGTGTGGAAAGGGCAGATTATCTAGGTTGAGGAGCCGTGGAGGAAAATCCATTACCATCGTAAACGACGGGCAGAGATGTCCAAACTGTGTCAGCGGCTCCACTTAAAGCTCCATTGTCATGCTAGCAGGTAGCCCGATATCTCTGAGAATCCCAAAGTAATGAGAAGTGGCTTTCGGTCACCGACTTAACCGATTTATGTTAAAAGCGTGTTACCGATGACCGTATCCTGCCTCCCTCTCACGCCTCAGTGTAAGATCCTAATCCAGTAGGTGTGTAATCCGTCTACTCACCCTTTGATCACTCCAGCAGTAAACTTGACCTTCCGTGTCTCTCCCTCCCTTTCTTCCTCTCTCTTTTTGTCGCTCTCCAACACAGAAAGTCGGGGTGACGGGTCCACCGGATCCTCAGATGCGCTGTCCGTCAGTCATCGAGTTTGGCAAGTTTGAAATCCAGACGTGGTATTCGTCTCCCTACCCCCAGGAGTACAGCAGGTAAGCTAATTACCCTAATGAAGCACACCAGCGTAATGTACTTAGCTCACAGTCCTGTGTGTAGGCATAGCAATTACCAGCGGCGTAATGGAGCTCAATTATAAGGTTGTTTACAGTACCACCTACTTTGGCAGGTAACCAGCCAGAGCCAGGGAGGCAATTTGATTCTGATTTGCCACGGGTGTATTCATTTTCTTCATGCATATAACCGTTAAAAATAAAAAATATGCCCCCACAAATCTGTTGTTCAAATCCCATTGGTTCCACGTGTGTCTCAGGCATTGCAGTTGTTGTTTTTTTGCTTATTTCAAAACAAGAGCTGTTTTCATCATTGATTAATCTGGCAAACAAAGAAATCAAAACGTACCATCACAAGTTTCTTAAGCTAAGTTTCGGTTGCGTTTTCTGACAGAACCGTTCACACACACACACACACACACACATTGTGTTTAAGGACCGTCGGAAAGAGGAAAATCTGACGATTATGACAGTTTTACCATTCCTCACGTTTCCTTCTTCCTCTGTCCTCCCCTTCCTATTTCCCCCTTTCCAGACTACCCAAGCTCTACTTGTGTGAGTTCTGCCTGCGCTACATGAAGAGTCGCAGCATCCTCTACCAGCACATGAAGAAGTGCAACTGGTTCCACCCGCCTGCTAACGAGATCTACAGGAAGGAGGACGTCTCTGTTTATGAGGTGAGGAACTGTTCAGGCTGAGTGATGGTGGCAGTTAAAGAACAGAAAGACCGGAAGAGTGCGAGTGATTGTGGATGACACTGTAGCAGAGAGACCATACCACAGCACAGCGCCGTCAAAGTATACTAGCTATAACCCTGGTAGTCACCCCGTGCTCTACACAATAGTCCTGTATCGTCACTGAACAGACCAACGGATCCCTTCTCAAAAATGTATTCAACGCTTTCTATAGACTTTTACCGAGACCCACTCATTTTTATTCAGGCTGTGGGAGTATAAAATCAGAGGTTAACCATATGCGTGCCAATACTTTGCCCACCAACGTCATGAATATACAGCATGTTGATCCATCCAAATTCCTAATGGTGATACATTGACATCCCTACCTACCATAGAGGAATATTCTTATGTTTATGTCATCAGGGAATTGACTGTTATTATCAGAAAGAATTCCTAATCACCCGTGTACTGTTAAGCTCCTTTTCTGGGTCTCGTAGCGCAGCAGAAGATGAATTCAGTGGATTGTTGTCTGCAGGCCATGGCCGCTGCAGCTCCCGTTTCCCCGCTCTGCAGTCCATCCCCGCTCGGAGGAGAGCCGATATAACTGGCGAGCTGCCAAGCTGAACCTCCCTCCTTCTCTTTCTCTTTACAGCTCCTTGTTTCTCGCCTCCACCCTCTCTATCAGTCAGGGTCTCAAGGGACACACGGCTGAGATCATTGCCCGACTCTATAACGTCTCCTCCGTTTTCACCTCCCCTTTGTTCCACAGCTCTCTAACAGCAGCTTAAAGATGCACTGCTGGACAGCAGTGTGTCGGGGGAATGAATGGTAGTCATTTAGGAAAACTGTTATTGCGTTGTGCTGATGTATTTCTTCTCTAATCCCGCAACAGGTTGATGGGAATGTGAGCACAATCTACTGTCAGAACCTGTGTCTGCTGGCCAAGCTGTTCCTGGACCACAAGACCCTCTACTATGATGTGGAGCCCTTCCTTTTCTACGTCCTGACCCAGAACGACAGCAAAGGTTGCCACCTTGTTGGCTACTTCTCCAAGGTACGGGATTGCTCCCTAAACACGTCCTTGTGCTGGATTTCAGTCCCTCTGGCCCACAGCCTCTCAGCGAAGTCATTTTCAAGGAATACAAACCTCTATAAATTATAACCACCCCTGCAACACCAAAACGGGGAGCAAAATCTATTCACACGAAATTGAAATGCAATGGCATCATCCCACACAGGTGCATTCCTAGCTCAAATGTGTCCCAGATACACAGTGGGTGCTGTGAGCGCCATTGCCCCTCTGTAGCGTTTTGCAGGTGCTCCCATTAACATGCCTCCTCGCTGCCAAAACACAGCAGTTAGTGAGCGGACGCAGCACCATCAACACCCTGCTGCACACCCACACAGGCCTGCTCTGTGATGTAGTTTCCATTTTATATATATATATATATGTGTGTGTGTGTGTTTTTTGTTCTTATGGTCTAATGTGTCTGCTTCTTTCCCTCTTTTCCAGGAGAAGCACTGTCAACAGAAATACAACGTGTCATGCATCATGATTCTTCCACAGTACCAGCGCAGGGGCTACGGACGCTTCCTCATCGACTTCAGTAAGGGCTCCAGCTTTACACAAAACACACGCAAAGTGACAACACCAATAACTGGGAAATGTTTCTGTTGATGGACAAAATAGAAGATGTCTTTTTTTGGCTCAAGATGTCCTCGGTTCCTCCCTCCCTACAGGCTACTTATTGTCCAAGCGCGAGGGCCAGCCGGGATCTCCAGAGAAGCCTCTGTCCGACCTCGGCCGACTATCCTACATGGCCTACTGGCGCAGTGTGGTGCTGGAGTGTCTCCACGACGTCCGCGATCGGCAGATCACCATACGACAACTAAGCAAGCTGACCGGGATCTGCCCGCAGGACATCACCACCACCCTGCACAGTCTCAACATGCTGGATCAGCGAGGAGACAGGTCAGAGGCGGGACTGGGATACATTGTGAAACGCTCCACATTGTGTAGTACCGTGTTGAATGGGTCAGTGATGCCCTCCAGTGGTTCACGCCGTAGTCACGCAGAGTTTAAAGTTCCTGCAGATTGCACAGTGTTAGTAGAGGGTGTCGGCAAACATCATTCTCACTCAGCTGGCCTTGTTATTTTTGTTTTATTTTATTATTTCTTCTGCATTAGCATATTCTATAACTTACTGTGGTGCAGTGAGAAAAACGAAGGAGGATCTGATCCTAACTCAAAAGAAACAGTATAGGGCTTGTAGCCAGGTTACACCTTGCATGTAAACAAAGCAATCCTTTAAAGTAGACTTTAGTAAGATCACTGCTCACACAGTCACCATATCAATATGAACTTCCACTGACTATCAACATAGGTTAGGTACCCTGCTGCAGCCTAATTCATTGAAACTTTATTCAATTAGAAACCCTGGTAACGCTTTCTGTTCTGGTTGATTAAGTGTAATCAGCAAAGTTTACTCCAGTGATTCATGTGTTGTCAGTATTAGGTTACAATGATAAAGACAGAAGTCAGTGGCAGCACCAGAAAAAAGTTGGCAAAATGTCACCAAATGGCAACATTATTAAGCTTTGGTTTAAAACACTAACATTGATCAGCCTAACAGTGTAAGGAAACATTTGCACACCTCGTAAATGTACATGTGCACACACGTAACCACACACATATGTACACAACACTTCATGGGCGTCGCAAGCTAACAAACACATCGGTGTGAATGCACACAGACATACACAGCCAGATTCTCCTATTGGATGTAAAAAACATACATGCAGAATTCTAACGCTCTTGTTTTTTGTCAGGCTGGTCCTGGTGCGGCGGGAGAAGCTGGTGTCCAACCACATGACTCGTCTCAAGGCCCGGCCACGGCAACTGGATGTCGACCCCGAGTGTCTTCGCTGGACCCCCGTCATCGTAACCAACACTGTGGTCTCTGATGGCGAAGGAGATGACGACGATGACGAGGAGGATGATGAACCAGAGGAGCACAACCGCAAGGAGGTAAATACGTTGAATTTATGTAGAGCAACAGATCGATGTCAAAGTTGTTGTACATTATTGATTCATTATTTTACTTCATCTTTTAATAGATCAAACCAAGTCACAAGGTCCCACCAATCTCCTGGCACATGCGCCAAGGGAAGAAGAGGGCTGAGGAGGAGGACGAGGATGAAGAGGAGGAAGAGGAAAGAAAGTGCTTCCTGGGGTTTCCCATTAGCCAAAGCTCTCCAGCTTCCCCTCCCATTCGCTGTCCGCCCTCTGTCCCAGAGCCACCACGCCCCCCTCCCCCAACAAATGGAGAACGCCGACCACGGGGGCGCCCACCCAAAAACTGGCCTTGGGGCAAGGTGAAGGACAGCGCGCGGGTGGGACGGCCACCTAAGATCCGCCCAGTGGAGGACGAGGACGACGAAGACGAGGAGAGAACGGAGGGAGGAAAGACCACAGGCTCTGCCACCGGGCCCCCCTCCCTTTTCTCCCTGGACAGACAAGCGGAATCCCAAGCCTTTCACTCACTGGACATGACCAGACACCCCTCCATAACTCCCACGAGAAGAGGGCGGCCCCCAAGGAAAAAGAGAGGCCCCAAGCCCAGATCCATGGAAGGGCCTGGGGTGGGGCTGCCACAGCTTCCTTTGGTTTCCAGGTTGAATGAGTCTCTTCCTGTCAGGAAGAGCTGCTTCAGTGAAAGCAGTGAAGAGGAGGAGGATGACGATGATGAAGATGATGATGATGAGAGGAGGACATGCTCCCCACCCATCCTCACCAAGCCTGCCTTGGGGCTCAAATGCAAGGTAAGCAACGAACGGTGTCTTGTTAACCGTGAATGCTAATTTAAATAAATTAGCATTTTAGTTGTATTGAGAAGTGGATTCATGTCTTTTACTGTAGTCTTCTTGATGTGTGGGTCAGGAACACCTAATAACCTGTCCTGTTTCTACCCAGAAGCCGCTGAGGAAGCGTCGCTTTCGTCAGCGCAGCCACCCTCACAGCAGCGTGGTGACAGAGACCATCTCTGAAACCACAGAGGTGTTGGATGAGCCTTTTGTAGACTCGGACTCGGAGAGGCCCATGCCCAGGCTGGAGGAGGAGACGCCACTGGGCCACCCGCTGCACCGCTACCCACCACCCCGCTCTGTCATGAGGTTGTCTGACCCAGCACCTAAAAGGAGCCGGCACTCCAACCTCACCGATTCGGAGGAAGACGGTGAGCAGACCCGAGTTTTGAAGCCAAACTTGGCAGGATTCAGTGATGTTTTTTTTACATACTGTGTGCAGCTTTATCTAACACTTATCTTCCTCCCCCCTCTCAGAGCTAACACCTATGCTGAAGCCTGCGGCTGCTCTGCCAGCAGCTCCATCAGAGACCCTAGCGGCCAACCCTGAGGTCCCAGTCAAGAAGAAGAAAGGCTGGCCCAAGGGAAAGAGCCGCAAACCACTGCACTGGAAGAAACGAGGACCTGGAAATCCGCCTGGTGGTGGCACAGCCGCAGATAGCCAGGCCCAAAGCGGGGATCCGCCACCCCCCAAAATCAAGATGAAGCCTGGCCGCAAGCCCAGGAGCTGGTACCTGCAGCGGGCCCAGGAGGAGGCAGAGAGGCAAGAGCAGGAAAGACAAAGGCAGTTGGAGCAGCAGCTGGACAAGGATCCTCAGCTGCTGCAGACTGATGAGCGCAACAGCAAGCGAGTCTGCAGAACCAACACAGACAGAGACACCAAACAGAAAGACTCTGATGAAGAGGATGACTATCTCCCTAAACCTGTGGAGCAGAAGGTGGCCAAGAGGCCAAGAGGGAGACCGCCCAAGAACCGCGCCCTCCTCCCGCCACCACAGCCGGCCCCCAAACCTCCTCCCACCTCTGAGCCAGAGGAAGAAGAGGAGGAGGAGGAGGAGGCTGAAAGGGCCTGGGAGGAAGACAAACCCAGCCGTCCACCGTCCCGGGCCCTGCTGTCCCCTTCGTCCTCGTCTTCCACCTCAGGGCCCCGGGCCCCACTGTCCCGGCCTCAGGACACAGATATGGGGGACAGGGAAGAGGACGATGACGATGAGGAGAGGGAGGAAGAGGAATGTGGCAGCATGGGCAGCGGTGGCGGGAGTGTCAACAGGCGAGCAGCAGTTACACCCGGTTCAGGAAGCAGGCGCAGTGAAGACCATGATGCAGACGATGAAGGCGATGGACACTTGGAGGACAAGAGCAACGGCAGCAACAACAACAACAACAGCAGCAGCAGCAGCAGCAAGAAGAGAAAAAGTCCGGACTCTGAAGATGAAGATGACGAGGAAGACGAGGAGGAGGAGGAGCCGGCCTCCCTTGCAAGCTCTCCTCCGGTCAAAGAAGAACCCCAAGGTGGAGAGGCTTTTTTAGACATGGAGAACAGCGTGGCCCGAGACTACGTCAGCAAGCAGGAGGAGGAAGAAGAGGAGGAGGAGGAGGAGGCTGAGGAGGAGGTGCAGGAGGCCAAGTGTCGGCCCTCCTCGGCCGACCCGCAGCAGGAGGAGAGGCGGCGCAGAGAGCAGGAGGAGTCCGCCGCAGCAGCAGCGGCGGTGGAAACCGTGACGGCCATGTCTGTTCCCTCTGAGCCCATGGAGCTCCAGTCTCTGCACCCGGACGACAAGGACGTCACGCTGTTGATGGAACCCCAGCACCCACATCCACACTCCCACCCGCACCAGCACTCCGACTTCAAGGAGGAGCTGGGCCACCATCACCCGCACCACCCCCATCACCACTCCAACGAGCTGGACCTGGAGACCATGCAGGCCGTCCAGTCCCTGACTCAGGGGGAAGCCCAGGACGAAGAGACCGAACCCCAGCCACACCACGGGGCCTACCAGGACTGTGAGGAGACCCTAGCTGCCTGCCGGACCCTGCAGAGTTACAGCCACACGGGGGAGGCCGAGGACGAGGCTCTGGCCTTGGTGGAGGAGTGTGGGGCCTCCCAACACAGCAGCCCCCTTCCCAATCCCCCGGTGCCGCCCCTTCCCAATCAATCTGTGCGCTCGGTCAACAGTCCGGGGTTGCCCTCTGGCATCATGGACACGACACCGGCAGGGCAGAGGGGGGGCACGCCCGGCCCCACTGGAGCAGGGGGAAGTGGTGGAGGAGCTGGAGGTGGGTACACCCAGATCACGCCGGAACATCCCAGTTCTCTGTCTGCCCCCTCCCAGCAGAACATGGAGACGTCGCCGATGATGGACGTACCGTCTGTGTCGGACCACTCGCAGCAGGTGGTGGACAGCGGCTTCAGTGACCTCGGCAGCATCGAGAGCACGACGGAGAACTACGACAACCCCAGCAGCTACGACTCCACCATGGGCGGAGGCGGTAATGGGAATGGAGGGGGAATGTCAGCTGCTGTAGTTGCGGGAGCTACCACGGCGTCCTCATCGTCGGCCTCCTCTTCTTCAAGCTCGGCCACCCCGTCCTCGCAGTCTAACAGCTGCTCTTTCGTGCCAGCCCCCAGCCTCACGTCCTCCACAGGAACAGGAGGGTCCCAACTAGGGATGGGCAACTGTGGCCTCATCCAGCAAACGGGGCCAGGGCCCAACAGCGGACCAGGTGCCAGTAATGTAGGCAGTGCTGTACCCCAGCCACCCCCACCCCCACCACGGTCTAACACCCCCGGCTGTGGCATTAAGTCTCCTCAGAGCTGTGGTGTGATCGAGAGGCCCCCCAGCACCAACCAGCAACAACAGCAGCAGCAGCAGCAGCAGCAGCAGCAGTCCCAAAAAAAGGTTCCTCAGCAACAAGCCTCCAATTCTCAGCCTCCACCGTCAGCACCACCACAGCAGCAGCAGCAGCAGCAACAACAACAACAGCAGCAGCAGCAGCAGCAGGCCCTGTCGCAGTGTAGCATGGGCAACGGCTTCGCCTCCACACCCATGATAATGGAGATCCCAGAGAGTGGAGGAGGGGGCCGCACCCTGTACGAGCGCATGGGTCAGGACTTTGGCACGGGGGGCTACCCTCAGCCCTCGGCAACCTTCAGCCTGGCCAAACTCCAACAGCTCACCAACACCATCATGGACCCCCACGCCATGCCCTACTCTCATTCCGCCTCCGTCACCTCCTACGCCACCAGTGTGTCTCTCTCCAACCCGGGGCTGGCCCCTTCCCCCCACACTCCTCAGGGCCAGCCCACTATGACCCCGCCTCCCAACCTTAGCTCCGGCTCCATGAACCTGGGCTCCCTGCAGCTACAATGCAACATGCCCACCGCCAACATCGGTCTGGGACCCCCGCCGCACACGCAGCGGCTACAGGGCCAGATGGCCACAGTCAAAGGCCATATTTCCATCCGGTCCAAAGCCACCCAGCAGCTGGCCCCGGCCCCGCACCAGCAGCAGCTCTACGGCCGCAGCTCGGGGGCCGTGGCCATGCAGGGCACGTCGCGCACCTTGGCCGTGCAGCGCGGCATGATGCCGAACCTCATGCCCACGCCAGCGCAGTACAACTCCATGAACATGACGCCCCTCAACGCCATGTCGGCCGGTTACAGAATGCCCCAACCCATGATGAACAGTGGTTATCACGGCAATCCCCCTTACATGAATCAGCCAGCTCAGTACCCCATGCAGATGCAGATGGGCATGATGGGAGGGCAGGGTTACCCGCAGCAGCCTATGCAGCCCAACCACCACGGCAACATGATGTACACTGGCCCCACCCATCACAGCTATGCTGGTGTCCCTAAACAGTCACCGTACATGAGCAGATGAGCAGCCAAGGAACTGAGAAAGGAGACATGAGGCCAGAGCTGATACTCGCTGTACTCTAAATGTCCATTACTCCTGTTCACCCTCTCCAGTGCTGCGGCAGGCACCAGGGAGAGTCGGTGGTTGGAGACAGAGAGGGTCTTTGGGTTTCCTGGTTTTCTGTGTTGTCATTTTGTCCCTTTTTTTTTTTTAAATTTGGGCTCGTTTCCCCTCCCAGCTTGGTTGTGTATGGGAACAAGTGGGGTTCCGGGTTGGGGAGGGGGGGTGTGTGTGTACATGGACCTCTGCCGTGCTGCTTCAGGCCAGGCCTGCACAGTCCTCTGTCATGTGATTTTACACAGCGGGGCTCCTCGCCCCCCCCCACGATGCGCATTCAGAGAGGAGGGGACAAAGAATGACGAGAACGACACACAGAGAAGGACAATACAGGAGTGCCTCGCTTCGTCAGACCGCCGGTGAAAAACAGCGGCTAACTGAATATATTCAACAATGCACACAATCTTTTAAGTGATATAGGGAGCCTTACCTTGGAAAAAAGAGACAATGAAACATTGCAGGCGGACTATTGTTTTGTTAAACATAAAGTTGAATCTTATTTTTGTTGTTGTTTTTGTCGATTGTTTTTGAAATACTCGTGTGCAGTCCGACCTCTTATATGCTTTGGTCTTTATATGTGTGGCATTCTGAAACGGTGATGCGCCCTCTTTTGCTCTCTCAGAAATACCCGAACATCTCTGTGGCTTTCCACCTCGTTCCAGAACAGCGGTGGGAGCGCCGGGGCCTCGAGCTGGTTCCAGAGTCTCTGTCTTCCCGGAGGGACCTTGTACCAAAAAAAAAAAAAAACTAAACCGCAAAGACACAGAAGAGACGAGCGCGTTGCTGTCTTATTACATGTCCGTCAACGAAAAACAAAGTAGCATTATTTTCCAGTTTGCCGCCACTCTGAAAACGTTAAAAGATGTAAATATTCTGGTACTTCCCAATATCAAGCACACACACACACACACACACACCCGCACCTACAAACACACACACAGACGCTGGCTAGCTATCGCCAAACGGTGGCTAGCTCAGGAAAGTACAACATTAAGCTGTTCTTGTCCACACTCCACTGACAGACGGTGTACTATGTCAGCCTTTCTTTTTTCTTTTTTTTTAAGCAGTTTAGGGAGTGCAGAACAAACGGTGCCATTTCCATCTGACTGCTCAAAGGAAAGTCGGTTAGCTCCAGCTGACGTCTCTTACTTACGTGTTAGTGACTGAAAGAGGTCCAGGAGTCTGCTTCTGAATGGTGTATTTCTGTTTAAAACTGTGTTTCTTCCTCTTTTTTTTTTTTTTACTTTTCTGCAAAATTCTGCACTTCCATTGGCTAGAGATGCGGCAGTAGACGGCCATCCTTTGTAAAAGGTGTGCCTGAACGCCTGATCTAGTGCATGGTTTGGCCCTCGCGTAGAGGCACACTCACATGAAAGCAGGGTCGAGGGGGGAGAACGTGTTGGAGGTTCTGTGAAGCGGTTGCTCCATGTACCAGTATTCAAAGTCAAAGGAGGAGTTTTCATTTTCTTACAGACCCGACATTGCATACTTTACTCGTGTGTATTTGTTCTGTTCTGTACTTATGTTGTTTTTGTTTGTTTGTTTCTGAATTTTATCAGACTGGGCAGCTTTCTTTTATGACACGAGCTGACTCTTTTTGACTTTAGAAAACTTATTGTAGAGAAAATGTTTTTTCTATAATATAAAAAGGAAACTCTGACATTGATATTGGTACTGTCATTTTTTTCACTTCTGTTTCAGGAAAAAAAAAAAAAAAAACAATACATATTTTTTAGCTCGCCTCTTCGGATAATAATTACTAAGAAATTCAAAATTTACAAAAAATTACCACTCACTTTTAGTGACTTTAAGATGCCTTTAACCTCTCCATTCCATATCATCTCTAGAGTTTTTCTATCTTTGTGTAGTTCTATTAATGCTATTTTAAACAAAAAGGACTACAAATATCTAAAGGTCACTCGGCATTCTTTTCTTTTTTTACTTGTGTGTGTATAGGATGACTTCCTTACATTTAAGAGGCATGTAAAAAGGAGCTCAGTATATTTCTGTCTGTTTATATCGCTTCCCTTTTTGTATCCTTTGTAATTGTACATGTTGCGTTGTATGCTAAGAGAGAGCGCAAAATACAGAGAGGAGGGACAGCTGGGCACACAGTGATGGATGCATTGCGCTCAGCGGCCTCAACTCTCGACTCTGTCCCTGTATGTATTTCCATTTATTCTGTTTTTTTTTTGTTTTTTTTTCTTTCTTTCTTAGCAAGTACTTTCAAAGAACTCTGTACATTTTAACATAAAATGAAAATAAATTATGTTGAGCCATTCATGTTTTCCCTGAGCTTTTTAAAGTTTCATCCATCACCTCAGCCCACAACTTCCACATTTACTCCAAAGGAACAAAGATGCTTTCATTATATTTTTATACTTTATTCATATTTGTTTTGCACATTAGGTAGACGACAATTGTGACAACCTTGCATATGTCAAACAGGTTAGTGGTGTCGGGCACTAGTCCTGCAAAACAAACAAAGGCTTTATTACATCTATTTAAATGCCCCCGAGTATTCATAACATTTATACTCTGCTTGTGTGTTTCATCAGAGCTGTGTGTGTGTGGTTTGATCACATTTGACTGACGGTGCTGGCAACATAAGCAAACACACCTGTCATTAGTTCTCACACACACACACAGTGCTGACCTCTTATTGGTGCACAGACGTGTGTGACGTCACGTTTTTTCCTACAGATTTCAAAGCAGTGAGAAGAGGAAGGTCTAAAACACAAATAGTTACTGTTCCAACTTTAGCATAAAGTAGTTTTCGCTCTTTAAATGCTATTTCAACATTCTTGTTCAAAGTGGAAATTTAAACCAATTTTAAGTCTTAATTTGTAGAGAATGCTGTAGTCACATCTTGATTAAAATCATACAGCTGTTCAGGGCCTTTTAAGTTCCATTTTATTTAAAGAAATTCGGTTTTACAAAGCTCCGTACCGTCAGTAATTAATTGATACATTTTACTCCATTGTTGGCGAACATTTATAATGGACTTTTGGACATTTATGAATTAGCTTTGACCACTTGTGTCCACTAGATGTCCCCAAAGAGTGTGAGCATGGCTCGTTTAAAGAGTATTGCTGTGGAAATGAGTGTTCTCTTCCAGCATCCATACGTCTTCCACAAAATATAAATACACAGACTGTTGAATTTTGCTGGGTTGTGAACAGCATGGTCTCACTTTCAAAGTCATATCTCTGAACACAGGAGTCACACTGTTCAGATCTGTAATGTAAAAGCTCAATTATCAAGTCGCTGACGTTGGCACACTACTGATTTACTGAAGGTGTTGTTTGGTTGCACAGTGTAACAATGTTTTCTTCTACAAGTATTTTCAATAAAACACATTGTGAGAAACTAACAAGTCGGTCAATGACTTACTGTAACATATTTCCACTTTGGACAATAATTACTTATGCAGAATAATTGAGATCCCCAAACTGTATTTAATGATTCGATCACGACTGCAACTCAAAGTACTCGCTTCATCAAGAGCTTCTTTATGATCGTATCAGATGGATAAGGCTGATCTCTGATAGCTTAGTATTTACATGTCTGTGCTCTTTAGTTTCACTAACATTTACTGCAATGGTTTGACTTATTGACACTGAGGGTAGGATTTCTCACCACCTCATTGTTTGCATGTGTATTTAAACTTTGTCTTAAGGGTGTGAGCTGCACTTGGAAAGAAGGTGGAACTGCGGACTGTGAGAAAGGACATTTTATTCATTGTGTGCACCTATAGTTTTCATCCCTCCATGTGTTCTGTTTGTGAATAAAATCTAACTACTTGATGCTCTTTGGCTTTCTTTTGAATCCCATCAGGGATCAGCAAACAACATACTATTTACAATCTTTACGTATATTCAATATACTGTGCAGAAGACACCATTAAGGAACCACTGTTTTGTACAGTATGTTTGAAATATTGTTATACTTTTTCAAAAGAGAAGAATTATAGAAATTGAATAGAACACAAGCTCCATGTTTCATCTACATGCCGTGTCTTTATATGTTCAAATAACATGCTGTTATCTTTACACAACAATTACAAGTCACCAACAAGAAAAATGCTCAATATGGCTTTTGTTATCAGTCTTAAATAAATATGACTCCAGCATCAGCATCCCAAAGTATTCTGTGCAATGTTCTTGTTTGCCTTTGCTATTTAATTTTAACCTTGTTTAGGGGGGAAATGTAGAATTAGATTTGCTATGTACACAACAAATATAAGATGTCTAATTAATGTTATGCCACAGGTTACTGGGAACTCATTTTGACAGTGTTATTGTCAGTGAAGTTGTATTTAAACCATATCTAATGTTTGAATGGAGACTAAACGCCTCAAGATGAAATCTGATACTGGAAACAAAATGTCAGACCAGCTACATCTTACGGCCAATCAGCGAGCAGCTTTACTGGTGTTTACTGTAGCTCTCCCTCCGCGGTCCAATCACAGCCAAGTCACGAGCCACCAGCTTCCGTATTATTGACCTATCACTTCTTTAAGTGGGCGGGATGTTGTAGTCTCCCCTTGACTCTGATTGGCTCGCTGTATTGTATCCTCACTCGCATCGAGAGCTTTTTCCACCTAACGGGAAGCGACGACGGCTGCTTAATCTTTCATTGGGAAAAAAAGGGCGAAAGGCGAGACGAAAACGTTGATAACTGTCTTCGGTAAGTCATTTGTATTTTACTGATTGCCCCGAGTGGTAAGAGGTACGTTTTCAGTTAAATAAGCATCGTTATTTAAAAGTATTTTCCTCCCCTTTACCGGGTGACGGGGCTTTTCCTCTGTCATGAGACTGAGAGGCAGGAGGAGGTACTGATGTAGCATCTTGTGTGGAGACGGAGGCCTTACATTGCTATTCAATAGAGGTACGTTAGCTAGCTAGTTCCTCGTTTAAATGTCTTATGGTTGTAGTAAATGTATGTAGCTGAAATATATTCAGGTTCTCGTGGCGCTGAGTTTCGAACTTGATAGCGTTGACGCATATTTAATGAATGCTCCGGTGTCATATTTCCCAGCAAACCTTAAGTTGACGTAAAGAAGACTTAACGTTAACTAAATAGTCCTGTGTTACTTCAAAGTTAAATCTTGAAACGTAGTTGCCTCCTGAATGGAGAGAGCAGTATGCAAAACATTATTTTACATCACTTTTAAATTGACCCATTACACTTTACATTATTTACATAGTATAACAGTTACCTACATTATGCACACGGACCCATTGAAGTATGTGCTACTGAAGTAAGCTAACTTAAGCGCATAGTATGACTGTTCTCCACCAACATATGTGTCATGTGACGGGAGGAAGGGCTGTCGTTTCATTGGTGGGCGTGGACTTATTGTTGATATTCATTTAATTCTGGACCCAACACACAGACTTGAGTTGGGTTATATTGTATGTCTTAAAGTTTAGGTCCTGTTCAAAGATTGTCAAACATTATTGTTCGGAGACTCATTATGAAATTTTCACACATTTATGTCTCCCTGAAATTGCTAAATATAAGCATACAAATTACAGGTCGACCGATAGTGGAATGTTAAAGGTTGATACAGTAATGATAGATAGATAGATAGATAGATAGATAGATAGATAGATACAAAATGAATTTAAAGTTGTGCGTTTATGGCTGGAGCACACTGAGTGCCTTATGTTGCAGAGGAGACAGAGAGCTACAATTCTGATTTAATTACCTGTTTTTTTAAACTTGAGGATCTCTAAATTAATTTCTTTCATGTTTTCATATCGATGAGTAAAGTGGAGACAACAGCAGTAGTCAGAATGCCCCTTTGCTTTCTCCAATAAACTACATTCATTTTTCAATCATTTCTACTCCTGTGAAGAATCACCAGCACCTGAGGCCAATGTCTCAAAGATGGATTATGTTGTTAGCCAGTCGTCTTGGTCCATAGACAAATACAGACAACAGGTCTTTTTCACAGAAGCCATTCTGTCATCGTAAAGCAGGAAAAGCACAAGTGTAACTGATACAACTGTTAATGGCTGTATTGGATGTAGCTGCTTCTGTTTCAGGGTCTTGGTAGAATGCGTGCTGGCTCACTGGGACACTTACATTAAACAGAGCTGTCGTTAATGTTATTAGTAACACCTGTGCTCTGCCTACAATGATAGTCAAAATATCTGCTGTGACAAAGACTTCCACATCACTAGCCCCCTTCTTCGCTAGAAGCTTAACCCTTAATTCTGGAAGCACTTTCTTACCGTTTATTTAACGTTATCTCAACTTTCTCTCATTTGAACTGCTTTGGTTTTCTCTCTTCTTCTTTTTTTCCGTTAGCCTCCAGCCAACATGATCCACAGCCTGTTCCTAGTCAACTCCTCCGGAGACATTTTCCTGGAGAAGCACTGGAAGAGCGTGGTCAGCCGCTCCGTGTGCGACTACTTCTTTGAGGCGCAGGAACGCGCCACCGAGCCGGAGAACGTCCCGCCGGTGATCCCCACGCCGCACCACTACCTTATCAGCGTGCTCAGGCATCGCATCTACTTTGTTGCCGTCATCCAGAGTGAAGTGCCGCCGCTCTTCGTCATCGAGTTTCTGCACAGAGTCGTTGACACGTTCCAGGTTTGGACTCCCAGTCTCACTTTTAGCGGTTAGTTCAGTTAAATAATTCATATCTGATTTTAAATACCCATATCCTACCTGTTGTTTTTTCTTCTCAGGACTATTTTGGAGTGTGTACAGAGGCTGCTATCAAGGACAATGTGGTGGTGGTCTACGAGCTACTGGAGGAGATGCTGGACAACGGCTTTCCGCTGGCCACAGAGTCCAACATCCTAAAAGAGCTCATAAAGCCTCCCACCATCCTCCGCACGATGGTCAACACCATCACAGGTACAATCCATGTTTGTGTTGCCCACAGGGCCTGTAAAAACACTTTAAACATTTAGTAGTCCTCTAAACGGTCCGAGCATTACGTGAAACAATGATAGTGATGTCAGATATAATGTGTGCCGGACAAATTAGTCCGGATAACTGGAGTTCAGAACATAAGGTGTTCTATTAACATAACTTAAATACAGAAATATAATTCTCTTAATGTACGTAATCAACTGGGGAAGTCTCGTGGTGATATCTATTAGTCTTTTTTTTACCCTATTCACCTGTAGGGTGTTTCAGAATGAATGGAATTTCATAAAACATATCTTTAAAGGCTCGTTTCTCATAATTAGTTTGTTCTCACTCCGAGCCATAAATCTCTTCTTCAGTAGCAAATACATAAACCAAACGTTCCAGTTTCATTCCTATCTACAACCTGAAGGTTCTTACAGAGAGGGTTGTTCATGGATCATTCATAGTGTCATTTATTAAACATTTATTAAACATTTTACCCCTAAAAACATGCTGAGTATGGCTTATTTTCTGATTCATGGAGTGATACTGATTCCCTCTGTAGAAACCTTTGACTCTAATATGTCATCAAAATGAAATAAGAGTTTTTAATCTGACTTTATCCAATGTTTATCTGTTCAGGACATTCATGAAAATTACCCCATAGAATTACTCATTTGCATATTTAAACATGCATTATTCAGAAAACTTGATGGTGATACTGTATCTATATTATTTATTTTTTTACCCTGTTCACCTGGGTTAATCTATTAGCATCCATTCAAAGTACCTAGACTGTGATCCCGTTCACATAATGTGAGAATAAAATGCACCAAAACAACACTGTAGCTCAGCATCGGCCATCAGTCTGTGTTATGGCAGAACTATTGCAACAACGTGTGTGAATGGGTTCTGGTGTAAAAGCACTTCTTTTATTATTATTTTACTTTATGTCTGTTTTTCAGGCAGCACCAATGTCGGTGAACAGCTCCCCACAGGCCAGCTGTCAGTGGTGCCGTGGCGACGTACCGGAGTCAAATACACCAACAACGAGGCCTATTTTGACGTGGTGGAGGAGATCGACGCCATCATCGATAAATCAGGTATTTGCTCTGAACATCCTGCCGGTCAAATAATACACTCTGCAACTTAGTTATGTCTAATTTAATGCGCTAAGTTGTTTGCTCTCTGTAAATGTCTTATATCAACCCTCCTGCTCCTCCTCCTCAGGCTCCACTATTACAGCAGAAATTCAGGGAGTTATTGACGCCTGTGTAAAACTGACAGGCATGCCCGACCTCACTCTCTCATTTATGGTGAGTTCCAAGCCTCTTGTGTAATTTTATAAAAATGCACTAACTCTTTTTATGTACTCAGTGGATCCACATCATACTCACATTTTCATTTTGTAAATAGATACATAACCGCAGGTCAAATCTAGAGAGTACCTCATGTGTTGCTGAGAAGATTTTATTTCTTTCTATAAAGCTATTATAATCCTTTTTACTTAGAAAAGAAATGACTTTGCACAAGAAGTCAGAATTGTTCAAACAGCAGGAAATACAAAAGCCATCCAAAGCAATGTAATGATCTTTATCCCCAAACCATCCCTCTGCCCCGCTTTCCCAGAATCCTCGGCTGCTGGATGACGTCAGCTTCCACCCGTGTGTTCGGTTCAAGCGCTGGGAAGCTGAGCGGATCCTCTCCTTCATTCCCCCGGATGGAAACTTCCGGTTGCTCTCCTACCACGTCAGCTCTCAGAAGTCAGTACTTTTTCCTCCAGGATCATTTTAAGTTTCTTAATGGCAAAGACGCATACAATTAAATTTATCCATGTGTTTTTTTTTCAAGAGTTAAAAATACGGTATATATAAAATGTATTCCACTATGATGTTGTTTGTTGGCCTGCTTCTACTTCAGCCTGGTGGCGATCCCGGTGTACGTCAAGCACAACATCACCTTCCGAGAGGGAAGCTCCCAGGGACGCTTTGACCTGACTCTGGGGCCCAAACAGACCATGGGCAAGGCCGTGGAGGCGGTCCTAGTCAGCAGCCAGCTGCCCCGGGGCGTCCTGAACGCCAACCTCAACTCCTCCCAGGGAACACACACCTTTGATCCAGTCACAAAGGTACCTCAAAACTGTCTCTGAGTGTGTTTTTTAATGCCTGGAAGAAAGGAAGTGTGCATGTTAATTTACAGCGATCCTCTCCAGGTTCAACGATGCCGTCATTTGATTTGATGCACTGTAGTGATCCCACATTGGCGTCTAAATGTTTTGTTGTTTTGGCTAGATGTTGACATGGGATGTCGGCAAGATCAACCCACAGAAGCTTCCCAGTCTCAAAGGCACCATGAGCCTGCAGGCCGGGGCCTCCAAACCTGACGAGAACCCCACCATCAACATCCAGCTCAAGATCCAACAGATGGCCATCTCAGGTACACACTCACACATTTAGTCTCACTATCCTCGCCACTCACTCTCACTAGTTTACCAGCTCCCGTGCTGCAGTACCACCCTCAGTACCACCCTCAGTACCACCCTCAGTACCACTCTTACTGATGCCCCGTCCAGGGTGCTGTTTTACTACTACTTACATCTTATTCAAGATTTAAACATGGAGATCTCTTGGCTCCAGACTCATGAAAGGGAAAGAAACTACTCCACTGAGGTGAGGAGCTCTTTGCAAATGTTCAGTCGCTCTTTTACAACTCCACCCTCTCATCCAAATATGGTCACTTCTGGTTCTGAAAAACCAAGATGGTGACTGCCGGAACCACCCGCTTATAAGCTTCACTTAGGCTCCTCAGAAACCTTTGGGTGAAGTCCCGGAGACCACGTCCATGTTTTATACCGTCTAGTTCTGTCCTCTATTATTCCATCACTTTGATGTTTTAGGTTTTTGCTGTGGTATTGTTTCAGTGTCGTAGACATTTAGGCATTGCATCGTATTAAAGTCATAACCGAGGTGTCGTGACAGCGCTTATCCTCACGCGGTCATAATTGCATCATTCAAAGGATTCCTTAATTTCTTGCTGGAATAGTTTTTCATTATTGAGATTCTCTGTGAAATATCACGTTTACAATCCTGCTAGCCTGTCGCACTCAGTGGCCAGTTTCAGTGAGTTAGAGTCATGTTTCTATATTTTGCATTGATAAATATTTGACCTCAACCCCCAACACACAACAGAAGCTTTCATCACATGGCCGGCTCAGCTGACAACCACCTGACTGTCTGTGAGCACAGTGACACGATGCCCACTAGGTGGTGCCGAATGCATGAATACGCCTCCTCACATGACATCAGAAAGTACTCTGTAGGCAGATTTATGTACTCATTGTATTCATTATTGTTAACTTAGTGTATTAACATGTATTAGTATACATCAAAGCAATATTTCCCAACATTTCTTGATTAAAAATGCTAATGCAAATACTTTGTTCGTCACAAACGTATGTCATTTCCGGCTACTACCTCTGTTAGCATTAAGTGGCAGAATTTGGGAAACAAGTACCATCTTTTGTGATCATGCAGCAGATAAAAATATTTCTTGATCCAGAAGGTTCGGAGTCTTTAACCTTTGGGGACATTTTTGTCTCTTTAAAATAAAATATTGTAAGTTCAACCTCAGCTCCTAAAATAAGTCTATAATAAACTGTATAGCCAAAATACAAGCACTCAAGATATTCCCATTGAAACCACAATGTTTTATCCCACGGCCATTACAGCATGACATGAAGCATTCTGTTGTATCAGACTTTCAATCTAGAGCCGGATTTATAACTTGTAGTTTTTCCTGTTCTCCACCAGACTGAGCTGTTTTCTCACACACGTTATTTCCCTGCTCACCACTAGGGTTGTTGCTGCTGTACTGTGGAGCACTGCAGTGTTTGATGCAATGCATCAAAATCAATGTCGTTGATCATAATTGACGTGTATAAAGAAAATATCCCCTCTTATTTATTATACAGAACATAATTCAACTTTTGTGTTTGATGTCTTCAAAAACAACAGTTAGTATGTAAACATTTAAAGGGTTAATATTCTGTAAGGTGTCGAATATTTGGTAGTTAAGTCGGTGAAAGTGGAAAAATATGATTAATGTCTAGCATTTTACATTATATTTTTAGGAATGGAACTTTTATGTCCTCTAAGGTGTCCAGTTAGATTTTTTTTTTCTTTAATCTGAGAATGCACAAAAAATAAAAATGCATCAAAGTGAATGTTGTGTTTAGTATACAGAAAATAATTTTCTTTTCTCCATAACAACAGCGGCATTACGTAAACAAACGTTAACGAATTTAAAGGGTTAACATTTAGAAAATGATGTATATTTGGTGGTTATAATCAGGACTGAAGTTTTTTTAAAGGGATGCACGAGGGTTAAGGATTCTGGAAATGCCTTCAGAACGGTTGATAGTATAAAACTAAATCATCTTTTTAATATTTCACCAGGTATATCTTTATAGGACAATCCGATGCCTGATGCTGTCATACTGATCTGAGTTCTGTAGTAGTTTTAGCCTAAAAAGGTCCATAAATGAGCCTCCCACCGTCCTCAAACATTCAGGTCACATTTGTTTTGGTGCCGGTGTTTGCTCTTGTCCAATAACACAAGTACGGTGCACAAAGTTTGTGTTGTGAAATGTAAATGGAGAAAAAAAAAAATCATATTTTATTTCCCTCCAACAGGGCTGAAGGTGAATCGACTGGACATGTACGGTGAGAAGTATAAACCTTTTAAAGGCATCAAATACATGACGAAGGCCGGCAAGTTTCAGGTGCGGACATAAAGACTACTGCTCTGTGACCACTGGACCAAACCACCATGAGACTGAGGGGGGCGACGTGACGGGGGAAAGGGGGAGTTGGTACATTCCCTGTGTATATGCATTTCAGGATTTAACAAAAAGGAGGCTCCATGTAGCGGTTAAGAATGGACCAGTGAGAGCGTCGAGAGAGTGTGAACCTCAGGCCCAACACGACTCTCCTCCCATTTACATTTCCACTCATGATTCTAATCTTGAGCCCAAATCAAAACCCAGTTACATGAGACGTTTGTGTTAATACGGCCTTCATCGGGTTCAAACATTTCAAACTCTTTCAGTATCAACAGGCCAAAATCTGCTGCTCCAGCTGTAGGGATCCTCCACCTCTCCACACGGCATCGTCTGTGGCATGTTTGTCTGGAAAGATGTGCGCTCGTGACTGCTTTCGTGACCTTTTAATATGTTGAGATAGCCTGAGCTGTATGGAATGGCAGAAACTCTGTGTTTTTCCATGTCAAAGGACCTCAACAATTGATTAAAAGAAGCTATATTAAAGAAACAAATTACCTTTTTTTTTTTTTTACAAAACTTGTTCCTAAATGGAATAGAAGTTGGTCCTGCGCTACTTTTCTCTGATCCTTATTAAAGAGTTCTCATTGCAACCTACCCACAGACACTGATATCACTGTATTTCATTCCTCTCCTGTCTTCTGTTTGCTTCCTGTTTTGCTCTGTTCTTGTGCTCCTCTCCTCCTCGTCTCAGTAGTTTGATCATTCTGTCGGCAGCACTGGAGTCCACACACCGACATGTGGAACCGTCCTCAATCTGCTGGTACTAACGTTTCCTTTTTAAAGCAAGTGAGATTGATGTAGAGCCACTTGAGCTGTTTTATCTATTTATTACTATGACGGTTTCTGAGAGAATTTCGGGTACATGTTCACCTGTTTTTATTATTATTTATGAATCAAAACAAAGGATAATGTCTTACAGTGTTTCTTGTTTCTGCATACTGACATTACATTCTTCTTCAAAGCTTCAACTCTACAGCAGCTTGTCATTTGACCATTTTATGACCAAACAGTATCAGGTTTTGTTCTCAACATATAGAAACGTGGCCAAGAATTAATATTTTCAATCCCGTCAATGTGGTCCAAATTATCCAACATGATTTCCTCAGTGCATCACACTGTGCATCAATATATATTTAAAACAACTCAAAATAAACAGAATATATATGTATATTATGGTGTAATGGCCAGGTACCTCAGAAGAAATGTTGACGGTTTGCATTTTGTGTTTACAGCATTTTGTTTGTTTGTTCAACAGCCTCCAATGGAGTGTTACACTGGTGAAAACAATAAAGATTTGATGTGTGAAAACTGAGTGATAATTATTCAATGTGTGACGCTGTGAAGTATTTTTTATTTCAGTTTCAATATTTAAACATATTGTGAAGCAACATTTTTAATGAAAGTTCATAATTGCAATTAAATGTGTATTTTTTTATGTTTTTAGGCACAGACTAATGTCATGTGTTATTACTTCCTGTACATGTCTGAGGAGTCATCGTGAGATGAAACACACAAACGTTTCCTGGTCAAAGAACTACAAATGGATGCAAAGCGGGCTGTGAGCCTCAGATACCTTGTGGTGTGAGGACCCATCTGAGAGTTATGATCTAATACGCCACCAGGGAACTAATGTGCAGCCATAATCACCAGACAAGTGAAGCCACAATGGTTTCTATTTCGTTCTGACTCTAAACTTTATACACAGTGACTTACAACAGGTTCTTAACTGAACTCTCATATGAATATAAAGAGGAACATATTTCAGCTATAATGCGGGGAACTATTTACAACCTTTTGTTAGATTAGTGATGGCTGAAATATTGTTTTTTTTAGAATAACTTTTGACTATAGACTGGTCACAAATTAATAACAATGTTGGCTGTCTGGGTTCTGTCTCTGGTTCTTCATTGTGTAATGTACACAGGCACTTATGTCTTCATCTAAACCTCCATCTATTGCACTTCCACAGCCCCACACAGTGGAGAGCAGTGGATCACAACACCGACCCTTACTTGTATTGAGATAAAAGGCAGCAGAGATACTGGAGCTCTGTCAGCCGGGGTCTCTGCTCCCCCTTCTCCTGAGCGGAGCACGGAAACCCACATGTGTGCAGGAGTGAGACGGGACTTCAGACCTAAAGAGGTCCTGATCCTCAGTCCCTTCATGATGTCACAACATCTGGTTCAGACCCCACGCGTGACATCACAGGAATCTTATTTATAACCCGCTCTTAAACTATCGAGCTACCAAATAAATAATGCCATTACAACATCTTAAGAGCAGTTTTAAATAATTACCCCACAAAAACCCCACCCTAACCCCACCCTCTGATCCAGCTAGCAGGACTCCACTCCATAATTTACTGATGACTTGAACCCCCCCCCAAAAAACGATACGACCTCTCTCTCGCTCTCTCTCTCCCCCACCCTCCCCCTCCCTCCCTCTCTCACCTCTGGCTCCATTGACCAGTTATGTCACTATGGTAGAACTTTTTACCCCGTCGTCTCCACGTTGGTGCACGAGTGGAAATGTGCGCATTTCTAGCTCTCCGTTTGTGTTGTTGTGCCGTGCAGGTTCTTTTTGTTAGATTTTTATAATTTCCTTTCATTTTGCAAAGCGGTCTGAAGGCTGAAGCTGAGAGACCGCATCGCGGGTGGTACGTTGTTTCTCTTCCTTGTGAATATTATGAATGTTTTTTTTTTTTTCAGACATATTGAGTCGAATATTGACCCACTTTTCTTTATTTGTTTGCACAACTTTAAGTAACAAAAGTGTCTGAGCTGCATTATTTAGCCATTGGCCTTTAATATCAAACAGCTGTAAGTTAAGTAAAGGTGTTATTTATGGATGAAATCATCAATTATTTTACTAAAATATGAATATGAAGACTTTTCTTGGTCGCCATCTGACGTATAGGACAACCACCGAGAGACACCTCTGCAATAGCTCGAGGATTGTCACGTGGATGTAAATTAAAGTGTGTATTCAACACCTGGTTGAAGTGCTGTTTTTGTCACCTAAAGCAATTATCCCGTGTCCTCACAGCCCTGATGTGTGTTGTGTATTGTGCTTTAATGAGGATTATCTTAATGTAAATCTAAGCCTGTTAGCTTTTATCTGATTGCTTTTGATTGTTGTGGCCTGGCCGGGCTCACCTCGCGACGTTTTAGAAGTTCCCCCGTGGGTAACCACGTGGACATACAGTAAAAGTCACAACAGAGGCAGAGGGGAGCTCGTTTACACTACTGCCACGCGATTACACCACGTGCGGAGCCGGCAGAGCGCGTGCTGTTGCTAGGCAATGTCAATTTCCTGAAGATAACTTTAGCTGAGGTTTAGTTGTGCAATTAGCCACGTGGTGAAGGGACAAATAGGAACATACATGTTTCAGAGATTTCATTAGCTAACGTTACTTTATCTGTGGGCTTAGGTCACCTTTTAATTGAAGCAGTGTCACAGTGAACAGGTCTAGGAACGGCTAACGTTTCATATTCACAGCAAAATACTTCAAATAAGCTAGCATTACACCATGGACCGCCATTTGGTAAGATAAGTGATACTTACATGTAACGTTACAAACAAACAAAATTAAGGTCGTGAGGCAAAAGTGCTATGCTGCTAATTGTTGAAACAGGTCACACCTTAACATTAGCTTACTAGCAAAGCTGCAAACAGTTAAGTAAAAGTAAAAGTGTTAACATTAGCTGGTGTTAACACAGTTTGTTTCATCCCAGCGTTTTGGGGAGATTATTTGTTTTGAATAAGTCTCTTTTATTTATTCTTTTACAAAGTAGCAGTTTTGCTCTTTTCATCAGAAAGTAAAACAACCCCAAACATTAGCAACAGTTAATTCTACTGCAATATGAGCCAAGTCGTGATTTTCCCGCCAGAGCTGCAAGGTTTACATTTTTAAACCCATATTCATTTTAAATGCATGTTAATGCAGCCCATAGAGTAATATTAAAGTGAATTAAAGTAGCCTTCATATTTCATAGTGGATTTTGCCCTCCTCTGCATTGCTGTTGACAAAAAAAAGAGAAATCTTCAGTGCAGGCTGTAAAACCAGGCAGTAGCAAAGAAACATTGGGTTTTCTGAGCACAATTCACTTTATTGACGGTTGACTGGAGCGTGTGACCACGAGACAAAGAGGACTGTCCCTGGCATCGACTTATCACCCCCCCACTCCCCCCACCCGTCTTTCATTCAGGGAGACATAAGCCTCCCGTCCATGTGGGCTCTGCCATTAAAACACTATCTTCTCAAACTGCTCACGTAGGCCTGCATGGCTATGAGCCAACTGCATGCACAGCACTGACAGCTGTGTTTGGAAACCAGACAGTATCCAGACAGCGATCAGTGGCGTCAGACTGAACTCTAAGGCAAAAGCATCTAGTTTTATCAACTGCTACACCATTTAAAGTACATCCAGATAATATTTAGTCAATCTGATAAATGATAAATCAGTAAACTATTGCCTTAAATAGTCCATTGTGTGAGTTTTCAAATTTGCTTAAGCTTTAATTCTTAGTGGATGTTATTACCTTTGTAATGGACACATGAGGGGTTTTCCCTACAAGTGCCTCCAATCTTATCGGTCTTTCTTAATCACGTAGTTTTAGAAAAATGGCCATAGAACACGTTTACCCTGAGGCCTGTAGTGGACAAAGATATGCATATTTAACCAACCCCCCCAAACCAACCAAATGTATTTGATGGGTGTAATCTAAATGAGCAACTAATGTGGAAGTCTGCCATTAAAGACTCGCTTCCACGGACACACAAGCTATGGTACACGCCCACACCAGCAAGTGGCACAGAAAGAAATCTGTTGTCAGATCTCCTCACAAGATAAGTGGTGATGCAATCTTGATGTCATAGTGACTACTTTCAGTAGTGTTATGTTTGTGGATCTTTAATGTGGGGTACATCAAAAACATATGCCCTTTACATGCACTCAGAAAAAATGGTGTTGAAAAGAAATGTGTATGAATACTTTATTTTGGGCATTTTAGCATTGATTAAAACATGTTTTGTTTCATCCCTTTGTCTTTACAGACTGCGCTCAGCCTGTGCAGAAGCCTCCATGACTCCCCAGGCTCCAGCTATGCTACCCAGACTTTCGTGGACCGTGTACCATCCCAAAGGGTAGCTGGGAAAAATGGTCTCCATACTGCAAGTTACAAGCAGGATTCTCCAGGGCCACCTGGGTGACCAAGAACACACGATGACAATCAAGCTGTCCCTGGAGGGCTCAGACTACAAGACAAGATAAACGCTAACTTTCTTTGGTAACAGCCCACAGAGTCAAATGGATTGGGTATAGTCCACAGCACAGACTGATCCGAGACAAGTTATCTACCTGTTTTTAAGACCCGCCAAACTTCCACCAAGTGCAGCCAAATATTCATCGTATATTTGGATGGTGTTGATTTTTAGCTCAATTTTTTTTAAAACTCCCAATGTGTTTATTTGTGTTTTTCAATCTTGCTAATTAACAGACAGAATAGACATAGGTGAGGACAGTTACCATGCCCAGGCCAAGGGAAGGGCCTGGTCCGCCACCCGAGGACACGTTGTCCATGGACGCGGAGGAGGCTCAGTCGCCACACCAGCACAGGAAATCCTCAGAGAAGACGTCTCCTCTCAGCAAATACATTGACACTGAACACCAGCAAGCGGGGCTCTTCTCTCTGCCCCCCTTCGACGGCTCCCCGGACGCCGCCGTCGACCTGCAGAAAAGAAGGAGGAAGAAATGCGGCGACTGCACTCCCTGCCTCCGCAGAGAGAACTGCGGTAGCTGCGCAAACTGCCTGAACCGCAAGACGGGCAAGCAGATCTGCAAGCTGCGCAAATGTGATCAGCTGAAGAGGAGACGGGAGGAGTGGGAGGTGAGCGTGGATACTGATATGTTTATCGTACAACCATAGTACATTTATTGTTTATGTTTAAAGGTAGTTCTGGAGTCACATGGCCCACGCTGTCTCAGAGACTCACACTGGAGGTGTTTGCATGGTCAGCTGGTTGTGGTTGTAGTGCCATGCTCAAGGCCCGTACAGATATGTCACAAACACCTTGTTGGAGATGTCCATTCAGAAAGATAGCATCAAGCTTTGTGGCTGCTGCTGCCACTAATTGCATTCCTAATCTGTCAAGTCTGGACCTGTTGGTCCTCAGGCTGGGTTTAGAGGGCGTGTCAGTTACACGTGCCATGTGTGCAAAGTGTATATATATATAGTATTTACCCAAATGGCAAATAACGTGTTAGATTCCCAAACTCAAGTTTAATATTTGACTCTCCTCAGCTTCTGCATGTGAACATTAACTTCTGTTTAACAACCACAACGTTCTGCCAACTAAAATATCTTCATAGAGGGCTCGTTATACAATGTGTGTTTTACAAACATTAGTTAAACAACGACTGGTTATATTATAACTGCTAAAACAAATAGTACATTAGAAGATCCAATTATAAAGCATGCTTCAGCTTCATTGTCACTGATCTGACTCCTGGAGTTACACTTGTCTGATTACGATCACAGGTTAAATCCTGTCTAGTGCAAACACTCGCAGCAGGAAGGCAACATGCCTTTAGTGATATCTGGGGATAGTTCACTGAACTGCGTGAAGCTTTGTGGAAGTGTTTTTATTTGTTGATGGGATTGCCAAAGAGAAACACTTATGTTGGGAATTGAATGGTTTCCCTTTCTCAATGGTTTCTTTTAGAGCTCAATTAATCGATTAAGTCGATTGTGAAAACAATTTGCCGACTACTTGGACCATCCATTTATCATTTTTCTTAAGTTCCAGTTTCTCCAGCGTGATGATTTTCTACTCGTCTCTGTTTTCAATACACAGTGAAGTGAGTATCTTTGGGTTTAGGACTGTTGCTCCAACGAAACACGACATCCGTTTGGGCTCCGGGAAATTGTGATTGTAAAATATTTCACGCTATTTTTCTGACATTTTATAGATCAAACGAAAGAAATCGTCAAATCATGAAAATAGTCAGTCACTCACCTCACCTTTATGTAGGTTCATCTTGGTCTTGCTTGAGTGCTGCCAGTAATGGATCCGTATATTCTGCAGGCTATGACGATGTCCCGCACAGAGCTGCAGCTGTGTACTAAAGCCCCTAGTGAGGCTGTCCCCACACACTTCAATGTGTTGAAAGAATCTGAACTTTGCCTTGAACAGTCAGAAAACCATAGATGCGGTTAATGTAGTTAATAAATAAAGAGAGTATTTGCTTGTGTGCTGAGGATACAGATGGGTAACCTTCCAATCGTGGTTATCGAGCCAACTTAAATATTGCCCTCAAGATAAAGCGGTGGAAGAGTTTTCGTCTGTTTGGACAGACTGTGAGTGTTTGTGTGCTTTGCATGGTTGAGAGAGTGCGAGGGCTCCCAAACAGCAGCAGTGGAGAATTCCTGCAGTTGCCTGGGCTTTGTCCTTTGACCTCTGAGGCTTCCAATGAGAGTGGGGGGTTAACCTTAGGCCAGTGTGTGTATTTGTGTGTGTGGGTGTGTGAAGATAGAGAAAGAGTGCTTTTCTTTTTTAGGTTGTGCACTTATGTGTTAATGGAAGTGCACGTGTGCATGTGTGTGTGTGTGTGTGTGTGTGTGTGTGGCTTTGTGTGTTTGTACGTGCATCAGCGTCTTAAAGGCGGGGGAAGGGCTGTAAAGTCAAGGAGGAGGACGGGAAGATGCAGTGTTGGAGGAGGAGAAGGAAGCAGGAAGAACCAGTCTCTGCTTCTAAAGCATGACCGAGAAATGGACGCTTACTGCTCCTCAGAGGGCTGTCAGCCAGCACAACACATGGCCACTGTGTCTGTTACCAATATTCCTATACTTACCGACTTTATCACACAAAATTAGGACTAAACGGTATTCAATCTTTCTTTGTAATGCCCAGAAC
Organism: Pholis gunnellus; assembly: GCF_910591455.1. NCBI lineage: Eukaryota > Metazoa > Chordata > Actinopteri > Perciformes > Pholidae > Pholis > Pholis gunnellus. The sequence continues at coordinate 20,303,951 of NC_136532.1, forward strand.
TTCAAAGGGCAGGAGCTGCTATATGATATTTATAGGGTTGTGAGAGTTTATTTAAGGGGAAATAATATTTCTAATATTTCTGAAATGAAACGTGTAAGCCATGACATTTGAAACTGTTTCCAAAGCACAACAATTTCCATGCTAAAATATTTTTTTAATTATTCACTGTCTTGCAAAGAATTTCTAAATAGTTATGCTTCGGAAAACCCATATAGACCATGACAACGCCACAATAAAATGCTGGTTCAAATTTGTATTACAAGAATCAATTCAGATTCAGAGCGTCTCATATTAAAGTGGTATTGATCAAGTAAACACAAGGATCAGAATGTAGTCATTAAGCTGCATCTTGTCCATCACCTGGGTTTGTGATAACAGGCCATTTACTGCCTGCCTCGCCATTGTGTTCAATTAGCAAAATCAGAAGTTGCTGTGAAGTGGTCTGGACTGTTGTTCTGACACATGCTGGACACCTTCCCCACCACTTAGTATGCCCAGAAGAAGAAGATCAGAGATGCAGATGACTTTGCAGAGACATGACGTGTTGGTGTTGAAGAGTCAAGCTAAAGTCAAGAGGAACAGGCGCACGGTTTGTTTAGCCACAAACAGGAAGTCAGGGTTTCTGACGGCATTGTTGAGGACTGTCTTTTGTTTCTTAAGTGACAGCAACCACACAAGAGGGTTCTCCTGCAAAGTGAGAATAGTTTATAGTAACACAATTTTAGTATTACATTTGTGGTTTATGGGACAGAAAGTCTCTTGTGTTGTTGAGTGGTAATAGACATTTACAGCCGCCATATTTCAAAACCCCCGACCCCTGAGGGAACCTCGACCCCTATTCAACCAAACCTTTACCCCCCAATTCTTATTCTTCAAGCAGCATCTATCTACACTGCCTCTCAGGCCGTTCTAGGGATGCAGGGATGTTTGTTACTGCTGTTTCAAGCTAGCTGTGGCTTTTTAGGGCAAACCCACTCAAACTCAGTTTAACCCTTCTTTTGATTTGCCAAATAGTCCGACTATAGTACACAACATCTACCCGATGGATTGGCACAAAAGTTTGTACAGACATTCATGGTGCCCAGAGAACGAACCCTACAGACTATAGTGTTCCTCTGACTGTTCCTCTAGCGCTAGTGATGTTCACATGTCTGGTTTTGAGTGAAATGTCTTCAAAACTATTGGATGGTTTGCCATGAAATGTAGTACAGACAGTCATCAGATCAAATCTTTCTATTAGTATGCTTTGGTTTATGACCAAATACCTGCAAAACTATAGACATTCCCACCACCCTCAGCTGTACTTTTTGTTTAGCACTAATGAGCGAATGTTAGCATGCTAACATGCTAAACTAAGATCGTTATCATGGTAAACACTATACCATGCTACAGATCAGCATGTCAATATTGTCATTTATAATATTGGAGCAACATAGGAACGGGTTATTTTTCGTTGCAGTCAGATAAATAACCTAAATGTAACATGGGCAAAAGGCATTTTACCAAATTTGTTGTCGTTATGTTTCACTAGACCCTTAGTCAGTCATATTTCTTATTGACCATATATCCCCAAATTCAATAAATGTAGGCAGTGAAGCAAAGGTTATTGCAATTACAGGGATTTAAAAAAATTAATTGGACATAATGGAGATTGAGGCCAAACCTCCTTGTGGCCTCACCCTGCCTCTGACACTGTACTGGTATTTATTTAGATATTGTTACAGAATGATAACTATCTACAGCTTCATTCCACAATACCAAATATGGCCGACAAAGATCTTTACTGGTCCACTATTGACAACGGTGAATATAGTGTTGCAGCATCAGGAGGCGTTCAGTAGCTTATCTCCATAAGCTCTTAACTAAGCGTCCCTCCGTCTATCCATGCATCCATAACCCTCCCCCACACTCCCTTCATCTCTGCCCTCCGACCTGTATGGATGAAGCAGCTGAGTCCCTTATTGCCTGGCAACTATATCCTCCATTTTCTCCCATGACAACAGCTCACTGCTGTGAATATGGGCAGCAACTCCACCTCTGGCTGTTCAAAATATCCACCACTATCCACTTTCATGCGATCTATTAAATGCCCAGTAAACGGCCTAAATATGACCGTGAAATATGTGTTTAACTCACGAGCCTTTACATCCTTTTCTTACTTATCAGCCAGGGTGAGATTCCATACAGACAAGATGAGTCTGTAACTGCTCATGTGAATGACAGTGCAGTATAAAGAGCAGGGCAGACTAGCTTAATCAATACAATTATTTAGACTAAATAGTCCAATTGCAGGCCAGCTTCCCCAGCATCCTCTTCCTCTGTCCATCCTCCTGAAACCAAATGCACGTTTTCTCAACACGCCATCAGACCGGCTGTGATGAGCCTCCCTCCCTTGTGAGTGTTTGTGTGCGGCGTTAGTTAGTTTGCAGGTCTGTGGGGAGACTCTTGTTGAATGTCTTGAGTATGAGTCGTATTTGTGAATGAAATGAGGTTGAATGAAGGCACGTGTACGTCGGGATTATGACGCCGGCGAGGAGTAGATGGGATTTGCGTCTGTGAGGGAACGCGCTCCGTCACTGATCGCAAAGTGTCCATTGAAGGCTGTGAGTGGCTGAATGATGAGGTTTGGTTGAAGGTGCGATGCGCTAGATTACGCTTCTTCCTCTCCATTTTGCATCAGTTTCTCCCGCAAAGGCAGCTATTTCTAACCATCCTCCCTTGACAGGTGGTTCCCAGCTGTGTTAGATTTACACAACTATTATTATAATCCACAACTACTCTTAGTGTTGCTGCTGCCTTTGCTGAAACCATTGCTGCGACTACAATGTCGGTACGACTACCGCTTCAAGTGCCGGCGACTACCCCGGCCACCTGTAACGAAGCACATAGAAGCCAAGCAGCCGCTCGCGCTCACCAGCTTACCATAAACACGCCTCTGCTCACACATAAACACACACACACACTCACACACTTTCATACACACACGTGCCCCCATCTGACGTCAGCAGAGGGGATTTCCCAAGCCATACGAGAGCGTCAGACAGACACCACAAATGCTGTGTCACCCTGTGGCCGCCTCGCCTCGCCGTGCCGCTCTTCAGCTCCCTCTCTCTTTTCGATTCTCTCTCTCTGTTTCTGTGCCTCTCGCGGTCTGTCCATTCCGCCTCCATCCGCCGTGTCTTGGCCAGCCCGCATGAACTTTCGCTGACTTTGTCCCGTCTTGCGGCGGTTCCTAATTCAGCTGCCGTATGCACTCGGGCAAGTCTTTGCTGTTTTTTTTTTTTAACATCTTAATCTTAATTTGTTTTTTTAAAAACGTACCCCTTTTCACATAAGCTGATCATTTGAGGGCTTCGTTAGAAATGGGAAACGCATCTAGGCAGCGGGCACCCGGTTGCTGTTTTGGACAAAACCATTTCCCTTTGGCTTTCGTGTTTATGTTCAGCACGCTGGCAAAAAAAAAATACGTGAAGCGCTGATGTCTGGTTTGAAAAGGTACAAGCTGCAGATGATCTCTATCGCTCAGAATGTAAAACATTATCAACCACAATATGCTCCGTGTGTCATTCTCGCACAGACTGTGCAGCTTAGATGGTGTACATGCACGTGTATGCCTCGGAGATCACTGATTTGTATACATGAACGTGATTACAGCTGATGATTTGTGACATGACAACGTTGCTTGTGGCACTGGTGTAGCTGTAGTGTGTACTCCTATTAGCGGAACTGTGCTCAGTTTTGGTGTCTTCACTTGCTTTGAGTCAGCATGTTGGGCTTTGCTGTGTAATTGTGCATTTTGCCTGTCAGTGGTTGGGAGGCAGTTTGAAAGGGGCTGTGTGCATTTGTGTGTGTAGGTGTGTGTGTGTGTGTGTGCGCATGTGTGCAGTCCAGTCCAGTCCAGTTATTGCAGGCAGCCCTGACACAGATGGTGCTCAGTGATACCACATACCAGAGGCATTGTTTAGGGAAGGCGAGTTCGAGGAGATAATTGACAGGCATAGAGAGGACCCATCCCCCCCCAACACACATACACCTCCCGTCCACCTTCACTCCGTCCCTTTATGTCAGCCTCTCTTTTATGGTGCTGCACACACACACACACACACATGCACAGACCCTTTCTCTTTTTATTTTAACCTCCTCTTTTTACTAGCTTCAATTTCTCTTCTCTCTCTCCCCCTCTCCTCTCTCTTTCTCTCTCTCTCTCTCTCTCTCTCTCTCTTTCTCTCTCTCTCTTTCTCTCTCTCTCTCTCTCTTTCTCTCTCTCTCTCTCTCTCTCTCTCTCTCTCTCTCTCTCGCCGCCCTCACTCTCCTTCTATTTCACCCTAGCAGCAGAGCCCAGCACCGGCGTCTGATTGGTGGACGGACTGCCTTTGTGTGCTATCTCTAGCGTGACGTCTCTCCGGCGAGCTCTGTGTGTGTATGTGTGTGTGTGTGTGTGTGTGTGTGTGTGCATTTGTATTTGTTTGAAGAAAGAGAGGGGGGGAGTATGTGGTTGATGGTGCATTTACATCATGTATGCAGAAGGACGAAAGAAAAAGAACTGAACGAGTGGGAGGAAGGAGTGATAGCGATCACAGAGAAGAAAAAAATCCCTTGCGTGTGTGTGTGTGTATGAGCGTGTGTGCGGTAGACCTATTGGCATACTAGCAGGAGAGAGGGAGGGGGGTAGAGCAAGAGAGCAAGCGACAGAGAGAGAGAGAGAGAGAGAGAGAGAGAGAGAGAGAGAGAGAGCGTGTGTACGAGGGCTCATGTAAAACCAGATTAAAAACACAAGATGGCTTCCTGAATGGGCTGCTGGAACACAGACGAGAGAGAGAGAGAGACCGAGAAAGAAGAGTGGAGAGGTAGAGAGAGAGAGAAAGAGAGTGCGAGAAGAAAGGGATAAAGGGATAGAGGTGAGGACAAGAGGAAGCCTGAGTCTTCTGATGGGGATTCGGCCAGCGGACGGAGGAGTACAAACCGAGGCAGCTCAGAGGCTTAGAGGGTAAATATTCATCACTCCAGACTATTTTAGGATTGATAGGTGGGTGGGTTGGGGGGGGGGGGGGGGGTGGGGGTGGAGAGGGGGAGAGATTAGGTTGGCGGGACTGGGGAACAGCTCGAGACAAAACACATAATTTAACATTGAGACATCCAGGGCCATGTAGACAAGGGGGACATGCTGTGCCAAATAAGAGGATGCTGTTGTTTTACAATAGTCAGCCCTGCTTTGATGAACCATCTATTGCATCTCACTCTCAGCTAACCTATTCACTGACACTTGTGCATGTTTTGCCAATTTAGCCTTTAAAAAAAACTGGCTTATGCAGACTTAGTCTGATGCATATATTAGGAAGGCTGCGCCAGGTCGGTACACAGACATTACATAATTCTATAATTGAAATTTGAATCTGTCTCTATGCTGTCTCTCATTCTCTGTCCCAGCAGTAGAGGGAAGTGCCGGCTCACTGGTTGAACCCAAATGAAAGAAAAGACATTTTTTGCGCACGGCTGCTTTTTGATGGTTGTGGAGGATGACAGGAACGATGAGGGAATTGTGTGTGAAAAGGCATACAAAAGGTGGTTCTACTGTCCTTAATGACGAGTCTTTTTGAAAAGGCCCTTGTCGCATTATTCTATTGATTGTTATTCTCACCCCCTCCCATCTCTCTCTCTCTGTCTCTCTTCCTCTCCCCCCTCTCTTGTTCTGTTGAATGGCTATACAGGTGGAATATTTTGAAGACAACCGACGAGGCTGCTTGGGAAACCCTGAACTGGCAGCTGAGGTAAGAAAGCCCACTGGGTCTCTGTTTCGTTGTGCGTATGTGTCACATCATCTCTGTCATCTATGTGTGATCTCTGTCCGTGATGCTGTGACCCTCAGCTGTAGGATCATCCGTGCAGCGAGGCTCTTGCGAGGTGTAAATGTGGCGGTTGATCAACGACCAGGTGCACGACTCTTTCTGTCCGTCTGTCTGCGCGTGCATTCTTATAATACCTCAACGCTCTGTTAAATATGTTATGTATGTGTGTGAATAGGTTTAAGCATAAAGACATATTACACAGAAAAGGCTGTGATTGTCACCGCTGTGTCGCTAGGTTGTCATTTGTGTATTTGCTGCTCTCTCTCCGGCGAACACACGAGCTCATTATATTCACCGGGTTATCATCGCGGAGTGGAATAAAGGTGTAGTAGACCTCTTTAGGCATCTGCCTTCCCATCTGAGTCGCCCTGCTCGGAAGCTGGCGATAGTAAACTTCGGCTTTTATTTTCAAGCCGTAGCGAGCTGAGTGCCTCAGTGAGGAAGTGGCGGCATCCTCAGTTTAAAGCGCCCCACGCTGCCCGCTGATTGGTGCCAGAGCCAGGCATGTGTAGATACAAGCGACCAGGGAGAGGAGGAGGGAGGAGGAGGAGGAGGAGGAGGAAGAAGAGGAAGCCTTCGTGCTGGCTCAGGAGCCAGGGGGGGCTGTCCTTCTTCTCGTAGGTTCTGGAGTCAAATGAGGTAAAGGGAGTAAAAGTTAGTGGGTCACGCATGCGTACGTGTTTGATTGCGTAGTAACCTGTGGCGTGTGGCCGCTGAGAGCTGCTGTTCTACAGCTTGCCGAGTCGGGGCACGCGTGTGTGTTTATGTGAAACGGAAGTTTGAGCGGCGAGGCTTCATAGAGAAAAGATTTATTGAGCACCAAACAAGCGGTTCGAGTTCTAACAATGGTGCGATGTGCTCCTCAAGTAGATGAAAGAAGGCTCTGATGCGACTTGCCGGCACAAGCGCAGCGAAACGTTGTTCAGTGTTGTAAACCTAGACAGGTGGAAGTGTTAAGATATGACTCAAGGACATTTATGTCAGCAGATACATGCAGCCGTGTCTCTACAGTGAGGAAATATATACATGAGTTAATCAGTTTCAAATGCGGGTTGAATGGGTTTAGCTCACTGACACACTCTGACTTACCTCTAAGCCGGCTCTGATCCCCGTCCATGTGTAGACAATCTCTTTATCTACAAGATACATACGACCATCTGGGAAGTTAAAGGGAAAGAAAATCACTCAACTGTCCATTCGTGAGAAAAGCTGGAGACTGTGTTTAACAAGTTTGTGCTCTCTGCCTTTGTGGCCTTCTCAGGCTCCTCTTTGTAGAAGGTCATGGTCCTTGATGGAGCGTCCGTCTTGTGGGACCGGCGCTATTTCTGACAATTTTCACAAGCAGTCATACAGTATTTTCATAAAATCTCAACGTCAGCTCAAAGATGTTGGAACATTTAAACACTGTGTGACAGTAGACACGGCGCAAAGCCAGTCGGGCTGCACTTTCAATCATTTTTTGCTGTTCAGGAAGCAGAATTAAGAGTTTACCACAACAGGTAACAGACAGACTGCACTCGCGGGATTTTTTTTTTTTTATATACACAGGATTTCCTCTCCTCTACGCGAGATGAACGTCACACAGTACAATGCTGGGAAAGAGTCAGAAGCAGAGCAGAAACACTCGAACCGTGCGTGACGGCAGATGGAACGTTTGTTCATCATATGTTCAGCCTCGCGTGGAATCCCCGCTCGCTAAGGGTTAACACTGACCTAGTTTCCGTGGCAACACTGAACGTCTGATGATATCATTGCTTTAATTTTAGCTCAAGTCCGGGCCGTCCAAGGTTGGTCACGTGACCAACTAGCAGGCTACCACATGTGTGTGTGTCTGTGTGTGTGTGTGTGTGTGTGTGTGTGTGTGTGTGTGTGTGTGTGTGTAGTAAGTGGCTTGGTATGTAGTACAGGAAGTGGAGGGTTTGACATCACCTGTTCCATTCAGCGTTGGCTTTCGATGTATTTACTGCTCTGTGAGGTTTCCACTCAGTCAGTAAAGAACTGCAGCTTTGTTTCCCGTGTGCCTTGACGCGCAACTAGTAATCGAATGGATTTCACCGTGACGTATATATACACATTTATACCAGTTATCTGGGTTTTGGGTCTCAAGATGCACAGATCTTCCTTTTTGATCTTGGAGTCATCTTGCTTTGGTCTTGACTATCTCTCACATTTAGTTAGATGTTAAAAGACGCATCTTATTCTCCTATAATACTCCTTGTTTAAATATACTGGATTATGATTAAAGGTATTTTGTGGTCAAAAATGTCCAGAAAAGCATTAATTTATTCCGTGTCCTTAACGTGATACTTCTATATCTTTACATAGATTTTTCAGCAGCCTGATAGCACTGATTATATGAGCTACGTGCAATGTGAACAGTTGTCATAACCAATTTAACCTCAACTGCAACCCTGCATGCAAACCCAGGATGAGTCGGCTGCCACCAGGCAGCTCTTATATCTACAGTGAATCATGTTAAATGAGTTGTCACCTTCTAAAAGAACCATTTTATGACAAACACCCCAAGGACTTGAACACATTTACATCTCATAAAACCTCACGGGATTTCAGGTGACGTTTTAATGTATATTTATTAATATATAGGGACTTGCCAGGCTCTGCACTCTTGTCAGCTTTCATCTCTAATTAATGACAATTAGCAGACGTTTGCCTCGGCACTGTGTGTCCTGCTTTCTACCGCCCCGCATGTGCCCGTGAACATGACCGGACTCGGCCTTGCACCAGGTAACTGGACTGGATCGATACCCTGCATGGGACGACGAGTTGTGGTTGGTGGCTTGTTGGCATCGGTGGCGGCATCTGTGTTTGATGTCGTTGGGAGGATGCCGGCCGCCTGGTGCCGCAGTTAATAAAAAATGAATGGAAAGAGAAGGGGGAGGAGCCCTCAGCTGTTGCTCGAGCTCTTTAACTCTCACCTCTCTGGTGGCTCCTCTGCCGTTCCCACTGGGCACCCACTTTATACAATCCCGAATCCCCGCTGCCGCCTGACGCTGCCAGGTTTTATGTAACACAGCGCCACAGCTGTTACAGAGTTTTCATCACACACTTTTGGAACGCGCACATGAAAATATTGATTTATGAAACAACTGAAGTATATGCATGTAAATTCAGTGGTGGTATCCAGAAAAAAAGGTGGAGGATTGGACTGATAATAATGTAAGAAAAGGCATATGACTGGTAGTAGCCCAGAAATGCATGGCATGTGCTAAGATCTCAAAAACCTCACATTAAAGGGACAAAACGTCATCCAGCCATCATCCTTTAGGAGACCGCCTTTCACTCGGATGAATAATAAAGATACATTTAGGATGATTTACTGTGTGTAAAACACTACATGGCTTCATAGTACACAGTTAAGTACTGGCCCTTTAAGCCCGGCTACGCCTGACTTGAACATATGGGAAGCTAATCTTAGCCCAAGTCCTGAGAGAGACAAGGCTGGCAACCAGCCACTGTGCAGAGCTGAGGACGGTTGCTCTTGCTTTCTCTCTCAAATCTGAGCAATTTATGATTCAAAACCCCATAATATTGTCTCCAAAAAGTCATCACATAATCATCGAGGCTGAAACACATAACATGTTCTAGTATCAGTAACGGTTTTCTGTTAATGATTACATCACTGTACAATTAAGATTTGACCGCTCAGCTCTTTTTCATGACTTGGCACATGTTAGCCTGGCAGGTAGTAGTACACAATGTGCTTTTATTGTTTTCCCTCCATTCCCTGTCTGTCTGCTCTCCACTCTCTTTGTCTCCGACCCCAAAAACCCTATTCTATATATTGATTACATGTTTCTCCTGCTTTTCATGCACCCTAACCTCAGGCACAAAGAGCTGCCTCTTGAAAACAGCGCCCCCTCCTCTTCCTCTTACCCCTCCTCGTTATTTTTTTAGAGGCTCCACCCACTCCAACAGCCCCCCCCCCACCCATCGCCACCTTTCTTTTTTCTCTCTCCTCCCTTTCTCTTTGTGAGGAGTGCTGAAGAGGGGGGGGGGGGGGGGGGGGGTAGGCCTTCCCCAGCTGGGCTATTCGTGCCGACTTGCACGTGCCGAAAGTCAGGAGGTATGACTCAGACTGGATACCCAACACTCAGCACTACGGTCTACACCCAAACACACCCTGAACTTAACACCATCCTGCCTGGGAACGTGTCTGGGTTGGATGTTGGAGATGTTGGAGATGGAGGAGATGGAGGAGATGGAGGAGATGGAGGAGATGGAGGAGATGGAGGAGATGGAGGAGATGGAGGAGATGGAGGAGATGGAGGGGGGGGGGGGGGGGGGGGGGGGGGGGCAGATGTCAATGAAAGCAAAGACAAAGAGAGAGAAACAGCCAAACAGAGAGCTGCAAGATTGAAATAACAAGGTGATGCCTAAAATATGAACAATATGTGAGCAGTCTGTCACTCATTATAGAGAGACAGATGGAAAGATACAGTTCATAGATATATATATATTTATACACATTCTTAGAGAGGATGTGTTAACTGTATCCGATACAAAGAAATACACTGGCAAATATTTTACTATCTCCTTTTCATGAAGTCAGTGATTTTCAAAATAAAACACATTTTGTGCCTGGTTTGTTTATAAAAATACAAAACTTGGCGTTAATTATAATAAACAAATCATGCTAATACGAGTTTCCAGTAAGATGTTAGCATTAATGTTTGACCAGGCTGACCTGACACACACTGTGTGTTGCTTCTGCTCCGTTAAATATGACTCGCTCAGTGCAGCTCTGCAGCCTCGTGTCCTGCCCACCAATAAACCGAGCGACCCTCAGTGAACAATCCGATACTGTATGCATACTAGCGTGCATCTGCGCACAGAGGAAATCACTGCCTCTGCGTGTGTGCATTTGTCCCGTGTCTTGGCCTCTGTGCGTTGCCTGTGCGTTAAATGAAGGATAAAGCGACAGAGAAGGGGGGGGGGGGGGAGAGGGAGAGTCATAAAGCGTGTCAAATCAGATGACCTTGATGCCATTGGACTGCAGGGCAATACGGGTTGGGGGTGGGGGTGTATGGAGGTAGATGAGAGCATTTAGGTGGAGTCAGCTGACAGGAAGAGAAGGGAGGAGGGGAAAGGACCCTCGTGTCATGACCGTGATGCTCATGTGAGTTGTTTAATAACTGTTAGAAAAAGCTTCTCCTCTTCTTTTTTTTTTTACTTAAATAACCCAAATTCTCCCACTGATGAGAGGTGATGAAGTTGCATAAATAGTGAAATCACATCAATTTTCGTTAAGAAATGATGCCGCCATGGCACCTTTGAAACAGAAGAAGTTGTTCTCTATCGTCTTTTGTGTGTTTCACACAAACAGACCTCCCACTACCGATGTGCTGGTGATATTTTAAAAAGCTGGTTTTCGGTGTGTGTGAGGGTTTTATGTCAGGAGAAAAAGAAAAAGATGACTCATGACTTAGTCATATGCAAGCCAACCCAACACACACTGCTGAGGATGGACTTTTGTTGTCAGTCATCCCTCCTACAACCAAGACCTTTCCTCTGTGCTGCTGAGAAACAGTGAGTGAGAGACAAAGAAGTGAGAGAGATGGAGAGAGAAAGAGACGAGGGCGTGAAACAACTCATTTGGACAATAATTTGACTTGATCGTGAGATGAAGCGATCGATCGTGAGGATCGGAGTCTCTGTTGTACTTTCCTACTCTCGCTCTCAATGCCCGGTTACAGCAGGTTTACCGTAAGTGCGCAACTTACTTCTTCATGTTTTCTATTTCATTTTCGATAAAAAAAGTTAAGATACTTCAACTGTTATTGTAGTTTTCTCTTGAGCTCTTAGTGTTTATGTGAAGTGAACGCAGTCAACTAGAACAGAAGTTCAAAGAAGGACGTGGCTACAGAATGTGTTCCTTCCAGTTAGAATGTAATCTGTCGCGTTGTTCTGTTATCTAAATGAGAAGTAACACATTGTGTTCAGGACAGCATCATTGTTGCTTATCTAGATTATCCAGTAAGCTTCTATTCTTCTGTCCAACTGCCAAACATGTTGGGCAATGTTTTACCTGAAATGACACTCGCTTTATGCTGCTGGCTGTGAGTCATCAGTGAGCACGTGTTGTGAATCCAGAATATTGTACTGTAATTTAGTTCTTATCAACCTACATACAGTCAATTGTGGCATATATAGTGTATTAACAGCGTGTTGTTTAGCACCTGCATCACATGTTGAGGAGGTTCCTACTATGTCGACGGTTCGGTCAAATCACACTTCTTTGTTTGACTCAGCTTGTGTACGTCGTTGATAGAGACAATCTCACTCAGCTCATGTTTTGACAGTGCGAGTTAACATATTTAGTTGAAGTTAGGCACTCTTCTCTAGGTCTTGTTTTTTTTCTGTTTAGTTTTCCTGATGTCTGTGTTGCAGCCATGTGGTGTCACTCATTTACAGAACAGTTTATATTAGATTTAGTTGTGATGACTGCCGGGTCTGCCGAGGTCTCTTTGAACCTTAACGACCGCTCGCTTTGAAAAATGATTTATCGTATCCCAGCGTTGAATAGCTGGTATGCGTTTCTTTTGAATACGAGTGCAGCGTTCAAGGACAGAAAATGCTCTGTTTTTGTTCAGCGGTTCTTTGAAATGAGGAACCGTGCGCAGAGGAGAGCATGTGACTCATGGGTTAAGTCCTGAGTCTTGAAACGCTGTGTCATTGCAGCCGGTGGGAGTGAGCGAGCACAAGCGAGCCGGCTGAATGAAAGAGCGCGTGTACGAGTGTCCGTTGGTGTGTGTCGGTGTGTGTTGTTGGTGATAGTAGAGAGTGGGCATGTGATGACACATGTGCCCACCCAGTGGTGGAGGCAAGCGTCCTGGTGGCTGAAACACTGATGACGACGATGACGATGACGATGCTGCTACGTCATCGCCACATGTGTTTCCTACCTCTCTTGCTCATCGCTCTCCCTCTCGCTCATTGGCCCTCCTTGGTCATGTGACCTAATGCTCTACTTCTCCTCTCCTTCCCTTAGACAGCTTAGGCTGCGCTGGGTTTCTCTTTGGGATTGACGCTCATCTGTGTGTGTGTGTGTGTGTGTGTGTGTGTGTATATCCGAATATGTGTGGTAACAGAGAGACAGACCGTGTACAATTTACAGGGCCAGAGAGCAGGGTGTGCGTCAGAAAGCGTTGGAACGGTAATGCACTACTAAGCTATGCTAAGAGAAGAAAAAAAGGGCTCAGGAAACAAAACTGTGAGGCAAATTGAGAGAGGGAGGCAGAGGCACTTTGAGAAAACGGGAGAAAATGAGAGATCACGAGAAACAGTGGGAAGGCTACCGAAGTTGATCCGACCATAGCGCAGTGCAGCCGGCACATGCTCGGTAATATAAGGGAAAAACACTACGCCGGAGCTGTCAACGATCTGCATGGGGAAGACGGCCATGTTTACCCCCCCCTCCCCCCCTACACCCCCACCCCCTCCTGCTCCTCCTGGTTAGATCTGCTCCAAAACTCCAGCAACGTTCGAGAGAAGAGAGGAGACGCCACAAGGCCGGTCAGCCAGCAAGTGGGCGAGAGGAAACAATCCAGCGGTCATGGCGACGTTGATGATGATAATGATGCCAAGGCGGAACAACGGTGAGGAGAGAATAACAAGAGGACGTTATCCAGCAGACAGCAGAGGACAGAAGTCCTCAGCGAACTCGTGGAAGCTGTCTTCGTTTGGCAGCAACCTGCCGATCCTCCTGCTGTTTATGCCCTCTTCTTCTTCTTCATCGTCATCTTCGCTCCCTTCACAGAATCCGTCACATAATAACTGAGCGACTCTGTTTTCTCCTCAGACGTCCTCCCCTTGTTGTCGCTCCTCGGTGTCTTCTTCCGTTCCCCTCTCCTCAGTCTGCTACTCTTTCTTGCTGATGTTGAAGTATCATCCGCTGTTCCCTCGGCGTTTCCCAGCGTAGTCGCCTCGCTCTTCTACCTTTGTTCATATCGCCATCGTTCTTGCATTTATTTTCTTCCCCTCGTGTAGGCGAGGGAGCGGACATTACAGAGTGTTGAGGAATGATTGTATATCAAGCGATCATCAGCTTCCTTCAGTCGAAAAAAACCTTCCACCTCTGTATCCTTTGGATCTTGGAGGGAAGGGCCGGCGAGACCGCCAGCAAGCCAGCTCCCTCTTAATCTACCAACCTTTTTCTCTGTCCTGTGCACGTAGCCTTGCTAGGGAATCTATTATCAGCCACAGGTGTAAGATTGAAGCTTTTTGTTTCAAGCGAGGAACGGGCGACCGATGTGATTGTGGATGGGGAAGAAAAAAAAACGGAGATCGAAGAACCATTATCGGTGGCTTCTCCTTTGGCCCAGGGCTCAGTCGAATCTAGACGCTCAAACACGGAAACCTCTGTCAGGAAAACCAGACACCGTTTGCAGAAGGCATAAACGAGCATAAACATAACGTTGCTTTTCTTCGCTCCTTTTCTTTTTCCTGTTGACGCCGTTGTAAGTTGAGATTGTGTATTCGCTCGGTAGCCGTTGATTCGCCTCTGCACTTGACAGCAGAGAAGCTCTGTCATCGCCCGAAATTGCCAGCACTAGGCTTTTGTGGATAAACAAAAACACACAACATAGCCTTATATATATATATATATATATATATATATATATATATATATATATATATATATATATAGCATCACCAAATGCAGTAGAGCAAGCAGTGCTGAAGGGCGTGGATAGAGACAGAGGGGTTTTCTCATTGGTGAGAGCTCTGCTGCACTGTGCTGTTTCCTAGGCTGCCACTACCAGCGACTATCCCCCACAGCTCTCTCTGTTTCTGCTCACTGCACACTCCTCCATTCCATCGTACGTGCCCGCTGTGGCTCAGATAATGGCCTCTCGCTCTGCACACACTGAAGAGAGAGAGAGAGAGAGAGAGAGGAGAGGAGATGGAGGGAGAGGCTGCGCGAGAGGGAGGGTGGGAGGGAGGGGGAATGAAGGGAGGGAGAGAGCGAGAGAGAGAGAGGGGAAGGTGGGGGCTGCGAAGAGAAGCCGACTGCATGTGTAGCCGAGAGAAAGAAAGAGGATATTGAAAAAGGGAAGGGAGGAGCAGACGGAGATAATGAGAAAGGAAAAAGGGGAGAACAGAAAGCGTCAGCCATAAGAAGAGGCGAGAGAGAAATGAGAAACGTGTGTGCCGTGCTGGGGGGAAGTGTGTTGTCTGTGTGTGGCTGGCTGTGTGTGCGTGTGTGAATGCATGCATGTGTATTTCGCCGCTCGCTCTGTCTGTGCACCGCACAGGCTGGAAGGAATAAAAAGGAATACAACCCAACAAGTCCGGATTGCTTTTGGGCTGCTGTGCCGGCAAGCAAGTCTCATGCTCCTCTCTGTCTCCTCTTCTGCTTTCTGCTCTCCGACCGGCAGCTCTGTCTGGACGTCTAAGACCACGTAAGTATATACGTCGCTGGTCCTCAGGCTCCCAGCCGGCTTCATATTGTCAGGGATTCTGCTTCATGTTCCTGCTCGGCACGGCAGCAAAGGAAGGGGTGGGGGAAGAGGGAGGAGGAGGACGAGGGGGAGGATGGGGGGGGGGGGGGGGGGGGGGGGGGTTGTGTATCTGGGATTTAGGTTCAGCTGTCTACTCACAAGCTGAACTTAACCCCCTCTCCACCGCTAGTATCTATACAGGCTTTGTTTCCTCCCTTTAGTTTTTCTTTTTTTTTGCAGTGTCAGTGTTAAACAGTCCGTGCTCGGCTCCCTCGCGCAGAAATGTAAAGGCTTATCTTGATTAAAGGGCTCCTGGACTCAAGTGTCTGGTCTACCAGGTTCTGCAATATCTGATCTAGTTGGCCGTATTAATGTTGTTGGATGCACTTTCTGGTGTGTGTCAAGCACGTGTGAATATGTGTGTGTGAAATAGACTAACACGGTTAGAGAGAAGACAGATAAACTTCTGGCAAGAGAGAAGGCTTTGTCACAGTGTTAATATTTGTCAAAACACGTGGTCCGTACAGTCCGAGGCACACACACACACACACAGGTGTAAAACGCTGCAGGTGTGAGCGCAGCATTTCCATCCTGGACCGGCATGTAGACTCACAAAAAAAGTAAATCAAGGGTAACCAAAGCTCAGATCATGTGAGGTTATCTCTTATTTTTGGCGTGCAGCGCGTTATTTGTTTTCTTCACCGGCAAAGTGGAAGGTTTGTTCTCAGTGTGCAGCTCGAGGTGCTTTAAACCCACGTGACTTGTGTCACTGACAGTGTTCTGTATGCAACTGTGAGAAAAAGAGGAAAAGAGAGTGTCAGTGTGACTGATGTACGTGATTGTGGGATGTTAGGTTGTGCAGTGTTGCAGTCACTCTGTTTCAACACACTGCAGGTCTCATAACCGCCGTGCATTGCTAGCCCCCCCCCCTTCCTCTTTCCCGTCTGATGCCACTGATAGTGCAGACATGGGGCCTCTCACGTATTGCATGCCGGCTGTTCACTGCCACCCCCAACCCCACACCATCTCTTACCAATACCATCGCCACCCCCTGGGACCCCCAACAGACACCCGGCGCAGAAGGTAGATTCAAAAGAGCCGAGCATACTGCCTGTCCAGTAATTAGCCACTTCAAAGGCTCATTTCAATAATATTCAAATGACGGGGAAGCTGGACGTCAGGCTCACTTCTACTATCAAACACTGATGGATCTACAAACAGAAGCCCTGTTCTTTCTTTTTTTTTAAAACGTCTGAATCAGGAAGTAGCTCACGTCTATGTCGGGTGGTGAGACCTTTAGCTATAGCCTGTGGTCAGCTTGTGTCCTTTACAGTTAAGGCTACTGTACAATTCAGGTGCATGTTTTGGGTACGCTGTCTGTTCATAGTACACACACACAGATTGAAGACTTTAACGCTAGAAAGGTTATTAATGCGGTGCGTTGCCTTCTATCTATGGGGCTAACCCCAAAAATGTATTTCTACAGTGAGTGTGCTATTGTTTTCTTCTATTGGATTTGTTGGAATGTTTAGTCACAACATGAACTCTGTCAATGATTTCTGAGGCTGTCCTTGGATTATCTTTGTTTGCTGTTCCTCTCTAGACTCATTTGATTATAATCTACCCGGGCTGAATACTGTTAACAAGTAACATCTTGGGACTCAAGTGAATAAGACCAACCATAGTTGGCTTCAACATGGCAAGACAATTCAGATTAGTAGACAAATGTAGCAATTGCTTCTTCATTGTCTGCACCTTTTTTTACTTCATTGTGGTGAAACTCAACCCCCCCGGTGCTTCAAGCTGACTAAAATAAACTGAATGCTTTGAAAATGTAATTTGACACAAGTCCAGGTGATTTGTTTGCAGTTTTCAGTGTAACTTGTGGTAACTGTCCCAATTCTGACTCAAAGAGGAAGTGAGATATGTGGCTGCCAGTATCAGCTACTGATAAGTATTACCAACTGTCTGAGAAGGTCTTTAAATCTACCGAAATGACAAAAAGCATGACAGAAACATTCCCTCCCTTAGTTGTGACTCTTAGCCAGCATGTTTAAGAAATACATTTCCTGTCACGCTGTATGCTGTGATTCAATGACTGTATTTAAGAAAAATTAGCATCTGTAATCTTAAATACAGTTACAGTTACCTTGTAACTTTTAAGCCAAAGTTAGATTCAGCAATAGAGCGCGTGGTAATATCAGAAGCAGTCAGTTGTTGCTTATATTTGGCTGTATGATTGACTCATAGGAAAGACAAAGATTTGTTTGCAAGCATCATTTGAAAAAGTGTTTTTCAGGCCAAACACTTAATGCAGTACAGTACAGTTCATGAGCCAAACTCCTCAAAACGAACTCGCCATCAAAAACATGTAAAAAACTGAAGGGGCAATTCTGTCTGCATTCACCAAGTCTTTCAGCAGTTTTACTCCCTTCACCTTGGTAGACTCCTTTATTGGCATTTAGTTGTAAGTCAAGTGTGAGGGTTTCTTTAAATACTTGCTCATGTTCATCACATGTTGTGAATCGGTGGGATTTGCTTCGCTTGTTTGACGGAGTCACTTGAGCAGAGCCACAAAACCACACTTCAATGCATACTGTTGCAATAAACAACTGCAGACTTTCACAAACTGGTTCAGTTTGCTTTGTGTCTCAGATGTTTTCTATTATGAATGATCTTAGCATGACACATAAGTCTTCAGATATTCAGGTAATTTTATGTTTGCCATTTAAGGTATTGTTTTGGTTGAAAATGTCTTGGGTTTGTGATAATCTCACCAGTGAATGAGAGTACTGCACGTTTTCAGCTGCACTCATTTTTCAGCACCATATTCACACTATATCATAAGCATGTTTGTCAACAGATTCAGTATTTCTTTTCTAAAATATCTCCATTTGTTTCACTTATTAATTGCGTTTCTTGAAATAAAATATCAACTGAGTAAAATGTACAATTGTTTTTTCTGTTGATTCTTCTTTCCTACTAAAGAAGTAGGTTTGTAGATTTTACTAAATTATGAATACAAACACTTCTTGGAAGTGGACTTCCTTTGATCTCACGTACATTTTGTGTATTGTATTTAGTTTTCTTCACTCCTCAGTGTGTATTTAATGCCCCACCTCTGCCATACACAAGCTTTCCCAACACGAAGGGAGACTCCAACTGCCTGCTTTGCATAGCCCAACTGATCTGGAGCACAGTCTCCATTTATAAACAACAGTTAAACTATGTTGCATGACCTGTGACTTGCTTGACAAAACACTTGCCTGTTATGAAAACAGCCCAGTGAAGCAACAGTTAATGCCGTTTTCCTCAGCCCTACTGGCCTGACCCTGCAATAATGTATGTGTGAGGTAGGAGGGAAACCCTGGATAAGAGCTGGCAGAAGGGAATGGAGTCTGTTTTGATGATTGTTATTTATCATTCGGTCAAGTTATTCTTGGAATTCAGATTTTAAAAAAACAATTGACTTCATTTATTTACGATTATTTAACACATATCTGGTGATTATTTTCAAAATCATGCCTATTGCACAGTGTATAATGTTGTTTTACATATCGTTGCATGATTTATTAGATTCTCCAAATCTAACTAACCTCGCTCCATGTTTGTCTTTCAGACTGTTTGCGAAGTCACTTCAGTGGATGGCCCCAGAAGTGGAGGCCAGATGGAAATTGGGTCACATGACCGCCTCCAGGAAGGCGCGCTGAGCCTGGAACTAGCCAATGGAGTGAATCGCTACCCTAATGATGATTCGACATCTAGTGAAACAGAACAGCAGAGAGCAGGAAGCGTGCCTCCAAGGCAGAGCTGGTTGTCAGTACACGGCAAGGTCAGTGACACCCAACAACAGCAACCATGTTGGAACAGCAACAGCAGCAGCGGTACAACCCCTGGTGAACCTGTCCACCATGCAGACATGGAGGATGCCCACAATCTGGTGGCTTTTTCTGCTATTGCTGGCTCCTTGCCTCCTTCTTCCTCCTCTTCCTGCCTCATGCAGCCGAACACATCCCAGCTGTATGAGAAGTTCACCAAGGAGATGGGTGTTGAGGGGGCACAGGCCAAACTCTCTGCAGGAGCTCCTGAGGGAAGCTGCCAAACTCCAGAAGACCTGAACACTCTACAGTCAGCACTGAGCCAAGCCAAACATGGACACAAGCCCCCTAACTGCAACTGCGATGGGCCCGACTGTCCAGACTACCTTGAGTGGCTGGAGAAGAAGATCAAGGTGGCAACCAATGAGGATCAAGGTGCTTGCAAGATGGCTGACGCTCCCCCACACTTACAGCCTCACCTACAGCAAACCCATTTGCAGCATACCCGTCAGCCCTACACCCAGATGAATGGTGGCCACCGTCTGTCTGGTTCATACCCCCAGCAGCAACAGGGAAGTCAAGGCCCTAATCTAGACCATGGGCCCTGCTCAAAACCCCCAATTCCCTGCTCTCCCCAGGTGCTCTCTATAGCCAAGGAAAAAAACATCAGCCTTCAGGCAGCCATTGCCATAGAAGCCCTGACCCAGTTATCTGGTACTGGTCCGCAATCTGTCGGCTCTCCAGGTCAACTTTCCTACAACAGTAACCTCCATCACCACCAACATACCCAGAACCTCCTATCTCAACCCCCCAACGGCACTAGCTTGATCCCGTCCTCTCCTGGCACCCACTCATCTTCCTCACGCTCTCAATCCGTCCCTCCAGGACTAAACACCATTCAGCAGGCCTCAGTTTCCTGTGAGCACCACAGGCCCCAATCCCAGGGCCAGCCGCCCCATGCTACCCCTCTCCCATCCACTACCTCTCCTTTCCCAGGTCAGGGAAAACATCCAGGCTTCAGCCCTAATCTCCAGCAGTGGCAGCAGGGCTCGGGCAGAGGCTCTGAACAGAGGAACCCATGGATGTGTGTAAAGTCTGAGCCCCAGTCTCACTACGCTGCTGCACCTCACAGCAGCTCAGACCCCATGTCAGAGCTCAAACAGCTGCTTGGTGACACCAGTGGAAAGTTCAGTAATGCCCATTTCAAGCTTCCAGTCACACAGCAGATCGCTTTGAACCAGAATGGAGGTATCCAGGCCCAGGACAACCCAGCATTGGCCAGGATAAAGCAAGAACCAGACTCTGGAGAGCACTACCATCACACTGCCTCCATGGGACCTTACGGCATGGCTAATGGTCAGCAGCAGGGTCATCACTACCCTGGCAATCCCCTGTCTCCTGGCCAAGCAGCTATCAGCCACTCCACTCAGGCAGCACTGCAACAGCACCTTCACTACAAGAGGAACCTCTTCTCTAACCACTCCCCTGGCTTTGGAGCACCAGGCCCTCGGGCACCTCTGGCTTGTCAAAACTTGAAAAAATGGTGGCCACAGATGAACGCAGAAGGTTTGCCACATCTGGCCATCAAACAGGAACCCAAGGAACCCAAGAAGAGGAAAAGCAGTCAAGGATCTCCTGTCATAAAAGCTATGAGTGGGATGCTTGCAGTCTCTCCCCTTCCCAAACCTAAACAGATAATCATCAAGAAGACCAAGCAGAAAGCCTCCATCCCAACCTTCCTGCCTCAGACTCAGATATCCGTACAAAAACCATCAGTCCTCATGGTGGACAGAGCCCCGACCCTGACCAGCCTGCAACCAGGTTCTCTCCCCTCTCTGCCCCTCCACAGTAACTCCACTCAGGCTGCTGCTGCAGGCCTCCCTGCCCCAGCCCAATCTCAGGTATCCATTTCCAACTCCTCAATGACCCCATCTTCCACTGTTTCTGCTTTGTCAGAAAACACTCCAGCCCTCATGGGCCCTCTGCTCCCACCTGTGGCCCCTGTAGCCCCTGTAGCCCATGCTAAATCAGAGGGAGTGGGCAGCTTGGCCTCCAGAAACACCAGCACCACCACACCTGTGACCTCCACATTTCCATCCAGCACCTCACAATTACAGAGCGTCATCAACATAGACCCGAAGTTCGAAGAACTGATCCGCCAGTTTGAGGCTGAATTTGGGGACTCAGCTCCAGATGCATCTGCCACTCAGCCCAAGGAGGAGACTGCTACAGCCCCTCAACCGAGGAATCAGTCCCAGACCAGTCCTCAGGACCTCAGTCCCACATCATCTTCCACCTCCCGGTCGACTCCCGTAATTCTCTCCACTCAAGCCAGTTCCACACCTCATCCAGATGATCAGGAGATGAAAGTCAGCAAAGATGAATCAGGGCCCCAAAGTGAAGCAACCTTGAACCAGGCATCCACAGAAAGCTCTATGAGGGATTTCTCTCTACATCATCAGGCCATTCTGCACAAGCAGCAGCAGCCCAGTGTGTTAGAGGATACGTTCAACATGCCGTGTTCTCCGCTACCCAAACGCATGAAGATTGAAGCCTCGGGTGATATAACAGTGCTTTCCACCACATGCTATTCTGAGGAGGACACACCCACTAAGGACAGCCTGCCTGCTTCTCCATCTCTCAGAGGCTTCCTAGAGTCTCCTCTGCGCTACCTGGACACCCCCACCAAATCCTTGCTGAGTACTCCTCCCAAGGATCTGCAGGCAGAGTTCCCCACCTGCACCTGTGTGGGTAAGTCAGTGTGTTGGTGCCTGTCTTTGGTTGTCTATATCTAAGGGGATGAGGTTGCTGTCCATCAACATACTGTACTGGCACTTTTCAGTCAACCATAAATAATAGTATCATTAATCTTACAAAAATCACACCACTCCAGACAGTGCCCATGCATTTGTTAGTGCAGATGAATCGAAGTAATTCTGTAAGTACTGTAGAGGATTTATAGCAGCAAGGGAGCATGCATATTCTGCAGGGAGGACCTTTTTTGGAAAACATTTTCTAAATCTAGAAATGCTCTACTGATTTAGCTCGAAACAGGTCCACCATTAGGTTTTTCAGTCCCTCCTCTTTTGTAGCTTCTCTGTCTGGATGCTTGTTGGATTCTTATGGAGTGTGTCCAAGAATGTTTGTGTTGCCAGGGTGTGTGGCTGCGACCATCCAGACTGCAACAGTGTGAGGCACTAAAGGCAGCAGGCAGGAACAATAGTACTGGTGGCAGAAGGAGCCTTTTGTGTGAGTTTGGGTCTGGCAGGCAAGCAGAACAGAGCCTTCATTAGACAGAAAGGGGTTTAGTCCCACAGTTTAAGTAGTTTCCTGCTCAGGTTAACAGAGTAGGTGGTCCTACACTATGAATCTATGAAGAAGTTATAGATCGTGTTTTTCCTATTTTAAGAAAATAGCAGGTAGATAAAGTTATGTTAATGACTAAGTAGATCAGAACATTGCTGTAGCTACTGTGGGTATCCATTCATTCACTTTGTGCAATAACAAAATGATTATAGTTTGTTCTCAGAGAAGCTACTGTGTTAAAACCACCATGTTCTTACAGTTACTGAGTTTTAACTGTAGTGCTATGAAGGGTTTAGAGCTGGTAAGTAGACCATTGCTGTCCCTAAACATTGAAGGGGTTCACAGCAGGCGGAGAGCAGCTGCAGTGAAACACTTGCTAGCTGTGTGTTGTTACTCGGAGTAGAGACCAGCAGACAATAAGTCTCCATAGTACAGCCTGGTTACACACTGCCCTGTCGACTCCCTGTAGCATAACACTGCGCTGGAATGAGACCGCCTCCTACACAAACAGATACAGTATGCAGCCACGGTCTGCACAGTACACACAAGAATTTATTGTGACTCCTCCACTTCCTGCCCTGAGCCACGCCCTGGTGCCTCCCTCCACCGACAGGGAAATGTGACCTCATATTGCCTCTGAACCAGAGACACACACAACCCTGACTGTATGTCCACGCTTAAGATAATCAGTGTAAAGCATTTACATTTAGAGCCTTTAGCTAATGTTGTTATCCAGGGTGTGTGCAACACTGTGCTAAAGAAGTCTTGGGTACAGAAGTAAGAGCAACCCTGTTTTAGTTGCAATACAAGCAAGCTGTTACAGAGCAAGTCATTCAGAGACGGCACAGTATCACCACACAAAGATTAGCACTGAAGTCATAGGACATGGTTTATAACCAAAGACGTGTGTAGGACAATGGTCAAATGCAGTCATACGCATCCACACGCTCATACACAACATAAACACAGATGCTCACACAGACACACCCTACTCCCTCATAACACTCACACAAACAGAGTCATTCATCACTACCTCAAAGAGCTTCTGCTTTACAGTGTCTCCACACAGGCACCACACCCTGCAGTCACAGTCCTCTGTCTGTGTGTTCATGTGTGTTTGTGTGAACTGGATGTTGCGATTAGTTGTACAATCTCACGCTCCTCATAGATGATTTAGCTTCAACCACAAAGAGGATGCCTTTGAGTTGGTCCAAAAATACTTCAGAACACACAACCGCCTTTGATTTATTTGACAAAACTCTACAACAACTGAGATGTGATTTCTAGCAAAGACACTTCATTCTTCACTGAAGTCAAGTTTTACTGTTAATATTGTCAACTTGAGTGAGACATTTACTTCAAGCAGGACTCTATACTTGTACACTAGTACTTTGGGATTTTTAAGAGAAATTATTTATTTGATCAAAGTGATGGGCAAGAACATTCATAAAGCCTAAGTTATATCACTGCAGATGATTTTGGTGACGCAAAAATGACATACATGTATAGAATAGAATAAGATATTTAATGCAGAATCATAGTTTTAAAAAAACCTCTTTGGTGTTGTTGCTCCACAAATTGAGAAGACATTTTAGGAGAATAGCTCCTGCAAATATAATGCTGGTAAAGTGAATCACATTTTGCTTCACTTCCTCTCTGAGTGTAAGATAAGGAAGTTAAAAAATGAAACCTAAATGTAGTATTACTTCTTTTACAATCTCATAATATTAGAGCAGGCTAAATAATAGCTGTAGATATACTCACGTGTTCATCACAGAGTGGTATTAATATTTGCCATAGTGCTTTTTCAGGTCCAGCCTATGTGCTTTTTCCTCACCCTCTACTGTCTCTTTTGCTAGAACAAATCCTGGAGAAAGATGAAGGACCGTACTACAATCACCTGGGATCTGGACCTACTGTAGCCTCCATACGAGACCTGATGGAGACGAGGTGAGTCTTTTCCTCTTCTCTCCTCTTTTTCTCTTCCTCCTACATGCTCTTGCTTTCCCTGTCTCTCCCTCCTCCTCCTCTCGCCTCCTTCCTCCCTCCCTCCTCCTCTCATTTTGTCCTGAGGGAATCTGTGACCCAGAATCCAGTTGGAGAAACAGGAAATATCGGCATCATCAGCATAACAGAGGCAGAAGCACAAGGGTAGCAGCAGATGATAGCTGGGAATGGGATGAATGAGGGGGAGAGACAGAGAAAGATGAAGAGAGAGGAAGACAGGCGGAAGGGAGGAAAGATGCTGCATTTTTTGTGCACTAATATCAAGTGTAGTTGTTTATATTATGTAACAGTCTCCAGGGCTGACATTTGGTGTTTATAGATGCAAATGTACATACATACAAAGCTGAAATCGCTCTGTTTAAAACGTTAAACCAAACAAATAATCTCACAATAAAATAAATGTCCAGCCTCACCAAACCAATCCCAAGTTTATAGGATTAGTATTTATTCAAGGAACACCAATAAGCTCACAAGCTGGTAATTTTAATAACCAAATCGCAGCAACAATCTTTAAATCATCATCAATGGTCTATCTTGCTAAAACATAGCTCTGATCAAAGGCGGTGATCAACTGTTTTTAAGGATGAATAAAGAGTTGTTATATTTTTAAAAGCTTGATTAACACATTCTGACAATATCTTGTTATGTTATTTGTAACCCAAGAGTGCAAAAACACCTTGTACTTTGTGCAACCTCTTGTTATAACCGGATGCCTCATTGTCTTGTGCTTCATGTTAACAGTACTGAATATTGTAGTCGCGCACACATTTTGCTGGATTTCAATAAGAGCAATGAGTCATTAGTCCCAGAAGAGCACAGGATGAGTGTGTGTGTGTGTGTGTGTGTGGGGGGGGGGGAATGCCACTTTTTTTGTTTGAGAGATGACATAAGATGTTAAGGCCCCAATGCCCCTAAATGACCTTTGGCCCACCCCTGACCCCAGAGGGCCACCCCCGTGGTGACAGAGCCCATTCCCCTCCCACTCTCTGAGCCACCTTCGGGGGATTCCTATTCAGTAAGAGCCCCTTGTGTTCACTGTCACACCAAATCTACTCAGGGCTGAAGTTTGCACAATGGCAGATATCAAGCAAGCAGGAGATCTGATTTAAGCCATGAGCAAATCTCTGACAAGTTCTGATGACCTATCTCCATCCCAACATAACCTCTGACATCTCTTCCTCCTCTACACCCCCACACTCTACCAACAGACACACACATGCACCATTAGGACTGCTGTTAAGTAATCTCATGACACTCCATTATTTGCTCAAGCAAGGGTTCACAGACACATACACACAAGTAGAATTAGATTTTTTTGTATACACAAAATAAGCTCATGCATGCACATGCGGACAACTGAAAAGTGGGCTGCCGCTGCCGAAAAGTGTAGTGAGCTGAGCTACCAGTTACTCTACACTAAATGAAGCTTCACTCCACTGAAGCTACTCCCCAGAAAAAGCAATATAAGCTACAGCAACATTGATAAAGTAGTTTAACAACATCAAAGCAATCCTTTTTAATTGAACCTACTTCATTCCAAGTCAATGGTATTATATAAGTAATATAAATATATATGCCTAATACAAAGTATATCATATGTTAATAATATAATTAATAATGTAATATAAATGATTA
Organism: Pholis gunnellus; assembly: GCF_910591455.1. NCBI lineage: Eukaryota > Metazoa > Chordata > Actinopteri > Perciformes > Pholidae > Pholis > Pholis gunnellus. The sequence goes on from NC_136532.1 coordinate 20,330,024, forward strand.
TTTATATTGTATATTTGACTATCGATGCACACTTAATTCTAACATCCATGGGCGTTCAAGTTTCAGAAATACTTGTGTGGAAGCTGCTGTACTACTTAATCAATAAAGAGCTAAGCTACTGAAAAGCTATCTTATTCAGAAAACAGCAACGCTACCGCCACGCTACTGAGAAATCTAATTGAACCAGTTGCGCCGCTCCTCGTAGCACCGCTATTGCCCAACACAGCAAACACAGGCACAGAAATATCTCCAAGAGAAGACCCTCTGGCTGGCGTTGTGCCGAGGCTAGTGGGTTCTGGTTTACTCTGCCGTTCATGTGAGAATCTAAGCAGAGCCTTGTGAACACTCCTCAGCAGCCAGTGCTGCCGGGGTTGGCCCGTCTTTGTCAGAATTGACATCCACTCCTTCTCCCTCAGACTTCCAAATATCACACACTCAGCGAAAACACAGGCAAAAATAACAGGTGGCAAAACAACAATAATTCCAAACTTTTAATGTTTTTAAAGTTGAGCAGACTGTTTAAACAGATTCACAGCATGACACTGTAGGCTAATTTAGCATGTGTTTTAAAGAGCACACATCCATACTGCTGGTCAACTGGCTGTCAGGTATATGGTTTGTTGTGTGCTTGACTGCAACTTGTATGAGACCACTAGAAGTGATGCAAAGCGTCTGATCAGTCAGTTTGCAAATTATTTGAGGTCGGCTTGGTGGCCCCTTAGGGCCCCGACACACAGGAAGGACAACACCGTGTGTTTAGATTTAGGCCACCTGAGTGTCACCCTGGCGTGTCAGCGCCTTAAAGTCAAGCATCAGGGCTCAGAACTAAAGTGTTTCTCCTCCTGTGCAGGTATGGAGAGAAGGGGGAGGCCATCCGGATTGAGAAGGTGGTGTACACAGGGAGAGAGGGAAAGAGCTCACGAGGATGTCCTATTGCTAAGTGGGTAAGTAGCATCACGTCACATTGGACCTGCCATCGGTTTGAAGTTCTGAAAGAGCCGTTTAAATAACGTAGGTGAGACTTGGTACTGTCAAGGTCTCCTCTTTTTTCTTTTATTGAGTTTACATTTTAGAATAACCACCCACGGCTCTCAAAAGTAACATTTGTGACACTATGTCAACTCAGTCAAAGCCTGATTGTTTTTAAGCGAGAGGGAGGAAAAGTATTGTTTTGTACTGTTGTCCCACCCGACAACAACGACAGCCAATCAACAACACATGTATGCAGTATGTGTGTGTGTGTGTATAATGAGAGGTCCTGGGGAGACATCCAGCCAAGTTTGTCACCTAATGTGAGTAAACAAGTAGGAGGTCTCACTCTCTGTAACGACTGTCTAGTCTCCCCTCCTGTGTCACTCCTGACACATCCTGCTAATGACTTTATGGATTCAAAACAGCTATCCTACTGAGGGAGGGGGAGTGTGGGTGTGTGTTGGAGACAGAGGGGGAGTGTGGAGGAAGAAGTGACTGTTGTGGGGAATCAGATGTTAAGGTTGTGAGAAGCAACATGTTGGGTATTTATATTCTTGGTCCACTAGTATATCTTTATGGTATGATTCTCTCTGGCTAAATGTATTAAACATAAAGCATCATCAGCAGATTTAGGATTGGTATCCAGTCACCACAGCAGGTCAGATTTCAGTACAGGTATTAAAAATCAAGGTGCAGTACAGATTAAAATGACGGGAGTGGTACTTAGTGAGCATACATTAAGGTGTTGCTGATTAAGAGCCAGGGTGTCTACCTAGCTGAGCTCCCCTGGATAAAGAAAAAAACTAAATAATAACGAGCTCTGTTTCCTGTCAGGTGATCCGTCGTGGCAGCGAGACAGAGAAGCTGCTGTGTCTGGTGCGTCCGCGTGCAGGCCACCACTGTGACAACGCGTTCATCATCATCCTCATTATGGCCTGGGAAGGTGTCCCGAGGGCCATGGCTGACAAGCTGTACCACGAGCTCAGTGGCACCCTCACCCAACACGGCAACGCCACCAGCCGACGCTGTGGCCTCAATGATGAGTGAGTAGCTGATGGGAACTCTTTCACGCTGGTTCTCTTACATACAAGTTGGTGAATGTGCATAGAGCAGACATGGTCATGAGTATTTCACCATTATATTGCACCCTCACTGCACCTGCATGACTTTTTATTTGGAGCACACCTTGAGCTATTTGATCTGAAAACCTATGACACCAAGGAAAGTATATGCTAAAAATGTACAAAACCGTATCATGTGGGGGTCCTAATGTGGCCATATGGACATCTGTGACATGGACAAGTACTCTAGAGGCATAAAGCTAAATTTAAGCCAAATTGTACATATGCACAAAAATAAACGTTACTGCGTACACGTTGTCTATGTCATACATCTTTCTCTCTGTGCTACACATACATAAATATACGATAAAATAAAAAATACATATTTTTTATGACACTTCTAGGGAGGCTCAGACCATGTTAATGCTCCAAACGAAATATTGCACACATTTCCTCATAGACATTTCTCTCTGCCACATTGTTATTATCCCACTCAGCCCTTTAGAAATGCAGTGTACTCATGATGTAAAGCATGCTCGGGTCACACATCATTTATACCTGAAGCTGAGAACATGCTCACTGTCTCCCCCTACAGTCGTACCTGTGCGTGTCAAGGCAAGGACAGTGAGTCTTGTGGTGCTTCCTTCTCCTTTGGCTGCTCCTGGAGTATGTACTTTAATGGCTGTAAGTACGCCCGAAGCAAAATACCGCGCAAGTTCAGGCTACAAGGAGATCACCCTGAAGAGGTACTCATCACATCAAAGCCACTTGTTGTATGCATTATACAGGAACACATCAACGATAATCATTTTTAATAATCTTGCGCTTCCATTTTATGGCTCTGTGTTTTGTTTTGACCTGTGATCTATGTTTGTGCTCGTCAGGAGGACAAACTCGGGGATAACCTCCAACATCTGGCAACTGAGTTGGCTCCTTTGTACAAGCAGCTGGCGCCACAGGCCTACAGTAACCAGGTTTGTTGCAAAGGAAAATACTAGAAGTGTAACAGTACACAAAAGTCACGATTCGGTTCATACCATGGTTTAGGAGACACATTTCGGTACAGCGGGAAAAAAACCCAAATGCATGAGGATACGTTTCTTTTCATTTATTTTGAACAGACAGTAGTGTAAGTGTCAGTGACAGACTCATCTCTATTCACAGATTCTGCATTCACATATAGAATCTGTAGGCAACTCTGCAAAATTTTTGTTTGTAGTCTTGAGTAATATGGACCGAAGTTTTGGTTGAATGATGATGATGATTTAGCCTTTTATTGGTTTAAAATGAGCTTGTAAACTGGCTACTTGCGAAACAATCCAGTCACAGACATCATCTCTCAACTAGAACTCCAGTCTTGCACCTCAAGTTGCTAATTCGAACTGTAAACATTGAGTGGCGCACAGAAAAAAGGACGCCTTGGTCCGTATATCCGCTGGTTTCACCTGAACCCCAGAAAAATAGCCCCTTACCTCCAGAGGTTTAACCGCCGTCAGACTATAGTCAATGGGTTCCAAGATCGATGGCTGACAAAATCCTCTTGCCGCGGTCGAGGTAACATGTTGCATTTGCATCTTTCAGCATATGTTGCTCACGGCGTGCAGCTAAAAGTTGACGCGAGGAACCGACGCTTGTGAACTTTGGTTCCACATTATTTGCAACAATCTACATACCATGTGTTCTGCGTGAGGCTGTGTGCACCAGACCGTGACGGTTCGGTGCAAACGCACAAACTGTTACGGCCCTAGCAAATACCCATCACAGTCAACCTCATGCCGCCTCCAACTACACTCGACATCTTCGTCAAACACAATGACTACTGTACACGAGACCGTGAAGACTTTCACATAATAACACTTCTATGCGCAAAGACTGAGAAACAGGAAATAATCTACTGTCAGTGACTGACTAAACTCTGATTAAGTTGTTTTGACAATATGGAATATCATACCTGTGAAGGCAAATGTAAGGAAATGAAAGTTATTTCTTTCCTCTTCCTCAGTGCCAGACGGAGTCGAAAGCTCCAGACTGCAGGCTGGGCTTGAAGGAAGGCCGGCCGTTCTCTGGAGTCACTGCTTGCATGGACTTCTGTGCCCACGCTCACAAGGACCAGCACAACCTCTACAATGGTTGCACAGTGGTAAGATCACTCACCATATTCTTATATGTGTGTGTTTTGTGGGGTCTTTGGAGTGAATAAAGGATATATTGTTCTTTTGTGTGAATAAGTTAAAAATAAAATGTTGATGTTTTGTAGCTTGGAACAGTTTACATGTCATCTTGCGCTCCTTCTCTCTCTGTTAGGTATGTACTTTGACTAAGGAGAACAACCGTAATATGAAGGAGATTCCAGAGGATGAGCAGCTCCATGTGTTGCCTCTTTATAGGATCTCCCCGACCGATGAGTTTGGCAGTGAGGAGGCCCAGCGTCTCAAGATGCAGACAAAAGCCATCCATGTGCTTCAGGCTTTTCGCCGCGAGGTACGAAAGTTGCCCGAACCTGCCAAGTCCTGCCGACAGCGCAGACTGGAGGCCAAGAAGGCCAACTCGGAGAAGAAGAAAAATAAACTCATGCAGCAGGCAGGAGAGACACCAGAGAAAACAGTGGTCAAGGCTGAGGTCTGCATCACAGGTTCTCCTCAACCCCAAGGCAATAAAGGTTAGATGTTTGTTTTTTGTATCACCCATAGTGTACTTTGAATATGTTCCACAGATGTTCTGACTGTAAGGCAAATTATTTTGAATTGCTTCACTTGGAGGCATGTACCATAGCCCTAACCTGCAATCAATGCGCAACAGAACTCCAACAGAAGACATAAACAATTAAAAACGTCAATGAGTTTTAAGTTTAGTTTGTAATTTACCTTTCTTTTGTTTCAAACATTCAGCAATTATAAAACAAGAGGTGAAGCCCAACATCAAGAAGGAGCCCTTCAATGGATCAATAGATGGATACCCTGTGCAGGCAGCAGACCCATTCAACAACATCTATCCACACCCTGCCTACTATGCAAGGGGAGGCCTTCCCCCAACTGGCCAGCCCTCTGCATCAGACCCAGTAAACGGTTACCACCACAATCTGCCCCAAATGCACTATGGCTACTACAACTACTCCCCCAACGCACTTTTCCCCCCTAAGCTGAGGACCTACGAGGGTCGAAATGGCTCTTTGCCCAAAGCAGGCGGCAAGGCGGTCCAGGTTGACGTGAAGCCTGATATTCAGAGCCTTCAGGCCAGACTGGCCCAGTCCTTCCACAGCCACCCAGAGCAAGCCAACCAACCAAACCTCAGCGCTTACGCCCAGCATGCAGACCACAGCCAGTCCCGTCCTTCCTCTGTATGCTCTGAATCCTCCAACAGAGGCACTCCAGTCATCAAACAGGAGCCTATGGATGTGCCAGTCTATGAAGGCACAATGCAGAGCCAGGCCGGTGGCAACACCCCCCAGCCTGCAGCCTGGCATGGGCACAAGTTTAATGGAAGTATCGTTCCCACCAACTGGGAAGGCCACCTGAACGCTAAACAAAGTCCTGAAGCCTCATTGTTGAACCCGGACAAGCAGCAGTTTCACCAGCATCCCCAGCAGCGGCAGCCCTCTCCTTTCCCCCAGCAGTGGCCATCCTACCCTGGCTCAAATGCTTCCCCTGCTCTGTCGCCATCACTCCATGTACCTCCCTCTCCATCTCCATCACCTCACCTAGGGACAGCGTTCCCGAGTAACATGCACCAAGGGTCCACGCGCCCAAGCACCCCTCAAACAGGTACACCACAGCCTGGCAGCTCTCACTCACGCTCAGTTACACCACAGCCAGGCACCCCAGGCCCAGGCACCCCCAGGCACTGGGCCAGCCCTGCTCCTAGTCCTCAGCCGCATGCTTGGGCCATGGGGCCTGCGGCATATAGCCCCGGTTTGAAGCACAGCAATCCTGCAGGAGCCTATCCTGACAAGATCTGGTCCAAGACTGGGGAAAGTCGGTGTACCACTCCCCTTGGGCTCCAAGAGAAGGCCTGGAAGTCTTGTGGCGGTTCAATGGCAGGCGTTTCCCCGTCCCCTACCCCTGAGGGTCGTCTCTTCCCTGATGCACTGCAACAGTCAGATCAGGGCTGCTGGACTCCCAGCCAAGCTGAGAGCGACGCTGAGAGCACCAAGGGCCGTGACGAGTACGACGAAGAGGAGTGGTCTGACAGCGAGCACAACTTCCTGGATCCCAACATTGGTGGTGTAGCTGTAGCACCAGCGCATGGCTCCATCCTGATTGAATGTGCCCGTCGGGAACTACATGCAACCACTCCGCTCAAAAAGCCTGATCGCGCCCACCCCACCCGCATCTCCCTGGTCTTCTACCAGCACAAGAACCTCAACCAGCCCGTGCACGGCCTAGCTATTTGGGAAGCCAAAATGAAGCTGCTGGCAGAGCGAGCGCTGCAGAGGCAGCAGGAAGCGGCTCTCCTTGGCCTCTCCCAGGAAGACATCAAGGCCCTCGGGAAGAAACGCAAGTGGGGGGCTACGGTGGCAGGTGCCAGTCCAGGACCTGGACAATCTAAAGACAAGAGGGAGGGGCCAGTGACGCGGTTAGCCCCGACGTTCCACACCTCCTCTACGGTTACTGTGTCTCCCTATGCCTTCACCCGCCTCACTGGGCCCTACAGCCACTTTGTCTGAGGTCAGACAGATACAAACAGACTGATAGCTACAGAGTGGTGCAGGGGAGGGCTGGAGAGAGCAGTGAGCAGGATGAATGTCTCTCAGCCGTCCCACAGTCTGGCATCTCTCCATCCTGCCACCTCCGCAGTCCACTTGACGGAGGGGACGTTTTTATTGTTTTTTACCTCATGTCAGGCAGGTGTTTGGGCTTCAGACACACTGCCTGTGGTGCTCTTCCTCTCTCTTCCTTGGAGGGGATCTCCATTGCTTTTTCTTGTTCATAGAATTTTAATGATTCTAATTATTGCTATTATTATCGATATTATTATGATTGCTATTGTTACTGTCAATGTTGTTATTACAGGTATTATTATAATGAAGGCTGTTTTCATTAATGTTATTATTAATGATGTGATTGTTTTTGGTTATATATTTTTTTAAATCAATCAGTCAGAGTCAGTCAGACTCAGGCAATTGCTTTTCCATGTTTGGAAAACGTGTACCCTTTTTTCTGTTTTTGATTTTCTTTGTTCTTGTCAATCTTCCAGCTGTACTTAGAGGAGGAGCCATTATCTGCCTGGTAAGACAGCAAATCACTATTACAGTAATCATATGTACGTATCTTAAAAAAAAAAAGAAGCCTTTTGAGTCGGCTTGTCTTCGATATCTATCTCTATTTTGAAAATGTATTGATATGTATATCTGATCTCAAAACTAAATTCTAACCAACCATTGTAGGAAAACAATGCCCAGGTTGAAAATACTTGCAGTTGCCCCTTAAACCACATTTGGAAAAAAAGGTTGCTGCTTCTTTGTCGTCAGATGACGCGCTCCTCCTCCTCTTCTGTTCCCCTCCTAGTTCAGACTGGTGCTCAACTTTCAGCTATGATTGGTTTTTTTAATCCCGCTACTCTTCATGGCACTCGATGCTGTACTTAGGTGCTCTCTAACCTGGCTCAACTAGTATTTGCAATTGAATTTCTTTTGACCAAGGTGGAGTGGCAGAATGATGAGATTCATTGCTTCGAGACATCGGTGTATCGGCATCCTTTGCTTGTCATGTGCTCCCGCAACTGCACATATCTGGTGCTCCACAGAGGCCAAAATAAGTGATTCTATTTGCAAATGCCGTTTGACCCAGATCGACAATTACCACATAGAGACGGAACAGGTGGCACACTTTATCTTCCTATAACGTTCAAGTATGCGGGAGCACCTCCCAGTGTAAACTCTAGAGGGCAGCAGTGACTCCCGGTTCAAAGTGGTGTGTACCAACAAACCTTCTAGCACGTGAGATCCACTCAGAAACCTGTAGCCTTGCTACTTTAACCGCCCATGGCCAGTAGAGGGGGATCTCACCCCCTGTCGCTGACCACGGTAAAGTTGATCTAGTGGCACAGATGTGAATGGATGCTGTTGGGAAGCCCGTCCTGGGTTTGAGCAGAAGGAGACATTGTTGAGACAGGAGTGCTTTTGGTGCTACTACACACACACTCTGGTGCTCTCCTATTACACTTGATTTACTGTGAAGGGCCCACTCTTTCCTCTGCATGGTGCTGTCATCTTCGAGCAGAGAGAGATGTGTCCTTCTGCAGAAACCTTGTCGCCGCAGAGCCAGTCAATCAAAGTGGCCGCCCTGCAGGTTGCAGCTCTGTCATTGGGCTTGAGAACCGGTTTCTTTTTGAGGTGCTTTTTTTTTTTGTTGCATTCTATTGTGTCAAAGTACTCTGTACAGGGCACAGTGAAGCACAGTCATTGCAGTGCATCGTTGGTAACCTATTCACAGAGATAACAAAAGTCCCGAGAGCTAAACGGAGACCTAGGGAGATGGAGACCTGGGAGCTGGCGTCAAATGCAAGCGCGTTGAGTCAATGAATCTCTCACTTTGAAAATGATTCAAACGCATTGGGTGCGTGAGAGAGACTATTTGACAGCCTGGATAGAATCCTGTGAACCACTCCTTTTTGTTTTCAGGCATCGACCATGTCACCATTTGATTAATTGAATTCAAGCGGTGACATGGTTAACTTGCAAACACTTGCCGAAAATGAAAATGAGCGACTAACAGAATTGGATAGAGGCAGACTCCTGGCTGCCGGGTGGTTGTTTGGGTCAAGGGCCCTGGTCATCTGTGAAAGACCCCGTCACCTCTCCCGAGGGTCTCCAGCTCTCTACCTCACGCTGTAGAGACACTGGTCACAATCAACAACTTGCTACTGAGGGCAGAAATCATGCATATGTCCCTTTGTGTGCTCTAGATCTCCACACTCATTTTAACCTGTTTTCCTGTTTTTTTTTTACTCTTATTTATTACTACATGGTGATGATGATAATGATTGTCTTTGATGTTATTGTTTTTTCATCTTTTTTTATATAGCTAATACAAATTGTACATAGAGAAGAAAAGATTTATAAAAGCACTTTTAATCTTGATTTTAATGACAAAAAGAAAGAGCCGATTATTGACAACTTGAAGCTTAGTTTTTCTGTTTTTCTTTTTTGTTTTTTTTTCTCAAGAGAGAGATAAAAATGTAAATATTAAAATATTTAGGTAAGATTATTTAACTGGTGAGGATAGTAACTAAACCATGAATGACAAGGGGGTATTTTGAAGTCTCTGACAGCCCTCAACAACACTTGGTCCCGATGTGTTGTGTGTAAATGTGTGCTTAGTAACACTGCTGTTTTGCTTTCGTAAGTACTGTAACCCCTTGTCAACATGTAACTGACAGAGACCTGTCACTTTCTAAAAAGTCGTTAATTAGCCCACTTATGTAACATGAAACCACACATGACTTACTCACTGGCGACAGTCAAAATAACTGGAGGATCCCCCATGATGCAGTTCTCTGACCAAAACCTTATTCTTACAAAAAGTATGAAGTTCAGGGTTTTAGAAAAGCTTTTTCTGCTCGACAGTAAATCATCATTTGACATTTTCCAGCAGGTGTCAACAACCCAAGAGACACTCTGTCATCACAAATTAAAAGCAATGTCAAATTTCTATTTAAGCTTGAAAACAAATGTAACTATATGGTACTAAACAACAGCGATCTAATGGCAGTAAGCTAAAGTCAAATCTAAAAAAGGTAGCCATAAACCTACTATGTGCTGTTTGTTGTTTAAATAAATAGTTCGACGTTTTGGGAAATGTGCTTATTTACTTTTCTTGCCTAGAGTATGCTAAGCTAAGCTAACTGGCTGCGTACAGAAAGGAGAGCGGTATAGATCTCCTCATCTAAGTCTTAATATTTCCCAAAATGTTGAACTATTTCCTTAATATCAGTATAGTTGCCCTTTACAAATTGACCACCGATCATGTGCAGGACCGCATCCAAAGAAGTGATGTTTGGGAACATACTGGTAGTTGCAGAGCCAGGCTGAGGTGAACCAGTGGCCGATGTTTTAGCGAGTAGCCCAGCCCAGCAATCTTTGTCAGTTGTGTTAGACTATCAGGTAAGAGACTCCCTGCTTGTTTAGATGTATCTATCATTATCTACTCATAATAGTAAGTATGAACTTGGCTTGAAAATCATGACGCCCCTCTGGAAGATACCATGTGTTTGTAATAATTAATCGTATGATACACACAACATGGCCAACAGTAGTTTGACTGGTGCAGGGGCTGGGACTGGTACAGTAACGGCCCATTTTACTCTTCTACCATAATGCATGGCCCACATTACACACACACACACACACACACTTGCCTAAAAATGGGTGCTGAGGATACAGTGTATATGATACCTTAATAACTTTGTAGATTTCTAACTTCTCAAGAGGTTGGTGGAAGCTTCTCATGAGAGGCACACCTCCTCCCACGCTCGTACTGAGATGGGGGGGGGGGGGGAATCGGTCAGCTGGTGCTATGATGCTACACCTTAAAATTCACTGTGTAAAAAAAAAAAAACAATGCGAGGGATAAATGATTACCACAAATATTTTTCTGAGCTCTTCGAATGTCAAGAGAAGTATACTTTTGATTCAGGCAGTTTCACAGGATGGGAAGCTGCCCCGGTGCTGACTTCATCAAGTCTTTTGTTACGATGCTACAAAATGACATCTCTCTTTGAGGGCAGAGGGCGGGGGGGGGGGCACTCAAACAGTTGATTACATCCTCTATTAACATTCATTCCATATTGTACTTGAACTTATTAAAACTAGGATGAGATATAGAATCATATTATATGAAGACTGTTATCTGGGTTTCATGTTTGGTGCAAGTATCAAAGGCTATTGAAACGATCTTTTGAGTATGTTGTTCATGTTAACTTAATGCTAAGATATTTGAACAATACAAGAATAGCAGTTGTGTTCTGCCCTCCTTCCTCTTCCTCTCCCTGGTCATGCACTTCCTTTACTCAACCTCTCTCTTATTCTTAACACCTTGTATATTTTTGTCTTTCTCACACGCACACACGCGCAGGCACACACACACACACACACATAGATATACAAATGCATCTCACTGTGTATGGCCCACATTTAGAAGTCTGTTGAACACCTAATTTAATGAACACTCTACAAATTTGGGATAGAGACTTGGACCCTGGCCCGTACAAAAAAAAAAAAAAAAAAAAAATGAACCTACACAACTGGCAGCTACTTTCCTTTTTGAGTTAGGATTGTTCTTGGTTCTTTATTTTCATGTCAAGGATGCAGTATGTAAAAAAGTGTTTTTGTTCAGTCTCTCTCTCTTTGTAGCTGTATGGTGTATTATGTGAATACATAGTGTATGTGGTAAAAAGAAACCACAATATTGTTTTATGTTGCGCGATAAATAAAAACATTGAAGTGAAAACGTGTTTGGTTCATTTTATTTTCCAGTCACGACTTCTGATTTGGATTGATGTAGTGATGGTCAACTTAGCGCTACGGAGCTGCAATTTGTTCCAACAAGTTGGTGTCAACACAATAAATAAGAAAGCTCCATCTCAGGCTTCTTCCCCTCCCACACACTCATCTGCTACAACAAAACAATGAGAAAAAAACAGTGAGATAACAAAATCACTTTGTTATAAATTGATCAACTTGTCACCCTGTCTTTTTCCACTGGCTTTAAGGAGAATGCACCATTGCAGTTACGCTAATTGGTTTTCAAAAGGGTTAATGTCCTCAGGCTTCACGTGCACACAAAACCACCTGTTGGCCAAACAGTGTAAAGCAGACAGATCTATTACAGATGATCTCAACCATGTCATTTGTGAATTAGTCTACTGTATTTTGCGGCCAATTGTAATTGTGAATAATACATTAAATGTGTGTAAATCACTCCTTTTGCCAATAATTGTATCATAATAACGTAGCAGGAGAGGCAAAATAAGTGTAATAGAACTGTGAAAGGGCAGTGATTGCCCTGCCTTTTCCCACTGGCTTTAAAGAGAATGCACTGTCGTGCAGATTTGACGGTGCATCTGGCAGGAATCCTTTTAACACAAAAGGAGATTCTACATCTCTGCATTGCTCCCTGTTGGACACGAGTGAGAACTGCACCAGCTAAGGCTTCATCCTTAAACCAGAGAAATATTTAAATACCAGAAAGTCTTAACCTTAAAGTCTTAATTCTATGATTCTATGTGGTGACGGATTGGCGGTGCACTAGAACCACTGCAAGTGTTAAGGTCTGCTTGTCTGTGAAAGGCCTGTTGACTCATTTTCTGGTTTAGATCCTAGAGCAGCATTGTGCTAAACCATGTGTATGGCAAACAACAGAGTCACGAAGAAAAATCTTCGCAAAATCAGATGAAACCATGCAGACGGAAGAAAGGATAAGTTTGCCCCAAATGGTGAGAGAGGCCAGACGAGAATGGGATTTGGAAGGAATACTAGGAACAAATGGAGATATGGTGTGGGAAACTCAGACAAGGCTAATAGATTTCTTAATAATTACTATATTGTTTAATAAAACATCATAGTTTTTTACCCCTCTTTTTTCTTTTCTATTATTTCTATTATTTACAGACTAATGTAAATTGGAAAGTTAACATCAATGCTGTCAACACATCCAGGACCATACTTCTGTCCTTCACAATCTTCTTCTGTCCTTCGCTCCTGGGTTTAGACTCTTGTTTATGGTCAAAACAGAGAATGTCAGCATCACACAAATATGTGGAGCCAAACAAGCGTAGCATTTTCTTTGCAAATGTTTGCATTTCTGGAAACCTGCCTTTGTCCAGCTGCCGGTAAAAAATGTACGAGACAGAGATGCTGGAGGCGGCTGCGCCATTCGTTGTCAGGATGCAGCTCAATCAGCTGAGGTGCAGAGGTGAGGTGGAGCATCATCAGGGTCCACGCTGAAGGGAGAAGAGAAAAGCAACATGTCCTTGTAGTCATACATTGAATTGATCACATGACTCTCAGGTCATCCCTTCTTGGTGAACGTGGTGCTGTTAAAACCATCCCTTTGATACAACCATCCCTGGTCTCCCCTAACTATGAGAGATAATACGCATAAAACGCTGGACTACAAGGAAATAACAAGATTTTACACTGAAATGTTTGTGAATACCATAAACACGCACATACTCCCTGGATTGTGTCCATTACACATTAGACTCCAACACCTTGTTCACCTCAGAGCTGAAGTCAGGGTAGCTGTCGAAATGGATTGACAGCTCCAGCACACAGCCGGTTTGGGCCACAGGTCCCTGAAATCCTTGAATCTGAGTAAAGTCAATAATACTTTTCTTTCCCCCGGGAAGAACCTCAGGCATGTATTTAAGGAAATTCTCCACTACAATACTATTCACATGTCCAAAGGCAGCTTACTCCAATGTGACAGGCGTGATCTTCTCCCTCGCCCATCCAAAAGCAATTATTTGACCTACACTCTCCCACTGCTGCTGCCCAAAATCATTCCTTAGAAAAAGAACTTTAAGAGCATTTCCCATTGCTCGTAGAACTCACGCCAAAATTGTGAAAGACAATCTCTCCCAACTCCTCCATCATAATACCCCATCGCAGGTGTTCCATCTGGCAGTACAAGATGGATTTTGATGTCAACATCTTGAAGTCCGTCATCAGAGAAATGTGCCATGAGCTCTGGCAGTACCTGCCCTCTGTGAACAACCAATATTCTCTTCACTCTCTCACTTCATGGCATGGTTTGTGGTGAAACAGGCAGCGTATCAACCAAATTCTGGTGCTCATTTTCAGAAGTCTCCTATGCAAAAACAACGTTGCTGCTCTCAAAAACATCCTCAATCCCACCCTGTGTGGAATATAGAGCAAAGTCAAAATTGCCATTGCTTGTAGTGCTTCCAAGAAATATCACTTCAGGGTTTAAAATGTAGCAGATGCTGGGGCCGTAGCAACACAGAGAGAAGAAGTGGAGGACTGATTCTGAGCGCTCTCTTGTCTCTTTGTCCTGTCTGGAGAGAACAGGCCAATTACTTCCTGAATCAAATAATTTTTCTGAGCATCCTTTGAAACGTCGACTTTTGTTATTCCACCTCCTCGTCTGGCTCTCACTTGCTTGAAAACCTCTTTTTCATAATCGTCGATGCATCCATCCTATTTCTATTTTTCTCATCGTCTTTTTAACCTATTTAATAACTTTTCATACTATACTACGACATGTTTTATGACAGCTTTCCCTGACATACTAAAGTATGCAATACAGCATCTGACATATTGTACTGAGGCAATTTTTGTATTTCTTTCAAGACTTACTACACTCTGGCATGTATTATGAAATATTATGATGTGGCATTTTTTTATAACTTTTTCATGACTATAATATACTTATATAATACTATAATATATTTGTATCACTTCTTTATGAAATACTTTACGATGACATTTTTTCCCGACATGTGGGACTTTTTTATGACATATACTTTGATGTTTTGTTAATGACTTTTTAATTATATAGTACACTATGACATTTTTTACTCTTTTTATACTATAGTATGACATTTTGTGTGACTTTTTTATGATATACTATACTTTGACGTTTTGTTCATGACTTTTCAATAACATACTATACCATGATGTTTATTAGGACTTTTGCCGACATACTATGACATCTGGTATTTTTTATACTTTATTTATGACATGTTATGCTATGGCATTTTTTATGAATTATACAATGTAGATCTGTGCTGTTTATGCAGTTTTCCCTAAAAAAGGAGACAAATAAACGTTAAATGACAGTACAACACAGTACATTACAGTGTTGAGGTTCAAGATATTTAATTTGGCCCCGTGGGGATTGGTTTGCAGTTCCACAGCAAGGTATATATGTTTTTGATCATATAAGCTATTGTAGATATTCTCCACAGGTTGTTGCCATGCTATGTTGCTTGAGGACAGTTTCGGCATGTGTGGTGGTGATCACCATTGAGCTTGGACATTCAAAGACTGACTTATTGGCACAACATTACTGCAGTACACTGAAGCCATAGTACGGAAAGACTGAATGATGGTTTTCCCTCCCTCAAAGGACAATTGCAGTGGTGCCACAGGCTGGGTTGCATTCCAGATATGGTGAAAATCACAGAGAACATGAACGGCGTCGTCCGCTCAAAATCTTTCCCACTGTAAGTTTGTGTAAAGAGAAATTCTTCAGTTCTCCTGGGGAAATCTTCCACAGCATGAAACCTTTTCTTTGGTGGCAAAGACGCTGGCCCTCCCTGTCAACAACCGCTCCCCTCAGAGGTTTCAGTGATAAGATAAGATCCTCATGCTGCATTATCAGCCAGGCTGTGGTTATGAAATTAGGAGATGAAAAATCTCTAGTGGCACTCTGCAAATTAAAGTCGGCATGAATAAACTTAATTGCATCTTCCTGGATGAAGCATACATGACTTCAAATAATGTAATACAATAGCCGAAGTGTAAAATAGTAAAAATAGAGCAGCTATACCAATTCCAACTAATTAGTATGAATAAAAAGTCGCAATATCTGATTTCCAATCCATATTCCTGAAACAGTTTTAGTTCAGATCATCTAGTTACTGTGATATTAACTGTGATATTAGTATTAAAAACACCACAAGGCCTATAATCATTGTTATAGAGAAGAACGAAGAAAGAGGTAAAAACATCAAACCTTTTAAACATAGTCAAATGAAAACATTAACCCTTGTCAAATTCATGTCGTATGCTATACACAGTCACAATTATCCAAAAGGTTCCATTTATGGTTCAAATACAAATAAAAAAAGTATTGTTATATTGTTTTATCAGGATCTATTTTCCCAAAGTTATATTGCAAAACACTGCATTTGCATATTTCTGAGCAAACTGTAAGGATTCAAAACTTCCATAGATATTATGTTGCTTTTCTCATAATCTAGAGTCCGGAAAGGTCAAGAGTCCGTTTGTTGTCATGCCATGAAAAACGTTCAATTCTTTCATCAAGGTCTGAGGCTGCATGGCTTCTTAACCTCTTGTAGTGAGCATGATAATGGCTCCTTGTGGTTATAATCACATATTGCAGCTGGAAAATTGTCAATCAGCTCAGCAGGATGTAGAGGTCACCTCTGTCAGGATGGGCTAGTCTGAGCCTTTGCTATTCTGGCCGTGATTATAGTCCTGTTGTCGGTCCCCAAGACTGCCTAGCACCTTCCTACAGTGGCTGGTGTTGATCGATCTTGAGGTAGGGCTTGTGTGGATGGCACTAAGAGCCGAGGACAAGCTTGCACACTATCTCAGTATTTCTTCAGTACATTCCTCTTTCGCTGGTCTAACACCTGTGTCCATTGGTCTGCCAAATTAAAAGGGCTGAGATTATTTCTGGATCTGATGCGTCTTGTCATTTGTGTGACACCAAGAGGAGATCCTTCGTTCGTTTCTGAGAGTACAATGTCATTTTTATGGGTGAGATTGTTTTCCAGTGGGTTCTACTTGTTTTTTGCGATTTTCCTGCAGTCTGATTTGAAATTACCCAGTAATTTGCAAAAAAGTGGTCACTTCAGACAGACTCCGCTGTTTCTGTTACGTGTCTACTGTTTACTTAATGGTAGGTTGCTAACTGACATTTTTCCCTTGACACGTATGGATCAAAGGAAACCCCGCCTAACCTTAACCCTCGTACATTGTCGCAAACTGAGCCACAAGCCTTTTTACCACATTTTGAATGATTTGTTTTTTAACCCAGCAGGTCGACCCCTGTTTCACTTGGGGTGAGAGCACACGCACACACACACAACAAAGTCTGCTATGAGCACTTTCTGTCTTATTACGTGTTTTGTGTTGCTTGTAAGCCATTTCTGCTAACAGCAGGGATTTAGATATGTCCCTTTGAATTGAATGTGCATAATATGCAGCCTAATTAGTGTTACTGTACTTGGCCTTACCAAACATCATACTCACAATGCAGACCTCTATAATGAGCCTTTATTTCTATATGTGCCGCATGCCACACAAAGAATATGAAAGAGGCAGACGTCACATAGATTAGTGACATTCTTCTCTTGTTCCAGATAAAAGAATTCAGAATACATCGAATATATATATATTCGATGTATTCGGCCACATGTACATGTGTCCAAGATGCATTTACATGGAGGATTATGCTGTACTCACTTTCCTTTAGAAAGACTTGTGCAATCTAGGTCTTTGCATAATTGTGCTTGTGAATGTTGTGTAATCTCCAACAACTCACAGTTGTTCAAAGGCAGTAATTGCTGCATGGCTTTCCATTGTACTGGTAATTAGCTGTGGACCATTCCAAATGTCTTTTATTGGATTTCACTTCCTGCCTAAGTCTTACAATGTAAAGCAGTGCACAGAGATAGTCCTGCTGTGATCTTATTATAATGTAATCTTTGTTCTGTGAGTACAGAGAATACATCTCAACCTTGACGGCACTCTGTGACACACTGAGATCAAGACTAAACACTGATTCCATGTCGGTGCTTTTTACTTGAAAACTTCGAGCATCAAAATTAATATGATTTATGTATCCTCATAACCTCATTCATATGGAATCATTGATGGAGATAGTTTCATATATCCGGAGAACAAAATGTTTAGTTTCAACTGATAGGTTGTGTTGGCTCATTTCTCAATAAAGGGCTTAATAAGGTCTTCCTTTCATTCTGTTCACTTTATTATTTCCAACAATGTACGAACTGAAAATGTGTCCAGCCCACAGCCTGAGTGAAAGTGAGAGTATTCCAGAGTGAGCTTTGATGAAGCCTTGTAAGCAGAGTTTCAAAGACATTCTTTTAAGTAATCGGAATTGCCTCAGAATAACATGGACAGAAAAGCCTTTGATCGTTTATTTGTTAACCATCACACAGGAAAAGGAACAGGTATACGAGACAACACAGATAGTGGACACATCAAACACGAACACACACTGCAGATCGCTGCATACAATCTGACACACACATCGACAATAATGTGTGCATGAACATGAAAACCCCCAAAACACAGATACGGCAAAATAGCATAATCTATAATTCCTGTTACTGGTTAGCCACTATGTTTGCCACATATACTTCAACTTCTCAGCAAACAACAACAAATATTGCTTTGTCACCCACATGTCTTTATACTTGACATCATGCACAGTGCGAGGAATAGCGTACGATGAAGACCATCATAGGAATGTAGACAATCCCTTTAGTTTTTCCTATCTTGATACTCCTGAATTGTTCTGCCATGCTTATCATTTTTAGCCACGCAAGCAAATTGCAATGTCGGCTGGTCAAACTATGGTATGGTATAGTCAACTATTGTGTCTAATGAATGAACCTTTCCGCTGGCGCCACCATGAGGTTGACGTTTGTGATTATAGAGAAATGTCTCAGCAACTATTGAATGGATTGCAATAAAATTTGGTAAGCTTGAGACATAAATGGCGACTGTATTTAGCTGGTGACGTGTATAGGAACACACCATCACCAGGTCAAAACTGAAATTCTTTATTTATGGTTAAATACCTGCAAACTATTGACATTCCTATACGTCTCAGCTACACTTTGTGTTTTGTTAATTAAGAGAGTTGTAGCATAAGCTAAAGTATTATGGTGAATATGTTAAACATACCTGCTAAACATCAACATATTGAGGGTGTTAGCATTTAGCTCAACGCAACCGCTGTGCCTTAAGAGAGATGCTAGCATGGCTGTACTCTCCTGGTCTTGTTTACCAGTGTAGTGTTGCTTACTAAGCAGAGTTAGTTAGAGGCAGTGGTGCAACACAACACTGCACACCACTGCCTGAATGCATTTATTGTATTATTTTATTGAATCTATCAGGGTCAATATCCCTCTGCTGGGATACTCATAAGCTACTGCTCCAAGCCGAGGGATGTTAGCTCTGGCTATGCTAATGAGCTGCAGCGGTTATATTTAGCATTTTATAAATAATTTCAGGAGTTTTGTTAAAAGATAAGCCGGTTCATTATTTTCCATTACTTCAAACTTTGGGCAGGAGAACCTAAACACTGCTGGTTTGTTTGAGTGTGCAGCTGAACAGAGAACGTATTTTTATTCTCCAATGCATTTCTCAAACATGTTTTCACAAAAGTGGCCAAAATGATACATGAATATTTGAAAAAAAACTTAAGGGCTTCAATACAAAATCTCAAATACTCATAATAGAAAACAAACATATCAGTCAAACCTATAGTAAATAAGTGAAAACAGAACTACAATGTTACATCCAGTTACAAAGATGCACTAAGTCATGGTTTTGCATTGCAAGCCACAAACATACAGCATTTTTAATCAGACATCAGGCTCATTTCACAAAAAGAATACATGTTGCACACTCTTCTGATGTCATTAATACATTCAAATAAATTCAACAGTAAATTACAACCCACGCATTTTTTTTTTCCGTTTGGTATATGTAAAAACTGCACACATTGACAAGGCCACAACCTGGGAACAAATTCAAGTTACACCACACCAGTGACAGCTTAGCAACAAAGATGCCCCAGGTATCATACCAAATATCCAAAAATATTACCACTTTACCAGATGTTAAAACTCGTCTCTTAGTATATCAAATTCTTTGGTTGTGGCTCTTGATAAATGTATGTATGTAGTGGTGGTATTTGTCTTGCTGTAGTGGACCACAACTCTTGAACGCAAACACGGCACATTATTTAGTTTTAAAATAGCTTTTTTACATTCCTATCAGAGTGATGGATTAACGTTTGTGTTTATCACAGCCATTAAACAAAACACCTCTGATATACAGTATAAGCAACACAATATATAGATACAACTAAAGATTAAGATCATGAAGATGACTTTTAGATGACATGTCTTCTGAGTTGTGAGATTAAGCGGCTCATTCAGAAAGCCAGAAAACATTCAGAATATTTTATTGTGTAAATGAAACATAGTAATTGATTTTTTATTTCATTGTTTTTTTGTGAGCATTTTCACCTTGGTTGAGAGAGGGGTATGAGCTAGTAGTAGCTAAGGTTAGCATGCCTCCCATTCACAGTTTTGTCTATGCACTTTACTCCTATAAAAACGGACAAATAACTAGTAAGAAAAGGCACAATGAGAGTACCTGCATGTTGAGCAACGGACTGCTGTGCTGTAGCGAGCTGTTTTTTTGCTATGCTGTAGCAACAAAAATGGCTAACAACATTGTAGGTTGTTTACCTGACCAGCAAATACGAAACAATTTGTAACAAGGATAATTGACACTGACTTTTGTACATCTGCAATGTTATGGAGGTAGACTTTTTATCTCTGCCAGGCGTTCGATTGTGTCCGTGTGCATGGGTGGGTTTGTCTGTCTATACACAGCTAATCTTGCATACTACTGGAACCTTTAGCCTAAAATATAAAACACTGTATAGGTAGGTGCTGCAAGTGAGGTAGGTGCTGCAAGTGAAGTGCTTTCAGGTAGATGCTGTTTAAGTAGCAAAAGTCATTTCAGACAATCGGCTAGGTTAAAAACAAGGGCCTGTGTCCACATGGCGTCTTTTTCTGAGCGCCAGTGTCCTTTTTTCAATTGTTCCCAATGAGGAGAGTGTATGCGGCTGCCTCAAGAATAGGCGCTACAACCAGCCCTTTTTTGAGCGGCCACTCCGAGCGCTTCAAGTTATAAATCTCTGAACTTTTCAGAGAAGCGCTGGTGGCGTCACTGTAGTAAATGGAGGAGAAGCTTGTTTTGGCCGTGTCTTTCTATCCTAAACTTTACTGGAGCATCTGCGGATTAATTCCATACTCTGTTATGATCCACTAAAGTTAGGCATGAAACAAAGATGAATACATCTCTGTTTTTGTTATGTTAGGCGTCATCCGGAATGTAAGGGAGCTGAAGGGGACAATTGAGTGTGATTCAACTCTTCTAGTTTGATAGCGGAGACAGAGACACACCTGGCAGAGATCTGCACTCTACTGAGAGCACTTGTCGAGGTTATTACTGTTTAAAGGCACAGTTTTGAATGTCATATATTATAATATCCATCACGTGACTTCTATAGAGGCATCAACTAAAACTGTTTTTGCTTTACAGTTCCATTGAAGTTACGAACCTACTTGTACAAGACTCATCTAGGTTAGGCAGTTGTAATGCAGTTGTGAGAGTGGTAAAGAGATATGGCAGTTGACATGAGAAATTAATGTTCTATGAAATGGCCTTCACTGTGATGCATTTCCTATTCAAACAGGCCAGTGTGGATCTTCAATGTACAGTACAACAACGGACTCTTTGTTATGGAGAGGAAGATCAAGTGCACATTTCATGTGATCTAAGAAGCTTACAGTAAAGTTGTATGTGATGAATGACAGTTATGAAAGCTCATTAGAGAACGGTTCCAATGACCCGGTTCTATTTTGTGTATATATGTTGTTCTTGGTAAACTTTTCATCTTGAGTCTAACAAGAACCTTAAACATCCTACGTTCACTTAATACTTGTAGCAAATTCAAACATCATTGCTTTACCTGAAGAGCTAATGTTTTTATTTCATAAAGAGTAAAATTTGGGGTCAAAATAAAGTTAATCACAAAGTAATCCAGCCAGATGGATCCGATTAAAATGTCTCAGAATGCATTTGTTTGTATTCTTAATTTAACAACTGACCTAAACTATTTTTCAACAGTGTAATCAATTATTTTTCAGTCAAACAATAGATTCATTGATTCATAATTTTAACACTGATGTCAGCAAATAAAAATAATTGTAACAGCACATGGCAATACAGTCTGACTTTGTGGTATGAGTTCACTCCTTGCTCTGGCAATTCATTGTAACAGCAGGAACACACAACAACATGATATGCAACATGCTGAGAGAATTGCACATAACCTCCCAGTGCTTAGAAATGACAGCATTTCATGTCCATTCAAACAGGAATGAACCTGATGTTCCTGGGTCTTTTGTTGAAGGATGCTTTTACAGACAACGGGAAACCACATGTCAGTGGTCTTTGGCCCTCAATTGAAGGGCGCAGAATTGTGCTGGGTGAAGCAGGGCTTTGCCATGTGACAAACACTGTTCGACTTCACCAGCACACCAATGTCCTTATCTTAGGTTCTCCTGGATATACATTCTTTTTCTGCATTATTCTTGTTTTGCATTTCATTTAAAGTTTACAATGTGAATGTAAATGCATGTACATACACACACAATGAATATGTGATTACCTTAGTGAATAGATTTTGATGTGCTTTTTAAAACGTCAACACAATATTTCACAAACTAGATTTTTTTTTATGTACAATGTCTCCTCCATAAAGAGGAAAAAGATGGACCAATACAAAAATAATGTCACAATAAAACAATCAAATGTTAACACTGAGTGCATCCTACCTGAACTACTTCACTTCTGTGTGTATTTTTAATAAGCAAAACAATGAGATGTATGATATGCAGGGAACTTAAATGTGCCTACAACTAGGTTCCTTCTCAGTTGAATCGGTCTTTATATCCCTGATAAATACTGACCAGCCATTGCATGTGAAGGCTTACATTACTGCGGTACTTCTTTTAATTGCACACAAGTTCCGTCTTTAAAAAGGGATTATTTGGGCTTCAGAGCAATAACAACAGGCATTGCTTACCTTGATTATCTATGTTGGAGGTATACCCAATATGAAATTAGCCCCTGTTACTCTTAGCCTAAAAATATTAATTTATTAATCAGATCTGTTGATTCAGCTAATTGGTTTGGTCCAACTTCTATCGTAGGTTAAAAGCCAGCTGCCTGACATGTTGGGCCAGGCATGAGTGAGGGAATATTTTCCAAATATAAAATAAACCCAAGGTACATGGTTCTACCTCCAGTAACCTCATCTGTGCTTTCCCTGATTGGCAGAGCATGAGCATCAGGGATTTAAAGTGTTTGCAGTAAAGATGAGGCACTGCCTAGAACTAGGGTTGCAATGTGTAACCACCTCTCTAAACAGTTACTACATTTAACATCAGATAACTGTCTCTTCCTTGGGACTACAATCTAACATACTATGGCTTTGTCTACTCATTTCTGGGTAATATTGTGAACACTCAGTTATCCCACGCCTGACCCATTGATGCTGCCAGTGAACTAACCCTTTCTGACTT
Source organism: Pholis gunnellus (assembly GCF_910591455.1). Classification (NCBI taxonomy): domain Eukaryota; kingdom Metazoa; phylum Chordata; class Actinopteri; order Perciformes; family Pholidae; genus Pholis; species Pholis gunnellus. The sequence goes on from NC_136532.1 coordinate 20,353,189, forward strand.
CTCACCATTACTGTCTTTCTTATTTAAAGCTGTCATTTCTAACCCTTGATCTGAAAGACTTCTCTCCGAGTGGACCACCACACACCCCACCCTTACACTTCTATTCACCTCTGCTGTTTCTGTCAACTCGTTGACGTTATGGACTCGATTTCTCAGCCCGATGACAAGCTGGTTGTGATTGCTAGTGGCATCTCTGAAGTCAGTACCTCCACAAGGTATTGGCACGGACCTGTCCTTCCTGCCCCTCCTGACCATCCTTTCCCACAGGTCGCACTGGACAAGGCAATCGAAGGGCCTGGACTTGCACACCGCCTGGAAGCCCCTCTTAAAGTTCTCATTGTAGTAGCCATAAATGATGGGGTTGACGCTGGAGTTAGAGAAAGCCAGCCAGTGGGCAAAGGGGAAGATGTAGCTGGTCATAAGGTCTAGCTGCTCCCTGTCCAAGCCTGCGTAGTCAGTCATCATCATGAGAGTCCAGAGTGGCAGCCAGGACAGCATGAAAAGCAAAGCCACCAGGATGAGCATCTTTATCACCTTGACCTTTTTCTGGGAAATCATTTGCTGACCAGCCCTTCTACGCCTAACATGGACTGTGATGTTGGCCAGCTGTGGCTCTCTGTTTGCAACCACAGAAGAACACAGTTTACCTCCGATACCGCCGTACATCAGCGAGATGACGGTGAGCGGCACCAGGTAGATGTGAGCAAACAGAACCGCCGTGTAGACCTTTCTCATCTGAGGGTTGGCAAAGTTTTCATAGCAGGTGTACAGGGGGGATGTCTGGTTGAAGTCATTATTGTACACTATGTTGTGGAAAGGAACTTTATCCACAGTCAGTGCCACAGCAGCGGGACACATGATCACCACTGCTAGCACCCAGATCAACACGATGGCTGCCTTGGCAACAAGTATGGTTGCCTTGGGTTGTAGAGGGTACACGATACAGCGAAACCTGTAGTAAATAAGGAAGGAAGAGCGTTCCAACACATCAGCAATATATATAGACATAAACGAAAGAACTACATCTAAAATATAACTAGAGCTGTAACTAAGGATACTCAATGCTAATTATTCTTCCAGTAATTAGATGAATTGTCTTCAAAATCATGACAAACCCCACCTCTAATTAACATGAACCCATGTTTATTTTCAAAAGTAATTTTCAATTAAACCAAGCTTGATATGTAAGAAGCTGTGTTCGGTAATTTGAGCCATTTTAGTTATCCTCTAGTGAGGGGAATGTGGGACTGAAATATAACTATTTCATACATTGACCTCAACATTTGTATAGACATTCATGGTTCCCCGTAGGACTTTAATGATGCTGACTTTTCTTTAGGGCCACCATATGGTTAATATTTTTAAGGCAAATATGTACCATATTCAAATCTGTTTGTCTTGTGTTACTGTTTTGCTAGTTGTCTCATTTTTCTCCTTTTTGTGCCACGTCGCATTTTAGATAAATGGGGAGAAAGGCATCAAACCACAGCACACACTAACCTTTCAACAGCTATGGCCACAAGAGTGAAGACTGATGCGGAAACAGACATTCCCTGCACAAAGCCGCTCATCTTGCACATCGTGTTGGAAAAGGGCCAACCTGTTGAAAGAAATGACAATCATTAGAATACTTTAGCTAGTCCTCAGTGGTAACACAGTAACATAATTGTCAATCTACAAGGATTTTTAGAAGTTTAAAATCACTAGTTCACAGATTGCATAATTCTTTACAGAATTACTTTAATGTGGCATGAAGGCATTCGAGCCAATCTACAGATATTCTTGCAAATGTAAATGCAGAGAAGACACAAAGTGTGATGTGACAGGAGGGCCCTTCACATCTTGCTTCCATTCTTTATTGAGTTTCATTATCCCTGCTACAGCAGAAAGAAGGGCTTCAAACACACCAGACAGAGTGACTGTACCCTGCAATTAATTTCTTTTCATTTTAAATCACCAGGTGTCACACCATAAACGAGCCTAGTCAGCTACTTTGCTTACATTTATGTACACAGCATGCAGTCAGCAGCTGTTGAAACAAAAACCCTGAAATAATTGGTCAGTTATGTTTAAAAATAGAAATGATGGCATGATGTCCCATTAATCCACGTCAACCACCTCTCAAGACGGATGTTGTCACTCTGACATCACCTACCTTTCTGTCGGAGAGCCCTGAAGCAATTCTATGTGCAGTTTTATGTGGACTTAATTACCTGTGATGAGGTTGTCCACCAGAGTTGTAGGGATGCAGAAGATTCCCACCAGTAGGTCACTGATGGCCAGGTTGAGGATGAAGAGATTGGTGACTGTGCGCATGTGACGGTTTTCCAGTACGATAAGACACACTAGGATGTTCCCTACCATGCACAGCAGGAAGATTAAGAAGTAGGCCAGGATGTAGCTTGCAGCCACATACAGAGAGTGCTGATAATAGGGGGAAAAGGTAATGTTGGTGTAATTTGCGGAGCCATCTAGGCTGACGTTTATCATGGCTGTTATGTTGGCTGATCCCTCTAACTCCATCCCTTCCTCGCCCATGTTGTCCAGTATCTCCATCCTTCAGAAGAACCAACACTGCAGAGGAAATCAAATAGTGACGAGAAGAGATCAGTTAGAACTACGATTGGAACGAATAGTTACAATCTGATCAATCAACTGATCAACATTTAAAACGTTTTTTCCCCTTTTTCTATTCCAGTGTGGAAATATAAAATGTTTACATACTGGACACTAATCAGGGCTGCAAGTCAAATTTCCTGATGTGTTTGGTAAATAAAACCTCAAAGACTGACCGTATCTACTACAAATCAAAGGGACAAGAATTGCTGTATGATACTGTTGGTTGCAGCAAATGCACCAATACAAACTGGCTATGTGACAATAAAAGAGCAGCATCCATATCAACACACCTCACAATACAATACTGATCCAATATATCATTTCTGAAAATGATTTGATACTTAAGTCTTTGTTACATTTATATATCCAAAGTAGTTCTCTCCTCAGGAGCAGAGTCAATGTGACAGCCTCAATGCCAATATACCTGAGTATGGATTTGTTGTGCTAGTTTTAAGTGGACAGCTACTGGACTTGCTGCTTCTGCTGATTTTGATTGGCTTGCCTGTGTTATGCAATCCTAGTTTTCAGGGCTCTTATTTTTTCCCAATATATTGGAGGCCACAGGGACATTTTAGCATATATATTACATCTTTTGTTTGACAAGATGTAATGACCTTAATGTCAAACCTTTTTCTTGAGTGGGGATGGTTGAATATGCGTTTTGTTTGTGAAGTGGCCTTGTTAACAGTTCCCCTACCTGATATTGCCAGATAGGATCTGTATGAGAAAGTGTGAAGCAGTGAAGCCAAGTTCCTTTGATCTCTGTCACTAAATAATCTGCTAGCTCCTTGACAACCCCTACGGTGTACGCATGCCAACCATTATGGAGAGCAAACGCAAGTGCATTATGCACATGTGTATTCATTAGCATCCGTGCACACATCAAAGCGTACTTTTGAGACAAGTTCTGTGCAAAAAAACAGAAACTCGCAAGACAATTCAAATAAACAAAGCTGGCACAACACTGATACCTTGACTGCACTACACACGTCTGCAAATACAAAAATAATTTACTTCACATCTTTTTAAAATATTTTACTATCTTATATTATAATTAAACTCTCGGGCACTGAGCAGCAGCCTGTTGCAGCAATTTAGACTTTTTTGATTCTTGATGCTTTTTTGTTAGATTGTCAGCGCTACTGCAGGTATAGGTACTGTGTTTTTTCGGGAGGTTTTTTACTTAGAATCTGTGAAATGTGACTTAATATTTTCTTTGGTCAGTGTGCCTTACATTTATTGTATATGTGTGTGTGTGTGTGTGTGTGTGTGTGTGTGTGTGTGTGTGTGTGTGTGTGTGTGTGTGTGTGTGTGTGTGTGTGTGTGTGTGTGTGTGTGTGTGTAAAACTGTGGGCTGTACTCCTCATCTAGTGACATCACAATCTTAAAACATACCGCTAATTCAAAATGGAGAAATATTGCTGCGGTGCCCTGTACACTTATCCCAGTCCAGACCCAACATCACAGCGGCAGTAACCGGTCCTTATCCTGAACATTGACTTACACTTTACATTTAATAACAGGAGAAAACTTCACAGCTAATTTCTTCTCTGCTCCACAGAGATCACGATGAGTTTCTGTGCTACCGGCAGCTGGAAAAGAAAGAGTGGAGGCAAAAACAAATCACCTCAGAGTAGTGGGCTAAAGTCACACATTATACATTTCATCTTGCAGTGTTGTTTGATGCCAGAATCGATATTCCATATACTTAAGATGATAACCTGTCATTGAAGGCTCTAGCAAGCTACAATAACGGCGAAACATTTGAGAAATAGAGAAGACATTTGAAAATTGATTCCCCCCCATGGACATCAATTAGAGTGGAGGCCTTTTAAGACTGAAGACAGAACCAGACTAACGAGTTGACAATTCTGTCTGATATCAGACAAAGATAGAGCTGCTTGGTGTATCTTTAGATGGTTAACTGTCATGGTCAAAACGCATTGACTAGCTGGTGGTAAAGATGGGGAGAAATCTATCTGTGGTGAAGAGATGCTCTCCTTTTTGACACTACAGCTGACCAAACAGGTCCTGCAAACTAAGTGTTATCACTCTTAGAGTATTACTCGGTGGTTCAGTCAGGGGACACAAAGGCAAATCTAGAGAAACTACAGCTGGTTCAGGACAGAGTCGCTCAGCTTGCCCTTCGATGCAGACCAAGAGCCACATAAATGAAAATGCATGACCAATTCCTCTGGCTAACAGTTGAGGAGAGATTAAAAGATCACTACTTTCTTTTGAAAGGAACCCGTATTGAAGATCCCGGACTGTATAGCAAGCTCAAACATAGTTCTGGCACACACTTATACCCTACCAGAGATCACTACACACTTCATAAGACCAGAACAAATCTAACAAAACAGGCAGTGCTGAGTGATTAAAAGGAACTCCCTTCTAGATCAGATTTTTGAAACACTGAATAAAGCAAGTTTAAAAAAAAACATGTGAAGTAACACTTCATGAATTTTCATATTAGATCTTAATGTGTATCTTTGACCTATATTAACCACAGATCAACCCTTCTTGTGTACTAAAATAATATACATATGTATGTTCTTTCTTAAGAGTTAAGGATGTATACAATTTGTGTACTGTACAGCCTTGATGTTTTTTAAGCTTATGTGTGGACCCCAGGAAGAGTTGATGTATCTGCATCAACTAATGAGCCGGCAGGTAACAAGAACAAACCTCTATGCATCAATGAAGGAACGAAAGACGAACCGACAACCAACAGTGAAAAGACGGGACTATAACTACGCAAGAAACTAATCAAACAAGACACAGGTGGGAAGACGTGAGGGCAGGCTGAAAGCTGATTGGTGGTTGACACAATGGGAACAAAGCAAGGCGGATTGAACACAGGTGATAGACAGACGAAAGGAGAGAAAACCACAAAAACAGAAAGTCAAACAAACACAAGGCACATGAGGCAGGGATTACAAAATAAAGTCCAGAGAAACCATGACACAGCCCCTTGATGTCTTGATTTATGGATTCCTGCTGAAGGTGAACATGAAAGAAGAAATAAATGACACAAGTGAGGAAGGACAATCCTCTATCACTGGTGACTGACTGTTCAGACAATAGACTAATCTCTAAATCACCTCCATGCGCACACAGATTTGATCAGATGATCATGTGATCATCCTGACTTACATTGTAAAATAAAAGGATTGAAAAGATAAAAAGATACTATTCATAAGTCAACAGTGCTCCATCCAAAAATAGCCTGTAAATAGCCTGAATCTCCCAATTCACTGCAATAACACAGACAACTTAAATGCAGGCAGTGCAATACTGCATAAAACCAACAGTATATTACCAACAGTAGATGATGGTTTGAAGAAGCAGGCATCCCTTTAAAAAGCCTTTTATGTGGATGTCCAGTTAGTGTTGATGGTAAATGTAGTTGATAACAATAAATTCCTCAGTATGTAATTTAGACATGACCTAACCTCATCATGAACAGCTGCTGAACCTGTAATATTGGCAATGATGTCCATTATTATCTTCATCAAATACGATTCAGAATCGTAAAACAAGATGGAGCAAGATTGTAAATTCTAAAATCTGTTATACATAAAAAATAAACCAAACGGTAAAAGTGAGTCTTCAGAAGAAAAGAAGACATTGAATTTGCCTGTCTTAGATCTCCATGAAGGGAGTTCCACAGCTTAGGGGCCCGAACAGCAAGAGCCCGGTCACCTTTAGTGAGCACTCGGGATTTTGGAACTGTTAATAGGGATCTGCCTGAAGATCTCAGGCAGTGGTCTGGCTCAAAGGGAATCAGCAGATCGCAGATGAATGAGCCAGGCCGTTTAAGGCTTTAAAAACGAGCAGTAAAATCATAATATCAGTTCTACAATTCACAGGTAACCAGTGAAAAGCAGCAAGGATTGGTGTTATGTGGGCACTTCTCTTGGAGTTAAAAACCTGGCAGCAGCGTTCTGTATCAATTGCAGTCTTTGAATGTTTCGCCTGCTGATAACAGAATAAAGTGCATTGCAGTAGTCAAGTCTGGAAGAGATAAAAGCATATATGACTCTCTCTGCAGGTAAAAGGAATGACTGGATTTTGCTTAGGTGTCTTAATTGAGCAAAGCAGGATTGCACAACTTTGGTCACCTGAGCATCAAAAGTCAGTTTGGAATCAAAAGTTACACCCAGGTTGCGGGCTTCGTATCGAACATTATTAGATAAGGCTCCCAGCCTTGAGAGATTATTGATGCAGCTAGTGCTGGGGCCAGCAGGGGTCATTATAATAACATCAGATTTGGAGTCATTTAAGTCCAGGCATTACAGAAAAGGACCTGTTCAACGGATAAGACATCAACCAATCCAGCGACACATCACTGATGCCAACTTAGTTCTTCAGACGGCTGATTAAGACATTGTGGTCCACTGTATCAAAGGCTGAGCTGAGGTCATGAAGCGTAGAATACAGGCCTGAGTCTTCCATTGAGTGGAAACAGTCTTATCTAAAATCTTTGATAAAAATGGCAGCTTGGAGATGGGTCATAAATTACTTAAAACTGAGGGATCTAAAGAGGGCTTCTTTAAAAAGCAGTGAACAATAGAATGTTTCAAATTTGATTCTGATTGATCTGCTAGTGCCAATGCTAATGGAGAAATTGTCCTGATAGGCTCTTATATTTCTCTGAAAGCACTGGTGCAAAATGACTCCACAGTGTCAGATAGTGCAATATGTTTATGTACTGTTTATGTGCCTATTAATATTCAAAGTGGTAGCTCACATGGTTGTCCACCTGAAGGCATGAAGCTGAGGTAGACTAATTAAAGCTCTCCCTTGGGAAGTCATAAATGTCAAACCCAGGAGGAGCTTGACATTATTGATGTACACTGACTGCTTATATGTGTTTCAACATATTAAAAAAAGCATCAGGTTATCATTTGTATAGTTAAGCAATTTAAACGAGTCAAAGTTAAGGAAAAGTCTTCAATTAGTCTTCAACTTAGATGAATATAAAAATAAGTCAATGAGTCTTAGTTGTCCTTACTTGAATATTTGAGTTTTTTACAAAACAAATGTCCGGAGACGATCTTGGTACACCACATAAACATGGACATAGACCAAAACCTTAAAGCAACATTACCTTCGCTCAGCTTCATACAGTATTTCCCAAATTATAAAAAATCATGTATCACGCCACCAGCGAGGAGGCAAAACAATGTTTTCTAACCCTTTGTCCAGACTATTACAAGGTTCTTCGTCTTATTTTAACCTCCCGACAGCCAGAGCAAAGCCTCCTGACGTAAAGCATGCCAAGGGTGATAGGCTTTAAAAAGGCCTTTTAGATCAATAAAAGATCATAAAAGCATATTTTTTTCCACAACAGGTAAATAAATGTAAGGTGTCATGAAAAGGATGACTAGAGTAAAGGCCAAACTGCTGGTCTGCGCTTTTCGATGTCGGGAGCCATACATCATGCCTTCCTTGGTACCCTCTGAAAATAGCATGAGTCAAAGTCAATAGCGTGAGTCCGTTCAAAGGGTAACCGCTGGACGTCATGGCAGCTTCTCAAAGTTCATAGACAGCCCTCAGCATACAGGGGATAGAGAACAGGCAGGCGGGAAGGTATCCGGATCAGGCGTGATCAGACGTGGACTAATGGGCCTGGGCAAAGGCTGGAGGCTGGCAGACTGGTTGCTAGCACGCCGGATTGAAGTCCATTTGTCAGCACTGAGAGTGAAGGCTTGTTACTGGTAGGCTGGCAGCATGAGCGGGCATTGTGGCAATGTGTGTGTGTGTGTGTGTGTGTGTGTAGTAAATTGACTCCTTATAGACAAGGATCAGTTTTTGTTTATGTTTTGAATATGTGAATGTTTAGATGTGTTTGTTTTTAATGTTTGTATTGTGACATAAGATTGAGCCTGTGTGTGTTGAAGAGAGATGGCCACCTTTAAACACAGTCACGTTTTTCTGAGTTTAAATTTGACATGAAGGCTTTCAGCAGCTCCTCTCGCCTTCTGTCCTTTTCTTTAGTAATATGAGGGGAAGTTAAAACAAGGTTTCTCAGCCCCCTTGCCTGAGTGACACATACTACAGTAGAGGAGAGAGCTGAGCGTAGGCGTATTACTTTTATATCACAATTCATATTTAATCTGGAAAGTAAACCGGTTTTATAACCAGTTTCTGAGGTTATACATGTTCATTTTGAATATTAATAAGGTGTCAGAGTGCATCAAAAAAAGCATCAAAATAGAGCTTGCTAATAAATAAAAAATTGTCCAAAAAATTGTATCAATGCTGGTCAGAAATCTCGTTCACATTACAGATCAGTTAAAACTCAGCCTACCTGGGCTGCTGCCCTTACCTGGGTCCAGACCTGTGAATCTGAATGTTTTGTTTGTCATTGTGCCGTGAAAAAAAAAGAGCAACAATGCTACGTATAGATAGCGAGGTCGTGCTCACACTCACGTGCCGGCACCACCTATTATGTTTACATTGGGCCCAATCACGGAAATCAAATGCCCGCTCACAGATTTATGTCTGGCCCCAGGTAAGGCCGGAGTGAAGGCTGAAGGCTAGCAGGCCGAGGTACAGACTGGAGGCTAACAGGTGGAGGTGTAGACCGAATATTCGCAGGCCAGGGTTTAGACCGGTTGCTAGCAGGCTGGGGGCTAGAAGGCTTGGAGGCAGGCTGGAGGCTAATTAAGTCCAGCCCACGCAGGTAGCAATCTATCCAACCATGGCTTTGAAGACAGTTCCTGGTGTGCCATTGAAAAGGCTGTTTTTCTCCAATCACTGGAGACACAGGAGGGCATAAGTCACCTAATGAGGTTCCTCTGAAAAGGATCCATCTGCTGGGTCCATATTTAGTCAGTTCATACTGTCGCCATGCGGTGAAGGAGAGTGGCAACCAGGGAAGGACCCAAATGCAGACAGCAGAGATGCGCATTCAACGTTGTGCTTATACGGTATAAAGGCACTTCACCCTGAAAGAGCAATCACATATAATACCTCTAATGTCATGCGCTAATTTTCAGAATGTTAACCCTTTAAATGACACAAACTATGTTTACATATTGCCACTATTTATGGCAAAAAAAAACACAAGGAAATTATTTTTTCACAGTCAGGGATATGTCAATGCTATAAGCAACATCCAGTCAGGTGCAAGCAGAGTTCATGTTGATGTCTCAGTGAAGGAGAGACCCTTCAATCACGTACTGTCAAACCTCCATTACATGACATCTTTCTGAAGCACGGCCCTGTCAGATAACCTATAGACAAAGGATTTAGCCATATCTTTTTTTTACACAAGTATTTAATAAACTAAATGTACGCACCAGCAAACTGCCAGCAATCATGCAAGAGATTTAAACTATGTTTAGCTTACAGTGAAAAACTGAACTGTCTTGTCTTTGCTGATTATTCTGTTTCTAATGAAATGTGCACAAACAATGAGACATTTATCCACCACATCACTCTTTGCAGGAAGGCTGAATGCACTCACAACCTCCAAAATGTCACTTATCATGGCATGCACAAAGGCTGACCTGCTTTATATAACTAGAACACTACTCCTACAACATAACAGCTTAAATTCAACATTTAAACCCGAAAGTCATTGTTTTATTTAATATCCAATATGCTGGGGAGCAAAGACAAAACACCTGCAATTCGTATGGACTGCACTGTAACATGCATGCCACTGTGTGCTGTCTATACATCTTCATCAACATCATTTTATTTTTTTATAAAGGAACTGAAGTTTAATGAAACATTTTGCTAAATGAAGGGGAATAGCTTTGACACAGCCTGATAATTAAAACCAATACGTTGTATTTAACAATATCTGTTCCGTTTATTCTAACAGGAGATACACTTACTTAGTCATGTATAGCTATAACTGTATTTTTTTGCACTCACTCAAACTCCTAAAAAGCGCCACCATTTTCAAAAACGGATAAATAAATAAATAAATAACAAATAGTGCTGTATGAGAGAGTAGCTACACGGAATACTTTTTATTGGGTTCTTTATAGTCTTTTTTTCATATTGTTTTCGCTCTTTCTGTTTAATTTTGAAGAAAGAAAAGGGAGTCAACAGGTTCAACAAAGGGCTGCTGGAAATCAACTATTCATAAAGTTATTTTCCTGTCGTGAGTCTATCGCTTCCTCTCTGGAAAAGCGTGGTGTCTGTGTAGCAGTGATATAAGCTCAATTAAGTCAACATACTGTGGATGAGAGAAGACGGTAACCCAGTATGTTTGTAGCGTGTGTGTTGTCCTGCGACGCAGGTAAATGTATGCAAAACATGAACAGGACCTACCTTTGTGCTGTCAGATGCACTACGCTCGCAGTTGTCAAGAGATGATAAAGAGATTAAAAATGAGCCAATTAATTAAACAAACAAAAAAATTAAAACGGCGTTCGGCGTCGTCCACAGGTTTTCAGATACTCTACCACTTTACAGGGAGAGTTTTAACAATAACATCTATGATATAGTTCAAAGTTAAGATGTACAGCAAGAGGTTCATCCAGCGTTCACAGAGTCAGACTGATCTGCTGCCACAGAGGCGCGCTCCACTCCGACCGTCTCCGCGCGAGGGGGAGATCGGGAACAGTTGGCACATGTTTTGTCTCGGTCAACGTAAGGGGCATGATCAGTTCAGACTTTCCTTAAAGGAGCAGTTGGTAAGTTTCAGTGGCATCTAGTGGTTTGTGACAGGTTGCAACCAGCTAAATACCCCTCAGCTCAACAGTGCAGTTAGGGTTTTAGTACAAGGAGCTACCTTTATCAATACTTAGTTCTTCAACATGATTAAATAATTGTTTTTAAAAACATGTATAGAATTTGAAAAACAAATGAATCCAGAATATAAGATTAGAAGTTATTTATATCTAAGCAAAACTGATATAAACAGATATACGACAGCAAAGTTCCGATATAAAATCATTAATATCTCACTGGAAACAAATGTAAAATGTCAATAAAATAAATAACATTTCTGAGTGAAGTTTTTTAAAGAATGAACAACACAGACATCCTATCAGTTATTCATGTCCTCGTGTCCTCTGCCCTCCTGTCTTCTGTCATCCTGTCCTCTGTCCTCATGTCCTCTGTCCTCATGTCCTCTGCCCTCCTGGCTGCTTTGTCTCAGCTAGAGAAGTTTACACACAAAAAAGAAGCTTTTGGCCCGTCGTGCACGCTGTTCTTGGGAAAACATACCAGAGGTGGATGAGAGACTCTTAATAGAGCCGATTGAATTAGGTTTCACTTTCCTTTACATGTCCGTGGATGTATTGATAAAGTATTGGCTTTTTACTCTCAAACATTGTATTGCACTTATACAGTAACAAGCATAGTTGCTGTCAACTCGAGTATCCTTCACTTCAACTGGTTCCGTTCATTATAGTGTGGCCTATTTATTTCGCACTTCGTGCATGCATGTGTTTGTGTCTATGTGTGTGGGTGTGTGCGTGTAGTTGGAGTAGCTCAGCCCAATAGAGAGAGTGATGATAAATGACACCAACAAATTAAAAAGTACTAATAAAAAGCACCAGTAACGTCGGAGCCTAATACTACAATCTTTAATTATTTAACACCGGGCACCGTTTAATGTGCGAAAGGCTCTTGTTAGAGCCAGTGTCCGTTCTGGGCTGCTGTGCCAGTGCAAGATGGCGGACTCCGCGGAAGAAAACCCGCTCCCTGAAGATATAAATGTATTTTTTTAAGCTAAGGAAAACTTAACAATTCTTAGTTTTGGGTGATTATACACTGATTAAAACATAGTTATGAATATTATATTCAATATCTGCCAATAAATCCCCCTAAAACCACTTATTTTCATTTCATTATTATTTTTGTTATTTATGTGGCTCTGGACCATGGACACATAGTATGGAGCAGTTAATTTATAACAAAACAATGGCACACTACTTGGTGTCAAGGAATCCAAAAGGTCCCCTTTGGTATTTTAAATGCCCATTTCTCCCACTGTAAAGGTGTAAATGTGGGCATATAATTAATATTGTAAAAAGAAAAATCTGCAATGCCTTAATTTTTCCGGCCATTGAAGCTTGACAAGGCAGCCTACTGAAGCATAAAAACTGTTTTTAAACAGTGAATCTTGAAATGCGCCACTAATCAACATTTTACACCCTAATTCCGTAGTTGAAGATACATTAAAACAATTCATAAACAATTTAAGACAATTAGAGAGCATGTGGAATAAAAGGTGCAAAATAAGTCATTTATAAAAACGATTTAAGAGTGCGAGGGATAATGAGAGATGTGTTTTGGTCCAACTCGTGGGCACAAAAATGGCCCTATCCCTCGAAGTGAGTAAGTGGATGGTTAAGGCAGAATGCAGGAAACCGTGCAGGGGGGATGAGCTGTCTTTGAGGTTGTGCAGGGTTGCATCGTCACACCTCTCACTCAGTCATGGAAGAGAAGATAATCGATAGCTAAGGATCCTGCTGCATCGTTTTTTGTACCCTCTCCAGCTCCTCGGAGAGCCCTTTTGTCAGCACCACCCCAAACTGGGCTGGTAAAGTCAAGGATGTGTTATTTGTGGTTGTACTAGTGTAGAGAAGCACATTTCAATTGTAAAATATATAAACCAACTCAAACCTCAAATCAAATTTCACTTAATATTTCAACAGCGCTGTCTGCACCCCGGAGCGCAGAGGAGAGACCGAATGATCCTTGTCAGCTGATGAAATGATCACCAGTTGTAAGATAATGTCAAATAGCGTTAAAGAAATGCAGAACAGAGCAAGCTTAGTTTTTATCAAGTGTTTGAGAGTAAAACCGCTGCAGTGAACACAACTTTATTGATTCATTCATTCTCAGCTTAAATTCTATGAGAGGAGCTCTCACCAGGCAGTTGCCATCACCACAGCAACACCTGATTGCTGCTAAACAGTACAGGTGCTTGAGATGAGCAAATTAGTGCAGTTTGTTACACACAGAAGGGTGGGGGGGCTTTCTCAAACCCCAAAATGCCAAGAAGTGAATTATGCTCTTGAGGAAAACATTCCTGCTAGAATATATGGAGACGTTGAGACGTTGTGTATTGCGCAATATCCCAAGCACAGAGGCCAGCTGTAGTGCACCATGATAACAGCTGGGCTATATAACCCGAAACAATTAGTGCAATATCCTAAGCTCAGTTGATCACTTCACAACTGTACACTAATCAAATGTGTGTCTGTTTATAATAATAACAAAGCAACGATACTTCCCTTTTATACTGCTTCTATTGTTTGTTGTTTTCTTACGTGATATTAAGTGTGATTTAAAGAATGAAGAACTGGGGTACAATAACTCAGCAGAAGAGGATGCTGCTGAGCATCAAGTGAGAAGAGCCAGGAGGAGGAGGAGGAGGATGTAACATTGTTGTCTCTGGCTAGGAACTTATTTTATAAAGTTTACATCAAGTAGCACTTTACTTCAACTCATTAATATCTATTAATAATAATACATTATTATTGATGGAAATAAACAGAATAATTATGATACAGTGGATAGAAATGTAAAAGGTATACAGTAAAGCATCAAACTGGAGTATTCTGCCACACCGGCATTAGCTCATTGAATAGGTGTCATGGGATGTGGTGCAGGGGTAGAGCACAGACTCAAGCGCAGACACTGGAGACGAGGTGGAAGGCAAGGTTCATTTACTGGCGCAAAAGTGGACAAAAACAGGAACCAAAAACAACTCCAACAGGGAGCGCGAAAAATACAAACTGAAATGAAAGGCAAAGTCCAATATTATATAAGAGGGGTTGACAGAGGGAAAACCCAGGGGCAGGTGATTGGGCACAGGTGTAGTGAATGAGGACAATCAGGAAACAGACACAGAGACACAGGCGGGAGCCGGGAGGAGACCAGGGGCGGAGCTACAGAGACAGAGACACAGAGACACAAAGGGGGCAAAGCCTAAACCGTGACAATAGGTGGCCTGACGTTATCTGAAAGCAGTAAATTGCCTGGGAATGCCTCCAGCAAAGTAACCAATCATCACAACTCATGTTATTCACCCACATTCACATACAAATGCGCACACACCTGACACACCTGGGTTTAGGGTTTAAACAAAGGATCCATCGCCTAATTAATTCACTCCGTCTCACTTCATTACTGAATCCTGTAAGACTGATTAATGCAGTTACGATGCTATTCAGGAACATTTAAACACCCCCGTATTCATTAATTGACTTGTTATTCGTTCCATATTATAGTAGCAGGAAAATCATCAGCCATAGCTATTGATATTAACAATGGCTAAGTTACAATAGGCGTCCCTGAAACTGGCTTACCCAAACTGAATGTATAATTATAATTATTTTATTAAATTAAAAAAGATTTATAGATTAAAAAAAAAATTTCAAAAATCAGATTTGTATGACATACATAATTGAGAGCCATATATCCTCATTACTCATAATTAATTCAAACCCCATGACTTTATTAGCTCCTATGTGTTGCAGCGTTGCCCACACGCAGCAGGAAACCAAGTAGGGAGGGTAGAGGGCATTAACACAACTCTCCCATCCTCATATTTTATTCTATATATATATTTGTTTGGCAGGGCAGGCTGTGTCCATACAGGAATATATCTATTCAGTAATAAAACATCACCCTTGAAAAAAAAAGGCACTTTCTTTCTCGGAGGCCAAACAGCAGGTGCTAGGGCCCTCTTTGAGGTCTTTCTGTGCATCGTGTATGAGCATCGTGTATAAAATTGTGTTGATGCGTACATGCACAAGCGACCAAAGTGATGGCGAACAGGGGGGCTGACGGTCTGCAGTTCTGACTGTTTCTGCCTCGTGTTGTTTTTGCTTTGATTTACCCATTCCATTTGACATTTTAACACTAACCTGGAACTCCTCCGAGCCAATCAGCTGGCCAATTCGCCCGGCAATGTCAAGTCTAGGCCTGGCTCAAATGTATCACTAAAAGTTACCCTAAGATCTTTATCTTTATTATTGCTGCTATTGCTACTGCTATTACTCTCATTAGGTGTATCATTTCTGTCATATGGATTAACTTTGTTGCAACTTTATCATGTTTATTCAATACACATACTCTATTGCACTTCTGCCCATCTTGGGAGAGGGATCCTCTGTTGTGGTCCATGTTGTTTGTTCTACAGATTGTAAAGCCGTCTGAGGTGGACTGAACCAGTAATCCCTGTTTTATTGCTATTGAATTGTAGGAAGTTAGGTGCCTTCCAGGCCGTGACATTGGATAAATAGAAATGCAATATGGTTAGATCATGTGATTTAACAGAAAGCGATAACTGTGTCATCAGCTTAACATTGAAATGAGATGTTGTGTTAATGAATGATGTGTCCAAGGGGAAACAAGTACAGAGAGAATACAATTGTTCCAATCGGTCATGATTCAGGCGAGTAGAGCTCAGGACCAGATTCAGAAAACTGGAAGTCAGGACCAGAACTGAACTCGTGAATCTGGTCCTGAACTGGCCAGACATCGGCTCGGACCCCTGAGCCAGGCTGGTTCCCGGGAACAGGTTAGGGGCCGGAGCAGGAACAGGACTCTGGGGCTGCAGACTTGGGAACCCAAGGCAAGGGGACTGGAGTGGAGGCTGGCAACTAGCAAGCCAGGTTGAGGGCTGGTGGCTAGCAGGCTTTTAAACTTGCAGACTGAAGGCTGAGACGGGGGAGCAGACTGAGATGGAGGCTGAATAGCAGGCTGGAGGACTGACTCGTGGGGGAATGTGAACAGTTGAGCAGGAGGACTGGTGTGAAACTAATCAAGGCGGGGTAGACGATCAACAAAGGCGGGAAAACACGCAAGGCAAGGAAGACATCCAAACATGACACATGAGGAGTGAACTTCAAAATACAACAGGAAACAAACTAAACAAAACCCAAGACCATGAAACAATTATCGTTGCTTAGTGCCGCTAAAAGTCACATTGAAATATATTCTCTCTAACAAATGGCAACTTCGAAACTGGCTAAAAGTTTTGAATGTCAGCCGGATCCAATGTGGGCCGTTTCACAGGCAACTGAACGCATGCCATCTTATAGAGTTAAAGACTAAAGATTAAAGAATCCCTTATTAGTGCCGCAGTGGGGAAATTTGTTCTCTGCATTTAACCCATCCCTAGTACTGCCCATGACAGGCGCCCGGGGAGCATGGTTCATGCTATCTTAAAGAGTTCAGCCGCACATCCAAGGAAGTAAAGGAAACAGTTTATACTATTGAGCAGATGAAGTGCGATGGCATTCATTATCTCTTAATAGATATAATAGAATACATTGCTGGCTTCTTCCCCGGAGTCTTTGTGCTTTCTCGCCTCACAGGTTTCCTTAGATCGTGGTTATATCTGGACCCTGGTCTGACACCCACAGCTACTTTCATTATTATAAGTAGTAGTCACCTTGTTATTGCCATTGCTGTTATTAGTAGTTGTAATTTTTCCATCATTATTCTGCTTACTACTCTCATTATATGAATAATTTGTATCATGCATTGCATGTGTTGTAACTCTGTTATGTTCATTCTGTACACATGACATCTATTGCACTCGTGTCCACCCTTCTCTGTTGCTCTCCCTAAGGTTTCTTCCTTCTTTGATTCTTCTCTGTGCATAGAGTGTAAAGCCCTCTGAGGTAAATTTGTGATTTGTGATTTTGGACTATACAAAATAAATTCAATTAAATTCAAAGGAAAGACTGGAGGCAAACACAAATCAGCTCAGTCGGTTAAAGTTACTCATCGACAATGTGGTCTTGCTGTTTTGTTGGGTACAATTATTGATATTGCATACAATTGAGAAGATAAATTGTAGCTGTAGAGAGCTACAATACCAGCAAAGCGTTTCAGAGATGGAGAGAAAATGTTGCTAATAGTTTAGCGTAACGTTCTGCTAACCTCTTAACAACTCATAGACATCTGAAAATATTGAATTGAAAAGTAGCCCCTAACGTCAAATTTCGGTAGTGGGGTAACCCTCTAAAATATAGGGCTTTAGAAGTATAAAGTATAGCATAACATAAAAGCACTCAAGGAAAGTACACCTCTTCAACTCCGCGAGGACGCCGGCGCCCTCGACCCCCTCCCTTTCCGTTCTTACGGCTTGCTTACGAAAATTACGTCACAAAACATGGCGCAAAAAAAAAATAAAAAATCCCAGCATGCTTAGAAACGTGTTTTTTGCGAAGAAAGCATCGGTTTTCTTTAATTCCTCACGGATTTTTCACAAAAGGAGCCCAAACACACACTGTCCAAAGTTGCCATGGCCGCCGCAAGTCGGGTCTTGCAGCATTTTGACGGCGAAAGATACAGTATAGACCCGATTTTACGAGTAAATGTGCTAGCGGATGCTACCATGGAGCTAGCGGCTGGTATAAAACAGTGGTATAAATATGACAAACCGAGCTCATTATTGATATAAGCAGTCGGCCGACGCGGTCAGTTTTTCACTTTTTATTTTGACTTCTAAGGCCCACTGCTCTGTTTCTGTATGACCTACAGGTCTACAGACACTTTCACTAGGTACCTTAGGGGGTTTTCTTTCAAGACAGACCTCATTTATGCATATAGTCAAAGTGGTTCAGAAGATACAGGCAATTTAATTTGGGTATGTCATTTTATTTTGTTGCTCCAAAATGGGGGGGGAGTTGAAGAGGTTAAACAGTATACTAACTCTAAATGAATCTCTACAGTAGAAGTTAACAACCAACTCCCTCCTGCAACTATATCACCGCTTAACACTTTATGGCACCATGTGACGGCCTCCTCTGAGATTATCTCCACGTCTCATTTTAATTTAAGGTGTGTGTGTGAGGTGTGTGTGAGAGAGGTTTGATTTAACACATCATATTCCCACCACGCAAGCCAGAAGTGTAAGGGGATTTTAAAGAGGCATTAGTGTTCTCGCCCTCATAAGCATGTTTGTGGAGAGATGGTGTATATTGGGCGGTGCCAAGACATGTATGGTCATAGGACATTTAGAGGCCATTAGAAGACTTTAAGGTTTGTTTAAATTGCTGTTTAAGTAAGAGTTTATTGTCTTCACTGATGTTTTGTTGAGCTACACAATGTGGATTCATATTCTGTCAATAAACGCCAAGATGCTTCACACAAACAAAAGATCTTTTTCTTATAATTTTTTTTTCGGAATAATTTCATAATAATCATGACCAGGGAAGGAAAGATGGAGGAAATGAAGAACCCTAGATGATGCCACTTATTATGTGCTTTTTGCAAAAAAGACAGGGCCTAATTTCCAGAGACAAGAACTGTGTTTAACAGCACAACAGGGTTGCATGTTGTATATTTGTGTTCTTCTCAGGATGAATTGCATTAGTTTTGCATGAGTCTGTGTCCCAGTTCTATCGTAATCATTTTACTTTTAAAAAATGACAAAAGTAAAAATACTGTGAATGCATACTAGAAAAGGTACTCTATTGTCCCACAATGCAATGCACAAGGAAATGGAGGAGCTACTCTAAAACTACAAAACATCCAAATCAATTGTAGGTGGTGATGAGACAGCTCCAGAAAGATCATGGCAAAGAAAAAATGAAGCATTAAATCAGCAAAAACATTCCAAAGCCACGGCCTGTTTAATGTCCATCGTATTGCATCATTTCCTGTTAGTGGAAAACAAAAAAGCGTGTTGATTCAAGCCTTGTCCAAATTTCAGGGTGAACATAATAAAATTTAAAAAACTGAGATTTTGACTTGTAACATCAGGGTGTGCAACGTTATCTTCGTTGTGAGGCGTCACTAATGAGGGGGCATATTACATTACAGTCATTTAGCAGACGCTTTTATCCAAAGCGTCTGAATACAATAAGTGTATTCAACATAGGTATTCAAGAGAACTACTAGTCACCAGAAGTCATAAGTGCATCTCCTTTTTTAAACAAGCATCTAAGAGCATAAACCAGAGCAACAGTACAGTGCAGAAACAAATCAATACGAATACAATAAGTGCAACAAACTAATACGAATACAATAAGTGCTGAGTGGAAGGCTCAGGGTAGCACTTCTTGAAGAGGTGAGTTTTCAGCTTGTGCGGAAAGATGGGCAGCGACTCTGCTGTCCTGCCGACAGTGGGGAGTTCAACTAAAAGCTTATTTACATCTATTGTCCTTTGGCAGATAAAAAAAAAACAACAACCACATGACAATAAATAAACTATATAAAGCAGCACAATAAATACAATTCCACCAGTGTGAAATTATACTGAATGTGAACATAGAGTAAACTCTACCTGGCCTCATTATCCCTCACCATTTGTAAAAAATAAACTGTGTTTAAAAAAGCCATCAGACAATGTTATTCAATAATATCCGTCCGTCAAACTTGCCAACTGTGTGGCATCAATCCACTTGATTTGTACAGGATCGCCACATGAGGATGTTTGGAAATGGATTTGGAGTCCGTTTGCCACTGCTGCTGCACCAGATGGATCATCGAATGAGCATTTTGGAGAGAAAACTCTCGGAAGAATTAGCCTTTAAAGGTTCCAACAAAAGATATTTCCGTCAAAGCTCAAATCATGTGGCTCAACAAGATCAACAGATATGTCCTCAGGCGATTCCATAACTGAATCCTCAAACAGACTCTTGTTATCTAAACTGGTGGCCCTATCCTGTGTAAGTCTGACTGTTGGAGAAAATTCAGCTTTCCTTCTTAGATTTCTCTATATTTTTGTTGTATAAAAAGGACAAGCCATTGTTAGAGTGGAGAATTATCCCAAAATCTAAACACCCGTCTCCTGTAAAATATTAAACTGCATTGACCCTTTGCTAATCCTGCCCCTCGAAAGCAGACCAGACAATCATAGGGTAGCATCTGCCAGCTCCGAACAACTGTTCTTACATCCATGGTAAAAACCAGTGGATCTAACATTAACAGAGTTCGTTATCTTGTGTAAGCACTTCTATATGCTACATAGCACATTATATCAATATTATATCACTATTGAGATATAAGAGCAGATACGATCTTAGATAGGGATATTGTAATTTTGTAATTTGGCATAAATGTTGTATTTTTCGGGTTTTAAAGGCTGTATTACAGGAAAGTGGTGTCATTTTCTGTACTTAACAGACTATTCCAGCTGTTCTCTTATTTACCTTCACCCACAAAGTCATTATATCCACATCACTGATGATTATTTATCCAAAATCTCATTGTGTAAATATTTTGTAAAAGCACCACTAGTCAACCCTACAATATCTGCCAATATTTGGTTTAAAATTTAAAAAATGTTCTTGATAGTACATACGCTTCTGAAGTTATATTGAATGTACACGCATGCTGCTTTTATCTTTTAATTATTGTAACAGTGAATAAAAACCAACCCGAGCTTACAGGAACAGTTTGATCTTTAATTTCAGTGTCTTCTGTTTCGATCACCAGGCGATATGGCGGTTCCCTTCTACACTAGGACTTATCTAGGACTATCTTTATCTTTTGAACCTGTTTGGGACTCTCAGGTCCCAGGTACTACTCAGGTCCTGGCAATTTATTTCATGCTCAAATATTAGTCAGGATGTTGCGCTTTGTCTTTGCTTTTGCACAAATAATCAACATTTGATTCAAAGACCAGAACAGACTTAAAAGAAGTAGAAGAAGAATAGTGAAAGACATAAGGGCCAAGACAGTCATACAGTAGATATCAGGCTATTCAATGAACATTCACATGCCACTTCATATTCAATTCATAATTGTATAACCAGCATGTTCAATAGAAAGAAAGACTTGCTATACAGTGATGAAACTCTGTACTATGGGCCAATAGAAGGACACTTCCTTGGCCTATGTCTGTCTCATCTCTTTATTTTCTCTCTCTCGCTCTCCAACTGTCTATTCTCTGCGGAGCCCCTTCCTTCGCTGTCCTCTGAACCATTGTGAGAGGAGGACGTCTTCCTTTTGTCTGAAACACTTTTCGCCAAGGTTTCAAGTCTATGTTTAAAAAGAAAAGAACATTTACTTTGTCAGATATTTTCCCATTTTCTCAGGCTTCTGGTTGTGGTGATAATTCAACTTGTTTTTTTATTCAACAAGTTGTTGCTTATGGCTTAAATCAAACATTAATTAAAAGAAAACAGATCGTCAAAACTAACATGCCCTCAGGTTTAGTTATCAGTCTCCCTGTAAATCACGTTCACCTGTCTCACCTTTGAATTTCCCTTAAAAATTTCCCTTAAAGGTGAAAGTAATTTATAGACCTTTAAAAATCTCTCTTTCTACTGGGTACAATGGATTACATGTCTTCTTAGCACAACACATCATCCAAAAGTAGTACTGAAAATTAAATGCATTTCAAACAAATAGAAAAAACTAAACGAGGCTAAAACTAATCCCTCCTTCCCTTAAACCACCAACTTCCAGGAGGGCCACAAATCCTTACTCTTCACATTGTGACTACTGTGATTGAATTAACTTTGCCCTCCAGGTTAGCAATCTACACACAATAATGCAATTATCTGTAAACACAGGCTTTGTACAAAATCACATGAGATCAGGCTTTGGCTCCAATGAAAGTCTTAGTATTTGATTCTATCATTAATAATGTCTGGAGCAGATGAGGCTACGTAACAGATTCACCTTTACGTTCCTCGATGCATGATGATACTCAAAGGTTTATCATGAGACCTACTGTCTGTTGTGGTATCTCAAAACACTTTTTTTTCTAGTTATCATATGTCAGTGATTAAAGTTCAGTGCACTGCAGATCTGCCTTTTTGGCTTCAGTTGGTTTGCTGCTGCACCAGCCGGCAGTAAAGGCAACGGTAGCTGGACATTTCCCGTTGTTTAGCTGTTCTACTCTGCGGTAGAGTTGGGGGAGGCAGCACAGTGGAACATGGAGGTGGCGTGGAAAGAAAAAGTAAGGAAATAAACGAGGGCACTGAATGAAGAAAGCACGTCAACGACGTGAAAATGTGAGGCATGTTGAAAGCAGTTCCCTGTGAATCTATTCCAGCGCCAATCTGAGTAGAATACGTGACTTCCACTGAATAGAGACCGACAGCAGCTCAAGTGTATTGTGACAGTCTTTGTTTGATGACACTGTAGAGTAATAATGATCAGATTAGTAAAACAGCTGTAGCTGTAGCTTGTATCCAAGTGACGAAGCGGACAAACTGTTGTTGGCTGAATTATTATAGGGTACGTTCTCTAAGGAGATACTGAGTTTTAGTTTCAGAGCACAGGAAGATGCATATTCACATCAAGCTGATCAAACATTATGGTGTCATCAGTGGGGTAAAATAATGACATTGGATACTGTCATTACTAATGGGATTACTATTTGTTCTATAAACAAGGATTGTAGTGATTATAGGATGTTAGTGGTCTATGATTCTCACAATTGTACTGAAATATCTCTCTGAAGCTGCAGACACTTTAAGTAAAGAGACAATCTCTTCTTTAACCTTTTCTATTCCCTCCAACTACCAGACCCAAGAGAGCTACCAAGCCTTGCCCTTTACTTTCTGACCAGTTTAATCAACTCGCCCCTCCAGGTCCTCAAACTAACAGTATGACAAAAAAAACACGTATGATTAAGATTTGACTCAATTATCCAATTATTCTAGAGTGAAGAGATGGAGAGTAACACATTTGGTTTTTTATGACCTTTTTAAATGGTTTATACTTGTATGAGGATTTCATATCAACAGTAAAGTAAAAGTTTACAACTTCATAGAGGAGTTTCAATTCAAATCTCAAGTTTAATCATTCTTAAAGTTGATGTGAAACTACAGAGCCCAAATAAGAAAAGCATTATAGAACAAAGTATTCTAAATACAAAAATCATGCAGACAGGGTTCATTTTGTAGATCGGATCATTTCCAAGTTAAGATACACAATGTCCTTTCCAGCTTCCTTTATTTCATGTCTTGCTTTTGATTTTTATTGTGAGGCACTTTGCGAGTTCAGATCTTAAAAAGTTGCTGTATAAATAAACTTTTCCAAACTATAGTCGACACAGATGACAGACGTTATTGAAAAATAATTGAAGTCGGGTGGAAACCTGCAGCTTAGAAGTTGCAAATAAAAAAAGGAGGGAGTGTAAAAAAAGAACAGCTCCACATCTCGTAACAGTCCTATTTCACAGCAAGTGCATCTGCTCCAACACACAAGCTAAACTCAAATCATTCTCCACCGTCCCATGCAATGTCAGCTAATACAATAAATATTTATTCCGAAAACAAACAAAAAGCTAACATGCACATTTGTGTACGTGGAAACACACACAAAATAAGTCAGATTAAACATTTCAGTACTAAAGATCTAAACTAACCAAGTTGTTTGTAACTATATTTTGGTGACCTCAGTAGTTGTAGCTCTGGTTCTACCCGTCCACCGCAGGCGATTCAGTGCTGCCCTTCACTCTTCATCCTACAGGCCACGGCTGTGATCAGCGCTGCTCCCTTCCCACTTCCATCCTCTGACTTGTGGAAAGTCACCTGGCACTGCGGTGCCAAATCCTGCAACGTCTCTTGCATGATGCTGGAGAAACTAAAGGAAGAGTGAGGGAGGAGGGGGGAGACCAGGGTTACAGGAAAATCCTCTCATATTTGATGTAAACTTGGTAGCTTGGTAGTAAAGAATAAATTAACATTAAGTAGCTGTAAAACTCAAACTCAAAATTGAAGAAAACTTGAAAATGTCATCATGCTTCTGCATGTGGTCCATCCAGAAGCTGCTTAGTACTCGTGTTGGGACACGTTTGCTCCTTACTGAGGGTGCGTCTTGTAAAGGGTGCCGTCCACTCCCACGGTGATGGACAGCTGATTCAGGTTGCGGTTCTGTCGTATCTTGTCGACCACAGCGGCTAAACCAGCTCCACAGAGCTGAGCGGCGCGGCGTGCAACCACGCTGCACACCTCCTTCACCAGCACGCTGTCATCACACGTGGAGCTGGTGAGGCCCAGGTGCTGCAGGATTGAGCGGACCTGTCGCATGGCCAGACGGTCACTGTGGGGTCAGAGAGAATTAGGGATCTACACGTCAAAGAGATGGCTAACATGCATGATGGACTTTCTTTGTTGCAATGATT
The DNA here is from genome assembly GCF_910591455.1 of Pholis gunnellus. Lineage (NCBI taxonomy): Eukaryota > Metazoa > Chordata > Actinopteri > Perciformes > Pholidae > Pholis > Pholis gunnellus. The sequence goes on from NC_136532.1 coordinate 20,377,835, forward strand.
TTAATTTATTCAACTTGCTTCAAATGGGTGATTTCACTGTAGGTTGAATGCTGTTGTGTTATATAGACTAAAACACTGTTAAACTGAACTTCATCATTAAAAACAATGGGTTTATGCAATATTCAGTACTTTAATCTTAACGTAAAGACACTTAAGTATGTGTGGCCATAAGTGCACTGATATAATCAGATAACTTGAACTTTCTGTTGCATAAATAGTGCTGACATTGAGAAGAACCTTATTTGTCTTTCAGCAACTTGAGAACATGAGGTTATTGTATTTTAGATGAAACACACAGATAATAAGACCGGTAAGCCATGCGCTATTGCTTCTTATTCCCTTCTTCCTTGTAGCCACCAGAACTCTTCAGTTGTATGTGTATCAATGTGTGTTGAGAGCTGATAGTTCACAACTGATAAGGTACATTTAATATCCCTGAAAGGACACACAGATACATTTGAGATTTAACTTTAACTTGATGAATAACTGTCTTTATTCACTCTGTATCCATTTATTCGGCATTAAGACAATTTCAGCATTAGAACGCATCTCCACATGTGTCTAAAACCAAGTGTGAACAGGGTTCCTGAGACTAGTCTGTAATACTCACCTTTCAATCTGTGCCAGGAACTTAGTCTCGAAGATGGACTGGGTCTTGAGTCGCTCAGACATTTTTCCTCTGAACAGCAAGCCCTTAGCAGTGAACTCTATCAGCACATTCCTCACTATCTCCCCCAGGTACATGCCACTGATCATCTTCTCATACCTTAGAGAAAAAGACACACAATCTGAAAACTTCCCACAGCAACACAATGTTAACATTTACAATATTCAAATTAATAATATAAATGACTATTTTTGCAGCTTAGGTTAACTGATGACTTCAAATTGCCCATACATATGAATGTGCGTGTGAATGGTTGTGTCTGTTTCTGTGTGTGTCAGCCCTGCGTTATGTAAACATAAACTGCAGCTTATTATTTACTACTACTGAATAAAAGCACCATCCACCAGCTCCAGATCACCAGCTCTCCCCTCCTCCCCAGTGATGACTCTCTCTATTCTGGAGAGAGACGTCAACAGGCTGTTTAAAAGTCAGAACCCCCACAAAGCAGACAGCCCAGACTCTGTCTCCCCCTCCACCCTGAAGCATTGTGCTGATCAGCTGTCTCCGGTGTTCACAGACATCTTCAACACCTCCCTGGAGACATGCCATGTACCAGCCTGCTTCAAGGCCTCTACCATCATCCCCGTCCCAAAAAAAAACAAGGATCACAGGACCTACAGGCCCGTCGCCATGACCTCTGTGGTCATGAAGTCTTTTGAGCACCCTGTCCTGTCGAACCTAAAAACCCTCACTGACCCACTCCTGGACCCCCTGCAGTTCACCTACAGAGCCAACAGGTCTGTAGACGACTTCAGCTCTTCCTTTAACACCATCATCCGGTCTCTGCTGCAGGACAAGCTCCCTCAGCTGCACGTGCCCGACTCCACCTGCAAGTGGATCACAGACTTCCTGTCTGACAGGAAGCAGCACGTGAAGCTGGGAAAACACGTCTCAGCCTCCCGGACCATCAGCACCGATTCCCCCCAAGGCTGTGTTCTTTCCCCTCTGCTCTTCTCCCTGTACACCAACAGCTGCACCTCTAGTCACCAGTCTGTCAAGCTCCTGAAGTTTACGGATGACACCACCCTCATTGGACTCATCTCTAGTGGGGATGAGTCCGCCTACAGGTGGCAGATTGACCATCTGGTGACCTGGTGTGGACTGAGCAACTTAGAGCTCAACGCTCTAAAGACAGTGGAGATGGTTGTGGAGTTCCGCAAGAATGCAGCCATCTGGCAGGAGGCTGAGGTCCATCAGGACCAAGACCTCACGCCACATCTGCAGTTGAGTTCATCAACAAAGCCCGGGACCCCCACTGACTCTGACATCCCCAGGACAATTTCCTACTGTTACACACCCTTGCACATCCTTTCTACGTTTCTATATTTAAATACACTTGCCACTTCTACAATAGACTTGTTTTAAAGTACTGTTGTCTGTCTGTCTGTTTGTGCACCATATTTTATTGTACATTTTGACATTTCTATTTTTTAATTATGTCTTGATTATTGCACTGTGTTCATTGCTTAATGTTATGCACCATTCACCAAATCAAATTCCTTGTATGTGTAACGTACTTGGCAATAAACGGTTCTGAATCTGATTCTGAAACTCGGATGCAGTTAAGGTACAAACTGTAAAATTGGTGAACCTAAACTGCAGCGGCAACAGTGGAATCAAACAGCCAACTGTATTTTGGATTGCATAATGAATCTGCCCACAAGATACTGGAAGGTGTTGGCAGCGCCTTGCGTCCTCATTGCCATAAAGACATTGGCAGTATGTCCACCAGTGGACGGTCCACTCCTCTGCAATATAAGCTCGTGGAGAGTTTGTTTCTATCCTTTGTTTCTATTGTGTGCTGCTCCCTACCACAGTGACCGTTTTCTCATTTTCATTGCTTTGATAATAGTTTGTTTTCAGAAAATGACTAATGTTGCCTTCAGTGAGCTGCAATTGGAGTCCGGCACTTATAAATTGCCTGTGTTGCAAAAGCTTTGGCAAAATTGCGAAGCACTTATCAAAAATCCTCATTGTTCGATATTAGCGTTTTTTTAAAGTTCCGTATACAATAGTCAGAGCATTAATATAGCAGCAAACAACTATTTGCAATGTAAAGATATAGTAGAGTAATGTCTACCCGTACAGAGAATGAAGTCACGCATGTTAGGAACATCAGAGAGACTCGCATGCACTCACTGACACTCTTCTTCTCTTAAACATGGCTGATAATAATCACTATGTCACCAAGAACTGAGTATGGTTTGGATGACAGAAGGTGAGATTTGAGAAAAGGTAAAAATAGGAGCGAAAAGAAAGGCAGTGAAGAAAGTCAGTATTATCAACATTTAAAATGTTAAAAGTTCTCACTGGGCAGCATAGCTTCATAGGATGAGCAATGGCTAGCACTGCGAGCAAACAACTAAGTAGTGTCACTAACTAACACCCAGTTTGAGGCTGCGTCTAGGACTCTACACAGTGCTCTCTGTCCTTGGCACCTTCTTGCTTATTAGTTTTTAACTTTACTTATGACAAAGTGATGCTGTTTGATGAGAGTGTTGGCACTTTTTGGACATAAAGTTGATTTTATAATGTCATAAAGTACTAATCCAATACCTCTGTTTCCCAGGATTGTTAGAGCAATCATCGACAATGTGGTCAAACTCGGTGCAGAAGTCATCAAGTTCGTCATTGTCACCAAATGCTCCCCACTCCATGTTGACACACATACGGCCATCGTTGCCCTCCACCAGTTCGATGTTCTGTATTTCCTCCATGAAGCACGCATTAGTCCCTGTGCCTGAGTTAAAGAAATGTGGAAAAGTATTTATCGGAGTACTGACATGGAAGCAAAACATCCGGCAATCTTTGATGAGCTTCATTCCAAAGTGAAAACATAAACCACTCAACGTTTGCTCATAGTGAATTGATTATAATGTTTAAAAATGGCAAAAAGAGAGGAAGGAGGGGGGACAGACTCACCCACGATGAGTCCCACTTCACATTTGGGGTCCTCATAGCTGCAGGTCATCATGGTTCCCACTGTGTCATTAACCAACGCCACAAAGTTCAAGTCAAACTCCTGGAAGCAGTGATAAAGTGATTGACATCTATAATACTGGAAACACAGTTGTAGTGTAATTGTTTGTAATTAGAAATATCAGATATATAGTAATAAGTAGTTACATATTTAAGGCCCCTCTCTTTTCGATAAGTCTGTCTTCCCTATTTGACATCGTTCATTCAGCATATTGCAATTCAAGTGATCTAAGAGAAAACTAGACTTCTGCACCTCAAGGATTACTGGTAAAAAAACATATAGAAGTCATAGATTTAGAGTTACAGCAATAATATATTTTAAAGACGGTCCTTTTAAATTACTGGCTAATTAAATGTCCCCTCTATTGATTCTTATAGAGGTTTCTTCATTAAACCCTTCAGATGTTACCATTAATAAAAAGGTTTCTTGTATGGGGAAAAAAATAACCCTTAAAGGTTATACTTTGCTGCCTGTGGCAGTTTGTAGCCTCATATGTAACGGGATACAAATATGACACCTAAATCTAGAAAAACTGAAGTCAAATACATTTCTATCGGAAACAGACAAGATTTTTAGATTCATCATGTGTCAACATTAACAGTCCACATTTCTCAATAAAGTTGAGACAAAGTATTTGTAATGCATGTACTGACCTGTCTGCGGTGGACAGCATCTTTAAGTAATGTAAGGACATCTTGTCCCTCACACCCACTGGCTTTGAAACCCTTTGTCCACTTCAGAAGAATGCCCTGAACAAATGATAATATAGTGTGCGAGACTTTTAGAATGACAGAATTTAAAATCTAAATCAAAAGCTGTTTGGCACGATGAAAAATGACACCAAATGTTTCCACAGTCCTATTGTTTGCATACTTTTAAACAAAAACAACAAAGTCTAACATGCAGCAGAATTTTTGTTTCACTACATACTTATTTAAATAAATAATTTTCAGACACAAATGTTGTTATTTTTGTGACCTGAGGCACAGCAAAGTGGGAACAAGGTTTCAATTTCAACATAATTATGCGTACGTATATGTAGGGTTTTCAAACTCAAGTTCGTTCAAAGTAATGAAATATTCAATCCATTAGTGATAAACTTAGGCTTGGATAACAGCAGATATAACTCCTACGACAGGTCTGGACCACTCGCAAAAGAGAAAATTCAAAACACAAGAAAATTGGTGAATGCGGCAAGTTGTCCTTCATCACTCGTGCCAGCCGGGTCTTGAATGGCTTGTACGAGTCTGTTTGCTCGAGTGGTTCTTGCATGAGGGCCATTGTTGCTCTGTAGAACCAGATTACTTTGCAGGCAACTGGCCAAACCACGTTTCAAATAACTGAAATCCTTTGCACGGCAGCTTACATAATCATTTACACAATTCACCAAAATATGTTTCTTTTATGGACTTTAAACCTTATTTTGGACGTTAGAAATTGAAGAGCTGGTGATTCAGGGTGTAGTTTAATAGTTCAGAGCTTCTCATTGTCGTCATCAGCTGAACCACACTTCCCATAGTTCACTGATGTCAACGCCGTGGTTATGCCGGTTTGCCTAATGAATACAAACAAAAGAAGAACCCTTCTTTCTAAACTAATAGTGATGAAGCTCGGGGAACAAACCGATATTGTTTCTGCCAACTTTATGGGATTCACACCTGAAGTTCAGGAAAATATGAAAAACCACTGGTGGATTCAATATGTTGTGATACAAATTATAACTAGTATTACACTTATAATGAATCTTGAATCAAACATTACCTGATCCAGTTTGCTTTGATGACAGGGGAAGGAGAATGTAAATCCCAGAGGTAAGGACGCACCTTTCATGCCCATGTACTCCAGGAAGTCGGCGATGCAGTACACAATGTGGCTGAAAAGCTGGCACGCAAGAGAATACTGAAGTTACATATCTGTATGACCTGAATGCAGCATCATGCAGTCATCAGAAAGAGGACCAGTTTCAAATATTAAAAGAGGGGTTTATACTTCTTCCCCTGTGCCCTGCATAGTCTCCTGAGGAATACTGTAGATCTTTTGGTGCATGTCCACATTGTGTCTCTTTCCACTTTTCACTCGCACCAGCAGCACCCGAAAGCTGGAGCCCCCAAGGTCCAAAGCTAAGAAGTCGCCATGCTCTGATGAGGGCAACAAAGACAAGAATCCTGAACATACACGTAACAGCAAAATAGACGAGAGAAATCTGAATTCAACAACAAGTCGCTACCTGTTCCATCCGGTGTGTCTCTAACAAAGGAGGGAAGCATCTTGACACTCGCCTGCTCGTGGGTTTGTTTGCACAGGCCTCGCAACATCTCTTCACTCATTCGCTTCTTCACCTCCAGCAGCTGTTCACGGCTCAAGCGCAAGGTGTCGAGGACACGCTGACGCTCAGCATGTTGAGTGGCAAGACGGTAAGCTACTGCTGTTACCATGGCTGCACCTTTCCCACTGCCGCACGGCGACTGCAAAAAACGCACATCACAGTCCGGCACAAGTCGGCGTACCATCTTGTGGAGCCTCCTGGAAAACCTAGGACACAGTGGATACACTTTGTAACATCTGTGTTGTTTTGCAATCGCCTTGGTTATCCTTTTTCTCTTCCTCAAACAATAAAAAAAATGGCAGAATTATACCACGTGATTTACAATTTACTCCTTCAAATGCAATGACAAAGCTCAATAGGGGAGTAGAAAGTTGAGTAAGTAATGTGAAAGACTAACCTAAACAACCTGCAGTGTAAGTGAGTGGTAGTTATTAGGCCACTTTGTATACAGACTACTAGGTAGGTTTTTGTCTCAACTGCAGTCAAATCGATGGGATCTTTGTCTGGCTTTTCTCTCTTTCCCTCTATCCTACATTCCCCTTCAGAAAGAATACAAAATGCTTTAACTAAACATTAACTAACTAATGTGGCGATAGGTCAGATATTATAAGGGTGTAGCAGTATCTTAAGACGAGACCACAATGCATACTGTGACACAGCAAACAGAATTGAGACTGGTTTGTCTTTTTCAGTTAAATAGTTTTAATTTATTTTATTTGAAAAATAACCACATCTTTTATTTGAATCCCCTTTATCTAATTCTGTATTTAATTCATTATTTAGTTTTAGCTCAGAGGTCTACTTTTGCATTTGTAAGTGTTCTGTTGGAAGAAACTTGACAACAATAAAGGTTATTTGTTCAAGGTTGAATAATTGACTGCAATAGGTGCAAAACACTAAGGCTAGAGAGACGCAGTCTGATGTGACGGCAAGCGGAGTACAGAGAAAGAACGGCAGAAACACTGAAATGATATACTACGCATTACTTGTACTTGATGTCAAAGCAATTTGAGCAAGTAAGAGTTTAGTCAGCTATTGAAAGACCTCGGTCATCTAAGCACTTGTCGCTTAACGTGCATTAGCCATATGCTAATAGCTCTGTGACTTAGCATAGCCTTCGTGTCGCTTTAGCCACTGAGTTGTAGCGCAAAGTTAATATAAAGCGGCATTTCTCTAACAATAGAGGAGAATGAGAATAGTTGTGTGTAATATGAGTATGCGCGTTATTTACAATGTATGAAGAGAAAAAGGAATTATCATGCTGAACTTCATATTCTATGAAACTAGCTTCATTCTGTACATTACTGTGCTGCTGCTGCTGCTGTGCAGCATTGTGACAGGGAAATTTATGTTCACATTATCTTACAAACATTATTCAAATGTAGTGAGTAATTAATGTTCAGAAGAGTTTGAATAGATTTGCATATGCTATATAAGCCGCGTTATGTTATACATGCTAGGTTTTTGGATACCCTGGAACTCTGGATTTGATTCAAGATTTCTCACTAGATTCTGGATTGGGGGATGACGATTGAGGACCCTTGCAATTCTTCACCTGCCCTGCTATCAGTGTGGTAGGACTGACGGGAGAGGCCTCAAAGAACAATTGAGCAGAACATTCTTCTTGTTTTTGGGAGGGTAAATGTATTGTATTTAGGGTGCACCCAGTTTCAAAAGACATTTCAAACAGAATAAGGTTGATTGCCGGCAATAGTGAAGTTGTTCTATGCTTTAAACTTAACTCTGTATTCGGTTTACTCATTGTGGTGTCCTATTATTGTTCATTACCTCTCCTTACGTATCTAGATACTGGTCCAGTGTGCACTTACCTCACAGGTGGGTTACACGTGTGTTAGTTGAGACACTTACTCTGGATGATTTTTGTAAACAGAGCCGTCCACTCCAATAGTGGTACGCAGCTTCTCAGCTGCTTTGTTGTCCCGGATCTGCCGCAGCACTGCCCCTAGAGTGGCAGCACACAAGTGTGCGGCTCGAGTAGATACTATCTGACACACCCTCTGAGTGGCTATGCAGTCCTCAACCAACGGGTCCAGACCCAGGCCCCGGAGCACTTTCTCCGCACTCGCCAGACCTTCATCATCCCTGCAGGTAAAGCAGAATACAAATATATAAATACTTCTGAACAGTGTCGGCAGATAAAACAAATGGATGAATGAATGGACAGGTGGCGATTGTGGCTCAGGAGGTGAAATGGATCGTCAAATCACAGGGTTGGTGGTTCCTTCTGCCCGCCAGCACCGTGCATGGCTGCAATGGCTCGCTGCCATCGATGTGTGTAAAAAGCAAATAGTAAGCCCTATATAAATGCAGCCTCGTACTATTTAGACATCTGCAACATGATCAAGGATACAGACGTTTCCGTTTTCACCTGCAAAGTAGTCCCATTTAGTTTTGCTCATTCAAACTATTTGAGTATTTATGGTGCAAGATTAATGTGCAAACCAAGGCAAAATACTATAACTTCCACAACCAACCAACTGACAAAATGCATATGAGCATCTACTGCTCTACTTCACTGGCCTACAAGTAAGACTTCAAATGTAACGCGAACGTATATTTTCAGTCCTTTTCTGCCCTAGCACATAATATACAAGACAGTAGGAACAGAAACCATTAGGTGAGAATGTTCTTTGTGTATTTAAGTTAGTCAGTGATTAGCAGCTTGACTAACACATGCTGTCCCTCTCTGTAAAGTTCTCTCATCCATCCTGGTGATAAGATGTCGGGTCCAAGTTAAACAAACCATTGGAAGACCTTAAAGACGTCTTTTCAGTTCTAACTGGACACTTTTTGTCTGCTTCTTACACTGTGCAATCACTGCATCCGACTCTCACACACACACACACACACACACACACACACACACACACACACACACACACACACACACACACTAACTTTTCATTCTCAATGGCATAGATGTAGCTGGTGATGAAGCTTCCGCTGGTGAGGAGCTCTGCTGTAGTCTTTCCCTTGAACAGCAGCTGCTCTTTGGTCATCCTCAACAGGATGAGACGTACCAGTTCCCCCATGTACAGGCCACCGATCATCTTCTCAAACCTGTACACCAACACAAGAAACCATTGTCACGTCCTTAAGAGTTGGATTCATACCTTGAACAGAGCCACCAAAACTGTATTTATATACAGTATATATTTAGAGCGAGAGAGAGAGAGAGAGATAGATCTATATACACTGTATCAATCTATCTAAATATAAATAAAGGGCTTTTTGATCATGGAGACTGGATATATATATATATATATATATATATACACGTTTTTGTTTTGCAATACTGAACCATTAAGATCAGGATCATACTGGCCAGGTGGCGTAATCAAGTGTTAGATAACATGTTAGCAATAACAAGGATTGTGTCCCTTGAGCAGCTGGAAACATCAAAGCAGAATGTGTTGCGTTTCATTAACACAAGCTTAACAACAGCGAGACAGAACATGAAGCTGCAATGAGTGGAATTCGCTGGTGAGAACAGCATCCATCTGCTACAAGGATAAATCAGAGTTAGAGTTGTGAGTATGGCATGATAATGCTGTGAAAATGTACATTATGCTGAATTAAACAAGACAAATTGTATGCAGTTTACATAAACAGCAAATTGAAACAAGAGTAGGTCAGACAAAAGGGAGGGCTCAACTAAAATATCATGAATATACCAATATGAACAATAGAAATTACAAATAAAGGCATCTGTAATACATGCTTGTCTGCTGTGGAGTTAAGTGAAGCCACTACTGAGAGATGTTTAATGTTGTACCAGGTAAAATAAGGTCAAAGACACTCACAGCTGCTTGCCAGGGTTTAGAGAGCCTGCATCTATTTCCCGGTCGATGTCGGTGCGCAGATCCTCCAGGGAACCGTCGTCTCCGAAAGCGCCCCACTCTGTATTAACACACATCCGGCCCTCATCACCGTCCAGCAGGTCAAGGTTCCTCATCTGCTCCATGTAGCAGGCATTGGTGCCCGTTCCTTGAGGGAAGGGAAGTTGGCACCAACATTACTAGGTGGTTCACGTTCGACATTTTACTGCAGTATCAGTAAAACCTGGGCTCTTCTTCTTTCGCAGGCATGAGACGTTTAGCATGAATTTCAGGATACTTTTGTAACTTCTACAGGTGCACCATTGAGAGACTGCATCACCAAATGCAGTTGCAATTGCACCACTCTCAACCGTAAGGCTCTACAGAGGGTGGCTAAAAACTGCTCAGCACATCCCCAGGACGGAGCAGCCAGGAGGACCTCGACAGCAAATACGTCCATTCCAACTGTCTCAACTGTCTCTATCGATGGCACCGCCAACGTGCTATTTGTTTGGTGGCTAATACAGGGTCACCTAAGATAATTGTTTCACAAGTAAAAAAGAAATTTCACAAAAAGCTGTCCTTCACAAACTCAAGCAGCAAAACAAGCTTCATGCTTGTTTTGGTTGCAATCTACTGACAGAGCTATAAAAAGAAGAATGAAGGCCACTCTGCCTGCTGCTGACTGGCCCACGGACTATTCATAGGTTTTCTTATGGCATTGATTCAACGATTTTTTTTCTGTTTATTTCTGTACACATGCAGAGTATATTACAGGGGTCACTAATAGGCGGACCACAGTCCGGATCCGGACGCCGTTGTATCCGGACCCTGGACCTAAAACCGAGACATAATTGAGAATTATTCAATTTTGACGGAGCGCTTCTATTTTAACCGGCGCAGCTTTTCTAGCCTCGTTTAGCGGTCCAAGAAACACCCCGGCCATTTGCATGCGTTGTAAATCACATCACCTGATGCTGCTCAACCAATCAAATATGTGTATTCCGACAAGTTTCCTGATTCGAGTGAGATGTACACACTCACGGGGAGACGAGGAAAGAGAACGAAGAGCAGGAGAGTTAAGTGAGTCAGAAAGGTTATCTCACATGGCGTTCTCCAAAAAGAGAAAAGTGGTCAGAGAGACCAGAGTCTTTAACCAAGAATGGACAGACTCGTATATCTTCATTCTTCCTACGGGCAGTTTATGGTTTTAAAACCAGGATGTCTCGCATGTTCAGAGACCGTGACGATTATTAAAAGCGGTAATGTGAAGCGTCACTACGAGACAAAGCATAACTCTTTTGAGCAAACGTACCCGCTCACATCTGAAATGAAGACACAGAAAATAAACCTAAGAGCCCAATTTATATTGTATGAACAGTAATGTTAAAATATATGTGATTTAACACAAACACCAAGTCTGACATATAAAATGAAATAACACCATGACACTATAGCAAAGAGGACAATCTACTAGTAACAAGATGTTATCACATGTCAGGACATAGACTGAGGATCTAACCTTCCCTGCCTTACTTCTGCACATTATACACCCGTTATGTTCACATGAACAATGAATAATAGCTTGCAGCACGGGAGACAAATCTGAATAAGAGGCTGCTTCCATACATAGGGATCACAGGAGGAATACTAAGTAAATCATGTATTGACAGGTCTTTACAGTCACCACGTCTCTTTAGACGATTATTTTACTGCCTATTATCATGGTAATGTTTGCTCCACCAACGTCAGTCAATGGGCAGTATATAACATGGCAAATGTTGGCAATCCCCAAAGACAGTGCATTGTTTTCCCTGAAATGCTGCTCAGTAAGTTGTGTTTCTTCCAGCATCAGAATCCAAATGCTCTGCAAACTGGCATGTGTGCAAACAAGTGGTGACTTTATCCAATCCTTCTTATTTGAGTGTTGTTATTGGACTCACCCACAATGAGGCCAATTTCACAGTGATGATCGTCGTAGCCACAGGTCATCATGGTTCCCACTGTGTCATTGATCACAGCCAAGATGTCAACGTCAAAGTCCTGCAATGAGATGTGATTTAAATTATATACGTTGAAATCAACACAGACGCAATGATTTTTTTGGTTTGGCATAGGACTTTAGATTGACAGATATCCTTTGCTGGACTGTGGTTAACTATTAAATAAGGTTAATATACATTATTTTCCTAATATTTAAAAGTATTTCAAGTCACTACTACTTACATTCAAGCAAGTAAAAAGGTCATAGATTTGGACCAAACAACACCAGAAGTCTGGCTTTGTTTTTAATGTAAACAAATGTTTTCTTAGCATCTTACCATTAGCTTGTCTGTAACACGAGTGGACATTATTTTAGTGGGCAAGAGTGATGATTTTCTTTTTGTAAAGATTTGTTTCAAACATCTTTTTGAAATAGTTGCAAACATCCGTGGCTGTCCTCCTGGGTTTGACGTGGATCCTGCAGCACTAATTTGGTCATTGTGGCTACACTTCACAATCCTTGATGTTTCTGAACCTTTACAGCTCGAGGTGTCATCACACCTCGTCGTTACCCACGTCACTCGCACAAGGTGCCTGCAGAGGTGGCCAACACATCTATACTTGGACTTGAGGTATTACTTCAAGACACTGCTGTCTTACCTTAAGCAAGTGGCCAGCAAAGTTAAGAACCACTGGAAGGATCGCCTTTGTTCTTATTAGGGCTGGGCGATATGGCCAGAATGTTATACCCGGATATACAGTAGGTCATTTCATGTCTCGAATAATATAAATCAAAATATAGCAGGTTCTCTGGTAATTCAATACATTAACAGTCTATATGAAATAACCACATGGTAAAGCATGAAGTATGAATCAAATACTTATTAAGGACAAGTACTTTGTATTTTCTCATTTTCTGGTCCGTGTCTGACTTGCTTACGAGCTCTTCTTGTTCGTGTTGGACTGAGTCTGAGACCCAAATCCACATGTTGAGACGCCTCTGTCGAGCTAAACAGACGTTTGCTCCAGCTGCGCTCCCACCAGGCAAGGATCTGCATGCAAATCATCGTCCAACTGACGGAAATATTACCGTAACGCAGTTTGGCTGCTGGTTTTTCAACATTGCAATAGCAATGATAAAGAAAACATATTAATGATGACATTTTCATATTGTTTGACAATATATATATCTATATATATATATATAGATATATAGATATATAATATATATATCGTCATATCTCTCGGCCTTAGTTCTAATGCAAGAATACTGTTGAAGGCAACCTCCTGCACTGCTGTTTGCAGACTCATCTCTAAGGGATGCTGCAAAAACTGGCAAATGTTCACTTATCAAAAATGAAATCAGTTCGGCATGACACGGTTGTTAAGCCACAAATAATCAATATTTGCGAGCTATGAAAAATCCTCCTTCTCTCACGGCTCTGAGAGGGCTACTGATCCCCCTGAATTGAATGTGTTTGCACATTGGCCACAACCAAGCTGTTGGTGAGTGCCAATGTGTGTTCAAACAGAACTTGCAAATGTTTCCCCTCACGTTGAAACATTTTCAACTCATGCAGACACATATTTGCGTCAATTCGAGCTTTCCGAGCAAACTGGCATGTAATCTCGCAGCTTTTCAGCTTTAATGTTCGCACTGCATTCGACGCTAATAATGGGTTGCTTTTACTGTTTTTTAGCTTTGGTGGTTACATTTCTTTGCATTATCTCCATACAGTAAATAGTACATAATGTACCATGAAAACTAGATTTTGTACACTTACCCCTCGTTTTTTGATGGATTTCCTCAGAAGGCTGACCACGTCCTTTCCCTCTACACCGTTTGCCTTGAAGCTTTTGGTCCAAGACACCAAAACACTCTGCAAATAGGAAAATAAAGACTTTACCTGCCCGTTTCTATTCAGCGAAGCTGACCTTCAGAGTGGATCATTTTAGTGAAAAGCTGCTCCTCTGAGTTTTTAGTTATTATTTTAACGGTTTAAACTGAAAGCAACTGAAAGCAAAAATAGGTTCTGAACTTTTCCATTATAATTCTGTTCTACAGCTCCGTCAGTGAATTGCTTTGCAGCTTTTTGTGAAATGTTTTTCTACGCGTGAACCCATTAACCTAGCTGCCGCCGTATCAGTCACCAGTCATCTTTTTGTCCACTTCCATTTTACACATTCAGACTTAAACATTTTATCATTTTATTTTCACAATGTGGTTTTAAGGCTCCTAAACACTTGACATATCAGGAAACAGTTACTATATAAAAATATATACTAGCAAATGGGAGTTAAACAAATTCAGAATGTAAAATAAAATTGCCAACCTAATCTCCTCAGATGTTTTAAGGGCACTGATAAAAGCAGTATCTGAAAGGTAGCAGGGGAACACAAAGCTGTACTGTAATACTACTTACTGTAATATTACCTACTGTACAGCAGGGGTCGACAACCTATGACACGGGGGCCAGCGTTTAATTGGCACTTAATAAAGGAAATACTAAACCTTCTCTCTGATTGATTAGTGTTTCCTAGACAGTATTAAAGTTGTGGCAACGCCTCTCACTATCGCTGCAAGGAAGCGGTCACATTGTTTCTGCAGTCAAACGGTATCTCCAGCTAGGACAAGCTTCCTGGGTTTAGTCCAATCAGATTGCAGCTCATTTGTAAACAGCTTCTCAGAGTCTAACAGGGTCCCGTCTGCCATATCCCGTGATTAATCGCATAGCGCCTATCGTTTTTACGCACTAGGCGCTTCTACAGATAGAAAGGCACTGCGGTGCACTTTACTTTTTCAACCAGCAAAATGTGCTCTTTTGGATCAGAGCCCAACAAAACCAATGAGTCTCTGGTGTATTTGATGGATCGAAGAGCCACTGTTTACACCCATTTCTATTGTTTTGTACAAGGCCAAAACAAAGCTGCATTAAAACTCACTGTATGCTATATTGACTAACTTCACCAATGTTTGTCTACGAAACCAAGTTTCACACTTATGGTTTGAGAATTACTTGAAATAGGTAAAAGAACTTCCAAATCACTCACCTCATCCAACTTGGTCTGCTGGCAGGGAAAAGAGAAGGTGAAACCCAGAGGAAGCTTTTTATCCTTTATGCCCAACTTCTCCAGGAAATTAGCCAGGCAATCAGCTATGTGGTCAAATAACTACAGGAGAGAGAAAAGGTCAGTTTTCTTATTAACCAAGAGCTGGAAATTGAGCGTGAGTGTGAGTGTGAGTGTGAGTGTGAGTGTGTGTGTGTGTGTGAGTGTGTGTGTGTGTGTGTGTGTGTGTGTGTGTGTGTGTGTGTGTGTGTGTGTGTGTGTGTGTGTGTGTGTGTGTGTGTGTGAATAGCCCATCTTGTGGGGACAAAAAGCTGATTACAGTCACATTGTTTTTTTGGGACAAAATGGGGACATTTGCAAGTCCCCATGACATAATATCAATACATCCTATTGTTTCATTAGGTCCTCTTTCTACATTCATTTATTTTTCTCTGAGTGGCTGTGTGGCATAATCTATGTCATACTAGTATATAAATCCTAATCAGTCTTCTGATCCATGAGTTATCTACTAAACATGTGTTTTAGTTTTAAGTCAAATATCATAGAAAACAGCCAAAGCTCATCTTCCTGTCTGTACCTTCACACACACCTGACACTGGATGAAAAAATGCTTATATATATATATACACACATATATATATATATACACATATATATAACTTGTTATGTTGAACACATTTGGTTTCATAAAAACATTCCTAGAAAGTGATGAAAGCGCACCAGACAAATTGTAATATATCACTCCAATTTGAATCCAAACATTTCCCGAACATGAATCGTGTGTTCTGCCAAAAGGTTATGTTGACCCAGACAAAGACTTGAGAGCATGACATAATGAGGAGACCAGATGTGCTTTTGTTTGTGATTCAACCGACTGGTTCGATTGGTGTAAAGTGACATAAGGGGGATGAATTTAGACTATAAGAGTAAGCAGTGTGAAGTAATACATTGGATTTTGTTGAATGTTGCCGTGTGCTCATTAAAACACTTCCCGCTGGGGTTGCAACTCCAATTCAACGTCTCTTCTCGTAAATTTGCCACGACAAATGTATTGTTAGTCAACACGAGCCACTCCACTTCTTGATTAAATGAATCAATCAATGGTGTCACGTGCACGGAATACAATCCGATATGTACACGCATCATTCTTTCTCCTGACAAAAGCTTCGCTCCGTGTACACTGAAGGTAGTAATTAATCACTCTCTCATCAAACCTTTTATCTCTTTAAAGGCAAAGACTAATGTTGAAAACCTTAGCAGCAGGCTTTTAATTTATAACCCCCACTAAGCGCTGTAGCTTGGTCAGTCCATACCAACTCGTCATGACCTTCTAGTTCCTGTCATGGATTTACTTACATGTAGTATTGTGAATAGTCCCATCAGGACGAACTAACATTCATTACCATTCATACACCGCAGGCACAGCCTACAAGAGCAATTTGTGTCTTGGCCGAGGACACATCGACTCCAAAAATGTAAATCTCCATTAATTTTCCCTTTCTTGCAAAAGGGAAGATTCTTCTGTTTCGTATTAATATAGTTCTATCACATCTAGAACTGTTCCTTGCGAAATATAACTTTGTAGCTAAAACTGAAAACAAACCAATTACATTTATTATAAATGTATTTACTACGTAATTAAAAAATAAAATGTAAATAGCTAATTATTCAGAATTTTCACTGGCTGTTACATTATAAATAGAGTTATTTCAGGCTTTCTAGCTATTTACATGACTACATGATGCAAATTATCCTTCAGGTTTCTTGGATGTTCAGTACAAATTGCAACCCAGCCCAGTGAAAACTAAGCAATTGGTGAGAATACATAAACTTCTAAAACTTAGAAAATGCATAACGTAAGAAAAGATTTGGAGTGGCGCTATAGGGTTTTTCAATGTCCCGTAACTTTAATAAAAGTGTTCCAAGACAATCCACGACATTTACTGTACACGACATTGTTTGCAGTGCATATTAGCCGTGTGTTATTACCTCTGACCCGCTGCCTCTCATGAGGTGTTCAGGAATGGCATAAATCTGATTTTCCATCTCCACCTCTTGCTTTCCATTAGCCATAACTTTGACCAGGAGCACCCGGAAGTTGGATCCGCCAAGATTGAGGGCGAGGAATTCACCTTGCTCTTTGAACAAAAAACAAAAGACAAGATATAATCACATATCACACATAGCACCCATATCACACATAGCACACATAGCACATGGAATTCAAGTTTCAACTAGAGTTTCTTACTGTGAAAAATAACTATTGACAACTGAGGGGTGTCCAACATTATTAAAAGGTGCAGCAATGACTGTAAGTCTGAATAACATACATCAAATTGTGTCATTCAGATATAATTGGTTTTCAGAAGAAGCATGGATGTCATGGAGCCTTTGCCTGATACTGAGGTACAAACAGCTTGTCTGATTTGTTTAACTTTGATTTGGAATAATTTGGAAGAGAGGTGTTCAGGGGCTATTGATCCTTTAACAGAAATCTAATATGAATGGGTCTAACATGCGTTCAATGGACCCATTTCATATATTTTGATGTATAAAAAGCCAGATTACCGGTTCCATCAGGAGTGGAGCGCACAAACGTTGGCAGCATCTTGACAGCAGCTGTGGGGTTGGTGTCTCTGCACAGGCCTTTGTCCATCTCTCGTCGAAATCTTATTGACAAATCCATTAAAGTCTTATCCGACAGCTGAAAGTGGTGCAGGAATTTGTCCACCTAAGCCATTGTAGAGATGAGAAACCAAGAGAGAAATGTCAGGCAAGAGGTTATATATAACAGTAGAGCAGTGAGTTTAAAAAGTAAGATTGTGAATTTAGAATGTCATTAAACTAATAACACATTTATAAATATTTTACATTAAAAAAATGGGCAGTTCTGCATTGAGAAAAGCTCAAAAACTCTTGAGATGGATTCCTTTATTTTGATACCAAGTTGTGTTTACTGTCTGTGAAGAAGGGTGTGTGAGTAGCACGTGTATCAAAGGCATGGTGCGCCTGGAAAAGATGCAAAACAACATTTCTTGTTTGCCCAAAAGCAGTTCTGTTTGTATTGCTGTCTGATACATCTGTGTGAATATTGTAAATTAACTGAGCTGTATTTACTGAGCCAGATAACATCATGATCCAACCAGCTAACTGATGTCATCACTGACATTTTCAATAAACATTTCCAACCTGCTTCAAGACAGCCACCATCATCCGTGCAACCAAAAAGTTTGCGATGTCCAGTCAAACGAGTAAATGACTACCACCTTGTGGCACTCACCCCCCCTTCTGAGGAAGTGCTTTGAGAAACTGGTTCTCCAGCATACCAACAACAACAACATCCCAGCCAGTTTGCATACAGAGCCAAACAGATCCACAGAAGATGCCATCGCCACTGCTCTGCACTCAGCCCTCACACATCATGAAAATAACAACACCTACATCAAAATGCTGTTTGTCAATTTTAACCCAATCGCCCCCATGACAGTGATTGGCAAACCTAGCACTGAGGGCTTGAGTATCTCACCCTACAACTGGATATTAGACTCACAAACAGACCCCGGGCAGTTAAGAGTGGCAGCCACACTTCCTACACTTTAGTAAAACCCCCGAGGGCTGAGTACTCAGCCCCCTCTTGTTCACGCCGCACACCCACGACATGAAGAGAACTCTGTTGGGACGTTTTCCGATGGCACATTATCTGCCGCATTACAAACAATGATGAGACTTTATATTGAGAGGAAATAAACAATCTTGCAGAGTGGTGCTCAGAGAACAACATACTGCTCAGAGTGTGTTGATTGCGAAGACACTCACCCCTGTCTACATCAGTTTTAAGTAACGTGTAACAAGAGATAGGAAGTGAAAATAAATGTGTGAGAGAGAGGCATCATTGTAAATAAAAATGATGCCTCTCTCACATTTATTTCTACAATCTGGCTGCAATTAACCACCTCAACATCTTCGTTGCCAGTTTCCCCCGTCGCCACGTTGTGCGTAGAGTTTCTGTACTGGGGAAGTTTTATTTTTATATATCACAACTTTCGTAGACGAAGATGTATCAGTGTTTCTACTAGGTCACCTTGCCCCCATGGTCTGCACATGTATCTGAGCAAACCATTGAACAAACACCTTGCGTACTACACAAGCTTCTGCTGGCTCACCTCACCTCATCTCACCTCACCTCACAGGCACACACACTGTCTGAACTGCAATGTGAAACAGGAGATAGTGGGCGATAGCAGAGTTTAGACACAAATAGCTAGACAAAATGAGGTGAGAAGGCCTTTCCACATCTAATGTTATGACATTTAAAAAAAGGCCCAGTCTACTATCTGGCATGTTTTGTCTGACAAAGTAAGGGTAAGGAGTGAGTGCAAAAAGAGTGAGTGTTTTGTTTCAAGTGACACTTTATTTATTTTTATTTTTGTACAACGGCAACAAAACAGCGAGACAAATGGGTAAATGAGTTCCATTCAACTATTTTTAAGAGTCAATAGAAAGGCCCATGTGTAGTGTAGATGCGATGCTTTCTATCACGGATTGCACAATACTGCAATCAGGAATTCAATAAGAAAAACAATAGGAAATTATAACCAGTACATGCAGTGTATTATAAAGGGAATTAAGCTTTTTAGAAGTTGTTTTTTTCCAACAAAATGTTTCATAATAAAGAAAGCACAGGTGTTCATGTTAAAAAAAAATGGCTTCATTGTATTTAAGCGTCCAAGTAAGCCATGACAGCCAGTGTGCTCCAAATAGCTGCATTTAATTCAGCGTTATATAGCTGGAAAGATATGAATGCAGTAGATAAATATATTACACATGTTGTGCATTAAACACCATCTGAATGTATGCAATGACCTACGTGCATTATGCATCTACAGTAGTGACTCGTTGTCACTGTCACACAGTAACGTTAGGCCTTCAAATATCCCGTCATGATAGACTATAAACACCCCAGAACAAATCCAGGCGAGTGTTTCACACCAGTACTCACTTTGTGCGCTTGGTCATCTTGGTGTTCGGTGCAGAAACTATCCAAAAGACTCGAGGCCAACATCTTACAGTGATGTGTTGCAACTTCAAATTAAATGAAGTCCTGCTCGTCCGCCTTGCTGTAGACTTGGAACAAAGTTGATCTCCAAAGATAGCTTCTTTAAATAATGAACACAAATTAAATTATTATTATTATTTGGCTCGGTTTGTTGTCTAAACTCTGGAACTAAAACTTTAAAGTTAGTTTAAAACGCAGCCGTGAAAAAAGAACTTCCAGCTTCCTGGAGTTACGAGTAGCTTGTCGACGTCATCCCGGAAAAATGGCGCTGATTGGCTGCAGAGAGATGACGTATGGCCTCTGCGTCATCTCTTGGTTCCCACTAAAATATTGTCCAAGGACGTGGAGGGCGGGGCAAACTAATACAGCCTTACATTAAGAGCCTTGCAGCCTCTGGGAAGCATTTAATATTTACTTATATTTGTATTTATTTATATATACGGTTTTCGATAATAAATAGTCAATGAAGTGTTTTTTTTGTTTTTTTCAACTTACAGGTACATCCAGTACTGTATTTAAGCACAATTTCAAGTCATTGAACTTTCATTTTTCTAATTTTATGCTGGGTTAGGCTACTTTATACTCACTACATTTAGCTGCAGACACAAGCTACTTTGCAGATCATGACTTTTTATACAAAATGTATTGTTGAGGTCTACATGGTCGGTGCTTGAACATGAGAGTTCTAAGCACATTAGAGGCTCTATACATTTGCTCAGAGGCCTGAAGTTATTAGTGTATTTTGCATGACGTGTTTTTGGTAAAGTAGTCTGGTAGTATTGTAACTTGACCTCAAACAAAATACATGAAAAAACTATGCTTACTTGTATCCCACCAAAGGCCTCCTCTTTGACATATAAAGAATGAATAATGCAATCTACCTTTGACAGCATATATGTTTTAATAAGTAGAAAAGCTGTTGCAATATTTTTGTACTCACCGTGGCAGCTCTTTATTTCTATAACACAGGAACAGGTGTATCAAAACAAGTGCCAAGTAAATGTCCCTTGTCCTCCCGTCGGCCATGCAACTTGTGTCCTCCCAGGTAAAAATTACAAGCACAAAATCAGTTCATTCAAGCTCATTGCAAGTTTTACACTTCTTTTTGGAATTCATGGTCAGTAAACCTAATTTACATTATATAATTATTCTAAATATATACACCTCCTATACCTACATATATTTGAGTTGTAAAAAGCAGAATTTGTAAATAATTTGGATTGTCACAGACTGGTATATGTCAAATATTAACCAGGATATACCCAGGTGAGAATAGACGGATGCAATTATGTTCACAAATAACAGATTAAAAATGGGGTTTATTGTTGAAGAATAGTCAACATTTATTTCCCTAAACTTTACATTTTAGTTTCAACTTTTTAAAACATAATTTGGAATACAATTTCAAACATGCATACAACCGTCCCAGTTTGTTTCTTCCTCAGCAGCTCCTGCCATGGGCATACAACATAAATTGTGTGATAGTTTTCTCTCCGGAGACCTTCTGTCATCTCAAGTACCACATGCTTGACCGGATTTTTTTCTGTCTGTTCATCAACAGGTTTGCCACAGTAAACTTGCACAGTACACTGGTCTTGGCATATGTATGAAACCCAGATGTTTATGCCATATTTCTCTGGTTTACTTGGCAAGTAGTTTAAAAGCACATCGACCACAGAAAGAGAGAGTGTGTGTGTGTGTGTGTGTGTGTGTGTGTGTGTGTGTGTGTGTGTGTGTGTGTGTGTGTGTGTGTGTGTCTGTGTGTGGACATGTTCATCTGTGTATCATTCAAAGTATGAATGTGAGCCATTGCTTTTACACAGGAATACAACAGATGCTGTAAAGTTGAACAATTCAATGAAAGTGGTGATTTGCAAAGAGCATATGGAACCATCCATGTTATTTTGGGGCAATTAGATCAAAGAAACTATACTCAACTATAGTGACAATGTGTATAGAACCTTTATGTTGGATGGACCGGCCATATCAACCAAAATAAATCTCAATGAAAGGTTTAGCTACTTAAGATATGCAAGCTGTGAAACAATAAGCATGGGTACAACAAGCACAAGACAAGCGTTCTCCAAATACAAAGTTGAATACTTAACCCATTTCATAAAGATCCAGCTATCAAAGGGTCAGATTAAGAGTTTAACATGATTTCTATATAAAGGGGAGTAAAAAAACACCTTCCATCAAATATGTTTTCTGAGCAAATGTATTAACTTCTCAAATGCATCCAATAGAATAAATTGTCTAGAAATGCAAGGCACTGCCATGGCTTGATTCTACATTGGCCTTAAAATATTATAGTTACTGAACTTCAACTTTTCATGTTAGTAAAGTTCTTCTAATTCCAAAAATGATCTTAAAAAAACACATCGAGGCCTCCATATGATGCTTCTTTTGCCTCCATAGTGTGAAAACAGTATAGCTGATCTGTGTATAACCATTAAATCAATCCTGAAGTTGCCGCATGGGACTAATTACAGACGTAGTGCAGGTGTGTTCACAGCAGCTCGCGCTTCTCCTGTCTGCGCTGTTTACATGAGAACGTGATTTAGGCCGTAGAGAAAAAAATGCCATAACAGAAGTAACAGGTTATAAAGTCTAATATATGTTATTGGTTTAAAATGAAGGTGCCGGAGGAGGAATTAATGAGCGATATTTTGAAGCGTTTAACGGGCGAATCTGCGCTCCCCGCATACAGCAGCATTGAGAAGTTCAAACGGCGAAAGGACGGTTTGTACTTCGTCGCCGAGGACTTCAATCAAACTGTGAAAAAAAGAGAACTGGTCAACGCCAAGGAACGACTGAGAGTGAGTGTTCAATTTAAATGACACTGTATTAAAAACGAATAACTGTTTGATAGTTTGATAATGTGTTTGACAGGAGGGGAGCTACTCCACTGCACTGAAGCTCAGCATTCAAACTGGTCACTTCAGCTAACATTGGCTAGCAATTAGCTTAACATTGGCTAGCAAGTAGCTTAACTTTGGCTAGCAAGTAGCTTAACATTGGCTAGCAAGTAGCTTAACATTGGCTAGCAAGTAGCTTAACATTGTGGGCGACACAGGCTAACCACTGTCAGTAAATGTTAGTTCTGGTGTATTTTCATGCTTTTTTTTTTAACATGGCTGCAACATGATTAAACACAGAATTCCCCTGTCGACATTAGGTCAATCAACGTACAGGCCTAAATCTTGTTTTAAGAGTTCTGTACTTGGCAGTAAGCCTGACCCTTTTAAAATTTGTGAATTTAGTTTGGCTCAAAGTGGAAGAACGCAAACTTTTTTTATAAATACTGTTAAACTGGGGAATTGAATAAATGAAGGTATTGGTTTATGATGTAATATAACTGTCTTATCTTGGTGTCTGGAGGATGTTAGGCCTATATAATAGTATTGTGACAGTAATGATTTGTATGGATGATTTTAAAGAGTTCAGTTGGTAAATTACATCATTTGAAATGCAACTCTCAAAGGTTGACTGAGTATTTAAAGACCTGTGCTGGCTTGGGTTGCTGCAGCAGTTGACGTACAGAACCCTATTTATTTTATTGTTATTTTCTATTTGGAAAGACAGAAATAATTTCACGATAATGGACTTGTATTCTGAGGGAAACCTTGCGTCTTTGCAACAATTCCCACAGACCCATGGTTTGACATCAGCACACTTCTATAGGTACCTCCAGATTAGACATTTTATTATGGACCACATACCTCTCTATGAACATAAACCCAAACATACTATACTGGTCCGCGTTCTTGGCCATGTACCCGGCACTAAGTGGTCCGTCTCTTACTTGTATGATATTACACAGACTCATGTAGAGGTCTCCAGTGACAAAATGAAAATCGATTGGGATCAGAAACTTGTTACTGAAACCTCTGTTGTAGTATGGGAGTCTAATCTTTATATTATGTATCGTAGCTCTATAAATGCCAGACATGTCTTAGTATAATTCAATGTAGATCACACCTCTCCCCCATGTGATAAGTGTAAACGCGAGTAGGGAACACTTCCCCATCAGTTCTGGTCCTGCCCAAAGTTTGGACTCTTATATTTGACTATATATCCAAGCACGGGCTTGTGTTTTGGTAACAGAATGTCGGATAACATTTTTTGTTGATCTAATCTGGCTAGTTAATGTGAAACTTCAGCCTCTTCTCTGTATAGATCAGGAACTTGAACACCATGTTCTCCCGCTTGAAACGCATGGTGCCACTAATGCGACCGGACCGGAAGCCCAGTAAAGTGGACACACTCAAAGCTGCGACGGAATACATTAGATTGCTTGTTGCAGTTTTGCAGGACGCAGACAGTGTAAGTACTGCATTCATCAGGATTCTATCAAATAACAAGTGCCCTCTGTGGTTTTCCGCTGACAGCACTGGCACTTATTGTGTGATGTTGATTCATGTTATTTTCTTTTTCTCAGGATGATGGCAGTGGGACTGATTTCCTAAAGAATGCAATCACTTATGGTCAGACGGACGGCTTGAGCAATGACCTGTGGAGGGTGGAGGATGTGAGTTTTAGTTTTTTTTCCACTGTGCAGTTATGACAGGTGGTTTGATACATTTTAGTTTATATAAACTAGAATTAGGGCTCGGCGATATGTAGAAAATCAAAATATCACAATATTTATTTGGAGCCAATTTCTCCATATCGATATTACGACGATATCGTAGAGTTGATTGGTGCTTTCACAAAATATTTACTTATGCCTTTTTACGGTATGCAAAATCTAAGACGAGAATTGTAGTCTCATATCATGATATCGATGCGTCGATATATTTGCCTTAACTAGAATTGCAGTGGTACAATTTTAGTTATTGGTTTATTTGGTAGGGACAGTGCACGTTAATAAAACATTCCTGTGAATGCACCAGAGTTAGCCAAGAGGCTATTTTTCATCTGTAGTCACAACATTATCATTGAAACTAATCCATTCAGTGTGCAGGTGGGGATCTCATC
The DNA here is from genome assembly GCF_910591455.1 of Pholis gunnellus. Classification (NCBI taxonomy): domain Eukaryota; kingdom Metazoa; phylum Chordata; class Actinopteri; order Perciformes; family Pholidae; genus Pholis; species Pholis gunnellus. The sequence goes on from NC_136532.1 coordinate 20,402,735, forward strand.
AATGTAGGGGTGGGGCAGAAGCCACCTATAACGCCTGAAACCATTTCTTAGTGGATGTAGTGGCTTTAGGGTTAGACCCCCAACAATGGACCTGCCTACGGTACATGTATTTGTAAAAGTAAACAATGAGCATCAGTACTGTAGAGAGCACAATGGCTATGAGCTTTAAAAGCTGACTTTGAGCTTTAAGGGTGTTTGATGGCATTTATAAATAGATGGATGGATTACCTTTTATTGAGGGTGAATTTGTCTTTGGGCACAGTGCTACAGGTCATTGCTCTATAAAAAAACACCACAAAAACATGAAACCATCTTAAAACATACAGTAAGAGACATTTGAAGCAAGGCTGAAGTGCACATTAAGCCTTGGAGCTCAGCAGCTGGATGGAGGCCGGAACAAAGCATAGTTTCAAGCAGTTTTTTTTTTTTTTGCACTTTGGTACAAGGAGTCTTCTTTCTAATGGCGGAGATTTATATTTAGAGAAGAGAGGATGTGAAGACTGCAATTATTTTTGTTGTTCGTTGCATGGCTGGTGTAATTCCATATCTTATGCTGCTCATTAGGATTGCCTGGTAGAACATCATCATGCTCTGACTGCTCACTCTATGCAGCCTCAGTTTGCTAAGGAAGTAATGTCTCTGCTGCGGTCTACTGCAATGCATGTATTCCACCAAAAAAGGCTGTCTATGTGGGCAGTTAAGTTTTTGTACAAACCCACGTTCTAGATTGTCTTGTTTTTTATGACAACTGGCTCATGGTGAGTTACTCGCCTCAAGGACCATCTCCTGTGTTTTGGCGACGTTTAGGATGAAATGGTTCGTGTCACACCACTCGATGGTACACAGTGTTCTTGTCAAGAACCCTCAAAATCACAGTATCATCACCAAATTTTATTTATTAAACACTGAACTAAAATCAATAAATGAAATTTTAGCTTTTGTGTTTTTGAGGTGGTTAGAGATAAAGTGTAAAATGCCGAGGACGGCATCTTCAGTGCTGCACTCATGCTTATACTCGAATTGATATGCATCTCCCTTCTTGAGCTGAAACAACTTTCTCTAAGCCTTTCATGACAAAAGCTGCATTATTTTTATCCATAATTACTCCATATTGGCTGACAGTGTAACAATCGCCCCCCATTTTATCGTACAATGCAGCAGGTCAGGGATCCTAAAGTGTACAACAGTAATGTACTTTTTTTAAGGCCAAAGTGGAACACTTCAAGTCTTAAGGCAAGTGATTATTTGAAAGTAGAAGGTTATATTTTGATCTATTCTCTCTTGCATGCTTTTTTTTCCTGACAGTTGCTGAACATGTCAGAGGAGCGTATGGAAGATGGATTTGCGATGCCCTCAGAACCGGTAACGGAAGACGGAGATATGACCCGACTGATGTTGCAGCATTGTGTGATGCCTGCCTACCAGTTCATCATCCAAGTAGCACCTGATCAGACTTTGGTACCTCTTTTCACTTTCCTAGTATTCTGCCTAATCTTATGCTTGGTGTTTGTTACATCTCTGATGTTGTTGTGCAGCAATTAAGAAGATGGACAGTCAGCCTGTCAGTCTGAAGGGAAATTACTGTGCTTCCATCCTAATCCCATAAAATAATGCCTCAGGTTAAAAACGTCATATCGTTTCTGACATACTCCACAGTAGAATTACATAAAAAGGATTGAAATTAAATTGGAATGGAAAAAAAGTTTATTTTCACCAATATGATTAAACACAAAACAGTGGTGTTATGTATATTGAGTGGAATTATCTAATATTTAATCTTTTTACATGCGTGAGGGGGGTACGGAATATACATGCATATAAACATTGCAAAGTTTTATAAATCAGAATAAAATTGTTTTAATTAATATATCCTGATTTTGTTTTGGCATTGATATGAACTATTGGAGTAGGATGAGTAGATGATTATGATGCTGCAGGGGGAGAACACAACTACAGCAATATCTGTACAATAACCCTCTAATATCACAGTTTTGAAGCTAACGATCAGAAGTGGTATTTCAGGTTTCAAGGGAACACATTGTTGTATTGTATTGTTTTTATGCGCTTAGGCCCCCCCACACACAAAGCCAACAAGATGAAGCGTGCCTTTGTCTGCCGTCATTAAAAACCCATCAATGCAGAGCCCTCCTGCAGGGCAGATGGGTCTGTTTATTGGCGTTTTCCAAAGTGGCCTCCATTATCAATCAGAAAACAATGTTTTCTTTCTCTAAAGTCACTGCTTTGTTCTCATTAATGCTTCGCACACTCTCTCTTCCTCTTTCTGCTCATTGAGTTGGGGCCGACTTTGAATGCTGTGTGTTAGCATGCCATCATATTGTACCTTTTTTAAAGGAGTTCTCCAATTGGTTTTTTATAACATATTTACCTACTACATTTTTAAGTTTAAACGTGAGAAATTGACTGTTTAACGAATTCCTTTTGCTAACTTTCCTTTTCGTCCCGGCCACACCTGAGGTGAAACGAACCATCGCTCTCCGTTGACTTTGTATTGTGTGAAGGTGCCTCCTTGTCACTTTCGTCTGCTAGCAAATAATAGAAAAATGCCTAAAAGCTGCTGTGAGATGGGTCGCACTAACGGGGAACTACGTTTTTATAAGCTGCCCAACCAAAAAACTGAGCTTTTAAAGTAGTGTTTAAGATTATACACTAATGAAAACATAACTAACTTTATCAACTAAAACAACTCATTTACAGTTGGCAAGGTTCTTCAACCTCTCATCATCAAAACAAAAGTGACTCAAGGATGCACGACGAAACTTAGTTGTAGCCCAACAAAAACAATTCTCTTGGCAGATAATATGGCCGACATCTTCACATTGAAAATTCAACATGAGGAAAAACATTGTCCATCAACTTTTATTGTGTTTGAGCACCAAGCATCATGATGTAAACGCAGAGTCCACCTCCTCTCGTTCCACCGGAGTCCTGCGCTCTGTCCTGCTGTCCAATGCAGCTTGATCCGGGATGAACATTGGTCTCTGTGAAGATGTGGGCTCAACGGTCACCGACCTCCCGATGCTTTGAACCGTCTTATTTTTCTGCGACCGGCCATCAGACAGCCAGCAGTAGGCTGGGTAGTGGATCAGCCTCAGGTCCTAGCTGGGTTAGCTTAGCTTCCATCTGGGCTGTCCTCCCTCTCCTCTCATGGGGCAGTTTGGCGGCGTTTTGTCCGGCAGGTCTGGCTGGTTGGTCAACCGTGGTTGGTGATCGTCCCAAAGTCCGCTGCAGTTAATCCAATTCCCACGCTTCCTTTTCACATGTTAATAAATGTATTCTGTCAAATGCCATTAGTGATGAACACAAAAATAACAACACATAAAGACAAAAATATAAATTGTGTCAATAGAAATAGTCTTTTATCTCGTTATTCTTTTAATTGTGTGGTTTTATAGATGATGGATTTAATTAGATAATTCAGCTTCTTGATTATGTAAATGCAAAATCTTCATCAGTTGTAGACAAATGATGTAACCTTTTGAACACAATGCAGGCAGCCTTCATACTGTATAATGACTGAGTGTAGACCCTTCAAACAACACGCAATCAGACACTTTTGATTCCTGAAATGATCCAACAGGAAAACGCCACGACTACATCTGGCAATCAACACAAAGAATTTGATTGTCTTCAGTGTAGCCCTGTCATCACTCATTCACAGCGTCCTCACAAGTACCTCATCATTTGATTGGATAAATCAAGGTGAAGAGCTTTAGATAAAGACAAAACTATTCCATTGGCCTGATATGTTATCACATCAGCTGCCCAGATGTGGAAATCTGTCTAAAGACGAACCTGTAGCTCAAGAGATTTGTCTTGGCCAGTTTATCCTAAAGTTGCTGAAAAACGTTTTATTGAGGGCAATTGTATTGCTTATTCATGCTGTTTATTCCATGAAGGAAATACGCTGTTCAGAACTCGGACGTAATCACCGTCTTCTTTATTCCACAGATGTCTCAACCCTAAAGCACATGGCTTGGACCAATATTGGAAACCTGCCAGGTTGGATACGTTTAATACATGAATATCTAATCAGTTAAAATCCAGATGGCTGAAATCGTACCAAAAGTTGGTAAGATTTCGTCTTTTCCTTTTTCGTCTTCCTTCCTTTCTACCTTTTCTTCTTTCACCTTTTCGTCTTCATCTTCATAATGTCATTAATATTATTATTAATTGTAGAAGTAGTAATGGTACCATTGGACCACATTGATCTAATAGTATACAAGTGCTGCCCCAATGTGGTCTGATAGATGATTGTCAATTTTATGAAATTAACAGTTGGTACAAAACTAGCACCGTCCTTACTCTCAGGAATATTTTTTCATGCCATATTAGGAAGAGCACACGTGTAAAAAAATATATAATTAATGACAACTGAATTGCATTTGGCTGCATCGGTTTCAGGGTCCTGAATGCTGGCTCACTCGTTGATTAGAGCCCTCGTTAATGTTATTTGTAACACCTATCCTGGTATGATGAGTCAAAACGGCTGTGAAAAAGGCCTGTTGCGTGATATCGTTTCCTTTCAGAGGGCTCATTAATTCAGAGTATATGTTAGTTTCTTCCTGCTGCCACTCCGACACAGTCAGTGTGCTCACAGCCCAGCACACTGACACAGATGAGTTCAGTTATTTTGGCTGATTACACCTCTGATTCTATTGAAATTAAGCGCGACTGGTAATTTGCTGAGGTCACCAAACCCTTCCACAAAGCACTAATTGCCTTTCTTTGAAGTTGTCATCCTTTTATTTATTTTTAACAACACAAAGAAGTAGAGTATTGTTTCCCAGTGATTTGAAAAGCATTGCTACAGTGCCCTCTTCTGGTCGGATGTTTCACTCTTGAGTGATCAGCAGTGTGCTGAGCTGAAAGTTTATCACTTTCTATCAACAAGTCGCTGAATGTATTAATTGTGTGAAAGAAACTTTACTATTTTAGAGTTAATTTTTGTTTTATTTTTAGGGGCCTATTGAAGAAGAAAGGATTTTTCTCGAAGAAAATGCTACATTTATTTGTCTTTAATTTAACTTTTGAAATTTACATTTTGTTTGACTAAATATGAATGTTTTTATTTAACTGTATCCTTGGCCTTAAATAAAATAAGCAAGACTGCCTCTGTTTTTTTAAAATTACTGTCTGAAAGGGGTTTGTTGTTTTTATTAAATCAAATAGATGCTTTCTCAAGTCAAACTCTTCATTGTACCATAAATACTTACAGTACTGCTTTACATGATGAATATTATCAGCTGTCATCTATTGTCCTTTTGAAGGAAGACATGTTTTGTTACATTTCTGTCATGTTAATCTTCACATATAACTGAATGCTGTTTGGGTTGTCTCATGTTAAAACTCTTTAATTTCAGGTCTCTGTCATCACACTAGCGTGTACTAATCTGATTTCAAAAATACAACTGGAAATATCAAAAAGCCTTAGGAGTGTTATAAGCCATTGTAGCTGGTGTTTTTTTTTTTATTAAATACATTTGAATTGAAAAATACAGGAGTGGAAGAAGCAAGACGATTTTTTTAATTAAGTAAAAGTAACAATACCACAGCATAAGAATACTCCATTATAGATGTGTAGAAGGCCTGCTTTCAGATGTTTACACAAGTAAAAAGGTCATACGCATGTTACCTAAAGTATCAAAACTATAGCCTACTCATTATATAGAATCAATGTTATTACTGATGCATTAATAATCAAACAGCATTTTAACGGTCGAGAACCTTTATTGTATTGCTCTGTAGTCTCATGATCTATAGAAACATTAATGTTTTGTAAAATCTGTATTAGCAGTGTAACAAATAACGAATACAAAGTACAATATTTCTGTTGTATTTTATTTTGTAGTAGATTAGAAATAGAAACTGGTTATAAATTGAAATGGTTAAGTACAAGTACCTCAAACGTATGTCAGTACAGTAATACAGAAAATATACTGTTACTTTTTTTTGGGAATCTTGGTTCAGATGTTGCAAAATAATCTAAAATGTCTTTTGGGGGTGTTTTTTTTAATTTTTTACAGTGTAGGCTAGAGGCTCTTCTCCATCAGAACAGAAGGTGGCGCCTCTCTTATGGGAAACATTTAGTCCGTGTTGAACAGGGCCTAGCTAACTAAACGTGTCAGGAGCCAGCATTAGATGCCCACCAGGGCTGCACGTAGGCTTTACTAACCCAACAACCAAGTGCTTTGCAAAAAGGTTCATTCCCACTGCAGTTGTGTGAGTGGGAGCCCTCGGGTGTCAGACCGTGGACAGGCGTGGCAGTGGGCTGGTCCAGGCGCACCGAGTCGATGAACAACATCAGGGTCCACTGGCTTTGTATCAGCTGAGGCCCTGAAACAGTCTGACAAAGGATCCCTGGTGTCGCAGCCCAAAATAGTGACAGATTGATTACAATTACCCACAGCTGCTGCTTTCTGAGGACGCGGCTCCGGGCCGTGGGTGTGCCGCACCCGCAAAGACGACTCTGTCCTGAAAGGATGCACTGAGGTGAGTGTGCCGCCTGCAATCATCCGTGTTTAGTTGTGTCGGAACGAGGCACTCGTAGTTAAATGGCTGGGGCGTAGTAACCTACACGGTCCTCCCTGACGCGTGTGTGCGCCGATAGCATCCTTTACTGCCTGATGTTTACCATGTTGTTGTCGGTCGTATACCGCGCATCCCACTCCCTTCCGTTGATATATTGTACTATGTGCTTGTATAACGTTATTAAAATGGCATAAATACTCGGTGCACAGCACCCTCTTCATATTGGCCACGCTTTTCTTTTTCTTCATTGTGCTCTGCAGAAGAAGGCCCGTGACGATCGGTCTCATATGTGCAGTTCGCGACGTGTATTCAGACAGAGGCTGCACGTCTGTGATGGCTGTCCGTTAGAAAAGCACCGTCTAATCTGGCTCATTAGCGTGATGGCTATTTGCTATTTTACACAAGCTCGGCCTGTGTGTGTGTGTGTTATTTCCGGACAGTGTCAGGATTAACATGCGGGACATTATGAGCTCTTTTGGCCATTTGACGTGATGTTTTGTTTGTTTTAAATGCGCGGTTCTTTACGGAGGGAGAGTCGTGCGGTGTTGAGCTGTGGCTGCATTTTGTGGGTGGCCATTAGCGGATCCTGGTGCTGATGCTGCAGCGCGCGCGAGTGTTGCTAGGCAGCCATGCAGCGCGCGGCCCGCTAGCGGAGGATGATAAAAAAAAGAAGCAATAAAACGAGGTTGTTCATTCACGTTGAAATGTGGAGCTGTATACAGCTATTACGTATCTATAGATACTATATCTATAGATACGTAATAGGTTGCCCTGCACTCACGTGACTATCTGATCGATAAACATGTCCTCCTCTTCCCCCCCATGTGGCTCAGTGTTGTTGGGAGTGTAGATTTGAATCTCCCTCAGCGCAGTGGATGGATTCATCTGAGCCACAGTAGTATAGAAGTTGATGTTAAAGTCAGTGTTGGTGGAATTAAGTTTCTCTTATTGACCCTTCATCTAAATAATGTCACATATGTTGAATTACTGAACAGTCTTATAAATAAATATAAACTATTCATTCTAAAAAAAGTCTTTACATACATTATACAAACTTATATACAAACTATTTTTAAGACACCTTAATATCAAGTTTGTATTGAAATTCAAACATGAGCTGAAAGGAATTAAACAATCAGCAATGATCTGTATATATGTATATGTATATGCACCTCTGGCCAAAAGCTGTTTTTCCATTTGCTCCTTTCGTAAGTGTTTTGTATTTTTTGGTTTTGTTTATTTACGTTTAGGTGGAAGCCAAATGTCCCATTAGAGACTAGAATCTCCTGCACCGAGTCAGCAAAATACCTCTACACCATTCATGCATTTTCATCTTGTGCATGCAGCACTTCTAGAAAACACTGCTTAATGTTTAGAATTCATTTATTTTGGGGTTGAATACAGCAACGGTTCCCTTGTGAGTTAATACAAATGCCATAATAATTTAGTTTAATATGGCTTATCTTAATGTGTTGTGTTAGGCAGGAATATTAGTTTGGAAGTCCTTTTTAATTTACATTGTGTTCAGTAAAAATGCAGTTGAGTTTCAATTATATAGGTGTAATCAATACAGAGGTAATCACTGTTGAATTAGTGAGGACTCACGCATTCATTCTCCAACATGCTACTACGTGACTCTAAACATTGATTATAACGTGTTGTCTACTATAACATTAATGGCAAATATGATGAGTTGCAGTGATTTTAGAAAGTAAAACCATGAACACAACATTTTACCTTTTAACTTATTTGTTATAGAAACTGGTTTGTTGGAAAGTCGTTACTTAATGGTGGGGATCCACTGACGGTCATTATGATTTAATCCCAATGAAAGTGAAGCCAAAGAAAATCAATCCAGAGCTACTTAGGTCATTTATACCCGTCGGCCTCTCTGCTGATGGATGTCAGTGCTCTGACATCAGTCGATACCGGCATGTGTATGTGAATATAATCTACATCAAACTTAATGCATGGATGGTTTGGTTCACCTCTTTTTAAGGTATACAGATTAGGCCGAAGACCTCAGAGTATCTCGCAGCAAAGCATTACATTTGTTTATGTTCTGGTGAAGGAAAACACAGCGAATAATATTTGTTAAATATTTATTTGTTAAACTGAACATAACAGAAATTCTTCTTTTGCTGTTTGATAAGAACGCGGCTATAGAAGAGGAGAGACACGCAGCTTTCCTTCTTCCTGGGATTTAATGAAACAAGTGTGAGGTGATGATGCAGCATGATCAGCATGATCAGCCATCACAGCGCGACTAAAGATGAGAGGAAGAGGGAGTGATGTTGGGCCAACAGCCAGATCTATAGCTGAACAATTATTTGAAAATGTTATCAAAATTTTACCACAATTTTCAAATCGCAGGAGGCGTAATATTCGTCAGAGGCGAAATGTATGTCATTTAAAATGTAATATTGTCATGCATATAAATCATATTCCACAGACTTAACAAAACATCTGTGTTTGGTACATATGCCGGGAAAACGTTGTTCAATAAAAAATGATTTTAAAATTGTCATTCCCTCTAATATTGCAATTGAAATATTGGTCAAAGTAATTACATTTGTTTTCCAACATTTTTTTCAGCCCTAGCCAGATCTCTAAGTCTCCCTTTAGTCATTAGGAGCGTCCCTTGAGAGAGAGAGAGAGGCTTTATGTCTGCTGCCTGCCAGCAGCTGGGCCCCTCTACCCCCAGAGAGAGAGAGTCAGAAACACTCTGAACCAACCTCTATTGTGAGACAGTAAGACAGTAAGCTGCCTCACATTTAGGCTTTTATAGAATGACTGCTGCTTATTATTTTAAGATTAGCGACTTTGTTTAAAACATCTTCCTGGATACATTCGACTGAAGATATAAATATCCGTTTGTGATGTGCATAAAATTTCTCGTGAGCAAAAAAATGAGATTTAGAAAAAGCACATGGACCTGATGTAAGTTGCTTTTGTGCCGTTAGAGTGAGTGAGCATCTTAAAAGCTTGAGGGGTGAGCGATGGGATGGATGACGCATGTGATTACGGATACACAAATAGTTATGTTTCAGTTATTCAACTTATCAAGTAACCAACGAATCAAGTCAGTCGGTGAGATGTAGCACAGGAGAGAGGGTGTGGTGTGCCTGGGACCTTATCTGCTCCATGCAGCACTGTGTGTGTGTGTGTGTGTGTGTGTGTGTGTGTGTGTGTGTGTGTGTGTGTGTGTGTGTGTTTGTGAATCGGGGAGTGGCTGGCCAGCTCTTCTCTGAAGATCATTACGGTAACTCTTTACTCTTTCTCCAGTTACGGAGCCGTATCACTAGCTAACTTCCTGTTAGTGGATCTGCCGCTGCTGCATGTGAGCTCTGCTAATGCTGCATTTTTCTATAGCTCTGCACTTCCACTGGCCAGTGCCCTGAGGAATACAGCATCCTTATTGTGAGGGTAGGTTCTTCATCTTAATGCTGCCATTTTAACAATACTAACAAATCCAGGCTTGATGTGCACTCAAATACACTGTTTATTTTTGCTCTTGTCAACAGGAAACGCTGTTTTCATTGTAATGCAAGATGCAAACGGATTGGCATGGGTTTGAATTGTACATAAGGGAGAATATTGATTGAACTGACAATTGTTGTTTAATATTTCATCGTCTTCGCTGGATCTCTTCTGGGCTGATGTGCTCCCCCGGATCCTGAGGCAGGGCTTTAGTGCACTCCTACAAGCATAGGCAGCAAGTTTAAACAATTTACTGCTCACTGCATTTCTCCCATTTGCAAATTTCTTTGAATTTCTTGGAATATGCCAGCAATGAGTTTTATCTGAACAGGGTTCTGGCTGCTGCTTTGGGAGCATATGGCTCGTATAGTTTGAATAGTTTTACTTGTGTAACCTTTTTGTGATGTCTTTTAAGATATTATTCCTTCTTTAAGTCATATCTGCCCATCACCGTTGTACTGCACATTCAAAAAAATCACTTTGGCAAGAGAAAGCTCAACACTTGCAGCTTGTTGTGTGCTGTTCATATGATCATCATCCTGCCTGAAGCTCCTGCCATAAGGAAGGGCTGGTCCAGTCGCCAAGAATTGCTCCATTATTCCAATAAGCCGGAGCGTGCGCTATTTCCCATGTGTTTCTGATTCAGGATGTATCATGATGTTGATCTCCAGACTGTTCTCTGGCTGAATTCACTGTATTTTTTCTGTTTTGTCAATGGAATGCATCTCATCGGTAACTCTAACTTGGAAGTTAAAGAAAGTTGTCACTCGATGTGATAAAGTAAATTAGGGAGTTATCTTAATGAGTGGGGAGTCTGAGTAAAGTAGTCAATATTGGGAAGTCTAGATGTTTAGTGGTCTGCAGCCGAAAGCAACCATAGGAGGTAGAGCGGATGGTCCACACACACACACACACACACACACACACACACACACACACACACACACACACACACACACACACACACACACACACACACACACACACACACACACACACACACACACACACAACCGTAACTTGATGTTTTTACTCTTTGCACAAAGCTGTGACGCTAAGCTAACCCGCTGTAAACAGTAACTAGTTAACAGACAAATGAAAGGTGTTTGGATCTAACTCTCACAAATAAAAGTAAAATGTCAAGTAATGCCATTAACATGATTACCTCTTGCTGCAATTTACAGTCCAATATGTGTAAATTGTATTTGCTCAAAGGTAGTTTATTTCTAACTCCTGTGTTCAACATTTATAATATTGGAACTCTTTCTTTACAGTCATCCCCACCCACTCCTGGCTGTAAGACACCCACTGCAATACGTAGAAGATGAGCAAATCCCCGACCCCCAAAGGCACCCCGGTGCAGCGCAGCCCCAGTGATGGGGTCCCTGAGGGCCTCCTGTCTCCTCAGCATTCCACACCCAGCTCCGGACCCCAGCATAAGAAACACATCTCCAGCCTTCTTCAGAGTCCGGTGAGATAACTGTGTGTGTGTGTGTGTGTGTGTGTGTGTGTGTGTGTGTGTGTGTGTGTGTGTGTGTGTGTGTGTGACTTAATGTCTCCGTCTTTTTCCTTCTCACATTACAATAAATCTGTTCTCAAATGCAACTTGACAGCTTGGGCTGCAGCTGCTGCTACATATGTGTGGGAGGCTACATGACGCTGAAGAGGAGAGGGTGACCATGAAGTGAAAGAGTGGATGGAGAGAGGCTGACTCATTAAATATGTTTACTCGCCCTCGCCCCAGTGGTGTAGGAGTGTGTTCAAAGGTCCCGTGAATTTGTATGTGATGATGGCATCTTTCAAAGTTTTTCTTTGGGGAAAAAAAATGAGCCCAAAACAGAAATGTTCAACTCCTACACATTGAGTATTATTATTAAACACGCATGATTTATAATGTGTGGTCTGTTTATGTATTAATGTCTGTGTTTGTGTGTGTGTGTGTGTGTGTGTGTGTGTGTGTGTGTGTGTGTGTGTGTGTGTGTGTGTGTGTGTGTAGTCATTCAGGGAGGAGCTGGATGTGCTGATCCAGGAACAGATGAAGAAGGGTGGCAGCTCATCCAACCTATGGGCGCTGAGACAGCTGGCTGATTTCATGGCTTCACATGGCTCCCCAGCCGCCCTGCCCGTCTCCCCTTCTAGTACGTGCTGAACACTTTCAAACAACTCTCGATTATACTGCATATACTTTATCAAAGCCATTTATAGGCCTGGTATTCTGTTATTTGTCTGAGTATTTCATTCACACACTGTTATGTTCGGGCTGAATGCAAAGTGAATTTGCACCTCGCACCATTTGACGGCGTGATTGTTTTCCTATAACCCACCTCAAACATCCAGTGCACTAACTGCACAGATATTAGCTGCAAGCTAACTACCGACGTATGCACCAACCGTGTGTTTGTGAGTCTTTGTCTGTACACAGCCCAGCCTCAGAGGGAGCTGTAATCGTGGGATTTGTGGAAGTAATCAGAGAGGGAGATGTTTGTATTTTTTATTGTTCAACATAAAACTTAAATCTGAAGCAGAATAGACATTGATGCGCTTGTGAAATTGTGAGCCTAAAACGTCCTCTGTGAGAAGGTCTATTGCAGCGCCACTGAAGATTATATCATGGTTATGAATACAACCAGTGCATCATATACAGAAACTGTCCACAAATTTGCAAATTATGATTCATGAAAATAAATGTGCTGTAAAAGTATCGGGAGAGAGTAGATGACAAGTAATGAACTGACAATATTTAACAGAGAGAAAATTGTCACGATGTGTTTGTGTAATTGTTTCGTTAGCGTTAAAGGTCTTGAACACCCACACAGATGTTTTCATGTATTCTGGCTAATGATACCTCTACTCAGCCTGTCTGATGCGGGGGATGTTATGAAGTCACCAAAGTCCATGTGCTAATAGTAATGATAAAAGTTAAAGTTGCCCTTTCAATGCCATCTTCCTTATGTTGAAATGTGTACTTTGAAAAGAACCGATCTGTCTGCAAACCCTCATCTCTACGGCACTCTCTCACTCTGTCTGGTGCTCTGCCTTGCTTCCACAGACATGATGATGGTGACACCCATCAATGACCTGCAGAGCTGGGATCCTGGCAGCATGGTGAAGGGGGAGAGGTTGATGCGCTGCAAGCTGGCTAGTGTCCATCGCCTGTTTGACCTGTATGGCTGGGCCCAGATCAGCCGCACCTGTCTCACTGTTAGTTCCACCACCTTTTCACATTACAGTCCTGACTTTGACTGTTTTCCAAATGGCATGCTATTTATTTTAGTCCATCAATTGCCTTTACAAAGTACTTACTGTTGCATGCAGTATGCTTTCAATTGGGACACACTACTTCATCGTAACATTGCACATTGATTTGACTTTCTTACTCATATATAACAATATATAGATTGTTTATGAGAATGGCCAAAATAGCATGCTGGCTTGCACACTGCAAAATGTGACCGGACTGCATTGGACATACTATGTTACGGGACATACTAAATCTTTTTCTGCCATACTAAATAGTATGGGTATCAAAATGCACAGGTTGTTTTTTACTTTTGTTGTGAGGCAGAACACATACTCACGGATAAAACTTTTCCATCACGTCAGTAATCGGTACAACAATCTATTTTGACTGTTGGTGGTCAGAGTGAACTATAAATGGTTAATGGACTGTACTTGTATAGCGCTTTTCTAGTCTTCCGACCACTCAAAACACTACATGTCGTCATTCACCCGTTTACACACATTCATACACTGATGGCAGGGGCCACCATGCAAGGTGCCACCTGCCCATCAGGACTCTAACTAACCATTCACACCCATTCATACACCGCAGGAGCAATTTGGGGTTAAGTGTCTTACCCAAGGATACGTCGACATGGACTAGCGGAGCCGGGGATCCTCTGGTTGAAGGACGACCCTGCTCTACCACTGAACCACAGACTATAAGACCACCTGTGGTCAGCAGTTTTATGTGGAAGGGTAGCTCATATGTGGAAAGAACTGAGTTGATCAGGCTGTTTGTGCTATAGATACTAGAAGAGATGGGGTAGACAGCGAGTCATTTGTTGATTTAGTTGGCAGCAGCCATAAAAGAATACTTCAACCACAAAATTACCATTTTCATATAGAATACTCACCCTGTGTTTCCTTGAATTCTTGAAGAAAACGTTGTTATTCTTGCATGCCTCCACAGTGAACGAAGAATCAACAAACAGACAAGAGTTTAACAACAGCGAAAATGTATCGAAACATCCGTTTATTTGCAAATATGAATAAAGAAAAGCTCTGTTCATTTATTTACTAAATCAACATAATCAACTCGATGTTTCTGTTTCCATATATTTGAAGAAGTTTGAATTTAACACAACAACACATTATCTTAGACTAGCATAGCTTCACTTCCATCGTCTGCCTTCACTGATGCTCCTCTTCCTCCCTGACAGCTGCGTGTTAGTAAAGAACAGGAACACTTCTTGGTGCTTCCAGACGGCCTGGCCTACAGTGAGGTGACTGGATCCAGTCTGGTGAGTGAGACTAACCACAGCCATGATCCAAGGTCCCACATACACACTCAGTGGTCACTTTAATAGGTACACCTGTACATGCTAATGCAACTCAATACAACTGAGGTCATAAGGTTGGTGTTGTACTGGACTACATTATATTAAGAGGTGTTTTTGTTCCCGTTCGCACACATGAAAGGGGCAGACTATTAGAAACACCTAATGCAGTTCAGTACCCATCATAGTGTGACGTGTGTACCTAATAAAGTGGCCACTGAGCGTATGTTGACTTGGCTGTTTATGGAAAAGTGCATTTAGCCCTCTGATGTTACTGATATGATGCTATTTTTTTGAATAACATTTTTATTATATAATTAAGCCAAAACCTGCTTTTATGCACATGAGTTTTAAAACCGCTTTTTAATGTGGTGTCCAGGTGAAGGTGAATGTCCTGGGTGAGATGGTGGAGAGGGGCAGCACCAACCTGGGCGTGGACCCTGAGAAGTTCAGCCTGCACTCCGCCATCTACTCTGCCCGGCCAGATATCCGCTGCCTGCTTCACCTCCACACGCCGGCCACGGCTGCGGTGAGTCAGCCTGGGAGTCCTGTTTAAAGGAGACACCATTACACTGCCGCTGGTCACCTCCAGCTACACATGGACGAATGGGATATAGTAATAATACTCTTAAGATACACATTTTAGAGTTAGGTATCAGCGTTTGCAGCATCATCTTAACATAATATTCTATCGTTGTCCAGCATGGATTTGCTCGTGAAGCATATTGTGACGTCCACACTGTGAATCTGAGCCTGTTTCGTGACCTTTGCTGCCACAACTGACAGCCAACCGTCTCCAGGTTTCAGCAATGAAGTGCGGCCTCCTGCCGCTGTCCCATGAGGCTCTGCTGGTCGGTGATGTGGCTTATTACGACTACAACGGAGCCATGGAGGAGGAGGAGGACAGAGTGGAGCTGCAGAAGAGCCTGGGGCCGACCTGCAAGGTGAGCCGACCACCAGAGAAAAGACACGGGCGTATCATTCAGTCGCTGGTCCCGTGTGTCCCACATTCAGCTTTCTGAATGAATGAACCAAAGACACAAGGTGATGTGGTCTTATCCTGGATTAATTACTGAAGCTATTGCTTCTGCTTAGAGGCTCAACTTTGGGAGTTGGTCTTAGTGTGCTTTCTCATTCTACAGGGACATTTCTCAATAACCTGCAGCTGTTTTAAAATAGAAATAATGAGGGCGGTTTTCATTGCTGTGTAAATGTTGATGTCATGATGTGTAGGTTCTGGTGCTGAGGAATCACGGCATCGTGGCTCTGGGGGAGTCTGTGGAGGAGGCTTTCTACTCCATCTACCACATCCAGGCTGCCTGTGAGATCCAGGTAGTTCTCACACACACACACACACACACACACACACACACACACACCGTCATGTTTTTTATCACTTTTGGAGACATTACATTGATTTACATTCATTTCTTGGAGAATTACCTTAACTATACCCATAACAGCTACAAGCCTAATCCTTACCCTAACCTAAACTTAACCTTTAACCAAGTCTTCACCCTAAACAAATAATGATTTGTGTTCTGGGGATGTGCAATTGTCCCCATTTTGTCCCAAAAAAAAGGTTAAGTCCCCACAATGTCACTGTGTAATCCCCACAAAACGGGTAAAACACTTACACACACACACACACACACACGCACACACACACTATACTGACTAACAGCTGATGCACTGGAGACAAAGTGCTGCCACTGCATGACATGTATGCATGTGGGTGTGTGCGAGTGGGAGAGTGAGCTGGCATGTGTGCATAATGTAGATGCAGCAGTTTTGCTCCGGGGCAGTTGCCCTTCTCTTGGTACCGTTTCACTGTAATTGAGCCAGCAGCTCTTTACTGCAGTATAATACACTAGAGAAGTGTTGTGTGCCAAAGAGACCCTGCAGTAATCCTACAGGACCAACAGTGGCATGTAGGAAGCAGACATGTGACTGTAAGGTCATTAATCCTTCACATTTATGGAGGTTGAATGTGTTGAATTAAAAAGTGTGTGTGAATTAGCTCAGCCACTTTGGCCTCAGAGAAGCTGCAGCTTGATGTAAATCAGTTTTTTTTTGTTTGCCAGGTGTCAGCTTTGTGCTGTTCCGGTGGTGAACATAACCTGATTCTGCTGGACCGGAGCACCCATAAACCCAACGTAGCCGGTACCGTGGGCTGGGCTGGCTCTACCTTTGGACCCCTGCACAAGAGCCGCATCGGGGAGCACGAGTTTGAGGCCCTCATGAGAACCCTGGATAACTTGGTAGGCAGCAGTTCTACTAAATAGAAACATGTGTACAGCCATGATTGAGGATTGATGATTTAGATTTTGTTAAAGGGCCAATCCACCAAACTTTACACATGAAGTTCTGTTTACTCGTTGTGAAGATGAAGACTACTAAACAGTTTATGAACACAGTTGTATGTGATGTCGTCTGTGGCTCATGAGGGAGTTCAGGGAAATAATGTTAAGACGTGCGGAGCGGCAAAACAGACATAGGCCTACATTACCGAGTTATGAGCATTGAGTCACGTTACAGAACACTGTTTTAGTCCGACACCCAGGCCAGGCGCCAGGATGAAGTGTGTGTGTGTGGGGGGGGGGGGGGGCTCTTAATAATTGTGAGGGGGCCATATATAAACCAAAATAGCTGTTTCAAAATCAAAGAATACAGTTATTAATCAGAGCAGTCATTTAAGAATATAGCACATAGCACCATAAGAGTGCGAGTATGTTTTTTCTGTCAAAATCAGCAGAGGGGCCGCATAGAAAGCAATGTTTGCTGCTTGCAGCTCTCTCTCTGTCTCTCTCTCTCTAACTCTCTTTAAAAACTAAACGGAACTAATGAACCATAATCTGTCTGTCTGGTGATGTCCTTCAGTACTACGGACAGAGCCGCAGCCACGTGCTCCCCGGCCCCTAAACACAACAACCAGTGCTGTCCGTGGTTCTGAAACAACAGATAAACGATAGTCACATGTACCCTGGCTGGCAAATAAAGTTGTTTTTGCTATTTTTACACAGAAACATACTTTTTAAACAGAGGGGGCCGTCTGACACCACACGCTTGTTTTAAGCACACGTTTTGAGAAAGAACACAGTTACAATTCAGACTTTTACTCATAAAAAGATGACATCAGGCCCTCTGTCCCCCTCTGCTTCTAGGGATGCAATACAGACAACCGATCCCATACCAGCGTTAAATGAATAAGCTAAATACTTCACTGTTGTGCTGGAAGTGACTGGGATCATTCTTTTATGTGTAAGGCAACATCAGGCTTGACTTAAACATTCCTAAATTTGTAAAACAAAATGTAATAAATACATACATAGATATCAATTTACTGAATTGTTGTTTATTAATAAAATAATAAATCGTGCAGTAGCAGCCTCTTTAAAAATCTTACATATTACAGTTCAGGTATAAACCTTTTTAATGCAGCAACAAAGTGGGTGAAACTTAAACAGGAATTTAAATTACATTATAAAACAACCAAACTGCATAAAACTAAACTAAAAGAACTAAATGTAAACATTAAGTCACATACAAGTGCAAAGCGTGAAATACCTCCATACCGCTGACATGTCTGTTATCTCCCTCCGCTACGCCGTCTACCGGTGTGCTGCTGATTCATGACGTAGTACGTGTAATCAGACAAGAGACATGAACTGAATAGATCGGCCCATTGTCACCGATACCCGATCCAGCTATTTGAGTCAGTATATCGGCCTGATATAATCGGTGCGTCCTTAAGCTGGACACATACCAGGGGATACAGGTTTTGTAGCAGTGCAATAATAATTTGCTAGATTACCCCTTTTTAAGATGAGCTTGAATTGAAAGGATGGAACGCTAAAGGGTTTTATTTACCTTGATGTGTGTGTGGGAGGTTTGCTGATTCATAGCAGGTCTGTCAGCTGCAGCTCTTCATCTAACCAGCTGACTGTGGCTGCTGCTTCTTTAACCACTCCTCCTATGTAACGACAAAGAAAATGTCGTCAACAATGGATATTGTGTTATATGATCAATGCACAGTATTTTTAACCCAATGAGTAGTCTGACGACACAAATGATTGCTAGAGAGAATCTTTTCTGTTTCTGAATCATTCTTTCGTTTATCATGTGAACGCAGCATAAGTGCTGCGACAACTATTCCTCCGTTTCCTGTAGCTGCTCCACATTTAAAGCATAAAAGCCTTCCTGTGGTTTGCTGATGGAAAACTATTGATGTTTAGAAGCAGCATGAAATGTTCAGTTTGCATCAGCAATAACTTAACAGCAACTACAAACCGCAGATTCTTTATTACACAGAGGCTGCTGAAGAACTGGAAGATAAACATAGTGAGACTTTCGCACTAAATGTTACTCTCTCTGGTCACCTACACAATCCCAGACATCAGTTCAAGGTTTGAGTTGCATGACAAGGTTGACACCCCTCTCGTATCCGTCTATCGAATATAAAGCCAGCAAGCAATCAGTTAGCCTAGCTTAGCATAAAGACTGGAAATGGGGGGGGGGGGGGGGGGGGGGGGGCTAGCCTTGCTGTCTGAAGGTAACAAAACCTACTTTCAAGCTCCTCTAAAGCTCATTAAGACTGGATTGCACCAACATGGATTCATTTTAAACCAGACAAAATTATGTTTTAACTTTAAATCATGTTGCACCAAACTTTAAAAATATATATATATATATATGGCAGATTTCGTTGCAAGAAAGCCATTAAGCGTATTTCCCAAAACTATTCCTCTAAGAGCAATGACACAGCAGGTCTGGCTCTGATCCAATCAGGGCTGAAATACTGCAAGTCAGTGCTGTTATCCCCTGATTGATTGCAGTTTTAACATGACATGGTGCTGCAGAAATGTCCCATACGTGCCTGCTTTCTGCACCATTCTGTCCACCAAACGGTGAGTTGAAGCTTCTCTCTTCCGTTGTTTTTTTTAGGGCTACCGTACAGGCTACGCCTACCGCTTCCCTGTGCTGCTGGAGCGGTCGCGGACACGTAGGGAGGTGGAGGTGCCCGCAACCGCCACGGCTTTCCACCAGTTTGATGACGACGGAGTCCACCCGGCTCTGAGGCAGCACCCTTTTGCTCAGCGCCAGCAGCAGGAGAGGACTCGATGGCTCAACACCCCCAACTCCTACCAAAAAGTCAGCCAGGAGCAAGCCAGCCCGGGATACCAGCGCACCACTGTGAGGCTCCGGGAATCAATACTTTTTATTCATTGCACCAGTCACACTAATAGAAGGAGTTCAGGAATCGCGTTGAAGTTGCATGGTCCCAGCTACAGTCCAGAAACGTGCGTTATCTGCAATACTTGTTCATTGCAGAATCCACAACATTGTGCAGACTCTGCTACATTGTGGCCATTGTCTAATGTGTGCTGCTCAGAGAGGGAGGTAGACTGTCTGTAGTGATATGTAGGTATAAACAAGTATGGAGTGCAGAAGGATCAGAACAAAGAGTGAGAATAAAGTGAGGAGAGAAGGAAGAAAAGCCTTGAGGCTGGTGCGTTTAAGAGGATGACTAATGCAAGGAGGTAAGAGAGCAGTTAACTCGCCATCTATCTGATGAGTTCAAAAGAAATATGGGATGTGCATTCAACCAAGGCTATTTCTGTACCCAGCTCTGATTCACATGGATGTTGTTTTTATCTCTTTGACCCTTGGAGAAAAGATGAAGCAGAGCTGCAGTGATGAGTTGTTTAGAGTCAAAAACAATATGAGGTTGATTGTCTTACATCCGTGGGAGGAGCTTGGCTCTCCCTTTCTGTTTGGTCTCCTCCTCAGTCCATTCCACCCTCCTCTCTCTCTTCTCTGCATTGCAGAGGAAAGTCCACTGCCCTGTGATGACTGCTGCAGTGCAGAGTCTTCCCTCTGGTGGACAAACGTCCACATTATCAAAGCTACTTGATTAAAAACATAATTTTTAAGTGGATAAAGTACTTTTTAAGGAAGCAAGTAACTAAATAAGCCACTCGAGATCCTCTACTTTTTTGGACACATTCAATCATAAACGGCTTATTTTTGTTTTGAAGTTTGGTGTTTTTTGTTAGTACAAATATTTCTACTCTTCTAATACATTTGATCATACCTCATTTACATAGTTATATACTCCATCAAGAGGAGTTTTTTAAGATCTTTATTAAAAAGCAGAATTGAGGCAAGTTCTGTAGACTGACTATGTTAAATATAAACCGATCTGGTGTGATAACAAGGGATCTGATTGGTGGATTGTGAGATATTATTTGATGTTGGCTGTATTTCCTTTAGTGGTTGAAGTCCGAAGAGGTGACTCAAGCCGGCAGCACAGCCATCAAGATGGAGAACCAAAACCAGTTTGTGCCTCTTTTCACCAACCCTCGAGAGGTGATTGAGACACGAAACAAGGTAACTTCTTGCTTTTGGCCTTTTTCCGTCTCCCACAATTCCTATATTTGTAGTCTGCATAGTGTCTCATGAATCCAAAATGTAATGCAAGAATTTTGATATTCCTCAGATCCGACAGCAGAACCGTCAGGACATGAAGACAGCAGGGCCGCAGTCTCAAGTCCTCGCCGGCGTTATAACAGTTGACAGCCCTCCGGTAAACTGCTTGTGTAACTTCTGACTTTTTCCCCTCTCTAAGTCCTCCTCTTCATCTGCAGCATTAAAAGTCGTGATTTTGTCTCGGCTTGTCTCTTAGTCTCCAGTCAGCCCGCCTAACGTCTCACCAGAGCCAGAACCTCCCAACCCCTTCAACCAGCTGACAGACCAGGAGCTGGAGGAGTACCGCAAGGAGGTGCAGAAGAAACAGGATGGAGGGACCAATGGTATGATTCATTCAGATAAACTCCGCTGACTACAGTAACTCTATTTAGATTCTTAACCATACAGTTACAGTACTATAATAGTCATTGTATACAGTAGATGTCTCTTTATTCTTAGGTGTACAGCTACATTTGTCCAAAAAGCTATTATTTAGAATTAATAAACGTTATTTACATGTGTTTTATAGGTATGTTGGCAAACATTACACCTGTATGTACGCTGGTGTATTAAAGGCATTGTCTGGAAAATATTTAATAATTACGGAGCCAAGGGAGAAGGGTTCCAAGAAAAATAAACTCAGACTCTTCAGAGTCTGGATACTTGATCATATGGTGATTTTTGGGCTAAAATATTTTCTAAATCTGATTGCGAAGTATAATTTGATTTAGGTTTTTTTATCTCGAAAAATAAGACTTTATAATCTCAGAGAATTTCTTTCTCGTACATTTTTCATTTTTCTTTCAAATTCTTTTGGCTAGATAGTACAGACAATAATACATTGCACGTTTTCTTCTAACCTTCTAACCTTCAAGGCGCTGTGTGCAGCATATTAACATATAACCGCCAATATAGACTTTCAGTTTCAAATTAACATTTCGACCAGATTTTCACTTATTCCATCTTTCGTTGCAAGAAAACTGTGAAATCTTTTGCTCTGCTTTCACCCTCCCCTGTTTTTAACTGTTAAAGATGCAGCACATTTCCTGCTGAATTCCTGTTGCATGAATGTTTAAAAGTCACAGATACTAAACACAGCACCCTTGAGCAAACTTGATTTCCCGTGTGACTGCCATGTAAACTGTGTTCCCAACACTAACTTCCTGCACAGCCGGACCCTCACTGTCCCTCACTGTGTGTGTCTTTGTGTTTTGTTTGTGCAAGTAGGGGAGGAGGTAGCAAATGACAAGGAGTCTCCCCCCGCTACCTCCCCCACAAAGGGCCCTCCGCCCAGCCCCCCTCCTCTCTCAGGTGAGGCTTGACAGAGCGCTGACTGTCTGCTGACTGTCTTGCTTTGCACGCTGCGTATCTGACCAGCAGCCTGCTTCAAGTCTCAAATGGACTCATCCAAAGCTGCTTCTGCACTCGCATGCTTCAAATACTCACTACACCTCTCCATATGCATTCTATACAAATACAGACGTTAAAGTCAGCTGTTCTTGTCGAAAGACGACATATTGATGTATGGTAACAGAAAATCAAACGAAGTTCACTTCACAAATATCTTTAACTTTTGACTCTGAATTTGTTTTCCATTTAATTGTAGACTACAACTTCAAATACGAGAAACGCACAGTTAAAAAAAGGAGCTTTAAAAACACAAAAAAAAGCCCAATTAAAATGTATCACTCACCAGCATTATAGTTATAATAGGTCAAAATACCTGGAGGAGCAGGAGAACAAAAACGGCAGGTCGTAAACCTCCTAAACCACAGCCACCGCTATGACTCACTGTGAATAGTGCAACTCCCGAGTCATTGGTGAGGGTTTACATGTTAGATACCTGAAGTATAACATATTTACTATATAGTGTAACGTGTTTTAATTTATGTTTCTCATGAAAGAAACTTATAGCATTAATAATAATGGCTCTGGTACACTTGGCTCTAACAGTCAGACAGCATTAAATGTAAATGCACATGCAGACGTTATTTCTGTTATTAGTCTGGTTCATTAGTTCTGTTGCCTTAGCTGTTTCTGTTTGCCACATTTCAGCCCATCTGTTTCTGTGCCTACTGTATCAGTTGTACTCTCTCCCTCTGTCTGTCTGTCCTTTTCTGTGTTGCTCCACACTCATTCATAGGGCACTCTTCTGGTGCTTTGGTCTTGTCTCACTAGTAAGTACAGAGAGCGACAACTCTCTTCTCAATAAGCAAGCATGTTCATCTGCAGTGTTATGTCTAGCATGTAGCGTTGCAGCTCCGCCCATCTTAAGGCTCTCTGTCTGGTTGCTGAATATTCAATTTTTTGCTTCTCTTTTTTGGAGAAGAGGAGGCAAAGACCGAGTCTCCAGCCATACAGAACGGAGGTGAAGAGGAGAAGCAGACGACAGAGGAACTGGAGAAAGGGATGAAGGCTCTTTCAACCAACGACACCTCCTCCCCACCCGCCGCTCCGCCCCCAAAGCTACAAGGCGGCACCCCGGAGGGCTCGCCCTCCAAGTCCCCGACCAAGAAGAAAAAGAAGTTCAAGCCGCCGTCGTTCCTGAAAAAGAGCAAGAAGCAGAAGGAGAAAGCCGAGACCTGAGGCGTTCAGACACACCTGACCTTGGTGAAATACTACTGTGAAACCTTTCTTAGTGTATGACGGAGTAGCAGATGATTTATCCACATCAGATGTATTCAAACACAGTCGGTTAAGATGTCATTCACAGACACTAAAGGTGTACTAAATTGACTAACACATACTTTACTGTAACACTGGTACTCACTGATTTGATCCAAGTGGTGATTCATCTTAGAAAACACTGACAATTAATTTCACAAACTATTTGACCCAGGTCGGATACAAACCAACATTTTAACGCTTCTTGTCTCTCACACACACACACACACACACACACACAGTCTCGTACTACTTGCATCTTATTTTCACCTGCTGTGCTATCAAACCATTACTTAACTTCACTGTATAGGCATTCAAACACGTTCCTTTCTGCAACTGGGATTACTAGTGTGATCTTGTGCACTTGCCTCTCAGAATTTATTTTATACCTTTTTTTTTTATTTCATCCACAACTTTGCAAGACATGGTGGAAATTGAAGTCTCCTTGAAGTATGCACCCCTTATCCACATATAGGCACTTGACATGTGTATATTTACATTCCAATATGTTGCTTTTGTTCATCACCATAGGCATCTTCTAGTCATGATTTGGTTCTAATTATCAGATCGATGTTGCAGGTTTGCTATGTGAGCACAGGTGCAGTACGTGTAGAAATATACTGATAACTAGTCATTGTGCTCTTCTGAATGATGGTTCAGCCTATTGATGTTATTACAGCAGGGAAGTACAAGGGAAGAGAAAGCAGGGAAAATGTGCTGGCTCGCAACAAAACACAAGTCGCTATCAATGCCTCTATTACCCAAAACAATTTGTTGCTTGCCAATGCAGTGTGAAACTCAGTAATAGAAGATACTAATGGTACTAAACATTCCGATTTTCTCATTTTCTTTTAAATGTATGTGTGCAAAATACCCTCTTAACAGTTGTAATTACTTTCCGTTTTAACCAGTAGCTGTTATCAAAATGCTGATGTGTGATGTTTGCTCATGGTTTTAATTTATTTTATATTAGAATGTATAAGTGAGTGTTGCAAGGTTACCATGTATCAGTCATTAAAGATCAAGTTTGATTTAAAATCAATGGGCCATCTAGTTTGTCTTTTTGTACTTTGAAGTCCTGTTACTACCGTATTGATTTTAACGACTAATATACAATATGTTTTAAATTACCATATATATTTGTTTCTGTATTTACACTTTTTTAAATGATCAGTCTAAGCACTATAGCCATCCCATGTCCCAGTCCAGACCTTTGGGTGGTGCTAATGCGCATCGATGTTGCCAACAGATGTGAAACACTAGCTCTCCTCCGCGCCGCTAGAGGGCGCGCTTCTGTAGAAACGTCACCGGAAGCTCGCGACCAGAAGAGACAACAAAAGAGCCTGACTTGAGGAAGCAGCCATTAATGCAACGAAATTCATATAGTTTTGCAGGTCAAATTGTGTTTGTACTACTACATTAATTTGACATTTTATTTATTGGTAAAATGGGAAGAAGCCGGAGTCGATCTCCTCCAAGACGAGGTAAGAAGCTAAACGTAAGCTAGCTAATGTAGCTAACGTTGTCACTACGTACGGTCAGCTGGCTGCTATAGCTCCTGGAACGCAGTTTGTAAATTACACTGGGGAAAGGATAACATTCATATGAATATAATAGTTAACCTATTGTCTTTCCTTTACGACTTTACATCATAACATGTGATTCATTGCGTCATTGTCGCCTTCCTACGTTAACAGACGTTACACAGAAAGTTCTAGATGTTTGCTCAATTCATTGTAGGTTTGATGCGTTTCCGAAGCTGGCAGTGATATTTGACTGGTTTTGTAGTTGAAATGTTAAACTATGTTTGAGTATATTAAGTGTTTGATTAACAACAGAGTCCCAGAGCCTGACGCGCTTAACCTGTTTGACCTATAGGCCAATACACGTAGTACGATATATTGGGTATAGTCATCTGTTCAATCGATGAACCTTATTTCTGCAACTCAGATTTATATAATCTTATCTCTGTCTGACATCAGAGACCGGTAACGCTAACAGTGAGAGTCTACACATTTTACAGGTTTCATATCAAATAGTTTGATGGTGTTCAGCATGAGGAGCAAGACTCTTGTTACAACTTTCTCAACAGCAAACGTTTTATAGAGCACTGGTTGAACTGCACCGCGTGAAGCAGGGACTGCATGTAAATGATAAAGGAACAACTGTATGCTAGCGTGTTATTGCATACTCTGTAATCAAAATTTAAAGATTGAAGGAAATGTAGTGTCTGTAATTATATCAACAATATTATATACACGAACAATTGTTGGGCAGTGACATTTTCTTCTCTACTAAACTGTTTAAATCAGTCACATGGGAATGATTCTGTTGTCTCGTGGAAGATAATTAAATGAAGTCATTGAGAAAGACTTCTCCCAAAGCTACAAGGCGGCACCCCGGAGGGCTCGCCCTCCAAGTCCCCGACCAGTTGGACTGTTGCTGATGACATGTATACATGTATCAGGTGTGGCCAGTTTAAAACATGCTGCAGCAAAGTAAAGAAGAGAATCTCTTAAATTCACCATGTAGAGAAGAATGTTCATCCAAAAACGTGGCTGACAATATGCCCAGTTATTATCCCCCGGTTTGAATGCTAACATGATCTGGTTTCCTCCTTTCTAGCAGAGAGACGCCGTTCCCGCTCAGCTTCCCGGGAACGTGAGCGAAAGCGAAGGGAAAGGGAACGCTCTCGTTCTCGGGATCGAGAGCGTCGGAGAAGCCGCTCACGATCTCCTCACAGGAGACGTTCAAGGTGAGTTAACGCCTTCTCTCTACTCTTTGCTTTATACAGTATATATATACACACACACACACACACACACACACACACACACACACACACACACACACACACACACACACACACACACACACACACACACACACACACGTACGTCTGCAGTCATTCCTTTTATTTATCCTGCTGCAAAAATATATTGTGTAAAGTATATTGTCACCAAATATCAATCTAGTGAATTGTCATAGAAAGTCATCGTCTTGGGAGAACAAGCACATGCATCTGTAAGCTTACTAGAATGACACAAATCATGAACACCATTATTCACTTTAAGGTGCAGAAGTGTGTGACCTCAGGCTCCGTGGTAACCCGCCCTGAGCCCGTTTAACAGCCATTTGTGTTCCCTCTGCAGGTCTCCCCCCCGACGCCATCGCTCCTCCTCCTCCCCCTCTGAGGAGCGCAAAGATTCTAAGGAAAAGACGGTGAAGCCCATCACGATCTCAGGTATTATTATTATAAATATGTCCCTATTTGCTATTTTGACATGAACTCAGGAGTAGATACAGCTTTTTCTATGCTTATGACATCAATGTTTTTGCCAAAATTCGACAGCGGAAGACATGGAGGGCAAGACAGAAGAGGAAATTGAGATGATGAAACTGATGGGATTTGGTTCCTTTGAAACCAGCAAGGTAACAGAACACGGGTGTCCTATGTTGTGCACCCACAAGGAGGTGCAGTTTGTTTCAAATTAGGTTAATTCCACAGCTGAACTGAAGATAGGCATACTGTTGGATTTCAGTGTACCAATTCATCCCAGTTGTGCTCTGAATTCCCACAAACACAACGCTTACAGTATCAGAGTAGGTAGCTCCTGATTATACAATGGTTACTATTCACATTTTCCCTTTACCGAGGAAGGTCATGGCTCCATATTTAGACAAGCTAGCCCTTGATGACCAACTTCATGCTCAATTTAGATCACTGATGGTATATATGCAACTGCTGTACAGTAGAATCCTTTCCGGTGGCTTCCCCCGTTTCATGCAGCGGGCTGGAAGTGTTTCACTGTGAAGCAGATGTGTGATGTTGACGGAAATATGGAGTTTGCCACTGAACTCAAACTCCTTTTGTTAATAGAAATGTCTTTTCAGAGCAATATAATAATCAATATGCCTCAGCATTACGGAATTCGTGGAAATTCGTTGTTACTTTTATCTGTCAAATACAATTCAAAAACGTCCTGGTTTACCAACAGTATGACCCACGTTGTATAGTCTCAGCCTAATTCAGCTGTGATTATTTAGAGGTTTTGTGAATACTTATCTTCCAAATAATCTACTACATGTTGTTAACCAGCAATATGTGACTATTTAACTTGACCTGTGATATGTGATGTTATGTCTGTGAGAAGCAGTAACAATGTTTTCAAACAGGGGAGGAAAACTGATGGATCAGTCAATGCGTTTGCTATCAATGTGAGCATGAAGAGAAAATACAGGTACGTCCACAAAAACATTTTTCTAATTGCACAGAACTGTTTTTATAGCCACGGACACAAACATTGTCAATTGTTTCTATTATATAGTGATAGTGATCATTTTGATGCTATTGTCTGGACCTCTGTTGTGTGTCAGGTTGCTGAGTTTAAAGTGTCAACTTCTCAGTCCCCTCACTGTGAGCATCATCCACTGTTATTGTAGCCAATCACCTCTGCAGGTGTTTCTATGCTGAGATCCCGGCTCTCCCATTGGTGCTCGATGATGTAATCTGCAAGTGTTGCGAGGGTAACAGTGATGTAATGTTTTCTTATATATATATATTTATATCTTTTTTTAGGCAGTATATGAACAGAAAAGGTGGGTTCAACAGACCACTGGACTTCATTGCCTGAAAGTGTCAACGACCCGAGAAGCTACGCTCCGTTCTCTCCATAGTAGTGGATGATATTGTGTTATTTCAAACATGTTTTGTGTTATGCAACAATTGTGTATATACTTTTTTTTTTTTTTTTTTAAACAAGTTAGTCTCCTACCAATACTCAGCTTTGTCAGAAAATGGACAGGAGTAACGATGCAGTTGGCTTTGAGTTCTTGAGGTGTATGTGGAGTTTTATTTGAAATAAAAATAATTTTAAAAATGTGTTGCTGCAGTCCTGATTTATGAAAAAGAAATCAAATAAGTGCAGTTCTGCATCTGCCATAATGTGCAGGAACATTTCACATATGTAGTGTCAATGTCGTGATGCTGACATTTAACATATGTAAATATATGAATGTGATCATAGTATTATGGAGTCTAGAGTAATGGATAATCTAAAGACTAATGCATTCTACAGTCAGATTTTACCTGGTTATGCAGTCTTGTGTGGCTTGCTGGTATGTTTTTTTTTGATAAGTGTCACCGAATTTAATCTAATTTAGTCGTTGACGAAGGACATCTTCCAGCAGATACGCTCATCCCATGTTTTAGTCTTAGGTCTAGGTTTGTTTTCCCTGCATTAAAACGGACATCCGTCTCATTTTGAAGCAGCCTTTTACTGATATAATTCGGAAAACAGTAGGTGTGCGCCTGCGCAGAGATAATCTTTGTGATTGGAGAAGCAACAGGCCAATAACGAGCTAACATGTGAATCTGGCCAATAGCTGAACACGAGTAAAGACAAACAACACCACGGGAGCCAATCATGGCCATACACCGCGAAACAGCATGGCAGAGGGGCGTGTCTTCTGTTAGATGCGGGCGTTGTCAAGTTAGCTCGTGGTCGTTGCGGCCAATGGCTAACGAGCTTATCAGAGAGCAACCAATCACGGTCCACGAATGTGTAAGGCGGAAACTGTGCTCATTTTGGCTCTGCCGCTGTGTGCTTTCGCCAATGGAATCGAGGGACCAAAATGGCTGAACTAGGTTCTCAGTGGCAGTCAGCGCGCGAGCCTCTCGTCGATTGACAGCGTAACCGCCCAATAGGAGCGCGATTAGTTACGCCCAGTACCCAATCACATCGCAGAACACAGGAGCTTTGTGGGGAAGTACAGTAGTTTGCTGTCGTCCAGATCAACAAGCCACTATTTTGGAAGCAGTTTGATAAACACTCACTTGTTCCTCGGTTGATGTCAGTCGCTAGCGGGACGTTTTTACGGGTGATCAGCGATAAGCCAGCACAAAACTAGCCAGCCACACAGCCCCGAACCGATAAGGTTGGATGACACCGTCCGTTGAACTTTTAAGACAACTAACGTTAGCTCGTTTTTTTCTATAATTTCCACAATCAGGCAACAACTGAACAGCCAACGGTTTTGTTTTCCGATTGGCCGAATCTGTTCACGAGCTAGCAAGAAGGTTTCATCGTTAATTTGCCAATTTGTCACGAGTGCTAACGTTAGCCAACTTGTTTTTTTTTGTTTTTTTTCCAAACAGAGCAATACTCAACCGTTTTCTCAACCAGCCTTTTTTTCTCGAAGAACTTCATAGAAAACCGTTGTTTTTTTTAGCAAAGTATTTGCTTAATAAAGAGGCCAAAGCAACCGTAGCTGTTGAAGAAGTGTTAGCCTCAGCTAACACCAAAGCCTCAACGTTACCTGAACCATTTTTTAATATCAAGGAAGGGGCTAGTTTAGTGTAAACTGATTGGTGCTGTATTCAGGACATTTAACCTTTAAATAGCTCGTTTGATACACTGCAGGAGTTACCCTTTAACGTTCGCTCTCACCTTTTAAAATAAATAAATAACAACTGTCAGAACAGCAAGCCAGCTTTAGAAGGGGACCGGTGGTATAGGACCTAAAGCTTGTGTACAACCACAGAATATCCCTCATCGGATTGTTATATTATCAGTTTTATTTTTGAAAATGGCGGCGATCGGAATGGTGCAGATGCTGATCGAAGCAGCCGAGTACCTTGAGCGCAGGGAACGAGGTAAAGTGTTTTGTTTTCTGTTTTCTTCATGAAAAATGACAATGACATCACTCCCCCCCCCCCCCCCCCCCCCCCCCCACCCGATCCATGCTAATTAATGCACCTGCCATTTTGAAGCTATTTTAAATGCTGTTGCTGCCCCTTTTTTGAAAACATTTTTTACATTAAGTATTCGAGTAACGTTTTGACACAGCAGAGTGCATCGCCTAACGTGACCCAAAAATAGGTTGCTCATAAATATTAATATTCAGACATTTTGGGTGATGATCTGCAAAAATGTGCAAAAAAAACAACATGCCGTGCATTTTTGCTTTCTCTGGTAAACGAATAAAAAGAATAAATGAATGCATATGTGGCAGATGCAGTCAGATGTGCAGGGACACCTTGTTTTCATGGAGGCCCCTCCTTTCCCTCTGTTGTGGTTTGCTTGTGGGGTTTATTCCAGTTCAAGATGACATCATTGTCCAGGCTGAGGGGAGAAAACACGGTGCAAAGACTCTGCATGGACTCCATCCTTCAGTGCACTTGACCACAAGACATTGCTACTGAATTCTCCTTTTTGCAGTCGTTCTATTTTGGCTTCTTTTCACCGTGGCTGTATTTTTGTATTGCCAGATATATATGGACACGTGACCACCATGTTGTTTGTTTGTGTGCTTGCTTGCAGAAGCCGAACACGGCTATGCCTCCATGCCACCCTTCATCAGCAGCCAAGAGAGGGAAAGCTTGAAAAGGAAAAGCAAAAGCAAGAAAAACACAAGTAGCAGGTAAAGAGGCATATCAGCTCCTTGTGGCCAGAACACACATACACTGTATAATTGTT
Organism: Pholis gunnellus; assembly: GCF_910591455.1. Classification (NCBI taxonomy): domain Eukaryota; kingdom Metazoa; phylum Chordata; class Actinopteri; order Perciformes; family Pholidae; genus Pholis; species Pholis gunnellus. Next base: position 20,433,933 of record NC_136532.1, read on the forward strand.
CAGCTCTGCAACAAGGTGCTCGTAATACCCCCCCCCCCCCCCCCCATCAAGTGTGTCCACACTGAGCGCAGCAACGTCAATCCATTGTTTACTGGACTGGTTTTCCATTTTTACAATGCACACTTATAATTTGTCCTTTTGTAGTGACAGAATCATAAATTAGGACATTTAATGTCATTTTGTTTTGCTTTATTTAATTTTAGATAAGATAATCCTTTTATTAGTCCCGCAGTGGGGAAATGTACAGGATTACAGCAGCATAGTGCATACAAGAGACATAGTAAAAACAAGATCAGTTTCAAAGTAGAGTAATATGAAGTCTATTGGGTTATGGAGTCTATTGGGTTAAGGCCTTGTTTTGACTGCCCCTTGTCTTCCTCAAAGCGTTTGAGTGACAGCAGTCTGTCTTAAAGCGAAAGGGCCCCTCAGTAAGGCAAACTGGGTCAGTCAAGGGGGCCGCAGATGACATTTCACAGAGGGAGCACGTCCTGACAGCTCCGGTCAATAGACACGACTCCCCACACGTAAAATTCTATCAGTCAATCATATCGGGACAGATTTATGTTGCATTCGCACCCCCGCAAATCAATGCGCACTCCCGTGATTAGATTGCAGTTTGGCTTTCGTGCAATTGGGACATTTTGTTTGTGAAACTCGCTTTGAAACGCACAGCTTCTGAGCGCATCGATTGTTTCTCGTGGAGAGGATGAAGAAGCTCCACGATCGAAGGCAGCACTAGTGGAACCGTACTCTTTAGGACCTACGTGATTGAAGTGTGATTGTATCCACCTCTATTTATGTGCATATGCACAATGGAAAAACACAGCAATTAAACAGCTAATTGGTGCAAAAAAGAAGAGTTTCAGACTTGCCTGAGATCGAAACATTGGCCTGTTAATATAGAGAAGATGTTCTAATGATGATGAAAGTGAACGGTGACATTGGGGGACCTGCTCCAGGGGGCGACTCCTCTCTCACACGAGAGAAGGGTATAAATAGGTTTTTATATAGGCCTCTTACCATGTGTAGCTCGATGTACATCCAGCTGAAATAGCTGCAACAGGCTTCCATCACTTATTATGTACAAACAAGGGCAACATCGTAAATATCCTCCAGTGAGTTAGTGCCCGAACGTGCGCTTGAGCTATCCTGCCTCGCCCCCTATCTATGATGGCAGGCCTGTACACGTTGTATGAAGTTGCATGTCGGAGGAACTTCTTGACCTATAGTGTTCTCTGGATGGCCAAGTATCCAATGTACAGAGTACACGATGTGAAGCATGTCAATTATTATATATTGTCGGCAGATCTAAAGTTAGAAGACTGCTATACACAGACGTTTGAGTGTTCCACACCTCCGTACATGCAACCGGTTAATAAGTAGATTATATTTTTGAATTAATCGTTTAGTCCGTTACATTTTTAAGAACATAGTGAATAGCGTCTGTCGGTTCCCAGTGTCTTCAAATTGTCTTGTTTTTGACCAACTGTCCAAAACCCCGAAGATATAAACACTGATGTATAAAAGCAGCGAATCCTCACATCGGAGAAGCTACAACCAGAGAATGTAAAATGAATGATTACTAGATTAGCTAAATTGTTAGTCGTCTAATCGTTTCAGCTGGAGGCATCTGCCAAAAGATTTAAGAAATCTGAATAATTACCTGCATTTCATTGTCTAAATACATACATACATACATGTGTAAATACTGCTCTTTTAAAAGGAACTTGTCGTTATTCAAATGTTTGGTTGAGCCTGTTGGTCAGGATTTAGTCCGTTGAGCTTAACTTAGTCGATTGAGTGCAGCAGGAATCAGTCATAAAACCTGTATGTGAGTCAACGTTTTTGGTGAGATGCCTGAAATGGACAATGGAAAAATCCCATTGGCTTTTTGTCATGGGAACCAGTGCGCGGTTAACTTCCGGGTTCGCCTCGAAAAATGCGGCATCCCTACAGCCCTCTATGATGGTAACGAATCTGTAGAGCATGTCCTAACATGCTTAGGTGGCCTGTGGAGAAAATGTTGTTTGTTTTGTACGTCAAGTAGACCACGAGCTGCTTCAGGTTTGTCCTCACAAGCCATTCAATATTTTTAGCTTAACGGCACTTTTACCATTTTATTTGTGCCTCATCATCTGTGAGCTTTAAATCGGCCATTGCTCATTACTATTCAAAGTCAGCTGAGCCACACTTGTTATTAATAAGGTCAGCTCGGAGTATTTGATGTGGTCGGCCGTGAAGTTGGCTCTCGATCATTAATAGGCTGACCAGCACTATAGCCTCTTTGGGGGGCATGATCACTTATCTTGATGCTGTTGAGACTTGGTGAAATGTAGGTCGGGCAGCCATGTATGTATATATGTGAAGCCACTCAACCCAGTATGAACAAGCTCCTCCAGTTTGTGTTGTTTAACCATGGCATGGATGTGTGAGTAGTGGGGGAGGGGAGTCACTGTGGTTCTGACGTGTGTGTGTGTGTGTGTGTGTGTGTGTGTGTGTGTGTGTGTGTGTGTGTGTGTGTGTCGGTAGTAGCGACTCCTCCATCCCCCTCATCTCTCTCTCTCCCACTTGCGTTTTCTCTCTCTTCTCACCTCCTCCACCCCCCCATGTGTCTTTCCTGCTCGGTTCTCACTGTTGGCAAGCGATGGAGAGCACCAGCTCCTCCATTACACAGGTCCGCCCCCACCCGCCTCACACACACACACACACACACATAACACTGTGCAGCTACAGTGCACCGTGATCTTGCCATCCCTGTTGAGCAGGCAAATTGAGTCTTTGCGTACTCACCGCCCTGTGTTGTTGTTAAAGGCTTTTGTGGCTGAGTGGGGCGAGGCTACAGCGAGCCTTCAGGAAGGAGAACAGGTTAACGGTAGATTCATGTAGTAGTAGTATCGTCTTGTCTACAATTCAGTTATCCCGTTTATGTCCAGGGATCTGTCGGGGAAGATTGAACGCCAACACTGTAGGTGGAGTTTGAAGACTCAAACTTATTATTAGAATAGTCATTCAGGTGACAAGGAAGCTGCGATCGTAGCTGCCAGGAAGAGTGTCTCAATGATTTAAGAGTCGTTACCTCTGTAAGTTGATTCAGAGGAACCAGGCTGACTTGGAACCCTCTCTGAACCTTTGGTCTTATTTTTGTAGTTTTAGGCATCTATCCTGTCTTTAATAGTAATGTGTAGATATAGAAATAGAGCAACCCATGCATTATAGGGGTTAGGGTTATGGAGACCTGTCCCAGAGCCTGACATGTAGCCTGAATAAGTGGGATCACGTCCTTGCTAGTGCTGTTATGTCACCAGCGGCTGTCTGCCCTGCACAGGAATGCACACTGACTGGAGGGGGGGGTGGCAAGGGCGATAGAGAGCACCCAAAGCTGAAACAAGATGATACCACACACACACACACAGGCATGACACCCATTGCTGTTCAGAGGTTGCAATATTGGAAGACATTGTTTCTAAGCTTAGTCCTGACAGTAAGTTGTCAAACACTGAGGTGAATCAAAGTGTGGGTGTGTGCGAGGGACCTCTGAGGATCTTGGCCATGGCATGCAGTGGGGACAGTGTCGAGTCTAGGAGAGCTGGAGGTGCAGACGGGCTATTTTGGGACCCGGGGTGGGTGGATCAGGAGTGCTGAGGGGGGGTCTTTGCCTTTTCCGCTGCCGGCTCAGCGGCCGATCAACTCCGTTTAGCCTTTTCTACAGAACAGCGAGGTGGAATAACGCCTTGAACAGGCTGTGTGAAAAGGGGCTACTGCAATGCAGAAGTCCTGCTGGCCGCTAGCACACCTCCATCTCTCATTTTACCTTCTTTTTTTTTTTTTTTACCCCCCCCCCCCCGCCGCCTCTCTCAGTACTACATGCACAGTTTGAAAGGGCATAGTCCCTCGCTTCTGTTTCTAGTTACTGTTACTATGTTTACACCTGGCCTCCTCATCACGTATTTAAGTCTTTAAAAAAAGCACAAATATCCTCCACAGAACAGGCCACAGGCATCAGAATGCTCAGCCTGTTTTTCTTAAGAATCCCTTTTCCTCAGCTCGTTGTGACTGCTCATAAACTCCCACTCAGCCTTTTCTGCCTCTCTCCCTCCCCTGCAGTAAGGCCTTGGACCGCTGCGATGGCACACAAAGTGGAAACCTTACCCTGTTTAAGCAGTGGCCTTGTTGTTTTGTGTGCTTTCTCACATGTGTTTTTATTTCCACAGGTCTACGCACAATGAAATGGAAAAGAACAGGTACGTCAAAGTGTCCTGTGTTTGTGCATATTTGCTGTTCCTCTGTTACCATGGAAAGTGACTGTAAATTATGGGTTGATTTTTACCTAGAATTAAGAGAGAATGGTAAATGCATTATTTTCGTGTTAGTACTCAGGATGATCAGGCCATAATTAAATGTTTAAAAGGAAACTGAAAAAATGGATATTGAAATTGATATTTATTTATGATTTAATGGCATTCCCATCAGCCTCAGCAGTAGGTTGTGTTTATTGCCACTTAGAAGATGTTGGCATGCCAACACGTGAAACTAAAGAGGATGAACGTGGCAAACATTACACCTGCTTAACGTCGGCATGTAAGCATCGACGTTGTAAGCATGTTGCGTGCCAACGTTAGCGTTGAGCTCAAAGCGCCGCAGTGTCGACGTCCAGCCTCACAGAGCTGCTGGCGTGTCTGTAGACTCCCGCTAGGAAACGCCACATTAATACGTTTACTATAATACCTTAAGACAATGCCACAGCTGTAAAACCAGGCTGTGAGGGTTGTAATGAATCAAAACATAAATCAAATATAAATCGTCATGCAGACATTTTAGGCCAGTAAACTAATATGTAATTAATTAATTAAATTATTAAGTCCCCGTCGGTGTCGGTGTCGGTGCTTTCCATCTTGGCAGCGCTAGTTGATCCAGACCAGCAGCCCAGTGAACAGCCTGAATAATATATGGCACTGAGGCCCGAGCATGAGCGAGTGTGTGTGGAGACACCTCAAGCCCAGCAGTAAGTCAAAATTACGACCACAGCATGTCGTTTTACACTTGAGAACATTCACAGCCTTTAGCCAGTTTCTCCCACCAGTAGCTTGATGATAGAAAGCCATCATAGGCAGATAGTAAATTACTCATGGCGACCCACTGCCAGCGAAGCCAGAGGAGTGCAACGAGACCCATCCCCCCTCTCTGGTAATATCGCCTCCAGTGAAAGTCCTAATTTGTACGACTCCCCTCCCCTCTGTCGTTGCACGCAGAACTAAGAGCGTGCGTGTGTTTATGTCTGCGTAACACGACTCCAGCCACCACCACGCTTTTTTTCTTTTTGCCTTTCCTCCCAGCTGGTCATGAGCAGCTATTGTTGGGGGTCAGAGGGCGAGAGCGAGAGCGAGAGCGAGGACAGTGGGGCGATTTACTGCTGGAACAGTCGTGTGCATTTAAAAAAAGGACACAAGCGCGAAATTAGGGCAGAGCAAAGTTCAGAGAAAGGTTCCGGCCTTCGGCTGCACACACAAGCCTGTAGCTCCACACACACACACACACACGCGCACCTCATCTAATGACACACTGAAGCCACACTGAACCAGAATAGGGGTTGTTTCAGCTAGCCCAGCTGATTATGTTAGAGCAACACAGCCGAGGGCATTTGGATGTTATGCAATGGCAGTCTTCATGCCCTTTGGACTGAGTCAGCTGAGAAACAGGCACTTGGTTTCAGCAGCTGAACACTGTTAACACTGTATTGTATTGTAGGCTACGCTTGCCAAGTGTGTGTGTGTGTGTGTGTGTGTTTGTAAAAGGGCGAGGGTCAATGACGGACTGGCTATCTGGAGCACTGAGCCTTTTCCCAATGGGCTGCTTGACAATTATGACTGATGCAACGTGAAATATCTGTGTTTTAGAATAAAGTCAACACCTGCTTCAATAGAAGGATGCAAATATATTTTGAGTGTGTCCTCTGCCCACAGTGAAATCAGTCTTACCCTCTTACCATGTGATTACCTGCAGCAGACCATAAATGAACAGCTCCTTCAGCCAGCCCTCAGCTGCCAAAAAAACAACCATTTTTACACTCGCTCTCAGGAAGAGTCTGACGTACACACGCCCACTCGCTCAGGCACACACTGGCATACAGACACGTACACACTTCGCCGAGGCTGGAGGTGTGTGTTGTGTAACAGCGGGTCAAGTGGGCGCAAACACCCACCAGACCTTAGCGACTGCCATCTTAGAGCGGCTGTGAACTGTGTTGTAGGACGGCTGACATTAATAAAGAGTTCCCATCTGAAAATATGTCACAGACGCTCTTTGGATTTCACCACATTTCTGTTTAATTCCTGTCCAATGAGGATTTGTACACTGTTCCTCAAAAATCCTTGCATCATTATGTAGTGATGTTACACAGGAGAGTGTCATGACTTCTACCTTGCATGTGCAAACCATTTCGTCACTTCCGCTTCTACGAATGAGTAACTCTAGCATCAAAAAGCAGAAGGACCAAAACGCATGCACAGTGGCTCAGAGAGAAAGTTATAATTCATTATTGACATTTGACTTATATTTATTTTCTATATCTATCGATGCCAAAGTTGCATTAATAATGCAAGTATTGAACTGTCAAATATAGAACGATCTCTCGCCCAGATACACACTTTATTCAGACCGTTTATTTGATTGAAATGTTCGATTGTATTTTATTTCGGCACACTGTTTGCGTAGAGACAACTCTTACCGTTTAAGAGGTTTGGCTTTTATTTTATAGCAAGCCCTTTTGTATAACAGGAATCTACAGCCATGCTAGCAGTTCTGTGAGGTTATACTGAGGCACTTGGTGCTTTGAGCTAAATGCTAACATCAGCATGCTAACATTCTCACAATCACAGCGTTCACTAACTTAGTTTTGAACATTAGCATGCTAATATTATCTGATTAACTCTAAACTCAAAGTACAGCTGAGGCTGCTGACAATGTCAACGCAGGAAATTTGTCATAGACCAAAGTATTGGACAAACTGACATTTTGACCTGATGATGGCACTTAGTTAAAAGTCAAGGACTCACCAAAGTTATGACAATTCATCCTTAGGGCGACATCAAAGTCTGTACCAAATGTCGTTGCAATTCATCCAAAAGTCGTCGAGACATCTCACTCAAAACCACAAATGTCACCCCGGTGGTGCAGAAACAGTCAGCGGACGACCAACGGCAGTAAGATTCATCATCTAGGGACCATGAACTCAAAATTACATATCAATCCATCCAGTAGTTGTTGAGATATTTCAGTCTGGACCAGAGTGACAGACAGACCAGCATTGCCATCATTGGAGCCAAATCACTAGCATGGCGAAAGAATATGTTTGTATTCCTCATAGTTTACTTTACTTATTTATTGTCGACCTACCGTTTCCAAGGCCGAGAATAAACTTGGATATGAAGGCTCAACAGATCACATGCTTGTTGTGTAACAGATCATGTTTGACCATTTTTCTCTCTCTTTGTTTCTTCTCTTCTGTCTCCAGACGGGCAAATCTAAGGCTGTGTTTAGAGCGCTTGAAATCCCTCGTTCCACTAGGACCGGATGCTAACCGGCACACCACCCTCAGCCTGCTGATGAAGGCCAGAGATCATATCAAGGTGTGTGTGTGTCCATATGTAATAACCAATGTATCCATTTGTTGAGCGCTGTGGTGGGTTTGTGTGTCATTTGTGAGTGACTGAAATGTCTTGGACAAAGCACTGAGGGAACACACACACACACACACACACACGGAGCAACCTTTTTGACATTTTCTCCTTGTGTTTTCTCTCTTCCCACCCTGCAGAGGTTGGAGGAGAGCGATAGGAGAGCTCAGCATACTGTGGAGCAGCTACAGCGGGAGCGGAGACACCTGAGGAGGCGTCTGGAGCAGCTTGGGGTGGAGCGGACCCGCATGGACAGTACCGGCTCCGACAAGTCCGACAAGTTCGACTCTGACCAAGGTACACAGACACAATACACTCACTGCTCTCCATGGAAGAGTTAATGTAGGACTTTAGGACTTTATGCCTGCTTGGATTTAACTAATCTATATTTAAATCACTGTAGTCCACAGTATGGCTGTCAAAGTTCTGTATGTATGAACGATAAAACTTAGAATACGGTAATGTCATATTCCCTCAACTGTTTCAAACATGGGGAACAAAACACAATGTCTCTTGTAACAGAGATGGGCTGTAGGCGCACACAGTATCATGAACACATACATGCAGGGTTCTTCGTCTTCGCAGTGCACCAGTACAGCCGCCTGAAGAAATGACGAATATTCAGTTATCATTCAGACCTATTACAATGTTTTGTGGCTCCTTTGCTCCAACAGAGGACCTGGATGTGGACGTGGAGGGCACGGACTACCTGCTGGGTGACCTGGAGTGGAGCACCAGCAGTGTGAGCGACTCGGGGGACGAGCGAGGCAGCCTGCGCAGCAGCTGCAGCGACGAGGGCTACTCCAGCGCCAGCCTGCTGCTGCTGCAGGACACTCAGGAGAGGGCCAAGCAGTTAGGCTGCAGCCTATAGACGGCACTGGTCACTGACCCAACTCCAGCTTCTTCTTCCCCTCAGCCAATCCCATCCCTTAGATTGCCTCACCACTCCCTGATCTCGCTCACCCCCCCCCCCCCCCCCCCCCCCCTCTCTCCATACATACCAGGACTGACCAAGTCTGATGCCTCTCGTCCAGCCGGGCCTCTTCGGACTTTCTATTCCCACAACGACTTCCATCCAGACTTCAATACAGCCGCCCACATTCAGTGGTCAGTCTGTAGTCAGTCTGTGCTCTGCACCAATCAAACGAGTGGGATTTTAAAGACACTCCGCCCTCTCCGTCCATTCATCATAAACACAACTTTCAGCCAGAGAATGTTACCACACAATATCCCACTGCCTCTTTTTCTATGCCTCAAGAGCCATGGGAAGCACTTATGAGATTTCACCCCAACTTCACGCATACTTAGTCTCACACACACACACACACACACACACACACACACACACACACACACACACATCCCTCCCTCCCTCCATTGCTCCAGCGAGACAGAGTCCTCCCAAAGGTGTGACACTGACACGATGTGGGGTGTTTTTTCTGCCCCGCTCACCAGTCAACCGTGTGTGCGTGGTATTTTGCACTTACAAAAAAACAGTTCTTTTTTTTTTTTTTAATGCTGTCTCTAAAAAAAAAACGTAAAGCCCCCCCCCCCCCCCCCCCCCCCCCCACTACAGATGTTGCATTACAAGATGAAGTACGTGTTTGAAAAACATGCCTGTCGTCTGCTGATCTGTAGGGACACTAAAGTTTAACGGCGTGATGTGTTAAACTGTTTTGGGCCGACAGCAATACGCCCCCCCCCCCGCCCCCCTTCCCCCCCCTTTAGCACCCCGGCATTGGCAGGCTCGTAACTACCCTGTTATTTTCTGTCCACACCTGCCATTCAGAGGTAAAAAGTGACACAAAAATGTGTGCAGCATGAGATTGTGAAGGGGCCGGGGGGGATACGGGACGGTTTTAGGGGTGGGTTTGATGTTTTTCTGCCTCTCTCTGACGACTGTGGCGTTTTTACAGCATCCTTTTTATCATTAATGTGCGTTTGTCACGTCTGAGCCTGGCGACGACAAAAAGGTCACTAGCAGGTTTGGAAAACTTTTTAACTCCTGGGATATCGTGGTAGGTGCTGGGACATTTGTGTGCACTAACTTCATCACTGCCCCGTTCACCAGGTATTCATAGGAAGGGAGGAGCCTATCCACTGAGAGCAGTCGAGAGACTGGAGCACATTCCATTATGAAGAGAGGGCGGGCAGGTAACATCGAGAGCATTACTTTTTACAAGATGTTCCTGCCAATTATTTATGAAGGTTTGAGACGAGCCGAGGCTTTGACTTTTCAGTGGGAACACACGAAAAGCACTAAAACGTTAAAAAACCGCAGATGTTTCCCTAACTTTGCCTTGCCTACATAGCTATTTATTGTTTCTGCTAAAAATGTTATTGTAAATAGTTTACAGAAAGATCTCTATGTCTATCAACAAATGTATTTATTAGATATACTAAATATATAGATGAATATATAGAACTATATTTAATTAGTCATTGCTTCTGGTCTTCTTGTGAGGTTTATTGAGAGTTTCTAATGTGTAGTTTGTTTGCACAGCCTTGTCAACCCATAGAGTATTTAGAAATGTCTCTTGTGCCTCGAGGCTTTTGTGTCGAAAAATGAAATGTTTTCTCTGTGGTTGATCATAATTTTGTAGCTGTTTTCAAAGCCATCTTGCCCTTTAATGTGGGAATAAAAGGACAAAAAAAATCAGAATAATTTATAATAAAAAAAAAGTATAAAAATGAGAGGAGCCGGTGGCCAGGGTTGAGCGGCGGTGATGATTCCTCTGGCTAAGCTATGTTGCCTGTTCGCACATCCCCGTGCCTACGAACCTCAAACAAATTGGCTGCTCCGCCTCGTAAGAATTCAGCGCTTTTGTTTGGTTCATAATCATCACGGGCAGGGAGAGGACTGCAGCTTATCGAATGTAGACGTCCTCGACCCTGCAGTGTAGCAGCAGCACAGTGCCAATGGAACGCCCCTGCTCCTGCTTTCCACCTGCTCGCAAATCTCCGTTAAAAGCATGAAAATGAATCACAAAAAATAGATCTAGGAATGTTTAGTGTTTGATTGTGGAATGCTGCTTTTTCTTTTGGTCAAATTTTGACTTTTTTTTTTTTTTTTTAAACAGAGAGGTGCTGTGTAGCCACGTTATAAGACAGACGGACTAAAGGGGACATGTAATGAAAAATACGGTGTGAGTGGGCAGTTGTGTTCACTGAAATGCCATCTGTCGGTGTGTGCATGTGTATACAGTGTGTATGTGTGTGTGTGTGTGTGTGTGTGTTTCGTCACTGTCTTCAGAGAGACATTTTTGGGGTGGTTGGGGGTGGGTGGAAAACTGTAAGGCTAAATTTCTGTTCTGGTTCTTTGTTCATTTGTTTACTAGTTAAATGCAACAAAAGAAAGTCCACTTTACAAAGATTTCATGTATTAACCTAAGCATTAATGTCTGTCTATGGGAGTCTACTGTTTTCTCCCATGTTCCATCCATGGCCTGTTGTCTGTCTTCCGCCAATCTGTGTGTGTGTGTGTGTGTGTGTGGGGTGGGTGTGTTTCTCTTGTATGAGTATGAGTGTGTGTGTGCGCGCTTGCGCATGTATGGTCGTGTGAGCGTGACTCCCTCATGCTGCGTTGACATCCACGGTGCGGGCGAGGCAGGTATGCGTGGTGGGGCAGTGATTGCGTCAATGATCACAAGCAGACTGTTGCTCTTCACCTCCACCCTTCCTCCACCCTTCCTCCCCTCTAAAAGCGACCTGGTGCTCTCAGCATCTGCCTTTTTTAAGAAGCAGGTGTGGAATCTCTCAAAGAACAAGACTACAGTCAGACCAGTTGTTTAAGCTACAGGTTTCAGCTTCAGGGGGAACATGTGTTCATGTGTATATTTGATTTTTGCACATTTTGTCCCTGCATACAAAGTGGCTGATGATGCCTTAAAAACGGACACGACCTAACAGAAGTATATGATGTGTATGAGAATATATGATATATCGACATGTATCACAAGGGCCATTCCTTTTCATTGTGACCGTCACAGGCGTGGTGCTTTCATGCGTTACACAACACACACACACACACACACAGCAACACACCGATACACACCGCGTCATAGTTCCATGAACATCGTCGTCTCCTTTCTCCTCGGAAAGGTCAAATGTATGTTTATTGAACAATAACTTTAAAGGAGGGAGTTTTGTGCACTTACTTTTTAAGAATTGGATAATTTGGTCTCTGTCATCTAAAGAAATCACTTTAAATGTGGAGAAGAAAAAAAACAACCTTTGAAAATGAGTCGTGGAGCAGTAATTTGTATTTGCCATTGATATTAAAGGAATAAAACATTTGAAACCCTTGTTTACCTACCTATCACCTTGTCATTGTCTTAATGTGTGGTTCAAGTCACAAAAGCAAAGTAATTGTATTCTGGGAGCAAATTAAGGTTTTAACCAGAGAACCCAACACACCAGTTTCTCTTACAATGAATAATCTTCATGGAGAGGTTGAATAGACGGTAATGAGGAGGAGGTTTGATCCTCGCCAGCCATCCAGTGTTTTTCAGAGTAATCTACGGGCCAAATCCCAGGTTTGTGTGATCACAGCCATCTGTCTGCTGCTCAATAACCAACACACACAGCCAGAAAAAGAGAGCAAAGAGGGGGATGAGCATCTTGAAAAGCACCCCGCATCCCTTCTGGAGCTGTCTGGCTACTGGGGTGGAGGAGAGCCAGAGGAAAAGGCCTTTTTTCTCCCATCGTGGGGAGTCCTAGTTCATTGTTAGCTCCATTACCATTTCTATCTACTCTAGGTCATTACAAGCAAAAGGATTTGCAATTTCATGTTGTATAAATCATTATTAAACAGCATTATAGTCAAGTGTCATATCAGATGTCCATAATTTCATCTCTACTCCTAACGGGTCATAAATTAGCAAACTGACATTAGATTAATTGTTTATTTCAATTAGTTTAGCGTCTAATGATTGCAAAGATTTTCATTCAAATCTGTTAACACAACCTTTTAGTATACATGAATAGAAAAGCAAATTAACCAAATATCTGTAATTATTTGTATCAATAAAATACAAACACCTAGTTTTCTGTTAGGACGTTCCATATCAGTACACAAATAAACCGTCAAGCAGTTGAAAGATATCTACAAATATCAGATAATGATATATCCTATAATATTAACCATTGTTGAAAGCAGAGCTGTGTGTCTCCGCTGTATTCCTGTAGACAGTGTGGTGTGGAGGTCAAGACAGTGAGTCCACTATGTGGTGGGGGATGTGCAGCAGGGTCAGGATGTTCAAGGAGAGTTCTCTATGTCTATCTATCCGTCTATCTATCTATCTATCTATCTATCTATCTATCTATCTATCTATCTATCTAGCACTCTTAGTGTTGGTATATTATAATCCTTCCGTCCCACTGTAAAGCACTTTTGGCGTCCACCAAAAGACACACTTTACCTTTAATCTGCACATGAAACACGAGACAGACACCGCAATGCAGCTTAGCCCGAGCCAAGCAGACCACGCTCCTGCTGAGTGTATTATTGCCATGGCCTACCTGCTGGTGTGTGTATAGAAATGTTGACAGTAGCAGAGTTGTGTAAGGAGGTGTGTTTATTCGTGTCAGGGTCACAGGCCTACTGACCCACCTCTCGTCAGATTAGTCAAATCCAGCAGTTTATCGGGGACCTGCACACCCACCTTTCTTTGACCTTCGCCTTCGGAGTGCCCTGACCTATCTTGTGCACTCACACTTACGAACAAGCACACATGCAAACGTGCATTTAGACACGTAGTGCAGGGAACACACCCGCATAACGCGCACACACACCAAGGCATCACAATCAAACAGAAAATGTGATACGTAGCGATATAATCCCTTATGAGCTTCAACTCACCAGTGGAGAGCACATGACTGCCTCCACCCCCTTAGTTCTCTCTCTCTCCACACTGATGGTTTTTAGTAGTGATGCTAATCACTACATGATATTTAATGCTCAGTTTGTGTTTACACAAATACACGTTTTACTTTTTTAAACATTTGATCCTGTTTTGTTGTTTACTTTGACATGTGTTTACCTTATATTTATTGTTCATTTTCACGGAAAAGCACAGGTGGAACCAGTCACATTTATATTGACTACATTCCATTTAGGTTAGCCAGTACCTGGGTTTTGGTATGTACATGTTGAGTACATCACAGACTCTCAGCCGCTACCCTGAGCCTAGAGACACAGTAGGGGAAAACGGTTTGCTCCATTTCATTGTTTTGTACGCTGTGAATGGCTAACAGCTAACAGCTAACAGAACTACCAGTACACACACTGGTTTATTGTTTTGGATGTTGTGTTTGGCTAACAGCTAACTGAACTACCAGTACACACACTGGTTTATTGTTTTGGATGTTGTGTTTGGCTAACAGCTAACTGAACTACCAGTACACACACTGGTTTATTGTTTTGGATGTTGTGTTTGGCTAACAGCTAACAGCTAACTGAACTACCAGTACACACACTGGTTTATTGTTTTGGATGTTGTGTTTGGCTAACAGCTAACAGCTAACAGCTAACTGAACTACCAGTACACACACTGGTTTATTGTTTTGGATGTTGTGTTTGGCTAACAACTAACAGCTAACTGAACTACCAGTACACACACTGGTTTATTGTTTTGGATGTTGTGTTTGGCTAACAGCTAACAGCTAACAGCTAACTGAACTACCAGTACACACACTGGTTTATTGTTTTGGATGTTGTGTTTGGCTAACAGCTAACAGCTAACTGAACTATCAGTACATGCACTACTGAGTACATCACCGTTGCACCGCTGCTATGCATACAGAAATCTTACTTTTATTTTTGGCAAGATTGTATGAAATGTCTTAATTCGAGACAATTGCTTGCTTACATCGCCGCTTGTTTTAGAGTTTGAATTAAGTGTGTTTTACAGCGACTTACAACCCTTTAGTGTCTAGTCGGGGGTTAGCCAATTGCGGGTTCTATTCATTCAATCGCACAATACAGTCGACTGAGTGCAACTTTCTGGTTGTAGCTGTACCTGCACTTTTAGTCAAAATGTCTGCTGTGGAAAAATATTTTGAAGGTGGTCCACAGTGTCTCTCTGGAAACTGATTTAAAAAGATCAATGAGCAGTAGATGACACATATCACGTTACATATCCAAAGTGAAGGCATTTATCTGAGCTTTAGTGGATTTCATCCCCTCAGTAGAAATCCTGCAGTAGCCGCATACAAGTAGCTGACTGACAACCGCCTTACATGATCATCCTCCATCACAGCTGGCAGCTCAGATCAAGAGATAGATATTTGAGTGTGTGTTTGTGTGTGCTCTGCATGTGTGTGTGTGTGTGTGTGTGTGTGTGTGTGTGTGTGTGTGTGTGTGTGTGTGTGTGTGTGTGTGTGTGTATATGCAAACAGATGGAGAAGATCGTCTGCATGCTGGTTGAAAAGAGGCATCCCGGGGGACCTGAGTGAAGAGACGAGACAAGATCAGTGCATCCAAGACAGAACAAAAGCGAGGGGGCTGAGTGGCCTGTACGTGACACGTAGTAAAGCTCTTCACAGAAACCCTCGCTCGGCGAGTAACACCTGGTATATATCAAAGCACCAAAGGGAGATAAGTTTCAAAGGAGCAGGGCTGCTGGAGAGGGTTTCGTGTCGGGACGATCTGGGAATTTCTGAGTCATTAGATGCCATTATATATGTAAAGAAAACAATGCCACTCAAGGATTAGCCATTAAGATATACAGCACAATAGTTCCCCTGCAGCACTGAATGCAATAAATCAAACTAAATGCACAGAGGTGGACCACACTAACTGAGCCACATTCAAAGATAGTGGTGTTTTCTTCAGACTCATTCTGAATGTTGGGCTGCAGTTGAACAGCTGAAGTGTACTGCCATGTGGAGCAGTGTTTACAAGTCTATTAGCTGAAAACCACAGTGAGGATAGTGTGGCCGTGCTGGCAGCAGCAGCGGCTGGGACAGCAGAAGGAGAAAGGTTAGAGTAGCAGGCTGGTGAAGGGAGGGTAACTGTGTTTGAATCCCACCGGGTGGACATGGTAAATAAATCATATTCTTTCCCCACCCTCAGCACATGGTATAACAACATGCAGAGTGAGGGACTTAATATGTCTTTCACTCCCTGCCAATACATTATATTTATAGATTTTCAAAGGTGTAAGATCTGGCCAAACAAATAGGGGGACGTTTTTCAACTCACCTACTAGGTCCATACAATCTAAATTTACTGTCATTATTTACACAAAAAAAAAAAAAACAATTGTTAACTAACAACAGAACAAGAGTACTCTGAGAGCCGATCAAAATCATCTTATAATCACGAGTGGCGTCGGCCTACAGTTTTCGTTGGTCTTTTGTGTGTTTACTGTGAGACTAATTTGGGGCTGTATTTTTTGTTTATTGAATTAAATCCAAAAAGGCAGAGACAAGAAAACCACTATTCATTTCGTCCTCCCCGCCACCAGGATTGTACTTCGTCTGGAGGAAGGGGGGCAGCTCCCGAGATGGACCTTCAGTAGTAACTTCAATTGACCCTTCGTGAAGCCCTGACCTCTTCTGCTACTCCGTCAGGCTGGCAAAGCGTCCACGGACTGTCACTGACAAAAAAAATAAAATTTGATTTCAGAGAGTAGCAGACAGAAAGGTTTAAGAATATGCATTGCATTTGCACAACAAAAGGGCCTTAGATCTGACTGAAATGAATGGAATGCAGCCAACATTTGTTAGCTTTTCTTACATGTCAATATGTCTGCTGTTTATAAAAAAAGGTTTACTACCTTACATTGCTCTACGTGTATTTGTATTTTTTCTCTTTACTTTAAGAGGATACATATATATTAGAGGTTGTTTTTCTTTCACTTGTTCCACCATTTGCCATTTCCACCATCCCTGAGAGCTTCATGTCTGTTTCCGCTGGAAGAACAGCGCCCTCTTCCTGTTTATTGTTGTAAAACACCACAGCATATTTCATGTGAAATCCACCCAGTGGCACTGTCTGCATGCAAAAGGCAGTGTAGGGTCTGCTCAAGGCTGCTAACTGTGGTCTTGTTTATTTAAAGTCATTGCACTGTTTTCTCAGTATTCATGTGGTAGTTTATCGATGCAAAAACACTGCTCATGAGTAATACACACCCACACAACATATGCTCTCATTTCTCAGTCTTGAATATCTGCAGTGGTGCTCTAGATGAAAACTGTCCAGGTGAATGACCTTAGTGGCTGACCAATACCAAGACCAAGTTTATTATAGACCTGCAGGCCACTGCTTGTAGACTTAAATGCATGATGTCTAAATTATATGCACCGTCATTCAAAAGAGTCAAAGAGAGGTGTTTATTTAGCCTACCCTCATTGATATAAACCTGCCTGTAAAACACAATACAGTTCAACAGCACCACAAACTACATCCTCTAATATGAGTTGAATCAATGCATCTCTAAAACAAATCTAAAAACAAAAGCTGAACATAATAACCTTCATGGAGATCTATTGCAGGACTGTTGTGTTGGACTGCATTAGATGGAGAACCTTTTAAACTGGCTGCTGCGTCTGTATGTTGAAGGCAATGATCTCAGTATGACGAAGTTATAACATAGACGTGGTACCCTGTAATAAGAGTGAGGATGTGACTCTTTACACGTGCTCTGCATCAGCCCATGTCTGCTGCACAGGTGAAGCCCCACACTGATGCTTGAGCACCCTCTAGTGGTTAATATATGTAAGTAGAAAGAAAACGACTCCTTCCAATGTCATCTATTTAAAACGTTGACATTGTTTACATTGCTTACCGAGTTCCAAATCCAATACATAAAAGACTAAAATAATATATTATATTGACATGATTCCAGTTTTCAAGAGATTGGACCACATTAACATGACATGAAGAACGAGTATGTGTTTAAAAACATGGTTTCAAGACTGACTCTAGTGTTAATGGATACGTTTTTGCTGCACAATACTTTCTCCTACTGTGTTGATGTAAAGCCAAATAAAGCAGTTGACTTCTGGTATCAAGAAAACAGTATATTATTTGCAGTGAAAATAACTATTTTCCACTAAAAAAAGCATTATTGTTGAGGTGTTTTTTTACTTAGCTCTCTCTTCTTTCCCATTGTAACAGTAGCATCAACAGAAATGGCCCGAGGAGATTTAGGATGACTTGGCAGTGGCTGTGCTGTTGCACATTTTTATTGTTTTGGGCTGTTCCCCAGACTGGCGGTGTGAACAGGGGCACTAGAGGCGCCGTGTGCGGTGTTTGGAGGTGGCGAGGCTGCAGTCTTGTGGGTGGGGGGTGGGGGTACTCTCCATTGCATGGGCGTGGTCCTTCTCCTGCCTGGATCAGGACCAAGGCCAGCGACAGCTCTGCGCAGTACTTAAAACACTACACCAACAGTGATACTCTTTATCGGGACAAATGTACAAATCATATTTGGATATAATGTTTACTCAATAAGGGATCAACTTCTGTCCACCTTAGGTTATCTGGGAAATCTGCTTTGCGCATCTTGAGGGAACATGAATAGTTAAAGTCATCCAAGTTATAGAGATAAAAATGCTGATTGTTGGTGCTTGTGATGACGTATAGCGAGGACTGTAGTGTTATATGTGTGAACAAAATCATAACTTAATATTGTTCTCATTTATATAATGACGTGTCTTGTTGTGATAGAGTATGGCGATGACCGACAGGAGGTCACAGTTACATCTAATTTACAATCTACCAATCCACCACGTTCCAGCGCTGCAGAGGAGACTGCGATGATGTGGGAATGCAACAACCAGGCCACTATAATGAGTCTCATCCCGTATTCCGATATTGCGGTGGTGGTTTGGGGTGGATGAGGGCGGCTGGATGAAGACTGCAGCACCAAAAACAAACTCTGGCGCACAGCTCATGCATCGATCCCATTTGCCATTCTGCTGGGACAGCAAAGAAAAACTGCAATGACAGTGGACAGTGTGGTCTAAGGTAACATGAGATAGTCCAGTGGGATGATACATGTACTGGGAAAATGAGATTAAACGTGATTCTATTATAATGTGATTGTATTTGAATGTCATTAAATCAGAACATGAAAGGAAAGGGCGAGTTAATAACTAAATGAAAGTGAAGTTCAGTAAGCTCTCGGGTCAAACCGCCTACAATGAAGCCCCTTGTACAAAACGTGTTCCTATAGTTGCTGTGTGTTCATGCCTGAGCCACAAGGCAGAAACGAGGAGCTGCATGAGTGAATTCGTGTCTCCCCAGAGGGTGGAGGCTTTCTGCAAAAGCTTGCAGGTTTCCCCTCATCTTCTGTTGTCACTGCGTCAAATGATGCGCCGGCGCCTTCGCTATAAAAGCACCTGTCCGGGCCAGACATCACTCGCATCTCACTTGGTCTCTCGCTCCCACACACTCACCCTCACGCACTCCTGAACTCCACCCTCACTCACTCTCTATCTCTCTCCCGTACAGAACAGTGGGACCGGACACCAAAAGGAAACATGAGTTACTCCAGCGACATTTACAGCAGCAGCTCCTATCGGAAGATCTTCGGAGATGCCCCCCGATCCGGCCGCGTGGGTCTGGGCAGCAGCAGCAGCCCGTCCCGCCCGCACTCTGCGGGATACCGCAGCAGCCACCGCGCCACCTATGGTTCCTCTCCCGGGATGTCCTCCACCAACTACCGCAGGACAGCGTCTTCTGGCCGCGTCTTCTCCTCCATGCCGGACTCTGCGATGGACCTAACCCAGTCCACCGCGGTCACCAACGAGCTCAAGATCATCCGCACCAACGAGAAGGAGCAGCTGCAGGGCCTCAACGACCGCTTCGTGTCCTTCATTGAGAAAGTGCACAACCTGGAGCAGCAGAACAAAGTCCTGGAGGCAGAGGTCACGATGCTGCGGCAGCGCAACAACGAGCCCTCCCGCCTGCACGAGCTGTACGAGCAGGAGATCCGCGAGCTGCGGGCGCGCGTGGAGGAGCTGACGCACGAGAGGAGCCAGATGCACCTGGACTGCGTGCAGATGAATGACACGCTGGAGCACGTGAGGGAGAAGCTGGATGAGGAGACCAAGCTGCGCGAGGAGGCGGAGAACACCCTGAAGTGCTACCGGAAGGACGTGGACGACGCCACCATGTCGCGCCTGGAGTTGGAGAAGAAAGTGGAGTCGCTGCTGGACGAGATCGCCTTCCTCAGGAAAGTTCACGAGGAAGAGCTGCTGGAGATGCAAGCGTCTCTGCAGGCCACTCAGGTAGCTACACCTCCCACTGTGTGCTAGTGACCTGTAGGTCCAAACACAACGAGACGTGGTACCCAGGGCCACTTGTCAGATATAGTTTTCAATGTCACAGTGCTAACAAATACTCCTCACTCCTTATGGCCTTCAACTTTGATAATATGAAAGTTAACATCCACACATGTTTGACATAAGCGAATGTAATATTGTTACATGGAACTGTGGCTTGTGGACTAACTTTACAGTGACCGTATCAAACTTGATGTGAGGTTATTACCCGTGCTCCCTAATGACTTCAATAGACTTTATCATCAACCATACAATTATTGATTTGAAAGAAATGACCTATACACAGGTAATACTACTTAGTCAAGTGCACAGGTCCACTACAACTGTTGTAGGCCTATATATTATATTGTTTATATATTAGGCAGTTTCCCACAGTCTTACAGGAATTAAATTACCTGTTTGTTTTCTGTGTGCACGACAAACTGCGTCCTCCTCAAACTAAACATTGCGCACTTGATAATTGATGGCACTGCAGTTCCGTTTCAGCCCCACGCGCTGTCCTTCCCTCCTCCTCTCCTCATATGGGTTTCTTGAGCGTCCCTGCAGCGTCCCGCGCGCGCTGTCACGCCCCTACTCAAACTTTATGATGTTCTGACTTGTAAAGAGTAGGTGCCGGTCGTCGATGCCGGTTTGCGGGCTGCAAAGTATGCCGTAAATCTGAATTATCTGTGGGAACATTAGGCGAGTATCATGCTGCAGTGGTGCCACTTCAAATATAAATACTCTAAGCGCAGCGAGGTCATTATAAACGTTACGCTATTAGTCCAGCTGGCGTTTCGTTTGGGGTTATTGGCGATATTTTCATAAAAGAAGGCGAGGGAAGGGGGGCAGAGGGGCGAGGGAGGGAGAAAATGCGGAGAAATAGCGCATAATCCAGGGGTGTGGTCGTCCCAAAGGGGGCAACTGGGAGGACAAACCCCTCAACTGCACTGGCAAGCAGTTATTTGCATAGTTTACAAGCTAAACTGTTTTTAACAGCAGCGCGACAGTGAAAATAATGTCACTGTTTGACAAAAAGTTTTGGTATGTGAGGTATATGATAGGAGGGCAGCAGCAACTATCACTGCTTTGAGCAGAAATCAATGTATTGAATGTGCAGTCAGTAACTGTTATATCATCCAGTGGAGTTATGGTTGCTGGGTAGATTTCTCCAGGGTTTCTCCACTTCCCTGCAGGGAATATAATTGCCATGTAAGCCATTGACAGCACAGCTCACATGGCAGCAGAGAAGTCTGAGTCAGCAGTCGATTCATCAGTCCTGCAGCAGCGCGGCAACACATTATACATACATGTCACCAGAAGAGATGCAGTGCATCTATAGAGGAGTGTGCATCAAACACAGCTGTAACAGAACATGTAATCTATCTATAGGCAGTTTGTACTTTATTACATAACATTACATCACATTTAGGCATTACATTATGAGTACTTGTGTTAAAAAAAAAACTCTCCTACATCCAGGTGTCAGTGGAGATGGACATGAGCAAACCGGACCTGACTGCCGCCCTGAAGGACATCCGGGTTCAGTATGAGAGCCTGTCGGCCAGGAACCAGGCCCAGGCAGAAGACTGGTACCGCTCCAAGTTTGTTAGCGTGACCGAGGCCGCCGCCCGCAACCAGGACGCCGTCAAGCACTCAAAGGAGGAACTGAGCGAGTACCGCAGGCAGGTGCAGGCCCGCACCCTGGAGATCGAGGCCCTCAGGAGCCATAACGAGGCCCTGGAGAGGCAGGTTGCCGAGATGGAGGATCGACACAACAATGAAATGGGAGATATGCAGGTACGGCAATGACCCATTTTAGTGTGTGTTACGATTTGATTAACCTTTAATTAGGCAGGTATAGGGAGACGTTTGCTAAATGGAGACCTGCATGGCCGAGATGGCAGCATAAATGTTAATTAGCAATGGGGTCATTTTTCACAGAACTAACAATAGTCTTGAATTCTGCCAGAGATATCAGACTCATGCATTTAAGTCTCCAGGACACAGTGGACCCTGATGAAGGACACAGCCGGGTTATGTGTCTTTTATGAATCACTTTAATATTCAAAATGAACGCACTCCTTATTCAGTGCGACAAGACAACAGTGAAAATCTCTACATTCAATTTTCAATCTACCTCTATTCACGAGAGCATGAATTATTAGTATGTCGTAATATGATTTTGTGTGTGTGTGTAGGATACCATTCAGCAGCTGGAGAATGCTCTGCGCAGCACCAAAGGAGAAATGTCCCGTCACCTGCGTGAATACCAGGACCTGCTGAACGTCAAGATGGCGCTGGACATTGAGATCGCTGCCTACAGGTGGGCTTCACTACAAACACAACCATAATCCATTTGGGAGAGTGAACTAACCTGAATTCAAGTGTTAGCTTTTACACTGTGCAACACCTGGTTAACGAGTTTCACTTCCACTCCAGCATTTACTTGAAGCATTTCTTTAGAATTAAACTCTCCTGCAGCGTCTGGTGGCCTGGTTTTTAAGACGCAAAGTGCACAACTGTATAAATACCCCTCTCTCTTTACCCACAATCCCTGTTTATCACAACAGATAACTGAACACAAAATAATACTTTAAATGTGTGGTTTAAAATGCTTGCATTAATAATCTGACAGTCCCTCTCGGCTCTTCTCCCACTGTAATGAGATGATACAAGGTGAAACCTTACAATGATCTCACTCAGCAACTGTGGTAATGTTTTGGGACAAAATACCAAAACAGAGCAGAGTTGTTGCCACTGATACTCCAGTGACATCAGATCCCTCAGCAGAGAAACACTGAGATCATTTTAGTAACGAAACCAGACCGTAGGTGACGTCATCTCTTGTCCCCAATCTGTCTCTCTTTCTGTCTGAGCAGGAAGCTGCTGGAAGGCGAGGAGTGCCGCCTCAGCTCCGTGGGTGGGGCCATGGTCCAGTCGGGCTACCCGGGCTTCTCCTACATGTCAGCCCGCACCTACTCCCTCGGAGCCTACAGGAAGTCTGAGGCCAAGCCTGAGGAGGAGGAGGAGGAGGATGAGGAGGCCGAAGAAGAGGTGGAGGAAGAGGAGGAGGGAGAGGAGAACAAAGATGAGGGAGAGGAGGAAGAGGAGGGAGATGACCAGGAGGAGGGTGAGGGAGAGGAGGAGGAAGAGGAGGAGGAGGAGAAGCAGAAGGAGAAGGAGAAGAAGAAGGAGGGCCCCGCCAGCAAGACCAGCAAGAGCTAAACCGCTAGTGTCAACATTATCTTCATCACAATAGCACATTCCTCATCCTCATTCCAATCACTTATATGGATCTGGTCTCTGTTCACATCATCTCTGTCAAACACAGTTCTGCACACGGTCGGCGTTTTTTCCCCCTCTCTTTAATTCGGAAGTGATTGAGCTTTATTAGGCGGAGCTTTAGAGGGAAATAGATGTATTACAATGACAGAAGAGTTGGAGTCATAAGCACACTCTGCAGAGGTCGTCATTATTTTTACGTCACATTAAAACAGAGGGATGTGCAGAAAGTTAGCATGATGCCACTCATTTTCTTAAGTTTGAACCAGGAGGATTTCTCCTCACGTGAAGCAACAATAAATGTGCCATTAATGATCAATATTTACAATAAGAGCAATCAAAACCTTGAAAGTAACAACTTTTGTCAGCACACAAGAAAAAACGCACAGAGTAACAGCCAGTCCAACTTTTACGGTGCTATTTGATTTTTACATATAAAAGTTGGAGAGTACTGTAAGAGAGATTTTATCATAAACCGAAGCTCCACCAGCTCATTCCTGAATGTCGGCTTGTTACACGTTTAGAGGACAGACTGCTTCTATTGGAGCTGTGAGTCAAACCCCACATTTCCCACTGAAGGTGAATGCTCCCCCTCCCCCCCTCTTTCCATTGCTCTGTAGTTCTGCATCTCATCTCACCATGACAAACGGAAATGTACCACTTACCATTCAAGCCCCTTTCTCATTCTCTTTAATTCACTGCAGTGTCACAGCACGGCAATAATGGAGCTCATAAAAACTGTAAATACAAGTGTGTTGGGAGAGTGGGTGGTGTTGCCAGTTGCTGGAAAGGAGGAGTGCTGAAGCTTCTCCATGAGGGAGTGCATCTTTGGGAATGAAAATGTAGAGTTTAAATTGCCGCTATATATATATCTTTTTTTTTGATTCTTTGATTGATTCATTTGTCAATGAATTTAACGGCCATCACACCTGTCAGAGTTCAACATTGATCTGCAAGATTATTCTTCTTCCCTACATTTCGTTTTAGAGAAAACCAACCCTTTTTTTTAAATTTCTCCTCATACAGATGTATGCTTTTGTTTTGATTTAGCTGGTTAAAGGATTCGAGGTGAAGGTAAGCGTGGCTGTAAGTGTCAGGCAGCTGATGATGACACTGACGGCCCTCAGCTCAGACTGTGAGTGGCAGGTGGGGCAGAAGCCGCAGGAGTTGTGGCCGAATCGGTACAGAGTCGCATGTAAGGGCTACTTTCACCATAACCCCTTCTATCACTCTGAACTGTTTAATTTCACTAGTGTTCATCAGTTCATCCTCTTGGAATTTTCTGTTTGACAAATGAATCAACCAACGGGCATGAATGCATGGCCTGACTCTTCGAGCTTGAATATCTGCTGGATGGGATCGATTTTTTGCTTGTTGTGTGTTCAATTAAAAAACTTGCCTTAATCATGACTGAAAGTTAAAATATAAAGATGTGTTCCCCTCCATCTCACCTGTTTCTTGAGAGTCTGAGAAGTGCTGACACTTTCCAGACCTCCGCTATACAACTGTGACTGTATACATGCTGCTATCTCATGCAGTGATATTCCTCTCAAAGCCAAATAAAGACATTTATTAACCAAACATTCGCTGCATCTCTGCGTCTTTAATGTTGTGAGAAAGAACTGACATTTGTAAAGGAAACTATAGATGATAATAGTCTTTTCCGCTGCTATTTTGTACCTATTTATGCCTGAGTTGACATTCTCTTTTCATATTTATATATGTTCATACCTGCAATGGTGTTAAGCAGCTGGAGTATTTCCCAGCATGCCTTGGCGTGAAAGGCAGTTGACTACAACTCATGGCTCATGGGACCCGATTTCAGTAAAAAATATGATTTATAGTCAGCGACGAGGGACAAATAATCTGAATGAATTAAGAAATGTGGCAGCTTGACTTTCCTTTTTTTCCATTTATCAAGATTATGCACTTCTTTCCCGTTTATCTTCTTTTACAATCCAAATAGTCAAGCTAGCATGAATACTGAAAAGTAGCCCGTGGTTGCGTCTGTCGGTAATCGTCGCCTTGAAGGTTTTATTCTTGCACAACATACCAGGACCTTGAAACTAAAGCATCAAAATGGAATTAATCATTACTATTATAATGTGCACCTGTGCTGTTCCCACTGTGACATGTCAAAAAGGCCTCTCTGGAAAAGGTCGACTGATGTATCAATTACAACTAACCTATTCAGGTCTCGATCAGTTAAAGCTGTCTACTTATTTACGTTTCCTCGCTCAGCAGTACAGCAATAGAAACTGTCTACTTCCAATCCCAATCTGCTGGCCTCCTCAGCCTTCAGGCTGAACTCCACCTGATTGATGGGCGGAGCTGCATAATGTCTGCCGGGTGTCGCGATCAGCTCATCTCAGCTTCTGCCTGCCTGCACACAGAGGTGAAAGATGGGGCTGGCTAAGATGGATGATAGTTGCCTATGCTGGCCCACCAGTGCAGCTGCTCACACACTGTATAGTCCTGTGTGTGTGCGTTTGTGTGTGTGTGTCTGTGGGAGGGAGAATCAGCACAGCGGCAAAAACATTATCAGCACTAACAGACAATCAATAGATCTGTGAGAAAAGCAGGGCGAAAGAAGCAAGGACAAATGTTTTGGGCTGAAGCATTAAATGAAAAGGAACAGGCTTGAGTTTCAGGAAAGGAAAATGCAACGTGATACAACAAAGTAAAGGAACTGCTTGGACGTGCAACAATCAATACGAATTTAGATCACCTTAATACTGCATTAGACATAAGGATCTGTGTATTGAGTTTAACTGCATTTTTGCATCTTTTAGTGTATTTCTATCCTACAGTCGTGGTGCTTTCTTGCTGAGAGTCTCATGAGAAGAGGAGAGTGGAATCTCATCTAACTCTCTGCAAGCTAACTAATAAGCGTGTTTCCCTTCATATCAAACATTTCCTTTAAATGACACATCATTTAAATTAAAGACAGTGCCGTACACAGCTTTGTTATCAGCCTCTAACTATGATGATGAAATACTGCCACAGTTACATTAAAAACATGAATCTTTCATTTGAATTAATCATTTGTCTGTAATTGTAAATCAATGCAGTACATTGTGTAAAAGTCCCTGAGGTGCTGCATGCTGGACTTGGAATGGTTGATGTGTCTTTCAGCCGTGACACAAGGAGAGTTATGACTTGGCATTGACCGGGAGCGTGTCAGAGGGCGGATTTATTAAAAACTCAAGAGTCTGATCACTCCCACACCTCTGTGGGCCCGTGGCCCGCTGCTGACCGGATTGTAGAGCCGTCCTTGATTTGGCCGTGCCGCTGCTGTGTGCGTGCTGAGCGCTGCTGTCAGCAGATTCTGTTGTTGTGGAGGCGCATACATAATTGAACTGGTCACCTCCTCCTCCTCCGCTGCCCTCCCGCGAGACCCTTTGAGATAAAGCAATAAATACTCAACCTCAGCATTTAGCAACCACCCTTCCCTGTTCCTGTGAGTCCACAAGCAAGTAATTCCATTTCCTCTGAGTTAAACACAGAGATACTGGCAAACTCACTTCACTGCGACCATGCCACTGCAAGTGCTGACATCCTGAGTGGACACTTGGTTTGCTTGGTGGTTCTGGGGGTTTCGTAAGCAAATTAAGTGTTTCGAAGCTGTTAGTGAGCACAAATCAGGAATTGACTTTGTTCAAGCTGTAAAAGTTAGCATTTGCCATCGGAGAAAGTTGCATTCTGTCGGCCTTGTATTAGTTTCAAGCTCATTTTCAGTTCACGGTTCACTCCTATCATTGGTTGTCTCTCTCTGTCTTGTCCTTACTCACTGTCTCCCTCCACCCTCCTGTCCCTTTGTCTGTCTGTGTCTCGCTGTCTCCCTCTCTGCCCCTCTCTCTCCCTGTAACTCCACGGCTATATATAGACTTCTGCATTGCAGATGTCCCAGAGCCCTGCAGATCTGGGGGAGCTACTGAAGAGTCCCAGCCCAAAATTCGGGCTGCCTGACATGAGACACACACACACACACACACACACAGAGCAGAAACAGCAGAGTAACTGTGCACTACAGGATGGGGAGAGTTACAGCATGACAGAAGTCTTCACAGTACATGTGCTGCGTGCTGGGTAACACGGCTGAGCAACGTCCGAGGCGTCACACTGCAGCAAGGATGAAGTGCCCCCACAGAATAGAGTCAAAAGCACTGCAGTCATAATCTGTGGGTGGGTGGGTATGTGAGTGTATTCTTGTTGCCAATGCTTCTGAACCAATTCTCCATGTTCTTACATTAGTGTTTTCTGCTGAGTCATGGCTCCATGTTTTCAGAAGCTTTAGAAAGGCTGAATAATGAATAAACACACATTCAATTCACAGTAATCAAATAGTTTGTTTATTGCAATAAATGTATTTTGGACGATGCAAGTCATGCAAAGTGATTGTAATGAATCATTCAGATGTCACTCAGGGACGGATACATATTAAATATTGAGAATAGAATACTGATGAGGAGGGAAAATCAATGGAGCCTTTCAGACATTAATATTGACGTTCAATTAATTACCTGCAACAACATACTTACAGAAATGACAGCAATGGTGACAAACAAATCTTTATTGTTCTCTGGTTAATCACAAAAACAGCATTCAAATTACAGGGTCAATTTAGGAAAAACTCAAAGTGCTTTACAAAAGAAATAGAAAGGCATTAACTTAGACCGAATTGACAGAAAGCCAAGATAAAATAAAAATAAATGTAATATATTTACTATTTAAAAAAGCTTAAACTAAAACAGAAGAGGAAAATGCCTCAAGGAAATACATAGATGAAGTAAGTGAACTGTATATTGACCGCTTTATTAGTCTGTTTAGTTAGTAATCTGTAATTTTGGATGTGTTGAACATCACCTTCAGGTTTATTCCATCTCTTCTCCATGATGCTGCAAAAATCTGCTGAGTCATGATTGCGTGTGAAGCTGTGTTCAAAGGTAATATTAGCAATGCATTTTGTATTGAAAGTCAGGCAGTGGTGCATTGTAATAAAATATGTTCAACAATGGTAATAGTCTCAGATTCTGCTGCCCCCCTCACCCCCAATAAAACAAAATCAACGTGTTCTCTTTCATTGGTGCTCGTTCCAGTAATCCAGCCTGTTAACACCATCATCACTGGCTACTGAGACAGTGAACACCCCACAGTATGATGTCACGTCCTATTGAACTGTTGTATTTGGCCTGCAACGCTCACCCCCCTTTCACTTCTGCTGCAACAGTGGTAGGGCATTAAGTATTTACACATACTGGCTGCTGTCAGGCCATTGAGCTGAGACACACACACACACACACACACACACACACACACACACACACACACACACACACATACACACACACAAACACACACACAAACAATTACAGCGAGCTTTTGCTGCCACTTGGTGTTAAAGGTGAAAATTACAGATCACTAGATGGCTGATCGCCTCAGCTATCTAGTCTTCAGAGAATCTTGACTGGCAAACATTACTACATTGAACAGATAATGCCATAAGCTTGTCAAGTAAATTGTCCCTTGAGATATTAAGATGCTATTTTCTTTCCCTTTTTTTTAATGAAATGGACACAGACTATATTTTTGAAGCCCTGAAGAGAAGGAAGCACTATGGTTGATAAAAGATATTAAAAAAATGTAACTTGCATTGTAGTTGGTGAGGTTAATGGAAAAGTTAAGTTGACAGTGCTATACACTCCGTTATCATATTTACAGCGTGAGTGTAAGTCATAATTTATGAGAAAATGTGTGTATCAAGAGCAACAGAAACATTTCAGAAGGCCTCACTGGACCTGAACATCACCAGGAAGCCACTATTATGTTGTAATGAAGAAATGGCTACACATAGTTATAGCTAATGCTGTGCTGTTTATTTGTATTATCTGCAACTGTAGCACTACCAACACATTACACTGTATTTGTCTTGAATATAGCCCACTCCTCCCATGACATCAGAGAACTCTTATAGCAACGTAGGCAGCGATACCTTCAGAATAAAAGCATGCATTTTCCATTATGCAAACTTGCACACAGCAAGCAAGAATATGATAGATGTTACTTATGTTCCGCTGTATTACAAAATCAAATTGGAAAAACTAAAATGTAGAAGAAGAAAAACCTACAGAAAATAAACTAGTGGGGACAAATATGAATGCCCAGAGATGGACTACCTGACAAATTATGGAAATACTTTTGTTAACTGATTTAAAGTCTTCAGAGTGAAGGCATCAGATTCTACATGGTGTCAAAGACAGTGTTTAACTGTCCACCATTACTCCCTGTCTGATATATATATCTATATATATTTTTTTTCAATTTCAATGTAGTCACTGTAAATACAGTATGTAGACATCTTTACATAGACATACTGTGCATAATCATCCAGTCGATTTATATCCATTCAGTATTTATTTATTTGCACTTTTCTTGTTTATAACTTACAGAACATTTGACTTGTAGATATACATTTTATTTCTTATTTTATTGTTGGTCATTGATGCATTTTAAAATATATATATTCATATAATATTTATATTCACAACTATGTTTTACTATTTGTGTACATAACAGTCTTGCCTATTATTTACCTTTATCGGTTTATTTCTATTTCTCAAAGTACATTGAGAAAATCCTTTTATGTGCACGCATACTTGGCCAATAAAGCTGATTCTTTGCACTACTGTTTAGTTAGTTAATTTAATCTTATTCTATTTCATTGTATATATTGTGCATTTTTATATCTAATATGTTTAATCTGTTATTCTTATTGTATATATTGTGCATTTGATATTGTGCATTTGATAATTAATATTTTTACTCTGTTATTTTATTTACCTGTATCATAATTGCTGCTGTAGCGAAAAAACGTCCCCTTGAGGGATTAATACAGTATCTATCTATCTATTCTGATTTATCACGGACATTATTTTGAAAACTGGAAGTTGTCTGTATTCTTTATTCCTGCCAACTTGACACCGATTTGGTTCATCGAGTGAAAAGTGTTGCTGTTCAAATCACAAGCTTAGCAGGAGACCTGTCCCCAAAAAAACGAGCCAGTGTCCCGGAGACACACCGGACCTTCTCTGTAGTCGTTAGGCGACAACCTGCTAAGATGACAGCGCTGAGGCACCGTGGAGGCAAAGACACCGACTCACTGTTACAACAGCAACCGTCAGAGGACAAGGTACCGTTAGCCTCCGTCCTACCTACCAACTAACAGCGATGCTAACGCTAGTTAGCCTGCTAGCTGTTGGAGAGTCCTAACGATTCATTCTCTCGTTTAGCTACAGGAAAAGTCATGTCAACATCGATTGTAATCCGACGTTTTGACGTCGCTTACGTATCAGAAGAAGAACAACTGTTACCTGGAGGCTTCATACAAATCATCCGCCAAACTACTCGCGTTTTAGAGCTGATTGGTTGATGCTACGTGCAGGTCTTCCTGTGTGCTTTCGTCGCGACAATAACAGTACAAACCAAATGCACAAGTTAAAATGGTATCGAAATAAACTCTGCTCTCTTTATCATATGACGTTAAATGCCGACGTATATTATGCCTTGTAAGTTGTATTTGAACCGGTGTTGTTTATGTCACGCTAAGCAAAGCAATAGTTAAATTGAAAACAATTTGAATTATGTGTGGAAAGGTGTTTGTAGCCACATAAACGGTGTTGACGTCAGGTCTACGACGCGTTGAACAACAACAACAACAACATTAGCAACTGCTTCCGGCGTTCTGCTGTCGAACAACACATTATAACTACTATCGTGTTGTATTCAAACTGAGGGGAAAACAAAAGGCATTTTCTGGATGTCGAAGTTGCTTCCCAGGAAATAGTCGGAGCCCACAAAGGGGCGTGGTTATGGACTCGAGGACATGATGATTACAGATAATTGAAGAGCAGCTTGAAGCAGATGTGAAAGTACTCTATTCATTACCGACATCCTTGCAACAAGCCACACATTAGGGCATATTAGGGGAATGCTGACTTACTAATGAAGCACACTCGGTCCACAAAGTGCCACGACTTTGTGTTATTTATTATTGTGTGTCTTTAGGCCGACAGGGAGCACTTAAAGAAGCTTCTGTTGAGGAGTGCTTGTCAGGTTATACAGTCAGTTAATTACTTTCCAGAATCAGGTTTAGTGCTATTTAGGTCATATTCCTACAGTTTTAAAGAGGATCTCATTTATCTCTTTTATTATTTAAATGTAAAAGTGACATTTATATCTTCAGTATGACCTGGTTTATTTAATTAGTTGTCTCTACAAATATGGAAAATTCATCCTGTATTTTTTTAGCTATTTGTTTTGTCAGTAGTTGGTGAAGTAAAGCTCAAAAAGCAGGCACTTGAACCTTACATGTAGACTGAAAACATCTGTGAGATAATCTTTAACCGTTTTTACATGTGGAATTAATACCAAAGCAGATATCTGGCTTAATCCTGCGTAAAGACAAGATCCTGGAATCATATACGGTACAGGGTGATGGTATAAGTACAGATGTGGGAACCTGTGTGTCCTATGTGGAAATGAATAGTTAACAGTCATGTGGTCATACAACAGCAACAAAGTGATCATACCAAGTAAAAGGTGTGGATAAAGTAAAACAAATAAAATAAAAAGGTGAATCTATTCTGGTCCTGCCATGACCTTTTGCTCTTGATCAGCTTAAGAGGAACACCTCTAGAGAAAATGACATTGGTTTATGAGATGAGGAGGACAGCAGCTTAGGTAAAGTACATTGTGTTTTGCATAAATGGTAGTAGTAGTAAAATTAGTTGTGAAAATCAGTTCACAGATTACGAATGAGTCACACTGTGATCAATCTATGCAAGCATTAAAGGTGCCTCGAAATTCTGCTGGGAAACCATCGCGTGTGGAGCAACATTTGGTTGTTTGTAATTATAGACGACGTGTGTTCGGGAAGTCTCGTTCTAAATGAGCATCTGAACACACGTGTGGTCTTTAGCTATTCAAAACATTTCAAAACAGTTGCTCTAAATTATTTGCGTTGGATGAACTCGCAGCACAACACAGCTGAGAAGGTGAGTCACAAACCTCCTCTTTTCCTTTTTGCTGTTTTTCTAAAGGGCTCACACTCTGGGTTAAGATGTTTAAATAATCCCAGTACACATAAATGTTTCCTTTCACAACTGGCAGATGTAGCTTTTTTTTTTCCAATGAATTGGAGACAAACAACACGGAGACACTCTGTGTTGAAAGCATGAAGGGGGAGGAGCCTTTATGTGAAACGAGCGGCTATTTTTAACTCGAGCATCCTGAGTGACGGATGTCGTCTCCATAGAAACCAGTAGGCGGAGAATGGGCCTGTATGTGTTTTCTTGTTCTTCTGCATTCAGTTGAACTATTGACAGTGTGTCTTGTCAGAGTGTTGCATGAAGAAAAGCCAATGCACTTTTCCAAAATCATGGAAAATGTACAGTTTTGGTTTCATGTAGCCGAGTTGATCCAGAGAGCCAGTTAGAGAATCAGTGTTTTGTGTTGGGACACTGTGACAAAGGAGGACACACACCGACTGTTGCAGCTTTTAACATGTGATCCTCAGTATTCCTTCTGAATTAAAGCTGTGAGCCAGAGAAAACATGCTGTTAAAGAGATTTATTTTTGATGTTTAAAGGAGCAATATACGACATTCAGAGCATCAATATAGCAGCAAACAACTATTTATGTAGAGATATAGCAGAGCAATGTCTACCTGAGCAGAGCATGAAGTTGCTCTCCATCTGTGTGTTGTTGTCCGAGCTTCTCCTTGCTTTGTTGACAAAGCCGGGTGTGCTTGTAGTGCATGTTAGTGTATGTGAGCGTGACCCAATGGTTGACTCAGAGCCTTCACTGCGCTGTGTTTATAAGGCGGTTACAGCTCATAACGCTGTTCGGACCGACTGAAGACACAATTGCATGGCACCGTCATGCTGTAAAACTCGAGTTAAGTGCAGATTTTTATTTAATTTAAGTGTACAATGTGCAACATATGTTGGTGAAGCATTTCATAGTAGCTTTATACCCTGGACTTCTTAGGAGACCAGTGAATGACAAAACAATTACTTTGGCTAGGATTTAGTGCTCTAGTTCTTATGTTATTAATTTGTCATTGCATAGATTGACACGCTTATTCAATAACTGAGTTGATTAATCCCACATTGTCACAGTCTTATATAATCCACCTTTAACGGTAAATATGTGGAAAGGTGCAACACAACACGAGATAGAAAAGTACTAATACAAAAAACCGGCAAGTTGTTGCGGTAAAAAGCAACAACTGTATGTCATTAGGAAATACCCCGCTGCAGTAATGTAGTAGTGTCTAATAGTTAAAGTGTGAGACTGACAGTAAGCCGACCGTCTGCTGTGTGAATGTGAGGTGAGACCTCCGAGCCTAATTTGGTCACCAGCAGCAGAGACTCTGTTTGCATCAGACGAGCTGTAACCGTGTGTAACCGCCAGCGTCTGATGACGGCCGTCCTCTGATCGTACCATAGATAGGTAGAGACCAGTGTGTCGTGAACGGGCCTCCGCCAATGAACAGATGGTTCTGGGAGAGCAACAATATGGACGGAGATGATTTGGTGCAGCGTTTAGCCGCCCACACACACACTCACTCCTACACTGGCAGTCCTGTTGCTGGTGTTCTGCTTTATTCTGATATGAAGCTGCTGCTGTTTGTTCAGTGACATATATATTTGTTTCACTACGTATCAATTCACAGAACACAGAAGATGTGTGTTTTGTGAATTCAGTGGATATCAGACAGGAGTGCCAACACATTACACTCGGTGTAGCGAGCGCATTCAAAGGCCTGGATTTTAGATTTGTTTTGTGATTCTGTGGTTTTCCTATCGCTACAGCTTTGCTACAGCTTTACAGCGTTGCCAAATGTCCGTGTCTTATTTCTCCTCTCAGGGTTCAGACAGTGAGCTGAAGGTGGAAAAAGATGCGTCGTCGGATAGCGAGGCCAAGGTGGACTCAGGAGTCCCAGAGGTGCCGGTCCCTGCAGATGACACCCCCGTGGTTCTGAACAAGGCCCTGTCTGGACTCTCCTCAAGGTACCGTCGCTGTTTACAGTATATGACTGTAAAGCATGGGGTTGAGCATGCTCAGTAAACTTTCCCTGTATAGATGATGGTCAGCATTGGATATAAAAATTATGGAAGTTTGACACCGTTTATCTGAGAAACCGCTCTATATTCTGAGTTGTTTATTGAGTAACTACATTGTTAAATATAGAGTCACTACATGTCTCTGTATAGAGCTACAGGCCCCTGGTTTTCCTGTATTTTAGATCACTGCGACACTTGTGGAGGTGTCATGATTCATACAAAGCAATCCCTCGTCACACATAGTTTCCTTTGAAGAGCAGATGTGACTCAATGAACTCTTCAACCTGTGTTCCTTGCAGATGCATTACTATATATCCTATTTCTGTGGGTGTGTGCTGATGAAAGGTTCAGGATGGATGAAGGCTTTTAATCTCTATTTAACAGTAATATTATGGATTTTATGCAGTAATGCCTCTCTGGCTGTGTTTCCTTCAGATGGAGGAACTGGTGGGTCCGAGGCATCCTCACACTCGCCATGATCTCCTTCTTCTTCCTCATCATCTACCTGGGCCCCATGGTGCTTATGATGATCGTGAGTACCAACTACGCTCGGACACATCCTAAGTTACCTTTCAGAAAATCAACGGGAAGATTACCTCCAACGAGTGCTGACAAAGAGTGTAAAATGTAGCAAATATAATGCGCCATCATCTCATATATTTACACTTTCATATTGAAGGTACGGTCAAAGTTCATTTTCTCAATGAGTTGTACAGTGTATTAGGGTTCGTACAGTTATTTGTCTCTGCAGCACGTTCAGTTGGACTTTACCACACAAATGAAAAGCGTAATCTCATGGATTAATGGGATTCAGGCTCTTTAATAGCGTGCAGGATTTCTGCTCCTGTCATCTGGGAATTCACTAAAAATAGGCCCGTCAGCCATTTTGTGTCACTAGGACAGCAGGACGCAGGACACACACACACACACACGCACACGCGCACACGCACACGCACACAGACTTGGAGATGCTCCAGTAGTCTCCTCCCTGGTGACGCAGTGTTTCTCTGTGCAGGTCCTCATTGTTCAGATTAAGTGCTTCCAGGAGATCATCACCATCGGCTACAGTGTGTACCACTCCTACCACCTGCCCTGGTTCAGGACGCTGAGCTGGTGAGGGCGCACACAAACACACAAACACACACACACTGTCACACATTTTATAGAGGTGTGTCGTTAACATCATCAAATATCCTCACTGGCGTCTTTCTTATGGTGTTGTTTCATGTGTTTATTTTATTGCAGACTTCCTGAGGTTTGTTTTGTGACCCGATTACGTTTTGAGTAGGTTGTAGATTATTAAGCCAATCAACGAAAAGCGCAAAAATATTGTGAATCATCAGAGCTGGTTGATTTTTAGCAATAGTGGTGTACAGTATAGTGTGGTAGATAGCAGAGTCCTGACATTCATTATGCCATAAGTCTGAACAATCTAATGTGTTCTGCATGTAGTTAGTAATTTGGACTTGCAGAACATTTGACCATCCAACTGTAGTCATACAGTGAGTTTATTCACATGGCCTCACTGGTTCTCTGCAGGCATACTGAATGCAGAGTGTGATCAGCTGCTGTCATAAAGCCGTGATACATGTACATTTGCTCCACCCCTCCACCCCACAGGTACTTCCTGCTGTGTGTGAACTACTTCTTCTACGGAGAGACCGTGACAGACTCCTTCTTCACACTGGTGCAGAGGGAGGAGCCGCTTCGCATCCTCAGCAAATACCACCGATTCATCTCCTTTGCCCTCTACCTCATAGGTACAAATGCTGAGACCCAAACTGCAAAAAAAAGAATAATGTCTGCCTGTGAGAAGTCCCACTTCCTGTACTGCAGGTTTTCAGTCGGTAATTCAGTTCTACTGCAGCTGCAAACAGGATGTGGTGAGGAAGGAAGCACACAGACTGTTTGCTATCTCTTGCCTACTTGATTGAAGGTGAAACTGAAGGGCCCGGCTTTCTCACACGTCTTTAAACAGAAGGGCTCTAAAGATAACGGTGTCACACCTTCAAGTCCCAGAAAATACTCCAATCTGTTTTGGCACAACATGCTATTTTGTTTTTTAGATGCTGCAGATGTTGCTTCTTGGAAAAGAGTAAATGTCCTTGTAAAACTTTGTGTGTCTGGTTTGACTCTTCTCCCAGTATAAGCACTTTTTTTTTGTCTCGCGCATTCTCCTCACCTCAGTCTTGTGTTCGGTATAAAACGCTCCAGCAATCCTAACCTACTCGCTGCACATTAACTCGTCTGAAATAGGTCAAGCTAAATTTAGTCGGGTTTGAGCAAAGATGAACGGGATTCTGACTTTTAATTAATCTCCCTCGTCTCTCAAGACACTGCAGCCCTGATTATTTTCCCCCTGTTAAGTATTTCACACGGTATTTGTCTTGTTGTTGCAGGTTTCTGCATGTTTGTGCTGAGTTTGGTGAAGAAGCACTACCGCCTTCAGTTCTACATGGTAAGTGGCACCCGGCCTCCTCCTGGGCTCCGGCCTCGAGGCTACTGGGTTATTGATGGGGCTCGGAGAAGTGGGTTAGGGTCATTCCGACTCTTCGGTTGTGTTAACCAGATAGACTGAGCCGACCCCACGTAACTATCTCATGTCTTCAACATTAAGCAGATCCAGACAGAAAATATGTGTTTTTGTTCAAATACTGAAAGCAGATATTGGTCCTGGGAGAGAGTGCAGAGCAGAGGCAGTTCAACAGCTACACAAACGCAAACATTTCCACTCGTCGGTCGAGAATGACCACAATATGTTTCTCTCTGTAAGTGAGCAGTGCTGCTGGTTCTTAATGGCGATGATGAGACGCTGCCTCCACTCACATTATCCAACCACACTATTGATCTAATCAAGCTATTATCTGGTCATGTCACAGTAATCTCTGTGTGGTGTCTTACCAGAAAATCATGTGTTCTTACTATTTGTCCAGTCTGTCAATAGATATTTAGAACACAGACACACAATCATTAAATCAATAGTGCGGCTCTCATTTCAGACTTATCCTCGTGTAAACATACTCTGCTAATCTTGTTATTTTGTCCCCACAGTTCGGTTGGACCCATGTGACTCTGCTGATTGTGGTGACCCAGTCTCACCTCATCATTCACAACCTGTTTGAGGGGATGATCTGGTAAGAAAACGTATAATATATCAAATATATTTATTTTTCTCACAGAGCAGCAAAGCAGCTCCTTTTCTGATGTAAAATTATCTTTGAATCCAATTATGTTAACTTTGTGTGTTGATTTGCTGGAGGATTAGCTAGTACATTGTATTACTTTATCATACATGGTTAGTTTTCATAAAACCTGTCTCATGTCTCATGTAAACTCTTCTCATCTGAACAGGTTCATCGTGCCAATTTCCTGCGTGATCTGTAACGACATCATGGCCTACATGTTTGGTTTCTTCTTCGGCCGCACCCCTCTCATCAAGGTCGGTCGTATCACTGTTACTTCTTTCTCCAGTTTGGTTGTATTGCCAGGCTAGGTCAACCGTAACCAGTGTTTAGGAGGTCTGTGTATTGACTTTATGTTATGGAAACATAAAGATGATTGTGTGATGATATATTAACCTTGAGTGTGTTCTCTGCAGCTCTCACCTAAGAAGACATG
This sequence comes from Pholis gunnellus, assembly GCF_910591455.1. Lineage (NCBI taxonomy): Eukaryota > Metazoa > Chordata > Actinopteri > Perciformes > Pholidae > Pholis > Pholis gunnellus. The sequence goes on from NC_136532.1 coordinate 20,471,905, forward strand.
GGAGGGATTCATCGGTGGATTGTTCTCCACTATTGTGTTTGGCATTATGGTAAGATTTTAATCTCAAGTTTTTACCAATTCCAGGCGTTCCTTTTGTCTAAAATCACAATCTTGGGATTAGTTTTACACTCTGGTTTAAATTTTCCTTTTAATCTTTTGGGGAATTTTTTTAGCTCAGAAAGATACTGAAATACTCACTTGCGTTTTTATTAGTAGCTGTTTAGAATATTGTAATTACCTTTTCACTGGATTACCTAAGAAGTCTAAAAGATCAGATAAAATACTCCTTTATTAGTCCATCAACAGAACATGTGCAGTGTCAGAGCAGCAAAGGGAAGAAGAAAAGTAGTTCAGAATGTCTTAACTGAAACAAAGACAATGGATTACATGCACACTGCACTGGCTGTTTGTATCGTTTAAACATGTATTGGAAAGATCTTTTACTTGTTTATTAAGCTTTTAGTGACTTTCATTGACACTTTATGCTTTGCCTCTAAAGAATTTGCCCATTCGTGTGTCAATCAAACATTCCCCCCCCCCCCCCCCCCCCCCCCCCCATGGTCAAACAACTTAATTTACTTCACGATTGTATTTGCAAAAGGACGCCTGTGTACACACAAGTCAACGTGCAGTGTTGTCACCTGCAGCTTTGTCTGGTTCTGACTGTATTAACAATAATTACATATCACTAATGCAACAAGTATTCATTTTGCCTCTGGATATTAGAATGGCAACAACTCAACAAACACTGCGGCGTTGCAGGATTTCTTCTTCTTTAGTCTGTCATCGTTTGACTGAAATAAGAGCGAGCAGGCCAGTGATGTGACTGCAGGGTAACTGAAGCTTGTTCTCCTCCCAGTTCTCCTATCTGATGGCCGGCTACCGCTACTTTGTGTGCCCGGTGGAATTCAACAACGACTCCAATAGTTTCCAGGTGGACTGTGAGCCATCCGAGCTTTTCCAGCTGCAGGTCTACACTCTGCCCAGCATCCTGGAGTCTTTCACTGGATGGGTGAGACTCACTCCTCCTGCTCTGTCCGCCATCTTTTTGCTTTTACTGTGTCTCTTTGCATTACTGCTCCTCAAGTCACATAAAAACTAATGTGACTATGAAAGGAGGAAATATTTATATTGCAAAATCCAGTAAATTGTGACAAAGTATCAGAGGAGTCCTATATTTTCACAGCATAGTGTATTTTTGCAGCATCCTTACCAACTTTTCAGGGGTGGACAATTCCTGATATAATACAGCAAACGTGTGGAAAAATATACTGTAATATGTAACTTTTTTTTACATTTCTGTCAGGACCTAGCTAGTAGTTTTAGCTCACATATTATATGGAAAACAAACTGGTAAAATGGGTAGAATATGTGGAGTTACTCTGTTGATAACTGCTTTCATCTGTTTTGGTCAAACTCTTCCTCCTCGTCCCCACAGAGCACCGTGCGTCTCTACCCATTCCAGATCCACAGCATTGCTCTCTCCTCCTTCGCCTCCATTGTGGGACCGTTCGGTGGATTCTTTGCCAGCGGCTTCAAAAGAGCCTTTAAGATCAAGGTAGGAATGACGGACACCTGTACCTGCAGTCTGCTGACAGTACTCATTGTACTGTTCAAAGATATATTCACGTCGTCCACTTGGTGTTGCTCTGCTCATGTCTATCACGTATGAAATAGTCTATACTGTATTTGCAAAACTTAATAAATGACATCTGTTAATGTCTGTTGACTCCACTCTATTTATATACATTATTTATTTATTTTCTTTGTCCTTTCAGGACTTTGCCGACACGATCCCGGGTCATGGTGGCATTATGGACCGATTCGACTGCCAGTACCTCATGGCCACATTTGTTAATGTCTACATTGCTAGCTTCATCAGGTAAACACACTTTACATGAAATGACACTTGAATATGTTGCATATGTTGATGAGCAGTTTATGTTAGTAACATGGGAAGATTTTATCATCAAAATGAGTCGTCGTTTTTTAAACAATGGGTCCTTGATTTCAGATTTATTGCCAGCTATGATTGATTTTGGGGTTGAAATCACATCTGTCGGTGGATCCTGTGTGAATGTGTGAATTCAGCTGTCCATCACACAGCGCTTCATTTCACTTGGCGCTCTGAGTCCCAGAGTTGGCTCTGCCGATTAGACTCGGGTCGGTTCAGACATAAAAAGAGAACTCCTTTCGTATTCGGGTAGGGCTCGGTAACGATGTTAGAGCAGACTCATGCACTCTTTAATCCACTCCTTACAGGCGTGGCTAGGTTGCTAAACTGTGATTGGTCAATCCATGTTTCGGAAGAAGGGATTTAATAAAAGCTCAGTTCTGTAGACGTCATTTTGGATAGAGGGTGTACGATTATCTTCTCCCTCCTCTCAGGGGCCCAAACCCAAGCAAGGTGATCCAGCAGCTGCTGGCCCTCCGTGTCGATCAGCAGCTCCACATCTTCAACTCCCTGAAGGCTCACCTGACGGAGAAGGGCCTGCTGGCAGCGCTGGAGGACGTCTAAAGCCACCCGACCCGAAACACCGGCTCGCCCTGAGAGGGAGACCACAGAGGAGGGCAGCACCCGAGGGGCCCCGTGTAGCTCCGGAGCTCTGAGAGACTGCCAGTGCTTTTGTGTGAGCGAAAAACACATCAGAGAGAAAAAAACAAAGAAAAACTACAAAAACAAAACCTACAGTCTTGGGTCATTCCGTTTCATTTGGGTATGAGAGTCGAGTGTGTTTGTGTTCTGTGAATCGTTAAGTGTTTTCAGGTTGAGTCAGTGAGTTACTGTACCGTTAAACATTTCCATTATCGCCAACTTGTATCTATTCACACTGTTGACCAAAATGTTGGTCCGCTGTACACTTCTACCTGCATACAAGATATCCTCTATGTACCTATCAATGTGTGTTCACATGTTATTGTACTCTTGATTTAGTTTTAATGCACTGCTCTCAACCCCGTTACTCACCCCCTCCCCAGTTCAAGTTTTTATTTTCTTAGTTGTGATTGTTTCTATTTATACATAGATGGTTTTTATATTTGGTATGTTTTCTTATATCTTAATGTTGTGTCTGTTTTAGACTGAATTCACCTTTGCCATCTGCCGCGTGCATTCATGTGTCTTTTCTCTGTGTTTTTGCTGCCATTCATCACTTTTAAAGAAAAAGGCCTCTCTTGCTCAGCCAAAGCGTTGACGTCACCGTATAGTTTGCTGGTGTTGTGCTGTAAGGCGCAGTGAGCGCTGCTCCTTAGTAAATGTTTTATTATGAAGGCCAGTGCTACGGATACCAGCACCCCTTTCAGCACGGTAGTCACAATCTTCCCTCACCTGGTTGTCATTTCATATATCATGTCAAAAGCTGGAACAACTCTTAGAGATGGAACACAATCATGTTTTTCTTTTTTGTCTAATTGACTCGTTCTGCGTTATTACTTATTTTATCTCTAACAAGGAGCTGGTTTGGGTTTTATGCTCCGTAAATTGGTGGGATTGTTGCGTTATGGCTTCTGTTTGAGCTGTGTTGGGATTGGACCGTACAAGTAAGGCACAGTAATGGTTTCTACGCTGCCAAGAGCTGCTTCTCTCTGTTGTCACCGTGTTCACAGGCTTCAGAGCAGAAAGACAGAATATACAGTCAGTCTGTCATGTGGTTGAGTTGACCTGTAAGTGTGACAGCTGTTGTGATGTCATGCGTCCGATGTTCAGGTTGTTTGCCAACAGCAGTCAGTGCTCAAGAAGTTCTAGTAGGATTCTGTGATATTTATACCTCTGGCAAATATTTGCTTCATTTGTTTGGCGGTAAAATATTAAAGGTTCTCCAGTGTTGAGATCATTTCTTTTTTTTCTGTATGCAGTTATGTTACCATCTGTTAAAGGGACGCCACCGAACTTAACCGTGAAGATGAGTTTACTCTTACTACTTTAAGCATGTTACATGCTTGTTACCTGCAAGACGTTGTACAACGTGTCTGAGAAAATGGGAAATAGCTGTGATGATGTCATCGTGATGTTATTGGGGTAATCTTGAATTGCGTTTGGAGAATTTTAACATCGGGCCTGCGTTACGAAAAACATGGACATTTAACAGTCAGGGATTGTGTGGCCTTATGGGAAATGTAGGAGAATGTTATGCCCTTACTAGACTAGACGTCAGGATGTCTCTGCCTGTGGTGCATCAGCCTGTTGGATGCTTCACTAAGACACTAAATAGCTGGAGTGCTCCTTTTAAAACTGCCCACACAAGCTGTTCTGTTAACGTTTATAGGGCTGAATAAGTTATATATGGAAAATATTTTTATTTTATTTGAAATCTGACTGAGCCATTGAATCGATTTATAGTCAGACTGACCAAGTTTTTAAAATCTCATTAGTTATTTATGGCTTAAATGCAGCTGGCAGACAACAGATTAAATTGCATTTTAAGACTTGGGGGAAAATGTGTAAGACTTTTTGCTGATATTGTTTCCTAAAAGGTTTTGTAAATTTGGCTCGTTGACATTTTTGAAAGACTACAAAATGTTTGTATTGTTAAAAGTTAAGATGATAATTAAATCTTATTAAATAGCCATTATTATTCACACGTTTGTGGGTTGTTTTGTAGAAATGGTGACACTATAGAGGAGCAGCAGACAGCAGTGTATTCAGTGTATGTGGGTCCAACTCTGGGTGGACAAAGATTAGACTCTAATTACCATAATCATCAACCAATCACCTCAACCTGTCCATGTTTGTGCACATTCATCAATTAGTTTTTTATCCATTCAGAGAAAATAATTGATTTATTGTTGTCCTTGAAAGCCACATAACTCTGGAGGTTTAATGTAGTATTATAGGTGTTGATGTTACCCCGACAAAACTACTTCTGTGCTCAATGTTTGAGGACGAAACAGCAATATGAACAACCATACAGTAATCAGTGTAGCAGGGATGTGATCAGTATCTAGGTGTCCCTAAATGGTAGTCATATAAAACCGCTCTTATCTGTGTCCAGTGAATGACTTAATCACTTAATCAACACTTGGGAGACGTTTGCTCCCTTAAATTTCCTCTCATCAGATTCTGTCTTCAAAAACGTCGATGTATTTTTAAGAAAAGGACCCAAAAGTTTTGTAACGCAAGAAAATTGCTTATTCTTCAGTATGCCAAATCAAGATTCAGATGAAAAGAACCACTGTATAAACCGAGCCTTCATTTATCTTATCTCCTATTTGAATGTTGCTCCATTCATATTTTTATTGATGTTTTTGGTTTGACCAACCTGTCTTACGCTTAACTTCTCTAAAGTATTTGTTTTATTTATTGTAAGAAAACCTTTTTAAAGTCACTATATTGTATATTTAAGAAGATGTTTAGAGAAATGTTGAGTGTTCTTTAGTATTTTTGGTTAGAGAAATATTTAAAGTATTATTATTGCCATATAGGAGAGAGTATTGAGATAGCAGAAAAGTATTTTCTCTCTCGCTTGCTGTGACTTCAGTGCAGTTTGGGTGTTTTCTAGGCTCTTCCCTCGTAGCTGTCATGTGTCAACTTCTTTGTCGCGGTGCAAGTTGAAGCAACGCAGATAGATTGTAGCGCTGTGTTGCATCGTCTCCCTTTGAGCAGGCAGGAAGTCTCCAGAAAGTAACACCAGGACTGGTGTCTCAGCATTCGTAGATATCTTATATTTCTTCTGGCATCACCGCCTGCTGTGGTGGTTTGATGTCCGAGTTTTTAATCCCCGCAGCTCTGTACTGCCATGTCTCTGTCTGGTGTTACAGTCGGCCACTAGAGAGAGCTGGAGCTCCTGGTGTCGGCTGATCGAGTGTAACACTGATGCTGCATCTGAGCAGAAAGGTTTGACCCTTTGCTGTTTGATACATTCCAGTTCCCCTCAGATTTGCTCACATGGAGGCAGAATATAAGAGCCAAACATACCACTATTGGAAAAATAAAGTTTGTTTCGTGGCACCCAGGGAACACCATGCCATGTAATCAACACAGTGCCACTTTGCTGTTCTGCCCAGCCAGGACCCTCTCAAAGGAATGTATGGGAGTTGTGACTGTCCAACATGCTGTAGGCTCCCCCTTTGTGGATGTTTTATTTTGTGGTTATAGATTCTCTTATAAAGCTGTATGATTTCAGTATATTGTTCTTAAACTGTGCAATGGTTTGTGTTGAGTTGTACACTTGTCTAGAGAAAAGTTGTACTCTTTGATGCTGAAATGTGCTTTGCCTTTGTTCAAAGAAAATTAAAGGTATGAAAAAAGGGCGATGTGTGACTTGTTTCTTCCCTCTTGGTCTTCTTCCCCATTTTCAAATAGATATCTATTCAATCTGTTTCCACCAACTGACCAATTTTATAATAGTTTATGTCTTTAAAGATGGGGGAAACATTAAAACCACTGTATTCACAGGTCAGTAGATGATACCTCAAGCTTTGACCTTAAGACGTGTACTTAAATACTCCCTCTCTGCTGCAGTCGCATGGCAGCCTGAGCTGTGAAGCGACACTGAAGGGGTGAAAACCATTTCCTTTTAAACACACCCGTGGTTTCTTTCTGACACCAGTGAACATTAGTCATTTGAAAAGTCCCCACTTGAAGCCCTGGAGCCCTGCACCTTTTAGTGAATCAGCCTGGAAGCCATTTATACAGATCTCTATCAGAACAAGTATGAACATGGAAGTAAAGGCAACATGAGGGGACGCGTTTAGAAGGGCAGGGGAAAAAAAAAAAGAAGAAGAAAGATTAACACACAGGAAGTAGGAAGTATGATCTGCGATATCTCCAGTTTGTGTGATTGTGTTGTCTGAGTGTGTATCCATTTGTGTGGTGTGTGTGTGTGTGCGCGCGCTCTGGTGGGCTGTACGTGTGAAATCAAACCCTGACCTCTGGTGTGAGTTGAGGACAATGTCTCTGAAACTACCTCGCAACTGGGACTTCAGCACCTTCAAGGCTGAGACAGCTCGCATAGGTAAGCCGTTGGTCGTGCTGCGTTCACTGTCAGCAGAGTGGATGCTGCACTTCCACTCATGTTGGGCACTTTACAGTTTGGACTTTTAACTGCTACTTAAACTATAATTTTCTCTCAAACCAAAGTAAAAAAAATCATCTAGCACAAGACACTTAAAAAAATTGTTTCTCCTTATTATTAAGAAGAAGCATATAAATTCATGGTAGCATAATTGAGATGCCGTCATATTGTTGGAGTGGAAAAGGGTGTTTTATTATAGAAAGAAAACCGATTAGTGACAGAATCTGTACTTTGCTTGAGCAGTGTTGGTTTTTTAACCATGTTGGTGGTTGCTTGCTGTGGTGATGATGGTAACCAGTGTTGGACCATTTTTCTTTACACAAATCACTGTCATCTAATACAGAATGTACACTAATATATTATGTTACTATATTAAAACATGACTCGATGTTTAAAACTTTAAAATGCTTTTCTTAAAGTAAACTTGAACCACTCTCATGTGGGCCTATAAAGTCTGGTGCTTCTCCATAGACAATGCATTGGGAAAGATGTAATAGATGACACCAACAGCACCCTGTGAAATGAATATATTTTGCATCTTCTGGTTTAGAAGTGAGAACACTGTGTAATAATTTGACACCAAATATTGATTTAAAAAAGATTTTATTGTTTTAAGAATGATCTTATTGCTTCTGCTAAAAAGATATTCCGCTCGCTCTCGACGATGGCAGCGATCTGCTATATATAAATATATATATATATATATATATATATATGTATTTGGCTAGGTAGCTTGTCCTTCTCCCTAGTGGTGGAGACTGAGATCCAATGTTCTCTAACCAGAGTAGCATTGGCAGAATCAGCATGCTATCTAGCTAGCTAACAAGCTAGCTATCTGCTCGTTAGCTTGTTAATCCCACCATACTTTAATGCTACACTGGCTACAGAAAATAAGTCAAACTAAGTTGACATTCATTTGGCGATAGCACTGTGCTTTCCTATGCTGGGACAAGAATGTGTGGATGAAACATTAATACAAGTAATTTGCTCTACGCTTCGTAACTTTACTCTTCCACTGCTTGTTTGAGTCGTTACTACAAAACTTCAACTCAGCGTCCACGATTTGCCGTAAATCAGTTTAGTTTATACGAAAGTTAGCCCGCTGCAACGGTTGCAAAGGCAACGGTACACATAAAAATCAGTTCTACTGCTTTTTTTCAATTTCAATGAATAGAACAAAGCTCATTTAGGTATTAAAAAGAAAACATTTATTGTCTGTGGAGCAGCTCCAGACGTTATATCACATCACATGTTTGAGACTTCTCTGGTTTCTATCTTTGAGAGAGAGTAGCTCATGTTCCCAAATATTGACTGAACTTTCCTAAACCATGGAAATAACATATTGGAATTCTTAATTTTGGTGGTGCTCCCCTGTAAATCACCTGAAAGTAACAATATTGCAATAAGTCACCAGTAACCAACTGCATGCAAAACTATGATATTATTTTAAAGTGACTGCACAGCCGTCTAGACTGACTAATACAGTGCTTACCACAGTTTGCATAGGGTGGAAACAGTGCAAGAGCATGCCTTGTACCACGTCTCAGGTTTGGATGGCACAACAGTTGCAACATTCATATAAAAGAGGATTGCACACAAGCAGTAATAGCATAAATGACCTGCTTTTGTTCATGGCGTGCATCATTTTCTCTCCAGCTCTAATCATTTTTACAATCAGTGCTGGTTGTTCAGCACGTTGGAAGGAAGTATCTGCCTGTTGCACATTTATGTTATCTGCTTCATGTTGACTGAATATGAGCCACTATTATTGTCACGCTCTTCCTTTAGTATGAAAGCATAACTTCTTAAAAGCTGGTGACCCCCAACGGGATTCTTTTACCTTGAGATGTTTTATGGACTGTGACTGTGACTGATTTTATACCCATGAACTAAAGTGATGCAGGTTTTCAACAGGAAACTGATGCAAGAGCTCAGTTTCTGCAGAGTTCTGACTTTGAAGCTGTCTGTATGTAACTGGACCAACATATATGTGAGTGTGTGTGTGTGTGTGTGAGACGTGTGTGCAATGTATGTTTGTGCAAAGTCATACTGCATCTAGCCTTTCAGACAGATTTGGAAAGGACAACCACAAACCAGTCAGTGTGTTGATTCACACGGACTAACCTGACTCTTCCTGATTCAGTTAACGTCGCTCATCTGCTGTTTCACTCAGGATTAAAGACAAGTGATAGTTGGACATTTTGGGAAATATGCTTATTTGTTTTATTGTCGAGAGTTAGATGAGTAGATCGATCACACTCATGCATGTGCACTATATATAAAGCTACATCCAGCAGCTTAACATAAAGACTCAAAACAGGTAGACAGGGGGATTTTTGTTACCCTAACACAAAGCCAGGCTGCTCCCCCTGTTTCCAGTCTTGATGCTAAGCTAAACTAACCACCTAACAGACAGACATGAGAGTTGTATCGGTCATCTTAACGCTCAGCAAGAAATAAAATATATATATTTCTTAAAATGTCAAATTTCAATCAAAATTTCCTTTGAATATTCATTCTGTCATCTCTGACTGCTGCCAGGAAGTATATACAAATCTTGATCCTATTATCAATTAATTATTGTGCATGATCATGGATATTTAGGCCTCTACACCCAATTTTAAATTTCTCCCGGTGGATATTTAACCATGAAACCTGATGACATGACGAATGTCTCCCCCACAGTCAGTAGAAAACCTTCTTTCATTCTCCCTTGTACTTATCTTGATGTAAAAGTATTGCACTTAACGTTATCTTCTTATGATAGTGGGCACTGGAGGCGTCTTTGTGGTGCTGTGGGAGCACGAAATGAGGCCAGTTTGAAGTAGCCGTGTGTTTGTCAGCTTTGGGTGTGGTGTGACATCGGCCTCTGTGTGTGGGCTCAGGGTTCCTCAATGGCACTTTAACTTTCCACTAATCAAGGGAGTGTGATGCTATTAAAATTAGACCAAAGGACTCTTAAACGTCTAGGTTCAGACCTTCAAAGTGTTGCCGGCCATCCGGCGATGATGTGGTAGCTTCCTGTTTACCCCAGTGCGGCCCTGCTTCTTCTCTTCTGCGCTATTATCTTGCTTAACTAGACACGGTGAATTTAAGAACAACTAAGTGTGTGGGCTCAATCTCAATCCAGCTATCTCTGCAGTCCACAGCCCTGCGTGTTACTCAGTCCGTCCCCATCTGACTCTGTCTTCTCTGGGCCACGTAGACCTCTGCCTCTGTTCTTTCATCAAACCATCAACTCAACTGAAAATAAGATTTTTGTGCCAGTTTCAGGATACTCAATACAGAACTTTATGTCGGATCTTTCTAGCTGTTTGCCGGACTTTTGCAAACCACTGTGTTATTTAGAACAATCACAGCTGCATGTGTGCACCTTCCACAGGAAACAAGGTCAGTTCAGACCAACAGTTTCCGCTCAGCCTGAAACTGTGGGGAACAAAAATAAGCTACAGTGAGCAGCTTTCTCAAACTTGATAGGCTGATGCATATTCATGTCAAAAAGAGGAAGCGCTCTCCTCCAGCTCAGCAGAGCGCTGATGTTTTGGTAATGTTTCACAGCTCCGGCTGTGACACAGCGAGTCGGCGTATTTTGTTGTTCACAACACTTTTACCAACAGCTTTCTTGTGGTGTTTGGCAGCGCGATCCAGGAGTGTGATACCTGGAGAGGGAGGCCCCAGCCCGGGCTCACCGCGCTCCCCCAGATCCATGGAGAGGCCCCTGAAGGCCGGCTGGCTCAAGAAACAACAGAGGTCTTTAGTCAAGAACTGGCAGCAGCGTTATTTTGTGCTGAGAGGGAGCACTCTGACCTACCACAAAGATGACAAGGAGACCACTGTCCAGGTGAGACAAAGGGAATTTAGTCGATTTTACCCCGTACTGCTATTATCTTAATTATGATGTAATTTGTTGTGCTCTTCTTGTCCTTTTTTGGCACAACACACATGCACACATTATTTCCAAAGCAATTCATACAAAAAATACACATCAACATTAAAATACAATAACTTCTTTATTTTGGCACATGCAACTCATATCAAAAATCATTTCAATACCTCAATTACATGTTCTACTTCTTTTACATCCGGTGATGTAAAAGCAAACCAGCATTATCTAACTATAACATCTAGTTATCTTAAATTAGCATTTTTCGGTATTAAACGTTGTTGATGGATTGATTCATAGGTTAATAAGAAATGTGTCAGTTATAATTTCCAATGAAGACCACAAACACTTTAGCTGTGTGGCTAACTTTGCACACTTCCTGTAAACAAAACAAATGGTGCGTGAAGCCTCGAAAGAGAGGCTTTCTGCCATTGAAATACTTTTTTGTTACAATGTTATCTAATCCACTGGTTTTACGCTCTTGAACAAGTATCCAACCAAGATCCCACGGCCTTTGTAATGAAGCTGTAGATATGTCTGTGTGGGACCAACACAAGATGCTAATTCTCTCCTTACCTGTGTGGACATACCTTAAAAAATGCAGTGTAGAGACAACATGACTCTTCCATTGTCTCATTACTTGCTTGAATTTCAACTGCTTTGACACCATATATGCAGGGAGCTAGGTCAAATTTGTAGACCATATTAATAATGTGTGCAATATTCAAAACAAAAAAAACAAGTTTACTTTATGTTCACCCCTCCTCTTACATGTGTTGTTCTTCTCCCTTTACTTCCTGTGTCGAAATAAGTGATGGTGAAACAGGAAGGTAGAGGAGCATTCATGTAAATAACCTTAATCGCCTTCAGAAACACTAAACAAGTGCAAGCACATTTATTCTTATTCTTTATGTTTCTGCTTGATTTGAGTTGCTTACTTTACGATTGCTTTTGAATTTATCTTTGCTTGTGATGTTTTGTTGATTATTTGACTTTTGTGTGTGCTGACAGTGTTTGTTGAGGTGAGATTCCTCCTATAAACCCAGACAGGTTAAATCTCACCTGTACAACTTGCTTCTATTCTTTTATGGTTGTGTTTCTGCTGCTTTGTTTTATTGTGCAAACAAATACATCTCAAATATCATCTGCAAAAGTCAAAGAGTCGTTTCCACATTTGGCTTTGGTTTTAATACAGAAATAAAGTAATGGATCAGTGGCTGGAGGTAGAGGAAATGGGCTGCGTACATGGTGAACTGGGGAATATACTGGACTGTACTGTATATGCTGTAATGTAAACAGTGAACTCATAGAACATAAGTAGACCCTTGTGAAATGATAATAGATGTTTCAGTGTGTTGTACATCTGCAAAAGCCCTTTTGATACAATGTTTGCCACAGTAAAATAAATTGTGCCACACCTGCAGAGGAAATACCTGCTGACACCTTAAAAAGACGCAGACTACATGGACTCGCTGGTAAATCTGAAAAATGTACAGTTAATATTAGGGTAGCATATGGTGGTCTATGAATGAATGAATGTAAACATTAGTATGAAGATCAGTGCTTGGTTCTTGACTTCTTGGACATGACACTAACATGCCCTTTTCTCTGTGTGTTTGTGCTCCTGGTTCTTTGGTCTGCAGGGAGTCATCCAGCTGCGGTTCAGTAAAGTTAATGACCTCCCTCCAAGCTCAGATGACCCCGGGAAGCACTTCTTTGAGATCATACCACGTAAGCATGTAATCGACCCTGAAAAGGAAGCAAAACTGAACTCTTTACACTGGAAAAAAAATTAACAAACAATGAATGCAATGTGTTTTTGCTTGTAATAAGAAAAGAAATCTGCCAATGGAATAAAAATGATAATTTTAAGATTTCTTGAAATATATCACCTATTATATAAAATTTTATGTGATTGTGTCTTAGATTAATGGTGGTAATGACAGCAAACAACTATTATCTATGTAAAGATATAGTGGAGTAATGTCTACCTGAGCAGAGAATGAAGTCGCTTTCCTTCTGCGTGTATTGTTAGCCAAACTTAATTTGTTGACGTAGCTTCTGGTTGCAAAAAACCAAGATGGCAACGACCAAAATGTCAAACAGGCTTCAAAATCCGGTGGCATCTCAGTGACTACGTCCTCTTCTCATAGACAAGTCCGTGTGTGGCACTTGAATGCACCTTTGTGTGCAGCAGTGATACATCAGTACTGTCCACTTCATTGCCGTCAGGTTACATGTCCTTTTTGCTGTATCTGTTACATGAGTCAGCAGTTATGTACATGTGTAGTGGAAAGTCAGAAACTACCACAAACCGATAGCAATCTCAATCTTCACCGGAAACATTGATAGAAATGTCCCATGTTCTGACTGGCGTACCTGTCCTGCTAAAGGTTTTTCTGTACCAAGATGGATTTTTTCCAACAATACCCATCATTTCACAGGTACAACTAGAGACAGAGAGCGATGTCCCTATGTGTTCATGGCAAACTCCCAGAGTGACATGGAGGAGTGGGTCCGCACTCTGCGCAGAGTCATTGGAGTACCAACAAGTGGAGGTTCAGTAAAACCTTATATTGTTATGGAAACTAAGGTTATGTATGACACTGCAACTAGAGAAATAGTTGGATATTTTGGGAGTGCATTTATGCTGATAGTTCGATGAGAAGATCGATACCACTCTCATGTCTGTACACTCACTGAATATGTAGCTGGAGCCAGCAGCCAGTAAGCTTAGCTTAGCAAGACTGGAAACGGGTAAACCGATAGCCTGGCTCTGTCCAAAAAGAAGGAAAAAAAAAGAAGATATATAAATAAATCTGCCTCACAGCATTTCTAAATCCAGCAGCTGCTACCTTAGCTGAGGATAAAAAGAAGGAAGTAAGACAGACACTGCTCGCTGCCCAGAAATAGTTTGTGCTGTTTGGGGTTTCTTGTTACCTTTGGACAGAGCCAGGATAGCTTTTTCCAGTCTTTATGCTAAGCTACTGTAAGCTAACCAGCTACTTACTGTCGCTTTAACTCTAAGGGAGAAAATAGGCAATTTCTCAAAATGTCAAACTACCACTTTAAAGTAAATAAATAACAGGCACCACTCTACAGTTACTGTAAAGACCATGTAAAAAATGGATAATGGTGATGATTTAAATGTGCAAAATGTTTTCTGATTATACTGTATGGACATTACTGGTCCAATATGTCATGTCTTTCTGTCTGTCTGCAGTGTTTGGAAAGGGTCTCATGGACACAGTAACATATGAGCAACGGTTTGGGCCTCACATGGTGCCAATCCTGGTGCAGAAGTGTGTGGAGTTCATCAAAGAACACGGCCTGGATGAAGAGGGCATCTTCCGTCTCCCGGGTCAGGACAATGCTGTGAAACAGTTCAGAGACGCCTTTGATGCAGGAGAGAGACCCTCCTTCCCCAGGTAAGGAACTCATGTTTCCCTCTGTATATACTGGAGCCATATGAACCATTCAATGAAAACTCTTTAATTACTTTATTATTATTATTGTTTATTGGAAGCCTCTAACATGAACTGACTCCAAAAGCTTTGATCTGATTCCACACAAGTATGTTTCAGACTTAGTAGTGTGCATTTGTATGTTCCATACTGTCTAATAAAAGGGGATTGTATTGTTATTGAAATACACAGACAGAACTGAGTATAAGTGGTTATAAAACATCACACATTTCAAAAAAGCTTAACAGGGCCAAAAATGTCCTTGGAAATCCTTTTAAGCCTTCTTTAAACCTAGTTGGTATGAATGGTGTGGAACTTTAAGAAGGTCACTGCTATAAAAGGAGAAACATCCTTCAGCACAAGCTTTCTGTGTTTCTGAGAAAGCAAGGAGAGATGAGAGAGATACAGAGCGTCAGATAGATTTCTGTCTGTTCAGAGCTGAAGGCGATACCACATCCTGTTCTAGCCGGCACACAGGAGGAAACCTGTATTACTCAACATCACAAGCTCCCCTGACAGAGCACTGTTGATTAAAACATCCATTTAGCCTAACTTGTTCATCTTTAATCTTCTGTGAGCAGAGTCAAGGAGCAGCCAGGGCTACTATGACATGCTTTATGTCAAATTTCAGGCTGCAAATAAAATAATGAACACGAGTTTTACTTTTTATTCCCCTTGAGTTGTAATCTTGGCAAACAACAAAACTGAATCCAAGCCTGCTGCACCAGCTACATAAATAAAACTAGGCCCAGAGGCCCAAAATGTCCAAGAACGACAACATCTTTGTAAATCTTATATTCAGTACAAGGACTTTGTTTATGCTACAACTCCATGTAAATGCTCTTGTTAATTTAGTCTTTTTTTGGCATTTGTTGCCTAGTTTTGGCTTGTGGTACTCAAAACGCCCCCCAAAAAGCTTAACAACAATGTCTCTTTTCAGAAACCATGACCCAGTTACATGACCTTGTTGTGAGCAGTTTCATGTAGTTTGTGTGGAAAGAATATAGTTCCGACATGAAACTGGCGCTTTAAGCACAAACAGAGTGTCATATAGTTCCATTATATTGGAGAAAAGGCACAAATCTAGCCAATAACTTCATCATTCAGCAACTCACAACTAAAACAATCTAGATTGAAAATAGTTCTAGAAGTAAAGGGGAAGATATGATTGTGGGGTGAACTGTCCCTTTAAGCCAGGTCAAAAAACTGGAAACATTATACACATGTCTAACATTGCGTTCTGTGTTTAAAGTGAGCATTCACCTCAAAATCAAAAAATACACATTTTCCATCTTACTTATGTATTATTTTTCAATATTGATTGTTTTGCAGTGACTTACCTAGTTTGGGAAATAACAGCCATAGAGATTTTCTGTCTTCTCTCCAATATAATGGAACTTTATGGCACAACGTCCGTGGATTTTCTTGAGTAATTTTTCAAATATATATGTATATTTTTGGCGCTCCGTGCACCACAAGCCGAGTGACATCTAGTTCCATTATATTGAAGAGATATTTACGGCCGATAAATCCAGAACTATGGCATCTCACACCAAAACAATCTAGATTGATAAATAGCAGCACAGGTAAGAGACTATGTATTTTTGATGTTTGAGGTTAACTGTCCCTTTAAGTCAGGTCAAAGGCTTCCATCAACATGTAATCAAGCAAACTGTGTGTCAATGTGAGCAGGTTGCTTTCAAGGTTAACTGTCACTTTGAGGGTTGAATGTCTGTTATACTGTAAGTGGATGTTCATTGGATGATATGCATCATATGCGCCGCAGTGACACTGATGTCCACACGGTGGCGTCACTGCTCAAGCTGTACCTCCGCGAGCTTCCTGAGCCCGTGGTGCCCTGGACTCAGTACCAAGACTTCCTGGACTGCACCAACCAGCTGGACTCCAGCAACACAGAGGTGCGCTTATCTAACAGAAGCATGCTCACTGTACATTGTGTATGTGTGAACGCGCAGGAGAGGTCCTGTGGTGTTTTGAGTACGTGTGTCCTTCAATCTCTCGCTCATGTGTCCTTTCAGGGTTGGGAAAAGTTGGAGAAACAAATTGCTCTTCTCCCCAGAGTCAACTACAACCTTCTCAGTTATGTTTGCCGGTGAGTAGAAGCTGGGGCACAAAGCATCCTGGGAAATTCCCCAAAAAAAAACATGACGCCTTTGTGGTTAGAGACAACAAATTGGAAAGATATGTGTTCAGTGACATGTCCTTGACTGTACATCTACCAGACAAACTGGTAAAAACATCAACTAAATGCTGTTCTGAGATCAGTTTCCATCCTTTGTATCCGTTAACAATGCTGATCATTGTCTTTCTGCTTTGCAGGTTTTTGTTTGAGGTGCAGCTGCACTCCAAGGTGAATAAGATGAATGTGGAGAACTTGGCTACAGTGATGGGCATCAACCTGCTCAAACCTCAGATAGAAGACCCCATAACTGTGATGAAGGGTAAGAACGCACTGCTGATGTGTCCTGAACTAAGCTGTGTGCAGATCCACGTTGAAATGATGTGGCCGTGTCTGATAATCTGGTGCAAAACAGGCTTATTAAATAATGCATTTTACTGTATTGGCTGGGAAAACATCCTGAATCCAAATGATGTGTTAAGCTATTATTTCTAGTAATACTGCTCCATGACTACATCCTTCTCCTTTTAGACACTATATTTAGTGCAATAAACATTATTTTACAAAAAAACTTCACAAGTATTTAAATACCCGAGTATAATTTGGTACTGATGAAGTATCAAAAACCACGTGTTACTATCTCCTAAATTGCTACGGACAAGGCTTACAGTATGTCCATGTCTATCTGAACTGTAGATAATAGCAAAATATGAACAAGAAGTAATTCAGTATCTTTTCAAAAGAGTGAAGAAAGTGAATTGAGAATTTGCATAAGAACCGAAAGAGAAGACTTTTTGATGCTAATCTTTCCACGTTTGTGTTTGTTTTTCTTCGCAGCGACTCCTCAGATCCAGAAGCTGATGACAGTGATGATCAGACAGCATGAGACTCTGTTTCCTCTCTCCAAAGACGTCCTTCCCTCCCCTCCCTCAAAAAAGGCTGAAAGCCAGAAGAACACTCCCCGAAGCTTCGTTGGCTGGGAGTCTGCAGAGGTACGAGCAGTTGACCACACACTAAGCCTCTGTGACATTTTAAATGTCCCGTTTTTAGGGCATGTTCAAAATGAAACAGGATTAAACAGCCTCACAGTGATAAAAAATATAATACGCTTTCCTTGCTGATAGATACCACTCTTAACAAACACTATAAAAGGCCTAAAACATATGTAATTGTCATCTCTTTAACCAGATTTATGTCTGTGCCATATTCATATTTTCAAAGCTACTTTGGTTCAGTTAACGGTTACTCTTCAACTGAAGTTTATTTCTTCCTCTATTTCTTCCCTCTGACTGTAAAATAACATTTGCACATAAAAGATTTATGTTTGTATTTCATTTTGAGTGATGTTTGTTCTCAGATGGGTGATGCGTCGCTGTCTGAGTCTCCAGAAGAGGAGGAGGACATTGACAGTCCAGGTCCAGGCAGAGGAAACTGCAGCCCCCAAAACTTGTGTCAGGAGCCCCGCTCCACTTCCACAGACGACTGGACGGGAAGTCCCCGCAAACGCACTCAGACCCTTCCCGCCTTCAACTGCCCGCTCACCGGGATGGCAGCCAAGGCCGACGCGCTCAACCGGTGGAGTCACATCCATGAGAGCGTGGAGGAGAAGAGCGGGACATTGTCAGAGGACATTTTTAAGATCCTGGACCTCCGGAGTTCAGGTTCATTGTTCGGGGGGCCTCAGATGAGCAACAAGGAGGGAGAGGATAAGTTATTAACAGCCCGAAGAGGAAGTGACAACACAGGTTCTTCAACTGCTGGCTCCCAAAAACCTGACAGCGAGGCCCGGCCTGCCCGGCCTGCCCAGGTGCTGCTTCATCAAAAGAGTGTGGGGAACCTGACGGGTTCAGAGCAGCAGGTCAACAGCCGGTCTGAGCAGAAGAAAGACAGCCCGCAGCTTGTAGACAGGTGAGCTCAGCTGAGGAATCACAACCAACTGGCTGCACACCAGACAGACCCTCAACAACCATTACATGTGGTTCACACTTTTTAAGTTTTAAGGTAATGAAACAGTTCAATGCTGTTTCCAGGAACTATTTGGGCTTCCGGATTTAAAAAAAGATATATACAACACTTGCAACCCAAAGAGGAGAATGTAGTCCTTCAATTGAAACACTTAGATTGGAGTGACACATAAAGTTAAAAGGGAAATTATATTCAGTTTTTGGTTGTGTGTATTTGTTCCAAGTGCGATATTTCTTGTTTGGGGAATATTGTAGAAATGAGACCAAAGCAGATCACTGGGCTGGAATCAACTTACTTACAGGAAATTCTCGAAACAAGTTGATTTATAGTGAAAACAGATGTTGTAATTTCACTCCACTGGCAGGATTCAATCTTTAGAACATTAAGTTTTAGAACTCAATACAAGACAGCGACAGACATCTTTTTGTGATGGATTCATATGTTTTTTGACTTGCGAAACTATATGACATGGATAGTTTCCAGTATAGATAGAGTTGCTTTTTTACTGTAGGTCTGATCCCTCTGTGTCTCTCAATGTCTCTTGCAGTCTGCAGCAGGAGAACAAGGAGCTGAAGGCCACAGTGGCAGAGCTCCAGTCTGTCCTGGAGGCAGATCGCCGCCACGTGGCCGCTCTGGAGATCTGCCTGAGAAATGCAGAGCGCAGCCGAGATGAGGCTCTGAGACGCAACCAGGAGCTGCAAAGAGACATTCAGCAGTTCCCCACCAAAAAGACACAAGCTCCTACCTAACAGTCATTTTCAGACTCACTAGTATTTGGATTTATGACTCCATTAACCTCAACAGAGCTAATTTCACATCAACTGGTTATGGAAAATCCTATTGTCCTTCAGTGGGATGACATTAGATTGTTTCCATTTAAGCTCTGTTTGGTCCTCAAGATAAATTAAGATAATAAATATCATTATTCACATTAAAGACATTAATAACACAAATGTGTTCCTCCCTACGATGAACTGCCTTGATCTGGTCTCAGCTTAGACTGAATCCTTTGAACCGAGATCAACTGGACTGAATTAATGTTAATGGAGGACAGTAGAAATACTCTGAGTCATATGTGGATTGACTAGTCCATTATTTCATGTGTTATTTCAGCGGTAAAATAATAAAACAGCACACATTTAAGTGATTTTTGTTGATGTGTAAAAATATCTTACACCCCATATTTACCACTTCTTCTTAACATTTTATAACATATTTGTTGAGTAGCACTAAACACAAAGACGGGAACATCAGCATTTGGTCATAAATGTAATTATTGGATATCAATCAATCAAACTTTATTTATAGCAGCTTTCAAACAAATCAAATGCATTTCAAAGAGGTTTACAAGCCATTGACAAAACCTGGTTGATGTTTAAAGTAGTGAAATATTAATACAATAAAATAATTCATAATGATCAAAAATCAAATGATAATAGATTATGTACAAATAATACAACATCAAAGATTAGAAACCACAACATCCTCTCCAGATGCTGTTCCAGCGGCTTGGAACGTAATAGCTGAAAGCAGCATCGCCAAATATTTTTCTTCTTTCTGCTTTGTGGAACGATGAAAGAATTGAAATTGACCATAAATATCAAACGTGACAGTTTGATATTTATGGTCAATTTCAATTCTTTCATCGTTCATAGTCCGTGTCATAGTTATTGATATATTTAAGTCTGGTCCAACAGACCGACTGAACAACATGCTGCTATAAACATCAGACATCACTATAAATCACCTCAGAGAATACCATTAGTTTCATTAAAGCTGCACTAATTAATATGTTTCATATAAACAAATGAGTCTGTTTAAGGTGAGTAGTTGCTTGTAGTTACAAACGCACAGAGTATCCTCCTGCAGCTCTGTAGACTCCCTCGGCTCAGAGCCACAGAGCATGAATGTTTTTCAGCTCGTCGTGTTTTACAGCCTGTAACTTTACTGCTTTGGTTCGCTCTCAACAACGTCTTTTCTGCAAAAGAAGTATGTGCGATACTTGACCAGCAAACAGCAGACTGACAAAAAAGATGTTTCCCCTCAGGAGTGTGAATATCGGTCGTAAATGTGTTAGGCAGCCAGAAACACGACTGTAAAGGAATGCTAACATTACTCTGTTTACTGCATATGTAAAGAGGCAATTTATGTTAACGCATTCATCATAATGACTTTATATGGTGGTAATATGTCAGTGTAGTTCCAATGCAGTCACTTAATGCTGCTTTAAATATACATTGATCTCCTAAAAATCTCTTAAACGCAGTTGATTTATTTTGGTGTTGTCGGTATAATCTGGGAGTGGATCATAAACGACATACCATTGTGGGGGAAACGCAGATGAAAATCATTGAATTCGGATCTTTGATATCTGCACAAAATATTGTCTGTTGGAAGGTTCAATCCCGAAATAGCAACTTGGGCCGTCATAAATCCACATTTGTGCACCCATAGGTCCATAATACAGACCATATGTATGGGATTGACTGTGTGTGTGTGTGTGTGTGTGTGTGTGTGTGTGTGTGCAAAAGGACATTGCCATTATCAAGCCCTCTTACGGCCATCAGGAAGATGTGCGGCAGCAGTTTAACAGAATGACAGATAACAGCACGTCTGTCAACTGTCAGCCTGGCAGATGAGTGGCAGAGGCAGGAAAAGCTCATTCCTTCCCATCTCTGTGACGCGCAGCAATCTGGAGTGTATCTGCAGGTCACACAAAGAAGCTCAGGAATGAAGGACAGTTGTGTAGTGGAATGAGGGTTCAGGTGACGAACGGAACAGTTATTCAAATCTGCAGAGGAGCCAGCGTGAGTCACTACTAATCTGATCAGAAAACATCTGACCAGCCTCTTGACTCCATGTTGGTAGCAGTGAGAGACAGTCGGCTCCATCATGTTTAATCATGTCCCTATGACGCTCTGTTTAGGCCTCACAAAACATGCTTCATCTATTCTTGCTTTATTTTGCGACCTTGCGCTTGCATCTTTTAAAGGATCCCTTTTGTGCCCAATTTAAGCCACAGTGTCAATTTACCGGAAGAGGAACTACACACTGAACATTTTAGCAAGCACTACAGGGGTTGATTGTTACTCTATTGAATGAACATGGCTGATTATTTTGCGCGACTCTGTTGTCCCCATGAGCTACTTGTAATGTCCTCCAGACTCACCGTCAACCCAGCATCTTCCATCCTCGATCATTAAGGCCTCACACCTCATTGCATTTCAATTTCATTTGGCCAAGTGTTGTCTACTAGATGTATCCTGTTACATTCAACGATATCAACAGAGCCTCGGTGTATTTTGTCAAAACTAAATGGTCAGTGGAGCCTAGGCGGCAGCTCGCAGAACTCCACCATTTACAAAGCAAATAAACAAATGAAGAATATCAACCCTGGAGCACCCACCCAAACAAAATAGCGCTTCCACAAGGAAGAGGCTACAGCACCGTGTTTACAAAATCCTCATTAAGGAAGTTGTGAGATAACACACGCTCGTGTGCATCACACAAAGTTGAAGGCACGCACGCACGCACACACACACACACACCAGCAAAGAGACCAAAAGCACTGAGCAATGCAGAGCCCACCATGTCATAGATAAGGGACAGAAAGAAAGAGCTGGGAAGAAGAGAGAAAAGCGCAGAGAGAGACTGACAAGAGGAGAGGACACAACAGAGATGACTCGGACGGACAAAGCCAAGCCTTGGCCACCCTGTCACCGGAACTGCAGCCCTGTCACAAAGGACATCAAAAGGTGTGCATGAGAATAAATGCTGTGAGATCTGGAGGAAAGCAGCAGGAACACACACTCCTGCAGAGGCTCACACTGGTCAGTGCAGGGGTCAACAACACGTCTGTCTACTGGATCCAGAACTTTCTTTGTCTGCAGATAAACTGACCACAATTTCAATTAACCTTTGGATTAAGGGGTTCAGATATCACAATCATTTGGTCTTACTGCTGCATCAACTTGTCCATAGAGAACCCCAGAGGGCATACAATAGAAAGCTGCAGATTGTTTTTCTCATGGCGAGAATTTGGGTCTTTCCACTGGGAACCATCTGCAGCTCCAGGACTTTGCTCTCGCTCTTTTCCATCCTACTGATCCAGGGGCTCTGTGGACAGAGCAGCCCAATCTCCAACACCCATCAGAGGTATCGCCCCGCTCCGGGGCTGGGAGACGGGCATGGAGGGGTGGTGGATCCTTCACTGCTGGAGCAGGTCAACAACATGAACATGCAGAGCTTGCTGGAGAGCCTGAAGGAACAGTTTCTGCGGACTTTCAACCTGTCTGGCTTAGGTTCCCCTCCGCTGCCTCCTGGAGGCACTCGAGAAGAGCCCCCTGAGTATATGATGGAGCTCTACAACCGTTTTGCTAATGACCGCACTGCCATGCCCACCGCCAACATCATCCGCAGCTTCATAAATGAAGGTAAAGACCCTCTGCTGAATATGATTATGCCTTGTTGATCTAATAGATTCATCAAATAAATTACAACTTTTTTTCTTTCAGTTGTTTCCATGTTTATTGAATATATTTATGACATATTTGATTTAAATATCATTTGTATTTTACTCATCACACTCTGGTCTGCAAGGCCAAAGTATGTAAGAAGTAAAACTGAACAAAGGACTTCTTGTATATTTTGTATATTCTTATAGTTTTTAATTAGACTGTCGCTAAATTAAGATGTAGTTGTTCAAATCCAATCCTTAGTCATGGCCCTGTTTCTGTTTACTTCTCTGTTCAAAGCAATGTTCATGTAAATGCTATTTGTAATGGGACAACTTGCAGTACCATTAAGTTGACGGTAATGATAGTTAAATGTTTCCCAATTAAGTGTGATATTGAAGATGTCATCCTCAATAGGGTTAGAATAGGATAGGGTTAGTATATGTTGCAGAATTCAACTGAAAACTTCATTAAAAAGATGATACAAAATTAACAGAAGTTCAACTTTCACCATTTAACTCTCTTCCCCAGATTCATCTCCCAGTGTTGTGGGTGTTGGAGGGGTAAGGCGTCACCCGCTCCTCTTCAACGTGTCAGTCCCACATCATGAACGCATCACAGCGGCCGAGCTTCGCCTCTACACACTTGTCCAGACTGACCGCCACCTCTACGCTGGTGTCGACCGCAAGGTCACTATCTACGAACTGGAATTGTATGTCGGAGATGACAACATGACCGATGAGAACACTGTGAGAGGTGATGGATTCAGAGGGGGAGGAGAGCGGATAGAGATGGTGGAGTTGGCTTCACGTCAGGTCTACGGCACCGATAACGGCTGGGAGGCCTTTGACCTCACTGCTGCTATTCAACGCTGGCGCAAATCTGACCATGACACCACGCGCCGGTTGGAAGTGCACATTGCCAGCATGGCTAATGAAGACAATGTTCAAGGTATGGCAGAGGACAACAAAGACTCAGCTGAAGGAGACATGAAGATTGACACCAGCCCTGAGGAGAAACACAAACCTCTGCTGATTGTTTTCTCTGACGACCAAAGTAGCGATCACCATGATGACAAGCGTGAGCTGAACGAGATGATCGACCACGAGACCTCCGACATTGTTCTCCAGAATGACTTGGGGATGGGTCTGAATGGGCTGTGGGGGGAGCTGGGGAGGGACAGGGATGAGGCGGATGAAGAAGCAGAGCCAGATGAAGAGGACCTCATCCAAATGCGCTCCAATCTGATCTACGACACAGCGTCCCGCATCCGTCGCAATGCCAAGGGGAACCACTGCAAGAAACAATCTCTGTACGTAGAGTTCAAGGATATTGGATGGGACAGTTGGATCCTGGCACCCACTGGTTACGACGCCTTTGAGTGCACTGGCATTTGTTCCTTCCCACTGACAAAGCATGTCACACCCACCAAGCATGCCATTGTCCAGACATTGATTAACATCCACAGTCCTCAGAAGGCGGCACGAGCTTGTTGCGTGCCCACCAAGCTGGAACCCATCTCCCTGCTGTACTTGGATGACACAGGCGTGGTCACCTACAAGTACAAGTTTGAAGGCATGGTGGTGGCAGAGTGCGGCTGCAGATAGTCCATGTTGTGAGAGAGTTTAACTCTACGTAAAGTCTTAAAATAAGAGGAAAGACACAGAACTAACAGTAAGCTGCAAAAGGAGGTTGGAATCTCTGTGAAAGTTAGTCAGTGAGATTGGAAGTGCACGTTCGCTACTCATGAAACTACGTGCGCTCCAATTGATGATCATTCAGACAGTGGAAAGACAGTGTGCTGCAGATTTACAGTCAACAATAGAGATGCCAAGGTGTGTCCTCAAACCCAAAACAAGGAAACGCCACCAGACTTCCCAAAGGACCAAACCGAGCTCATCCTACAGTGTGTGGTGGGAACCAGTGGGCCAGTTATCCCCCTCCCTCTCCTTCCCCCTGACATCTGTCTTCCTCTCCACTTATCTCTGGCCTCCCCGCTCGATGCAAACACTAATCAGCACTTCATGTGTCCTGGTGCAGTGAAATGACCCCCAAGAGGCAACCTGACAAGACATGAACTCTCCAGGCCCACCTCCTGCCTCCTGCAGCCTCCTGATACGTAGGCGCTGTGCAGGGATCCTATCTATCCCAATCCTGTTTCCAACTTCACATGCCTGTTGTCCACTCCCCCGAGCTACAGCGATAGCAAGGTGTGGGGGGTTGAGAAGCATGTATGCCACCACTCAGGCTTGGAGAACTGGACGGCATTCTGTGCAATTTTTTGAGGTGGTGGGATGGGGGAGTGGGACAGGACAAGGGGGCAGGGGTTGTCCACATTCCGAGGCAACAAACAATCTTAACTGGCTCAACTTACTGACCTAGCACCATGTGTCCCTGACATACCTCCAACTACTCAGCTGAGCCATCTATCACTTTTATGGTAAAAATGGCCTTTTTGGACAGTTATCATCTGACGGCCAAACTCAAGAGTTGAAAAAGGGGGCACATTCACATTCCCTTTATGGATGCGACCCAAAGGAAACACAGAGCTACAGAAATACAGTTTCTTTGTTTAAAAGCCTTTTGATACCTCTGCTGCTTATGTCGAATAAAAGACTATTTATTGTTCTAATTTATTTATTTTTACAACAGAGTAGATAACTATATATATATATATATGTATGTATTATGTAAGTTGCTTAGTGTAGAGCAGGTTTTGTATCCGTGACAATGCATTTGCAGCACAAAATGAATTCTGTTGGGAAGAGAAATGGTAATTTCTAAAACAATAAATTACTTTACAAATCCTACATGAAAAGTCTCCTCAACTGATCCTTTCTCTTTCATAAAGTTTACAGACCATCAAAATGTCATTAGGATTATCTTATATCAAGATGAATGTAAATATTTGGAGCTGAAATGCCATGCTGATGTGTACATGATCTATTTCCCACATTACAATTATCAATCAAAGGATCTCGGTCTGTCAACTTTCCTTTCCATTATTTCAGAAGGAAGCCATTAGACCAATGATACAATGCATTTCTGACTTTCAGATCATTTAGCCCGACAGTATCAGCTCTCGGGTCATAGTTCATACATGACACACAAACATAGAACCATGGGAAACTGAGTGGAAGGCCCGCTAATGAACAAAATGGATGGCCTGCTGCTCACACTGACAGCTAGCAGATGCAGACAGCTGTGATGGAAGACCTGTTCATAAAAAAAGATCTGGACTCCAGTATCTCTTTCAGTCCTCACTCATTTTTCTATGAATGTTAAACTACATCACAAGAGCATCTTGTTGTTCTTTTCATGTACCAACGCACATCGAAGATAAATTGAGGATACAAATCTGATTCGTGCTCGGAAATGTGTTAAAGTTTCTATTATTTCTTTGTTTTTAAGATTGTGTATCACACTAATGTTCATTGAAAGGTGACATTACTGTGCTCTGTTTGGGTGAACTCCACAGCTACAGCAGCAGAATTGAAGTCAAGAATGATGAAAATCAAAGACGAAGATACAGACAGGCAAGATTTGGATAGCAAAGTAAAGATTTCTTTTGGCATATTTGGACGTGTGCTCATTTGATTTTTGCCAATCTCCTGTCTGTATGCTAATCATGAAGCTACCGTTTGGGGTAAATTAGCTTAGCTTAGAATAAATACTAGAAGCACGAGGACACAGCTTAATTAGCAGTGCCCAAAGAAAAGAAAATATTTGTTTGATTAATCTACATGAAAACATTTTTTTTTAGGTTTTTACTGGGAATTATTTGCTGGACTATTTTGGGCACAGTGACTTTTCAGGTTCTTGTTGTCACTGTGAGGTTGTAATGTGGTTGGTGGAGAATTATTGAGCTATAGAAGTGGAATATTTAACTATTGGACAGAACTTCATTATAGTCACTTATTTAGTAACAGTTAACAAAAAAAGAAGGTGAGAGGTGTGTGTGGGGTAAATATCACTTATACAATCAGAACACGATGGCTACATTGTTACAATATGACGATTGTGCAATGCTTCTGCTACCTCCTACTGTCCTCTTTTGTGGATCACCATACAGTAAAATGTATGTAGATACACTGATTTCTCATCTAACTGTGTGTCGTAACAGGAGTTGCAGTTCTAGAAATATGTTGTTCAAAGCTTTAATTAAAAAAAAAGCCTTTGGCAAAAGCCCATTAATGACAAGTGCACTGAGATGTTTCAGAAAGCAAACAAGTCACTGACTGACCTCTCATGTAAGATGAGAGCAGAGGTCGTCTAAAAATGGTTACAGACCTGAGGGCAAGAACCTCCACCAGTTACTGTGACAACAGTGTGCCTCAGCTATGTGAAGCTCACTAATTGAATATTTACAGAATGGTGGAAGAAATATGAATCTGGCCTTTGTCACTGAATAGCAAACTTTCAGGAAATATGATGAAATGGGAAGTCTTTAGTGTTTGCTCTGTTGATAAGGACTGGTGGAGAGTGCTCTGTGCTATTTCCTCTCTCTTTGTTTTGACATGGCTCCTTCTGTCGAAATCATTTTAGTCCCTCTTCTGGAGTTTGTGAAGTATTCGGCCTACGTGATTGATTTAGGAGCACACCTATCAACAAGTAAACAAACTGAACGTTTAAAAATGTACAGACGGTTCAAATTGCTTCAAAATCCTGTAACGCTCCAGTGTCTGACAACGTGACGTCGGCTGCAGGACGTCGACGTGTGTCTCGCTGTGAACGTGTGTTTTTCGGTGTGTCTCATCCGAAGCTGCATGACTCGCCCCGACTCTGACGTGGGGTCTGTAATAGGGCCTGATTGTTTCCGTTTTGGGTCACATGTTTATCATTCCATCTCTTGGCAACACCACCACCCTGCACTCATCGCTCCCTCTTTCCTCTCATCTCCTTTTGTTCCCAAGAAGAGAACATTCAACCCAACATTTATTTTTGGTCATGCAATAGTAACTCCAAATGTTCTAACATCTTTTACCAATTTGCATTTGACTCTGATGTTGCGAAATTGCAAAAGTTCCATTGGAAGAGAGAGCAATGAAAAACAGATGTTCAGTGTAGTTATTATACATTCTCAGAACAGCGTGTTTCAGCTCAAATCAAATCAACTGTTGCTCTTCAGTAAAAGTGATGACTATCACTCGCCAGAGACCCTAAAAACATAAATTACAGGTTGTTAGTGAGAAGGCTGCGGCTTGTGAGAAAAATCCAATGAATAAGGAGTTGCATTATTACACTTTAGGACCATTTTCAAAATGACACATCATTTCTGAAGTAAAGAAAGTACATATAAACTTGTTATTTCTCTACAAAAACTGCATTTGGCCCCCTGTGGTGATTCAGTAACTCACCGAGTTAAAGGAAGCTCTTTCATGTGAACACAGCATGAGCACCAAAGAACAGGAAAGCTACAAGTCATCTGGCATTCTGTTAAAAATAAACCCTGTCCTCAGGGCATTGTTGGATTTTAAAGGTATTGATGATAACGCATGTAAAACAAATTACAAAGGTTACAACTGCAGATAATGACTGAAAGTCTTCTCATCTCTGAAAACATGTGGTTTCGATAAATCAGTAAAATCCACATGGAGCCAGTTTACAGAGAGTAGACAGCTGAGAGGCCCAGAGCATAAAAATCACCAATCTCAGCACCACGACAGAAACCTGAACCTGAAGTGAACAACAAAACCCCAAACACGTGTCCTGTTTTCATTTGTTTTCTCCTGTGTCGATAAACATTTACAATATACTCATCAAGACATATGGTACAAATTATACAACAGCTTTTGGCTCAAATATCGAATTATCTAGGAGACAGTTTGACATTTTGGGAAATACAATTTATTTGCTTTCCTGCCAGAATAGGAAATCGATGAACGGTAAACATGAATCTACAGCCAGCAGGCAGTTTTGCTTATAGCTTAGCATAAAGACTGGAAACTATAGAGTAACAAGATCAACCTACCTAAGGACAAGCTTACCTCGATTGTTTAATCTGTCTGGATTTACGGTCTGTTATGTGCTGGACAATTTCTTGGCCAGGCGCAGTCAACCTCCTGCTGAGGCAGGCTAGCTGTTTAATCGTTTACAGTCTTTGTGCTAAGCTAAGCTGACTAGCTGCTGGCTGTAGCTCCCAATTGTACTGTACTACCTTGAGAGTGGCATCAAACTTCTCTTTCCTTTAACCAGTTTGTAAAGTGACCTGGCATGAGTGAATATCAGCAAACATTTACTCAGATTTGTGATTTTCTCTTTACGATCTGCACTGACGGAAATTAAACCGTACAACATGAAAGCATGAATCCATCCTTAAACACTCCCATGTCATGAGGGCACATCAGTTACACATTTGTTCATTGTTTCATTGTCTTGATTTATTGTGTCATCTCTGCTCTTTCATCTCGCGCTACAGTCACTTGATACAGAACAGCTGTAGATATCAGCGTTTCACATTGTAAATACTGCACCTGCAGGATGTTTGTCCATGAACGTGGTGACTTCTGAGATGACTGACAAAGAAACATTGATAATGTTGTCTTGTTGAGCAAATTATATAGATTTCAATATTTTTTTTTTATAAATGGCATTTTGTGGTCACAACTCGGAAAATGTCTTCACATTGTAGGATGTCTGACTGAAATGGCCGTGGTTGGTTTGCTGTAAACATGCAACATGAAAAGCCTGATCAGGAACGACCAAAATCTGCAGAAAATATCCTTCAGTGCATCTTAGCAGCTTTGCTGGAACTTGAGCAATCCTCAGTTTTTATACAAGCAATAGTTTTGTCACTTTGGACGAGAATACTTCACTGGTGCACGGTATGTGCCATAGAGGACGTCCCAGTGGATGAAGTAGGGGGCGTAGTTGACACTGTGGAGAGTATGGTGGACATGGTGGTAGGGGGCTCCTCCCAGACAGGGCAGCAGTCTGTGCAGAGCCCAGGGCAGTTCATAGCCACAGTGGTCCTCCACCGCCAGCCAGCTGTTGACGAGGTGGAAGACGGCTTCGCTCAGAGGGTGGCAGCCCACCACCCAGGCGCTGCTCAGAGCCAGCAGCAGCAGAGACAGCAGCTCCAGAGAGCCGCTGTCCTGAGCGGCCAGAGCGAAGGGTGTGTGGTGCTGGTGGTGCAGCTGGTGAGCGTTACGGTAGAGCCAGGCAACCCTGATGAGAAACACACAAAAAGATGGAATATAAAAGTTATGGATAAGACAATATTCCCAGAATGACACAATGTCAGTACAACAACTACACTATACAATACTATTATGTTGTGTCTTATTAAAGGGCAACTGTCAGGGCACCTATGGTCACCTAGAAATTTAAGGATAACTGGAATATTAACAGTTTTGGACTGAAGATGCCAACAGCAAATCTTTTGCTCAAGTATGCAGGCGCTTTAATGTTGGGCGAACAGTGTGTCCTGAATGTTACAACGTGACCCAGAGGCAACTGAAGAGTGAGGAGTCAATTGTTGCTCTGTTCCTGCAGGTATCCCCGGTTTTCGGAGTGTACTGGTGGGGAGTTTGCGTGCAGTGACCAATGAGGGCAGCAACAACTGATTCCCCCTCTTTTAAATTGGACTTTTATATTTCCTCCTTATAGTGCTTTTGATTCATTTAGGTTGTTTGAACTGTTTGTTGGCCTATAGACATATATTTATTGAGAATACTGGCTGAACCTTGATTTGTGCTTCGTGTTTAATTTTACACGGAGTCATGTATGGTATAGAGTATAAATAAATGCTTACATTATTCACTGGTTTTGGTGTAGCCTACTAAAAAAAACATGATCACTGGAGTCACGGTAGGTGGCGTTGTCTGCTATCTTTTTACATTTCATATTTATTTATTTTAAGATAGTTCTTGAATATCTTATTTCACTATTGGGCTTGACAATAGTACACAACTAACGTGACATGGGGTGCTCACCTGTGCATGGAGACGTGCCATATAAAGAAGAGCGTGTCAAAAAGCAGCAAACACGAGAAGACTTCCACAAAGAGCTGCCAGCAGGATGGAGCCAGCTGCGGCAACGCGGGGCTCCTCAGCGTGTGAAACAGCGCGGTGGCCGGGAGGACGGTAGTCAGGTATCTGTACAGCACCCTGCAAAAACAGTCAAACCAGCGGCGGAGTGACGGCGGGGGACCCGATCCTGCAGCGATCCTCCACGAGCGGACCCGTTGACAGACGCTCCCCAGCGCGTCCAGCGCGAGGAAAGGTGCGCAGAGCAGGACGTGGGTCAAGAAGGCGTAGGACGCAGGCAGGTAAGGGGACAGCAGGATGTCCTCCTGCCCTGATCTCACTGACTCCCATAGTCCCTGGAGGATAGGTGCATGCGCCTCTTCATGCTCTGTGGCGGTCACATTCATCACGGCTCCCAAATCACGATCTGCACCTTATTTCAGGTAGCGTCCTCCTGACTGTTGTTCTTACGAAATAAAGAACTTATTTCACCCTTTTAAAGCCATCCTCATAGGAATGGTATACACTTTAAATTTCTCCGCAGGGATCAGTCCTGGATAAACTCTTCCATATATTCTTAAACACAGGTAAATTAGATGTTTTTCCTCGCCTGCCTCCTCGCTTCTTACTGGAGAAGCTTCTTCTTAATGCTGCTGGAGAAGTTTTCTCTCCACACAATAGAGGAGGAGGAGGAGCCCCAGATCCAATATTTATTCTATGTTGAGGTAAGTGGTAACAAAAGAAGTAGGCTGATCCTCATCGCAGATTTCACTAGAACCACCTACTAAAAGTTGGCTGTTGGAAATGTAGGGGGTTTCTCTGAGAGGACTGCCACATTAAAAGATCTTTTTTCTTTTCATTGGAGACTCAAACTAATCACCACTCTACTGACTGAAGACAGATTTAGATCGTGTCTCTCAATTTCGGGGATTTTCCAGGAAAAATAGTCTTCAGGATTAGATATCAGACTGGCAAAATAAGAACGAAATGATATGATTGAAACCATGAGAGGAAAAAAGCCTGAACATTTCAACATCTCATTGTTTTCATTTTTTTTCATTTTCTTTCTTTTTGTGCACTTGCCTTAATAAAGACAATATGCATGTGACATCAAATGAATCATTGCAAACGTGTGTGAATCATTGTGGCATCAAAATCATCTACTGTATATTCACTACAATTATTCATCAACTTTCAGTCTGTACACCAGTGAACCACCATTGCTTTCTCTGAGTAACCGTTGCAATGCAAAGTGCATTTGAAGTCACTGATCCATGTTTTGAGGAAAGCTGTACAGACCTGCAAAATAAAGTATTAAATCAAGTCTGTGCCCCAACATGCAACCGTGATATCAAGGTACGCATCAAGGTATGGTGTGTTTAAACTGGTCCAACACAGTCCCTCAATCTAGCTGGTACTCTTTATGTAATAAAACAATGTTGACCACTGTTACACAAGCAGGGCCTACCACGCCGTCCCTCGTGCTGCACTGGGACACTCTGACCACGGCATGGTCCATCTGTTGGAATGGTCATTCTTGGAATATATCAAAGGATGAGAAAAAGAATTCTTAATAATAAAGAAAATAATTATGATCAGTAGGAAATAGAAGTCTGAATCTGATGTGTGATTAGAGTGCTTCACACTGTCGCACTCGTTTACAACCTGGATAGAAGACCAATCATATTTAAGGTCAGAAGGAAGTTTGTTAAATGATTTGTGATGGGAAATGCAAACAGTGAGGACGTTTTCACTTGATACTACTTTTTTTCAACTTTTACGTAATCCGATATGCAAGAGTTGTTTAGATACATTTTTTAATTTTAAACACCTCTATTAATGACAGACATCCTAAACATCACATTGGACTTGCAATGAAACTCTTCATAAGGCCATTAGTTTCTCGGTGCACCTACAGCAATAAGGGACGCAGCATATTGAGTTATCAGGGAACAAATCATAAACGGATACAGTGAAGCATTAGTTAACGAGTAACTCATAACCACACTCGAGCTAATGATTATCCTAGTTAATGATTAGGTAATTCAGAAACGAGTAAAGAATGAATCAGTGACGACTTGTTAATTCATGAATCTTAAAAAAAAGTTCCTCCCTTAAAATGTCTTAAGGAGGACAGACTGGGAGATCCTATATGAATCAATCATTAGATGATTAGTTCATGAATATCTGTGAATGATCATACTGAACACCTTTCATGAGCCGTTCATTATTTCCTCGCGCCACAAAACTAAAATAGTAAACTGCACTATTTTACCTGCTCTGTGCCATTGATTATACCCATACTTTTCTTTTACCAGTTTAAACCAAATCCTTTCACAGGAAGCAAACTCAGTTTCCTAAAATGTCATAGAATGTCATGTCAGGGAAAATGCCCTAAAAGAAGGTTTAGTATGTCATAAAAAAGACATACTATGACATTTCATGACTTTCTTCAAGACATAATATAAGATGACAATTTGTTTGGCTTTATTCATGACATTCCATACGTTGTTTTTATATATATTTTATGAAATACTATATTAGGACCTTTTTTTTATGACTTTTTCACATCATACTATACTATGACATTTTTCATGGTATAACATAGGACTTTTTTTATGACTTTTTTCATGATACATGACACTAGAACTTTTTTATGACATACTATACTATGACATAGTTTTGGACAATTTCCATTCAATAAGATCTGACATTTTTCATGGCACCTTTTCCTGACATTCTGTTCTATAAGATTTTTTATCATGACATACTATACTATGACATTTCTCTGGATATTTTCCGTGTCATACTTTACTAAGATATTTTTGTATAATGTAAGAGGAGACACTTTGAATCTTTGAGCTCAATGGGGTATATTGGAGTCAAAATATTATTTCTGATACAGCTTTAAAAGTGTAAAAGTGATAAATTGCATATACTTCATTACATGACATAATGCATTTTACACATTTTGCTTTACCGCACCATCTTTACTGTTTTTGTACAAAGTTTCTTAATTAATCACTGTGGCCTGAACTGTGCCAATGTGCCGTCATAGGTAATAGGTAATAGCATATTTCTTTTAAGAATGTGTCTGTGTGAACTTTCCACGGATGAAAACTTTGTATTTAAAAGCCTCTAGGCGTTAGTTGTATAATAAATACACTACATCAGATATCAGGGTGCATTGGTGCAAATATGAACAAAATCCAAGCAATAAGTGAAGATTTACATGAGATTAAGTTGCACATTTTAATGGTATGATACTCACGCTCACTAAAAGTACATTACATCACAGTAATTTAGCGGACGCTTTTATCCAAAGCGACTTACAATAAGTGTATTCAACATCGGTATTCAAGAGAACTACTAGTCACCAGAAGTCATAAGTGCATCTCCTTTTTTAAACAAGTATCTAAGAGCATAAACCAGAGCAAACGTACAGTGCAGAAACAAACACATACAATAAGTGCAACGAACTAACACGAATACAATAAGTGCAACGAACTAATACGTTATTCTTATTACATTATCCTTCGGGATACTCGTTTCATCCAAGTGTTCGGCAGAATCGTAAGATAAATGTATCTAAAAACACTCCCATGTCACGAGTGCACATCAGTTGCATATTAGCTCAGGCTTTTGGTCATTGTTTCAATGTCTTGATTTATTGTCATCTCTGCTCATCTCGTGCTGCATTCACTTGATAGAGAACAGTTGTAGATATCAGCGTTTCACATTGTAAATACTGCACCTGAACAGGATATTTGTCCATGAACTTAGTTACACAGATTTCAATCATTTTTTATTAGAAATAGCATTTTTTGGTTACAACTCTGAAAATGTCTTGGCATTGTAGGACGTGTGCCTGAAATGGCCATGGTTGGTTTGCTGTAAACTGTGGGATGACATATTCCTGATGCACCATGAAACAGGATGATCAGGAACGACCAAAATCTGCAGAAAATATCCTTCAGTGCATCTTGGCAGCTTTGCTGGAACTTGAGCAATCCTCAGTTTTTATACAAGCAACAGTTTTGTCACTTTGGACGAGAATACTTCACTGGTGCACGGTATGTGCCATAGAGGACGTCCCAGTGGATGAAGTAGGGGGCGTAGTTGACACTGTGGAGAGTATGGTGGACATGGTGGTAGGGGGCTCCTCCCAGACAGGGCAGCAGTCTGTGCAGAGCCCAGGGCAGTTCATAGCCACAGTGGTCCTCCACCGCCAGCCAGCTGTTGAAAAGGTGGAAGACGGCTTCGCTCAGAGGGTGGCAGCCCACCACCCAGGCGCTGCTCAGAGCCAGCAGCAGCAGAGACAGCAGCTCCAGAGAGCCGCTGTCCTGAGCGGCCAGAGCGAAGGGTGTGTGGTGCTGGTGGTGCAGCTGGTGAGCGTTACGGTAGAGCCAGGCAACCCTGATGAGAAACACACAGACAGCTGGCTCAGCTTATACTTTCACTGTTATGGATGATCACTATACTCCCAGAATGGAACATGTCAGTATTCAATCTTGAGAGGGGCTTATTGGGTGGTATATGGTCTCAAAAAAATATAAAATGCAAGTCTCCTTCAAAAAGAATCCAAGGCACACTGTAGGGTTTGTGCAATATTAAAATGTCTTTATTTAACATGGAAATATGTATTTAAAATGACCAACGCATTATCATCAAGGTGGTAAATTGTCAGTGAGTCTGTGGTAGATACTTAATTAGTTAGTATTACTACTTCTACCGGGACTAAAACAGTCCCAAAGTCGATGGGTTTATTGAAAGGGTTTTGATGCCTTTAATAAGTTCTCTACAAAAGTTTAAGAGATTTAACGTTTTGTTCAGCGATATAAAATATGTCAGTCAATATCCCTTTTGTGAATATAATTTCAGAAGATCTTACTAAACAAAACGTGGAAGCATGTTTGTTTGTTTGCCACAGAGCATTTTTTCTTTTTACAGAAAACCAAATTCCAATGAAACAATCTCATTGGCTTTTTGTCAAGGGAACCAGTGACAATTTCCGGGGGTTGGACTACAAAAATAACTCATCCCTGCAGGACTCTATAGCCATGCTGTTGATTTATGGGGAGGCCTGTATGATGGGCAACTTCTAATGGAAAAGAGTTGGCAACATTGTCTGGGTTTTATGGTTGGATCATTTTTTACTAGTTCTCCAGATTACCTACCCTAGCTTTGAGTGTGGTACTTGAGTAAATAATATACTCAGTTACTTTTCACCACTGATCACAATAGGATACAGATAGGGACAAAAAGTTTCTTTTCTTTGGACTGAAGCTGCCAACAGCTGATGTTTTGCTCACAAAGGCTCTTTAATGTATTCTTGGCAGGATGGAAGAAACTTCATGGGGGAACTAAAACTCTGCAAGGAAACCCAGAGCAATGATAAATAACCTCTATGTGACATGGAAAAAAGCCCAGTCACATTAGAATAGTACACAACTAACGTGACATGGGGTGCTCACCTGTGCATGGAGACGTGCCATATAAAGAAGAGCGTGTCAAAAAGAAGCAAACACGAGAAGACTTCCACAAAGAGCTGCCAGCAGGATGGAGCCAGCTGCGGCAACGCGGGGCTCCTCAGCGTGTGAAACAGCGCGGTGGCCGGGAGGACGGTAGTCAGGTATCTGTACAGCACCCTCCAAAAACAGTCAAACCAGCGGCGGAGAGACGGCGGCGGACCCGATCCTGCAGCGATCCTCCACGAGCGGACCCGTTGACAGACGCTCCCCAGCGCGTCCAGCGCGAGGAAAGGTGCGCAGAGCAGGACGTGGGTCAAGAAGGCGTAGGACGCAGGCAGGTAAGGGGACAGCAGGATGTCCTCCTGCCCTGATCTCACTGACTCCCATAGCCCCTGGAGGATAGGCGCATGCGCCTCTCCATGCTCTGTGGGGGGCATATTCATCACGGCTCCCAATTCACGATCTTCTGCATCTTACTTCAGGTAGGGTCCTCCTGACTGTTATCATCGATTCTCACGAAAAAATAGCAGCAGTTTTTTTTTTCTTCTTTAAAATATATGAAAGCTAATATGGTCATGCATTTTATGTCTCCACTTTGAAATACTCCAGATGGAACTGCCCTGGATAAACTCTCTTCCATATATACTGTATTTTTCCTCGGCTTCCTGGAGTCACAGCTTCATGCTGCTGAAGTTCTCTCCACACAGTAGAGGAGGAGGAGCTCCGGGTCCATTACATCTTCTATGTTTATGCAAGTGGTAATTATTAAGTAGGCTGATCCCAACCAGCTTTCAGGTTTACGCACAAGAACCACCTACATACATACAATTGACTGTGGAAACGCAGGGGGTTTCTGGGAGAGGATCCGACACCGATACTGATTAAAGCAAATTTAGATCTAAAGAATGTTGCTCAATTGGATATTTTCCAGGAAAAATATATTTTTTTTTAAACATTCCAACGTGTCATTGATTTTCTTTACATTTTAATTTCTCTCTCTTCTTTTTGTATTTAAGGAGACAGACTATGCAGCTGTGAAATAAAATGAATCATTGCAAATGTCTGCAGATTTATTACTGAATTACTGAGCCACCCAAATCAACGACAGAATATTCTAAAGGCAAGTTATTCATATTACACAGGATATCATCTACAGTCATATCAATCAAGGCTGCATTAACAGCCAGTCAACGTGGCCCCAGCTAGTCCAAAGCCTCACATTCAGTAGTCGCTACCTAATTAGTTGAATGTGCATTTGTGTGGGATTGAATCTGTGCTACAAAGTACGATGTCAACCAAAGAGGTTCCTTCATGATTACCTAAACCCCTCAGTCTAGAGGAGTCATGGGTCTAAATATCATTGAAGACTTTAAGCTTCTATAATCAATGTTTCAAACGACAATGAAAAAAACACTGAAAATATAAAGAGGTTGGTTGTAGTGATAAACCTACGGATCGTTATTTGAATCTGCAGCTCCTCCCGGCTTTATGAAGCTTTAAAGTAAGATTCAGCTTATTGCTTAAGTTGAGGTTCACTCTCATAGCGGCTAATGCCGTATTGTACTGGTTCTTCATTTCTTTATGATTCCCTGAAAGTTTCCTGGAAGACACACCCATTTGACCATGAATACAGGTAAATACCACCCATGGACAAAAGTCTACAAAGCATGGTTCAACATTCAGCCTATAGAATATAGTTCAGGGTAAAACTTTACAATAAGGTGGGCGCAACATAAGTGTTAATAATAGTGATATGATGATGAAGTAATGGGGGTTTAATAGGAACTTCTCAGTATGATGCATCTCTTTACTTAAGGAGGCTCAAGCTTAAAATTAAAAAAAACAAACTTTTTCTCAAGAAAAGGGAGTCAAAAATGTTCACGATAACGACCAGTTTTGTGCTTCTCTGGAACTGGTCTGGAGTACGTCAGAAATGACTCAGAGTCAGAATGTGAAATATAAAAAGTAAGGAGGCTTTCATTCTGGTAGAGTTGTAACTCAAAAGGACTTTTATAACTTTTAAATAATCTGATTTGCAACAATTGTTTAGATACTAAATGTTTGTGTTGGAAACTCTTATTAACGACACATCCTGTACATCACATTGGACAATGCAATGTAAATAAAAACTCTTAATAATGCGATTGATTACTCAAATAACAACCAACAGTACTTTATTGTCAAATGACAATATCTTGATTGCATATTCACAATTGAAGTCAGTGCAAAAACATTTGCCTTTCAAGTCAGTCAATAAGAGACCTTTGTAATAAAATGACAACTGGAAGTCAATTTGAGGACCAACTGGACAAAATTTAAACAACAGAGGGGTGCCAATAACACATCATATAATCACTGTTTGCACAAGAAGATTATTGGAAGTTGTATTGGGTTACAGTGAATTCAGGACAACGACCACTTAGCTTCAGGCGTCAGAAATATTTTCTCACCGCGACAGCGTCTGCTCAACCAAAAAAAAAAACAGAAGAAAACATGCCAAGTTCCAAGAATCAACACCTAGACAGCCCCCTCCCCCCTCCCCCCAAAGCTACATTATGAAATGAGTCAATGTTGGATGAAGAACACATCCTTTGGTCGGTAACTCATACTCAGATATTCGGTGCAACACCACATCACTCCCACAAAAAAATGCCAAATACTGAGAAACAAACTTTGCATTGAGAAAACACATTTCTTTAGTAATCTAAGACAGAGAACACAGGAGATCAGACATTAAGTGAAGTTTGGTTTTTGGTCCCGATCAAGTCAAGACTGTTGAAAACGGACCCCGACAGACAATGGTGACATACGAGGTCGGTAGTATTTCTACAGCGAGTCCCTCGGTGTTAATCTGTATAGTTCAGTTCCTATGATTACTTCAGCGGCTCATGTTGTCAAAGGCTCAAAGCCAATTCACTACTGTATATATTCTGTAACCATTCATGAAGTGGTTATATCAAATCACCCAACATAGCTAAAAACTGCCCATTGAGAAAAGATGTTGCCACATGTCTGTATCATAGACTTTACATCAGAGAACAGCTGTTTGTGTCATAACCCAACATACACTTCTCAGAGCGGGCCCTGTTTGGAATAAAACTGCACAATAGGCATCAAGAGCCAAAACAAACAGATGCACAGATATAGTCTCTCCAACATGCTACATACATGTAGTGCACATGTGGGACAACTTCAAACAGTTGCATGAATTCAATTAAAATTCAACAACCCTGTGCTCAAAAGTTTTTTTTTTTCTTCTTCATTTTTTTTACAGAAACATAAAACAAAAGACAAAGAGTGATGCTATTAAAATCTGACAGGCAGCAGCTACGACACAGTACATTCATCATCCCTGGGTTTGGTCTACAGTCGGGGGCCCGTATTTTTCAAGCACTCAGAATAAGAAATCACAGTCCAACATCCTCAGAGCGACACATATTTGGTCCTAATTTACAGCAGTATCAGCATTTAAATAACTTTCTTGATCTCTTGAAGTCGTTCCTTGTCCTGTTGGATTTAGCGGCGCTGCAGAGCTTTCCCACCCAGACATGTGAGAGTGTAGTGGAGTCATTTAGCGGGTTAAAAGGTTTATTTTTCTTGGGATGCAACGGCTTCATTCACAAAACGTTGTTGCAATTGATCGCGAGCAAAATCCCGCCATTAAACAGCGACTGTCCTTTAGTAGTGTGCTTTGGGTTGCAGAAAGAGTGATTATGCCGCTTTTAAAAAGTTTGGTAAAACTTCTGCATCACCTTTTCATAACCAAAAACACAAGAAATGGATTCATCTTTGTGTTGATCCGCACTATCTTAAGCTACAACTGTTAGCATATCCAGCTAACTAGTTTACCGCCTACAGTAGCATTACTTCCAAGGCAAATAATTAGCATAGCACTGACCCACTACATTCCTTTGTGAGGTTACAGAGAAAAAAAGAAGCCCGTCCCCGACAAGCTTCACGTCTTCTACATGAGTCATAAACTGATGAGGGGGATGACTTTTAGCCTGTAACATGCAGCTTTAGCCTCAGACTTTTAGCACGATATTTAGCCATTAAGTGAATATTTAAGACCCC
The DNA here is from genome assembly GCF_910591455.1 of Pholis gunnellus. Taxonomy (NCBI): domain Eukaryota; kingdom Metazoa; phylum Chordata; class Actinopteri; order Perciformes; family Pholidae; genus Pholis; species Pholis gunnellus. Next base: position 20,512,336 of record NC_136532.1, read on the forward strand.
TTCTACTATATTCTATATTCTTCAAAAGTCAGTTGGAGAAGGGTTTTTCCCAACCAACACAAATGCTCAATGAGAGCACATGCTTGTGAATGGTTAACACAGTATGAACACATAGGTAGTGATGGATTTGTGATCCTTGATGTTGTGGCTAAATGAACTGGGCACAGTTGATACGCGGAGCTGAGCGGTAGGAGGGCGAGTGGCTTGAAAAGGTGGTTTCGGCTAAATGACGGTTTTAAAAGTAGCTAATTATACACCTACGGATGATGCTAATTTACTAGTCCGTCTAAACGATCTCATTCTCTATCAGAACGGAGTAGAAGCTTAGGAAGCCTCTGAAATGAACTCAAGTCCTCCGCTCTGAGGTTGGAGAATATGACATGGTAGTCATACTTGCAGTGTGATTTATAGGAGTTATTCTGACGTGTTTGAGAAATACAGACCCTGGTCAGCAGTGCTTCTTCGAGTCAGAGGGATAAGTTGCCAGCCAGCCTGTGGGCCGGGCGCCTGCCCTCCAGCAGCCAGTCCTTCCACTCAGTCTGGGCGGTCCCTCACTAGTCCAGGTCCAGGATCTGCTCAGCAACGATGTCCATGGCTGCAGAGGCCTTGATCGAGCTCCCTGCAGAGCCAGAGTCCACAAACATCTGGGGAATTTCATTCCCAAAGTAGATTTTGCTGTTGGTTGCGATGGCCTTGTACTTCATGAGCTGCAGGTACTCTGGTGTTAACTTCAGCTGCAAGAGGGGACACGGCATTACAATTACAAACGAGCAGTCTGGACTTTCCCGTCCATATTTGTCCCGGTTTAAGCGGGAAGTGTGTTCGCGTCATCTCTTTACCTTATTGGCCTCGGCAGCTCTCTCTGACGTATAAAACTCTGCATCTGCCTTGGCTTTCTGCCGGGCCAGGAAACCGCTGTCTGTGAATCACAAACAGTCAGTGTCAGCAGCGGGAGGTCGGTTTCACTACAACACAAAGCTGCTTTCCTGTTTAGAAAGTAGGAAGCCAACGTAAATACTGTGAACCACAAGCATGAGTAACATATAAACTGGGTCCCCGACTCAAAAACAAGCAAACCAGTGCTAAAAACAAACAGCTGCTGAGACCACAGAGTGATCGACTCTTCATCATTCTGATCTGCACTTTGTTAGTGTTCAGCATGTTTGGTTCTTTCTTATATGAAGCAAACATTTTGACTTGTTCTAGCAGGAGAAGTTTAGATAATCTGTGACGACAGCTGTTTTATTCTGCTGTGACCTCATCAGTGAATCAGAGCTGTACAATTAGCGCACGTAAACCGCATGCAGCGATTATTCATGTTATTACATGTGAAGTCAAAGCCCGTCTACGATACAAACAGTGGTGGGAAGTGACTAAGCACATTTATTTAAGTACTTAATGCAAGAACTGCACAATTTTAAGGGTACTTGTACTACACTTAACACCTCAACACAAATATGTCATCCCTGCATTGCTCTGTACATACTAGTTACTTATTCAAATAAAAACTTCACATAAAAGCTTATACAACACAATGTATAATGGGGCATTTTCTTTGGCTTTACTTTTGATAAAAGGAAAAGTACCGGAGTATTATATGAAAATATTCTTTAAGTGGCAATCTTGAAGATTTTCATTTCAATAAATACATGTTGAGTCACTAACTATCGCCTAATGAGGCAACAAAAAATAGTCGACTGACTCAAAGATTTAGTCAACTAATCGATAAGTTCATTTAATCGACGGGTCCGTCGTACCGACTTTCTCCACAAAGAATCACAAACGCACCACTTTAAATCTCGTGTTTACATGTGTGTGCCCATACGTTTCTTGGAAAGAAGTCATTCAGCGTGAAAAAAAGCATAAAAAGCAACAAAAGAAATCTTAAGACAACTAAAACCAAACCGACCGATTACACTAATAGACTAAGAGGGGTCAACCGGAGTATTAAGTTACTGCTAATAACCCGACATGTCCTACTTCTGCAGCTTCACATCACAAACATTTACCTGGTCAAACACGAGTTGACTTTTACAAGATTACCACCAGTAAATATGGTGTCGCCTAATCAAGCAGAACTAAAATATTAAGGATTATAAGGATAAGGATATTAACAGGATTTTGAATTCAGGACTTTCCTGTGTAATAGGAGTATTTTTACATTGTTGTACTGGTACTTTTACTTCAGCACAGGATCGGAGTAGTTCTTCCACCGCTGCATACAAACCTTCGATTTCAGAGATCTTTTTTTCCGTTTCCTTCTCCATGACTTTCTGTCCAAACTTGATCTCCGACACTTGTGCCACTTTCTCAGCCTCTATTAAAAAAAACAAAAGAGGTAGATTTCAATTTTCAACCGTCAGTGTTTTAAATGCACTTCTTCCTGATTGTTTCTCTTCTCTCTTTCTCACCTATGATAGCTTTGATCCTTTCGGTTTCTGCCTCCTTCTCCACAACCTTCTGTGTCTGTTGAGAGATCAGCAGTTTCGTCTTCTCGCTCTCCCTGCAAACAACATGAACAGATGCTTTAACATTAAACTCTTTAGTTACATTTACAGAGCAGGCTTTATTGACACATTGATACTGTTTAGGTGGGGAATCTAACACTTAAGTGTGGCGACATCATTTCCAGAATACTTCCTCCCAACACATCGTGTCACCTCAGAACAACGTGTGGGTGTAAACCGGTATCACAGTATGCATGTATTAAAAATGTATGGTTATCATAGAATGTACATTCCTACGGTACAAAAACAAACAAACTTGACCCCCATCGAAACACTAATGAGCTGTAAAGCGTCGTAAAGCACACTTCATTCAAAGAAGCGTAGATGTACGCAGGCAATGTCTCGAAGTCGTCGTATAAGACAATTTATACAATCTCGCCAAATACAAAAGTAAACTCGGCAAGCTGTCTGCCTGCATAGCAGCTGCAGTGAGTGCACTAGTAGTTCCACTAGTTAGTGGATAGCTAAACACACGGCTGAGAGGTACGCAGCAGTGTGTACTGCAGTTCTGTTAGCCAAACACAAACTGTTATCCCCCCCCCGGTGTAATGGCAGTATACAACAGGTCACAAAAGGTGTTTTGAGAAAGTGTGAATCACTGCAACCACGAGAGGTCCTTCAGCATTCAGCCATAACTGGTCGACCACATTATTAGAGAGTTTGCTGCAGCAGAATGGAAGTTTAGCCGTGGACATAACTGGAGAGTTGGTAATGTACTGTTTAATTACCCATCAACTGGGAACAACATTGGGATCAATATTTGTTTACCTTTTCAGGCATCAAGTTGGATACAAGCTTTCAGAAAAGGTTTGTTGTTATGACTTGGTTGATGAAGTGAATGGTACGTATTTATGGTCAGAAACCATCAATTGAATAACTTCCATATAATATGAATACAGCATGAAGATTCTACTGCTTTATGCATGTAAAGTCGCTCTTGGCAGCTCTTGGCACCCAATTTCTGCCATCATTAACATTACAATGAAAAAAGAAAAGGAACTAAGCAGTTTTACTGAAACCGTGCAGAAAGGGGCTCAACAAGTTGAGTCACAAATCTCTGAGCCCTGGAAAACTTTTAAGAAAGTCTGATTCTGTGAGAGGAACGTTGGGACTGGGCATAAAACATCTAGAGTTCCAAACTCCTAATCCAGCATCTAAACCCTGTGCCATCACATGGGACAAAATACTCTGCCTACGCAAGAAATCTCTGCTTTGCATCTTCATGCTGTTGCCTCATTGGAAGAAATCCTATAATCTGAAGGCTTTTTATCTCTCGAGTGATCCTTTGAAATTAAAACAACACAAGTGCTGGTTTAAAGGGATTTTGAGTTGAAGTTTCCATTTCAACGGTGTGGACCGTCTTTTGTATAAACCCATTTGAACTGTTGAGACTTGTTTATATTACTGGCCTCCAGGCATCTATGCAACGCCAACGCTCCGACTGTCTCACAGGCTGTAAAAACAGAGTTTCAACAACTTATTAGAAGGTGAAACCAAAAGTAAGTCTAGGCCACTGCCTACAATTACATTTGCCAACAACTACAGTAATTGCAGTGCATGTCAATATGATCTGAAGGATCTAATGTTTTGCAGGATAAAATGGGACTCCAACATGGGAAACTGATCACTTCTGTGGTCGTCTGACTGCTTGTGTTGCTGCTTCTCCAGATCTCTGCAATTCAGTTGGTGAATAATTGGTACCATAACCCCCAGAAGCAATGGCAAAATCTACAAAGAATAAGAGTATGTTCACTGTTTTACAATGATGTAAGAATCTGTTTTGCGTAACAAGATGCATACATCAACTACGCAGAATTGCATATTTCCTTAAAGTGTGCAAAAAGGTGCTTGTGTAACAGTGTGTAACAGTGTGTGATTGTGTGTGGATGCTATCAGAGGTTTGGCTACTGTTAACAGCTCTGTCCTGCTCTTTGTTGGATTTGGGGAAGTTTACTAAAACTCAGAAATTGCCAAACATTTGCAAAACACATGGCTCATCCTGAAGCCTTATTCCTTTAATCCTGTATTGTTCAAAGTGAACTTATTGAAAATAGGTATACAGGCTCTCATTAGAAAGAAATAACATTACGACCTTACATTTAGAGTTGTTGGCTAAAAGTAAAAAGCATTGTTTTTGCTTTGCTTTGTCTAAAATCATGGAGCTGTGACTAAGAAAATGACTAAGAATTGTGATGCTAAATGTGCCATCGCTATCGTTTGAGAACTATGTGCCACGCGAGGTGTAACAACCAACTATGAGCGACAGGGCTCAGTGAACGCTCCACTCTTCCTTTGGAAAGCACAGTGAAGAAGCTGCCAATGCTTTGCTATAGTTAAATATATAGTTTATGCTGATGCCTTGCAATAAAGAACTGAAAGCGAGGTCCTTCTCCACTGACTATACAATGCTCCTTTGAGTTAGACAAATACAACTGAACCATCAAACAAACATCTGTAAGTAACAAAGAAGAGCAGTCCAGGGACCCCTTCCAGGAGAGAACATTCTCTTAATAGTAAGACTGATTAAGCATCTACTATTTGTACTCTTACACCATTTGTATTCTATAAATACTTCCGCCCCGTTTCATACTACTAAACAGAAACACATTTTAACTTGACAGCATTCACACTTTTCAGGTAATTGATCTTTAAAGTGCTCATAAAAATGAACAGTAGGCAGACTGGCACAATAAACCAGACAATTAAACTCACCAGTCAAAAGTGCTTCAACTTCAAAAATAATGAAGTCATTGCCGTGTTTCACAAAAGGCATCAAGAGCTTCTATTGGCCCAGAGCTAACGTGGGTGTAATGGACACAATACTCTTGTTTTATTGGTGCAAATGGTCCGCAACTGTAGATATGCACTTTTTAAATGATGCAGCACAATTCTATAATTTATAACAGATTATTTCACCCCCTGACGGAGCGTCCCTGACCCCACTTTGAGAATCACTGGACCAGTTGACACATGTGTGTTGCATTAATCAGGCTTCGTGTGGGTTCTGGACCAGAAGTCACACACAGTGCCTGACTTTAAATGAAACAAATCAAAATGCTGTCCCTTTTCTGTCACTGTATGCATGCGACTTGAAGACTTCCACTTTCCACCGTGGCCGATGCATCGCAAGTGGTTCCATGAACCTTACTGCAGCTTACTGTAAATCCTCAATTTCCCCTCTTTATCACAGTCACAGAGAGAAGGCTGTTGATTCATGAGGCCAAAGTGAGACGTTCACAGACAGATTTAAAAGCAGCCCCGTCTTGGTTGGCTGGGGAAGTTGGATGAACATCAGGCTTATCCACTTGGGAGGGAAAATCATTACGCAACACATGAGTCAGGGACCAGGGATCATTACTCTACGGGAAAAAAACGGAAAACTCACATTAGCTCGTAGTTCCTGCGAATGCTCTCTGGGATATTGGGCTTTGTGACACGGACCGCCTGTGGATCAGTGAGACGGACAGAAAAACAAAGAGTCAACACTAAAGTAGGCAGATAAAGACAGCGCAAGTATTAAAAGCAAGACGACTTTAAAAAGAGGTTTTCACCACAAGGGGAGTTATCCCCAAAAAAGGCAGTTTGAGATAAGGCCCCCTGAACTGTACGATTATTGGTTTTCTCAGAAAGACCCGCAATTGTTATTTCAACTGTTTCTAGAGATTTACAGGAAACAGGCCAGAGTATTAAAGCCCAGCGGAGCTTTTAACTCTCAGGAGTGATGTGTGTGTTTCTCTCTGTGGGTATGGAGGAGGGGGAGATTCATTAGTGGGGGAAACCACTCAGGCTCCTTCTAAAGTTTAAAGACATAACGTTGTCCTCTACATAACTCTTCGGACAAACAAGGTCTTGTGTTGTAATAATAAACTGTCCAGGAGAGCGGCTTTATAAAAAGGCTGTAAACTGTAAAAAGAATCTCATTATCAGGGATTCTGTAGTTTCATTAGGTTTACATTACTGCTCCAATACCCGAGTTCTGCACTGCAGTCCAGTCTGAGTCTAGATGTCTTACTGTGTTTTTAATAATGCTTCTAAAGAGAGACAACAAGGTGACAAACGTAAAAACATCTTTTTAATAAAGTAAAATGCTAGCGATACGTTCAGTCCAGATAATAATAAATAATGATGTTAATGGTTAGATATCAATCCACGGTGCTCGGTGCATTTTCTTGCCCTCCCCCTTGCGGTTAACCACATTTCCCAGAATCCATGTGAACAATGCCCAGAGAACGTGCATAAACCTGCTGCATTCAATCAGAGGTGTTATTGTTATGAGAATACACATAAAGCTACAGAACACAAAGCCAACAGCGACGGCTCCAGAAGCAAATCTTTGAGCTGTTGTTACAGATCCCCAACATCTCTAAAAGTAAGGACCCGAGACGGTCATGAATTCAGCCTTGCTGGTGGTTTTTACTGTACCTGGATGATGAGTCCAGGAGCCATGGATGTTAGGTCCTCTTGTAGCGTCAACTTCAGGTTTTCGTCGATTTGGTCTGTACGAGATAGACACAAGGCAGGTGGGTGAGCTGAACTAACTCAGCCAAAATGGTTTAGTTTCATTTCATCCAATGGGGATAATGTGAGTCGAGGTCGCAAAGAAAATCCAATGCTCAGCTAAACAGGTAGGTTTCAAATAATCAGACGGCCAGAGAAAGCGTACAGACACATTTCATGTGGGACTTCACAACAATTATTCTGCAGTCAAGTTGCATGAGCAGTGCACCTCATCAATATCAATCAACTCACTGCTATCAGGCAATAATTGATCCAAGTCCAGACATCATCAGTACTGGGCTCAGTATCAAAACATACTTTAAAATACCGATACCCCATCAGCATTTGATTATGGTTCACTTAGATTTATTGCAACATAGCGAGAGGGAACTTTCAATGTGCTGCTTACTGTAAAGAGACGTTTTCAACCCCTCATAAAAACCGCCTCATAACGCCCCGGTTGTGTTTAGGCAGACACATTCTAACATTCACAAGTGTGGCCTCACAGTATGCACAGCAGTAGTTGTAGCGGGCGGCTGGCCACCCGATGAGACATGGCCATGAAAACGTGGTGTGTTCTGAACCCTCGGCTGTAGGCTGACAACATGTTTATGTAGATGTACCATTAAAAGAGTTGCTTCAGCACTTACCAAACAAGCCGATGTAGACCTCCTGCAGTGAGTGGACGCTGCAGAACTGGTTGAGCTCATGGTGAACTTTGTTAAATATCAAAGCTTTGTCGTAGTCTGCCGTGAAGTTCCTCACTATGTCGTACACTGCAGAGAGGGAGACAAGTGCTCAGTCAGTTCAGAAGCGAATGTAAAAACACAGAACACACGTACAGTATGTGGCTCTGATGGAGACGGCTGCAACAAAAGGACGTCTGACGTGTTGCTCAGTGCCAAGTCGTCTTCAAAAAATGAACAGGGAGTTTAGGATGAATTCATTGTTTGCCGTTTTTGGCCCGTTGAACATTAGTGACTTTACCTGCTGATGGAACGAGGTAGTTCACCACTTCTATACGGTCAAAGTAAATCATCACTCCTCCACTGAAAGAGAGCAAATGCATAACTATTTGACAGGCACTTTCATCCAAAACACCAGTACGAGCTAAGATAAAAGGGTTTGTATTTTCAGTGTGGGTGAAGCCAGAAGTTCAGATGATGAGATGACTCCAGCCGTGTTGGTGGCGTTATAATCCAATAAATGCATTGTGTGGGAGCGTGTAGGTTACAAGATGAATGCTCAGTGTAATAAGCATCGAGAGAACCTACATCTGATACTACTTAAGCCAACAACAGCAGACCTACCCTGTGCCACACGGTACATTCTTCACCTCATCTGTCTGCAACGTCGTCTAAGAGACAAAAACAAAAAGTCATGCTTTAATTAAGTTTTCCAGAAGTCAGGAACACAAAAACAAGCTGCTGAAATCATAATAAAAACACCAGACAGTAGTAGCGCTGAAATCAGACAACACGTTTTAAGTTGAAGAAACCTGGATCTCATTTGTACATGCAGGAGAAACGCAGTCACAGGAAGTCCTGGTCAGTATCGTGGAATGCAATACAACACCGCAGAGCTGAATCAACATCTCCACGACACAACGTGTGAACCGTAACCCAACCTTCTGAATTAACAACGGTAGGTCATATTACAGGGCTGCAGAACAGATATCACCATCAAACTTCCACAGTTCATCTCTTACATTAAGAGAATTATTCTTTATGTTACAAGTTTTCTGAAAATAAACATTTGGATATGCAAATGAGGCACTATCTTACGAAATATGTGCTAATTTGCATACATTTCCAGAACAGAAATCTAAACATTGGATAAAACGGTTCTTGAAAACAAATTCTGAAATATCACTCTTCTTATTTATGTACACACGATATCGGTTGCATGCGTGTTCAAATGATTCACTGATCTGAATTGAGGCTCAAAGGACACAGGTTGTCCAATGCTGTTCAGATTATTAGTGTTTCTGGTTTTTATGTTCTAAATTTGACTTCACTTGACTCACCTGGACAGACTTGTAGGTGGTGATGAATGGAAGCATGAGATGGAAACCAGGGCCGCTGGTGGTGGTCAGGAGAGCCCCTCCTCTGTGTTACACACACACACACACACACACACACACACACACACACACACACACACACACACACACAACTGATCGTTATACCATTGAATAAAACAATTCTGATTATGTGTGTTAAGATGATTTAGGAGACAAACAGGAGCAGTTATGGTAGTTTAGTCAAAATGAGCAGTAAGGACTCAGGTGCGCTCATTTTTCTTTACGCTACTGCTGACGACAAGTACAGATATTCCTTCCTAATGTCCTCATACTCGGGCAACTCATTTATCAGGGTTTAAGATCTACAAATTAATTTGTAAAAGTACAGTACTTGAGTAAATATTACATTCAACCACTGAATTTCTTCTTGTCGTAAATGAATCAACCGTTACTCTCGGATGACACCATCATGACTCACTCGAGACCACAGTCTCAGTCGCAACTCATCATTTGTTTTAAGAGCTCCAGAAAGACAAAAGCTTATTGTATCTAGTTTGTTACGAAACGCCGATATTTACTGCATGCCTGCATGCCAGTATTAAACTTTCAACAGAACCACAGCAGGCTTTTTTTTTTTTAATGCCCATGTATTTAAAGTAGTCACTGTTAACAGTCGTTTAGGGCAAACACCTTTGAAGCAGATGCTCTTTTTTTTTTTTTTTTTTATAGTATCCGTTTTACAACAGTGCAGTTTAACACAAACGTCTCAGGCACAAAACAAAAAATGCGTGCTGCAGACCCACCTGTAGTAAACACCAGTGTGTCCCTCATCGATCTTGTGCACAGAGCCCAAGAGAGCCGCTCCTCCGAGAGCAGCAATTATCGAGAACACGGCACCCCACTGTGCCATCCTGGCAGGCAGAAGAGGAGGACAGCATGTGGAGATGAGCACATGGGAACACAGTTTATTGTTTTGATGTGTACACGATGTCCTGCTTTAATTCTAATCAAATGCTCCAACTACATGTGCTACTGAACGATCCACCCAGTGAGCAGCCTGTGTCGTACGGTAGTAACACAGCGGCGTTGCCTTCTTGCTCACTGGGTTATCTCCTCTCAGCTCAGGCTTAGCCGGGCATCCGCTGCTACTTAGTGACCTTGTCACACTTAAAGAGGATTGAGGCTAAAGTGCAAAAACATTTTAACCTCTCGTGACAAGTGAACCTACAACGGTGTTTACATTCACGTTTATGTGATAACGTTTATTTCAGTTGGTTTAAGCGGAAAGAGTTGGATGAAGTGCTGTCTGAGCTGAGGATTTCACAAAGACAACCTCGTGACCCTCCTGACTCAACCCTGGACTCAGAATCAGTTTATACAACATCAGGTCCAATTAATTATACATTTTATTTGCTTTAACATTATTTTGAACGCGTTTCTTTTTTAAAGAAATTAGTCTGTAACGCTTTGTTTTTAAGGTGGTGGAATAAACAAAGATACAATTTAATTTAAGTTTATAAGCAATTTATTTGCGAGGAGAAATGTGCGCTAACAGATTCTCGTTAGGTGGTATGAAAGGTGACAGAAGTGAACACAAATGTGTTACGTTACAACAGTGGTTAAAATATTGTAAGAGCTCTTCTGAATGTAAATCATCCACCAAAGAAGAAAATGTCTGAATTTAATCTGACATTTTCTAAAAGTGGCGCACGCAGCTTCCTCTTCTTCCTGTTAACGACTGCAGCTTTACAGCAGGTCAAAGTTGAAGATAAACACTTTATCAAAATACACACCAAACACACGGATGCCGAATGACAGGAGCGAATCTAAATATTGATATTCAGTCGTTTAGTGATTAAATTATGAAAGGAATAGATGACTTATTAGAAGGTCAACTTCAAATATCCAAACATTTGACTGCAATTTGGTGTCGGAGCTACAGTTAAGCTAGCTGGGATAGCATAACGTAAAGCTACTATACTATCGCTTCCTCAAATAGAGGAGCCTTTTCCAAACGCAGACCGGTTTAACTTGTACTATCAGTCACAACGTTAACTAGTGCTGGCCTCAAGGAACAACACAGCGGCACATATTGCTTAACCTCTGCTAACAAGTTAGCAAAACAATATCAGCACGTGTCCGCTTCCTTTTGACATGCTACTGACATACTAAACAAGACGGGGGAGAGCAGAGACTGTGTTTAAATAGATGTTAACACATGTTCTTGTTGCTCGGTCGCTCTTACCTGTAATTTATCCTGAGAGGACACTAGCAACAGATACGAAGCAGGCACCTGCTATCGTCTTCTTCTTCTTCTTCTTCTTCCTGTAGAATTTGACTGTGTGTTGTCCAGCTTGTTGCATCAGCGCCCCCTCGTGGTCGGTTGAGCAAACAACCTTTTTGGCCTTTGTACAGTGTCTCGTTCTGGACCACGTCTGGGCCTGTTGGCCATCAGCAGCTGCCTGGCCTGCTTCAATAAATCAGAGGCAAATATGATGAACGTGTTTACTTGAAATTAAATAAACTATTTACAGTACTTACAAAACAGGAGAGTGTGGGAAGAAACCAGAGGAAACAAGAGGAAACTCACAGCGACATGGGACAAATATGCAAACTCCACACAGAAATACACTGCTCGACTCACATTACAAAACAAGGAGCCTTTTTAATGTAAATACTGTGCCAGCTGTGGGTGAAATAGAAAAGGCTCATACAACAGTCACGGCAAAAAAACAAGTCTAAAGAAACGAAGTACAGTTATGAATAAACCGCAAACCAAATTAGATATTTGGGCATATACAAAGCAGTTGGTTATAGGGCCAGAAATCAACAGGAGCCCTGCACGCAGTTACATTACAAGTGCGAAGTCTTCAATTAATTTTCTGTCATAATGGAAACAACATGCACTGTTTTTCACAGCATACTAAACAAGGTTGAGGATACACATTCCTGTGGCTAAGGGTTTAATTAAGGCACTGTCTCTTAACTGCATTAATCTCTCCTTCATTTCCTGACATTTCTCGATCACAAAATACCCCAACAATAATAAAAAAGGACACACTCTTTGACCCAATGGTGACCCTGAAATGTGACTTTCATTGTCTTCCTGTTTTTCCCTGTTCCCAACACTCGTTGAAGCTGTTCAGAGCCCACACATAGGTGTTTTTTGTTGTTTGTTATAAATGTTGGCAATCAAGTTTCCTCTCGAGTTTATGAGCTGGAACCCACAACAGCATAGCTTGTTGCTGAGCCTCCGTAGTGTTTGCATCGCTATCATTTCGCTGCAGTAGCCTTGTAATGGAGGTAATTCTATAAACTCTTTAATGCTGAACTTGAATCAGAACAACTTACCACAGAGTCTTCTGCCCATTATAGTGGCATTAAAATGTCCATGCTGTGGACTGGTAAAAGTATCAAATTAGTTTTTATCAACAACTTCTACTTCAGGCTTTATTATACAAAAGTAGTCTGTTAGGTTACACTTATCTGTGAATATATAATAATATATAATATATAACACCTGCAAACTGTTTCTCTACCAGGAAAGTCTGATCAACTGTAAGATCTGACACTAAACACTGTGATCTCAGGTGCGTGTTTTTAAATACTTAATTAAGTTTTCACTTGTTTACTTCATTGTGATAGTGGTCTATGTTTTGGGTATTATTGTAAAATACTATACATGTTCTTGACCCTCGTGTTAGTAACTTGTTTTGCTTATCTTTCAGTGAATATTTGAATACTGATGAGAAAAAGAAAAGTGTTACATGCACTTTCCTCGTGTGAACAGCAGATGGCGACACAGACCAGCGGAGATGCAACGCTTCATTTCTATGAGAAAACTGGAGAACAGACTGCATTATCCTGCTGCCTCTGGCTGCCATGATTTTAACATTTTTGAGAGTCTTTTGCTGATATCTCGCAGCAGATGTTTATTACATTACTTGTCAGTGGATACGGTTGGCTGTTCGCAAAAGCAACAAAAGTTTCACATTTGTATAAAAATATATAATATAGAGCGAGAATCTAGCGAGGCAATCACTGAAAATCTCCAAAAGTCAATTAATTTCCTCGTCAATCAGCAACAAGCCACTGGAAGTGACACACAACTAAGGGTCTTGACATTAAAAAGGCCGTGGCGCTTTATTTTTAGACATTGGCCTCTTGAGAAATTTACAAAGGACCAGAGCTAACCCCTAGGTGCTGCAGTGGCAGCTCTGTGCTGTGCATTTTAAACAGAGATGGTGGGGGGGGGGGGGGGGGGGGGGGTGAACAACAGAGCAAGGGAAAAGAAGTTTGTCAGAGTTCATTAAGTATCAAGGGAACATCGCTGGAACTGGCAGCGTAAGCCGCGCCGGGGCCCTAGTGCCATTAATCACGACTGACAAGAAACCAGGGGCCGTGGGAGGAGGTGGGAGGGAGGGAGGGCAGCTCTGCCAGAGACTCTGGTAGTGATTATAGAACGGGGTCCAAGCAGTCCGAGCCAGGGGTGTTGAAGGTAAAACACACCACGGCCGAGGCTATAAAGTTCAGGTACCTTCACAGAGATCACACTCACATAATCACAGATAGTCTGAGAAGACATGTGACTCCATGACTTTGACAGCGTGACAGGGTAATTGGAGAGAGAGAGAGTGTGGAATATTTTGGTTTGAGAAGAGACGTTGGGGCTGGATCTCTCCCTTTGTGTGTTTCACCCTCACTCCCTCATTTATGTGAGCTGAGCCTCTGGCTTAATAGCATGCAGGAGCAGGAAGAGAGTGTGGAAGTGCTGCAGTAACAGAGTGTCGCCCATATATCTCTGTCGGCCTGACTTATTTTTCCCTCTGCACCCCCAGAAAAGCTCGTGGTAGCTCGCCACACTGCTGCCACCCTGGAAGGAAAAGAAATAAATGGGAGAGAGAAAAGAGAGAGGGGAGAAAGGAAAGAGGAGAGCTCGTGACTCGTGAAGATGGAGGCCTCTGTTAAGTGCTGTGCTTGAAAGCCCGTCCGGCCTCATTAGCTGTCAGTTGTAACAATACTGAGCTGGCAGCGAAGACTGCTCCCGGTCTCGGTGCCATAAATCACAGGCTGACAGGGCCCTGACAGGGCTGGGAACCAACACACATGCAAGACTTGCTTGCTTTCTGTCTCTCTGCTGTTCCCTTTTCTTTCTCTTCTCTCACACTTTTTCCACTGCTCATTCTTTTTCTTCCTTTATCTCCAATTCACCCTCTCTCTCTCTCTCTCTCTCTCTCTCTCTCTCTCTCTCTCTCTCTCACACACACACACTTAGGGCACATTGCAGCATGTCAGCAGACAGTCCAGGAGACATGTGCTCACATTTTTGCAGCACATTTTTATTTTTGTCGCTCCATGCTGTATATAGGTGTGTTTGATGGGTTTGGAACAGTCTGTGATTCTGTGATGGATTAGATGTGTGCATGTTGTTCTTCCTCCTTATTCTTGGTTTCTCTAACATACAGATATATATATGTTAACAAAAGCTTAAGAGGTTTTACAGTTTTGTTTTACGACATAAAATACGTGGGTAAATATCCCACACGTGAACGCTTTTATGTGTGTAAATTAGTGGCTAAATTAGATCATAATATGATTACTAAATGACTGCATAACAATCTTTAGATTCGATCCTGCAACTCGGCATTCATGTGTTTTCTAAAATGTTGTGTATTTTTGAAAAAGTGATCATTTTCAACTTTGACCTGCTGTAAAATGTCATCATGCCAAACAATGGTCCATGAAGTCATGTGACCATTGTGTAGTTTGTTTATGGCCTAACGTTGTAAGGAACAGGGTAGGTTGGTCTTACAAAAGCAATAAGCGCATTTCCCCAAATCTTGAATTGTCACATTAAAATGATAGTGTAGAAATTCGCTCGCCTGAGGTGTGGTTAATACCCAGCGCTTACTTTAACAATACCAACTTAAAAACGTTGAATTGGTTTCTTAAAGTAGAGATCATAAAGCTGACCTCCAGTTAAAGTCAGAGGAGGACACATTTGGCTGACATGCAAAGTCTCCCAGAGCAGATTTACATGCAAAGGTTTGAGTGGATTTGCATGTGGAGGATGTTATGGTCTGTTTGTATCCATGAGGCCGAGCATGAGCTCGCAGCAGCCGTCTGTCGGCGTCCATTATGGTGACGCGTGATGATGTGTGTGACACGACTGGAGAGGAAGGAAGTTAAAGAAAGCAGGGTCATTAATCACTGGCCGGTGACACATGAACACACGCGCACACATGTATATTTCCACACACGCGCACACATGTAGCTGTAGGCTTGGTGCTGAGCTTGCAGCTGGACATGTATACGCACAGTAAGGGAATATATACAGTGTTTACATACACGGAGAATGAGCTCACAGCTGGACTTCATGCCTCAGATCTGGATGGACTCCCACACTCCTCCTCCATTCCAGAGCTGCATACTTGTAACCAAAACCCAACAGGACTCAGCTGGTTCAGGTCAGCTCAGGTTGGATTTTGCACCTAAATGCTCTACCCTGAACAAGGTTTACACACAGAAAGTTTATTTTATTTATTAGTAATTTAACATAAATGTTTGCAATATGTTGCAAAACTGTTTTTTTTAGCACTTTAGGGCAGCAGAAACAAGTCGTTAACACCACATTGACCTAGTATTACCCTTTAAGTCGAAATAGCGATCAGACACGGAGCAACGTTGGCATTCATTTGCAGTCATGTTAGTCCACCTGATGCATTTAAGTCCAATATTCACTGTCCTGGTAGCTCTGTTTTGGTCTCCACCAACTCCTGACAGAAATATCTGGGTCTTTAGCTGCTTAATGCTCCGCTATGTTCACCCTCAAGTCTCTAACTTTGTCTTTCTGCTGGTTGGTGCTGAGCATGTTGAGAGTTTTTAGAGGTTTTCTTTGTGAAAACAGCCGCCTCCTCTGGTGATTGTGAACAAAAACAGTTAAGTTGTGGGCCGCAGTCAGGTGATTGTTCTCTGTGGGTTTGTGACTCGTTTCCTATTACACAATACATTTGTTTATCGTAAAAAAATATTGATCACAGCAACTTTAGAGTGAGAAATGCATCCCGTCTGTTGGGCCCAACACAACAGTCGTGACACCATTAAGTCATGATTTAACTTTAAAGGATAGGACGCCCATTCTCATTCCTCTCTCCTTCTTTTCTCAGTATCAACCGTTACCACAACAGTTTGAGAGTTTAGGATGTTCTTCTCTTCACGGTGCTGATGAGTCCCAGAGGAGGTCCTGGCACAAAATTACACAACTGGCCTCTCTCTGCTGCGCTACATTAATCTTCCCCTGGTTGCAAAAATCTCCCTTTAACATTTTCCTCATGCCTGCTTTGCTTCATGGTGAAATTTATTAGAGGATGTGTGTGTGTGTGATTATGAGCATGCATGTGTGGGCGGACAGGGTAATTGGTACTGTGAATGTGCTCGGGTCTGCTCAGGCCAAAAGATGCTTCACTGTATACACGGACAGCGTGGTGCTGAGCTGAGCTGTGGGGGTGTGGGAAAGCGATCAGAGTACTTCAGAGGGAGCTCAGGAAGAATGAGGAAATTGCAGACAGATAGGCCTAATGGTTGTGCTGAGGGAAGAGGTTGTAGGGCCAACAGCTGTTAGCCATCCATCTGGACCATCCTGGAGAGCTGAACTGGACCGCTCCGCAGTGGCGTGTTCGCCTTCTGGGGACGAGTGCACTGGGACTTTTCATCAGATTAGGGTCAATAAGGACTTGCAATAGATTCATGGAGTTTGTTTTAACATCCATTGAAGAGCTAATTTATTCAGAAGCAATAAGAGGAAGCTTCAGTTATGGCTGTGGGGAATCTTGAAAACAGAACAAATGGGTTATATAATCAATTACAAATGTATTTAAAATACATCCTACATAATTCCTGCACAGATCAAACTTTGGTAGTGAAAAGTAACACCAGCTCATTTCAGGAATCCGGAAAATTAATTCAGTGGTGAAATCTCCTGTGCTCATTGTTCTTCATGTTCTTCATTTCTCAGAGATCAGCTGTCAGACGAACGAGCGAGAGATCATGAGATGGATTTTTTCTTCCATTTTTTTGTTGGTAAAGTTTCGGCTTCTGTAGGTGGCATTCTTTTGTCTGTCTGTGGTTCCCAGGAATTTTTCCTGGGAAATTTCATTTAGTAAATCCTAGCTGTGAAATATGACTCTTACAATAGCAAATTTCAAATATTGCTCAGGGGTTTGATCACGAGGATGTTATATCAATGGATGATACAGAATGTATATATATATACAGTATATATATATTACTGTAAGCCTTGTACAGAATGCAGTAAAACATCTTAACTGATCTTGGAAACCTACCAGTACGAGTAAGACAAGATTGTGGGCAAGAAAAAGTACCAACATACTGCAACAGCGTCTCTGAAACAGAATACTTATTATATGTTGGATGTGAATCATGTGAACACGATGTACCTCCGTCAACAGAACAACAGTAACTAGACACAACATTTACACCTGTTTGTCAGAGTTGGCTAACAGGTTTGGGCAACCTAACCCTAACTCTTCCACAGAAATCGAAACTTTACTTTACTTTATCCTGACATATACTACGCAGCGCTATTTCTAAATCAAACTGCCTTTTTCTTTCAATGGTATTATGATTATTCATATTATGCTAAATATAAATTTTAGCGGGTTAGCTTAGCTAAGCATGAAGCCAGGGCACAGGGGGAAACAGTTAGCATAGCTCTGTCCTAAAGTAAAAACGTTGTATATCCCGTTACATAAACCAAAGTGAAGAACCTCAAGTTGTGGTTTTACTGTTTTTTCAATTCTGTATAAAGCTCCTGTTCTTTAATGAAAAAACGAACACATTCACTCTAACAAAAGCTCCTTCACTTGCCCACACATAGGGTTAGGTGTTATGCTACGCTAAGCTAACCGGCTGTTGGCTACATATTCATTGATCTTCTCATCGACCTCTCGCCAAGAAAACAAATAAGTGTATTTCCCAAAATGCTAAAAGAAAAACATGTCATGACACTGTGCTGTTTATTAAGTTCTAACTGATCAAGCCTTGCCCTACAAATAGGTGTTGTTAGTGTAGGTAATGTTATCTACAACACAGCCAGATAAACTTCAGTTACAGTTGAGTAATGAGAGAAATATTGCTTATTCTGTTCCAATCTCTTCCGCGAGGAGGGATATTGGCGAGTGACAGATGAAAGCGCAAGTACCTCTGGACAGCTGTTTGATTCATTCTAGATGTAACATCGATCCTGTTGTTGATGTTCAATCATGGAGCCATAAAATAAGAAAAAGGGCTTAGCTACTTCTCTGGTTTGTGTAGCTGATTTGTCAGCACGAGGGGTGAAAGCCGATGAGGAGAATTTACTCACTGCCCTCCTCTGTTGCCTGATTCCCTCCTCAGCTCCTCTGGTCATGTGGACGAACACGCCACCGCACGTATGCATACATGCACACAAACCCCCAGTTTCACAAGCACTCGCACAAGCAGGCGTCCATATGCATGCACACAAACCAGCATGAATGCACACACGCACACACAAACTCACACACACACACACACACACACACCCTTTACGGGCGCACACAAACACACACCCTCTAACCTCACTATGGTCTCACACAGCAGGCCTGCCATAAATCAATGGGCAGGATCGTGTCTGCCAGTTAGACTAAACAAGAGCATTTGTGAGGATTTGCTCTCAGCCATTAATCATCTTGACAGCTTGAAAAACACATTTCCCCTTTAATGACTGTATTTGGATAATCAGCTCTGTTTCCCTTCCCACCCTCTCCCTGGCTCGCCCTCCTATCCCCTCCCCATTTTCTTCATTTTTTTTCTTTTGCCTCAAGCGCCATCAATGACATGAGGGTAACTCACTATTAGAGGAGGAGAAGCTGGAGGAGGGTCTGTGGAGGTGAGGGAGGGGTCTTTCACCTTCTAAAAGGGTTCTCCGAAAAAGTTAAAATAATCAAGCTGCCTGTGGAAATCTTTTTTTCACCTTCACTCAACAAACCGCAAGGCCTCTCTGCTAATATAAACTTGTGTATGTGAGAGCACACACTCACACTGACACAGTCCCACTGAATTAAACACAGAGAGCTTATGGACGGACAGAGCTGCAAACATTAACCATGAACGTCCTAATGTGTGAAGCTTGTCAGGATCTTAAAAACATAAACCCACACTGCGATGTGAAAACGTGATCCAAGATGTGTGCTGTAAGGATAGTTGATTTGACCATAACATGTTGCAATCAACAGACCCACCTTTATATAAAAATCTCCTCCAAAAAATGACTATAGTTTACTATAAATAAAACAGACTTTGAAAGATTAACATGTTGTTTAAGATGAACTCCAAGTGAAAAGGGTTGAAGGAAATGGTCAAAAGCTTACTGCATGTTTAACATGGTGAGTCAAATGATTTCAGTCTAATTTACAGTCTGTCTGTCTACTCGTCTGCAGTGCCGGACAGAAACTCTGAGCACCTTATTACATTCACTGTGAAGGAATCAGGCCACTGTGTCACACTGGACCAACAGTGTCCAGGGACACGAGCTGTCAGTGCAGCACCTCAGGGAGACAAGGGGAGCAGAGCTGAAAGAGAGAGAAAACCTCTTCAGTTTAAACAGCCTTTTCTTTGAGTTTAGTTAACGTAAAGGACGGAAAAAACTATTTTGATGCTTTATTTAAACCTGCAATTACTGATTTTTTGGTCGTCTGCTGTGGCCAAAAACAATACAATGAAGACTGAACCAAAACAGTTAATTTGTACTGTTAAAGCAGAACAATGAGCAGAAAGATGTAAAATCACTCCACAGAGCTGAAGGGAACTGCAGAGTCATAAATATAGATAACACAAACTTTAAAATAAGATACTGCCCAGTCAGCGTTGTCTACCTTCAATATGATGAATGAAAAGCAGATGGACTACATACAGTGTATTGATCAATGTATCAATGCAAAACTGGGTATCACTGGGAAAGTGGCATTGATTAATAACGCTAAAGCTACGGTTGGTAATGTTGAGAAATTAGCAAGAATAGCTGCAACTACAGCCCGTCTCTTCAGGTCTCCCTCCAAAGCCACTCCCCGAAAATTATTATGAACATAAACATATCATAATAAAACAAATTGTTTGTACTCACAGCTGTTAATCTAGCAGCTTGTGGAAATGGCTTGACACACAGCTGGAATAGTCTCCAGAAATCTAAGTGTGGTTGTTTTAGTTGTTAAGATCAAACCTTTAAAAAAGTACGACATCTGTACCTTATTGTCACAGTAAGCCACGTTGCGAATTGAATTAAAAGCAAGTATACAAGTTGTCACTGTTGATACATTGATCAATACACTGTTATGCTCATCTGACAGAGATCATAGGATATTTGGGGTATAACAACACAATGGACTGTGGCCTCGACTCCTCTCTCCTCGTTTCACTTCCTTGCCTCCTCCACTCACATCTCCCGTTGGCGGGACTAAGACGAGAGGAGAGGAGGCGAGGGGAGGAGGCCAGGAAAGGAATCGAGGAAGCACAGTCTGTGAAATGGGAAAGGCCTCTGGTATTACACATGCTGGCTCAGTGACATGGCTTGAAACACCCAATGGAACTAAGTCATCATTTATTTCAGTACAGTAATGGCACAGTGCACAGTGACCAGACAGATCAAAATGTCTGCTGTGAAAAGCTGCATTTGCACTGATGTATTCACAGCGTTACCATTACACAGGCTGAGAAACACAGCTGACGTGTGCTATTGAGTGAACGTGTAATGTATGTTGATGTGTATTACAGCAAGTGTGTGTTTATGAGCCGGGCTTTTACGATGTGTTGACATGTGTAATGATGTATGTTTGAACAGTTGTGAGACAGCTATGTCTGAATACCACACAGATGAGTGATGGTGGCGGACAGACACACTGAAGTCACAGTCTCTCAGTTACCAAACATCTCATGTGTGTTAAGTGACTGAAGAGAGATAGTGGGACATCTGTGACTGTTTTTTCAAAGCTTGGCTGAGACTTTAATTTACACGACACACACAATCACACTGCGCCTAATCACCAATTTGCCCTTGTTTCTGTTTTTGAAATTCATCCTGCACCTCTTTCATCTTTCCTATTTTCTCAGAATTTTGTATCATCCAGTATGTGCCTATTAATTTATTATCATAAAGGTAGAATCTGCCTTAATGTGGCTGCAATAACCCTGCAAGAAAAGTGAAGCAGTTGTTGATATATAAGTGGTGATAAACTGTGTATCCTGACTCGCAGTGCAGTGGTCAGCGGTTAAGTGTAATCATCATAATGGCAGCCTCTGAGTCTGTTTGCCCATCCAGAGGAGACATTAAACAGACATCAGGACCATGATGCTCAAAGTGAGTACATGATGACCACAGGGTGTCCCAAAGTGGAAGAAAAAAACATGTCGTCAATCAGAACATGAATCCCGACCGTCAGAGCTGCTCCTCGTTCCCCCGCCAAGTCACGTTCATTGCCGAAAGCTCGTGGCATCTTCGCCGGCGATCTCCCAGCGTGGCAACACATGGAATCCAGCTGGATACGCAGTCCAAGTGCTATTAGAAGTGCACCGTAATGTAATTGAAATGTTCATTTCTCCACCGGTGGTTAGGGACGGCGTGTCTATTAACGGTGCTCACTCACACCACTGGAACCTTGGAGAGGCCACAGCGGCTCTGGGCAGCTTTCCATGTCGAGGCCAAGTGAGGTTTGCCAAGGTCAGGTCTGGCTGCACATAAAATCAGAAGCACTACTTCTCTATCTCTAACAGCAGCTGAGCTGACAGTCCCTCTTTGTTACCAATCAATAGGTGAACCAATTATTCAACCATCTAGATTTTAGGTTTTTTGTTGCACTGCGATGTGTTAAAATTTGAACGGTTTTAAACGAGTGTTTGAAATGTTTCTATGTGCATGTAGGCAAAGTATAAAATGCAAAAATTACTTTGTTGATTCACGGCACAAAATAAACATAAACTAGAGACCATCCTATGATGAGATCACACCTGCAGCAATGCCAAATTGGACCAGAGGCGTAAAGTGGTGTGTGTGTGTGTGTGTGTGTGTGTGTGTGTGTGTGTGTGTGTGTGTGTGTGTGTCTGTGTGTGGGTGGTGCCCTTGCTCGGACCACACCAATCTTCGAACTCAGCCTTCATTTTGATCTCAACGACACACCTTGAAACTCCAAGGTTTAAGACTGCATTATACATGGCTGTGAAGTTATCGCAGTGACAAAATCTGTCCGCAGACAGACAGAAACATAAACACCTCAAACCACAGTAATGTAGATGTCTGCAGGACAACATTTTGTCATGATGACGCAGACTCACAAGGTGAAAACAATACCAGCATCACTGTCCCGGCTGGTAAATAACTTTTTTAGGATCAGTGTCAAAAAGTTGTCAAAAACGGTTGTTGCCGTTGAAGGTCTATAAGGAAGCAGATCCCACGCAGCAACTGGTGTTGCAACATATTTCAGCCCTGACGGTTAAAGGTTAAAAAGCCTAATAATAAGGCTTTCAAACTATAATTACAGTACAGTATTGTTATTGTAAACCGCAGCATCATAGTTTATTGCCTCAATATTTACAAGCGCTGTAACTTTGTCACAGAGCTGTCAATGTCCTTGATGACTGATTTTAGGTCACGTTTAATGGCTGATACTCAATCATCAGCCACCACTGCTGCTTAACACATAACACTTAACAAAGTGAGGCAGCTCACCTTCAAACTGAAAGGATGGCGTTGCAGTCATTGGATAGAATAATTGCTAAAATAATCACATAAATTGAATTTTGAAGGACATGCACATTGACAAACAGTGAAAATATAGACTAGTGACAATTGCCTTGTTAATATTTGTTTATGTGCCTGATGTTAACAGTTTTTCTTTAATTTGATTAAAATTATATATTTAGTGACACCTTTATTCAAATTTGCTAACATCAAGTTCTCATCACGCGCTATTCGCTTTCTTGCCGGGAAGATTGATTCTACTCTCAGATCTGTTCTTTCAATATGAAGCTACAGCCAGGGAACAGTTAGCTTAGCTTAGCTTAGCTTAGTGTAAAGACTGGAAACAGGGGGAAACTGTTTTTTTTAATGGATGTAACAAATAAGATATAGTGTTTTAATTAGTGACCTTAAGAGGTGCTGTTAGTTATTGTTTGGCAGACCCAGGCTATCCTCCTATTCCAACACTTTATGCAAAGCTAAAAGCTAACCAGCTGCTAGCTTCATATTTGATATATAATTATGAGTCTTCTCAGCTAACTGTCCCAAAATGTTGAACTATGTATTTTTGGTGAAATAAATTGTAGTGCTTCTGACATTTAATCAATATGTTAACCTAACGTAACTCTGTAAGTGCCTCAGTGTTCTCTGTCAGCCAGTAGACACTCACCACACTTGCTTCTCAAATTACTGTAATTTTTCATAATCACATAAGAACAACCGTGCTTAGAACAAGATAATTGATGTGGTAAGTTCAAAGTTGGCTTCTAACCTCTTTTACTGAACAATTATGATGCATTCAGGTGGGAAAATGTCAAACCTGGTACATGCAACGTGGCTGCTTGTTACATGCTATTTTCTACGCTCAAAACCAGAAGGCAGCACAACATGAACCATTGTGCTTCAGTTTCAGTGCCTTCTAGTTTGCGTCGACAAACCTCAATTCCACATAACTTTAATGAGAAAGTAATCATATGTATGTGGGCTATAGTAACCTGATCTCTACTTGTATATCTATATCTACAGTATACACACTGGGTCACCCTTCTAGCCCAGGGTATTGTACAAACCTTTAATTCCTTCCCTGGTAGAAAGTAGTAACAACAGTTTGAAGGGACGTTTGCAAGCTTGGAGCGCCAAATGCTGGAACAAGTTTCCACACTAATAAAAAACAGGTTAAGTTATGATCATCATCTTATTAATTTTCTAATCAAGAGAACATTATTGCTGGCTTGTAATTGTAGGGGAAAAGTTGCTCCAAACCAGCACACAACCTGCTCAACAACTTGGAAGTCTGTTATTGTTTTCCCAGCGAGCATTGCAGCATCGCTGATTGCAGCCGTAAAAGAGAAGAGGAGTTAGCAGGCATGTAAAATAGTCAGTCACAGAGTTTGTGTGGAGAAATAAAGCAGAGGTTGTGTGACAGGCCCTGATGAGGGATGTGTTCACGCCATCTGGGTTGCTTTAACACTGCGGTCACTGTTGGATGCCGAAGGCTCTGTATTGTGTCCTGATGTTAAACACAGAGGTGGTAGTCATGGAGTTGAGGTTAATGTTTTGTTCTGGAGACACAGAGAGAGAGAGAGCGGGAGAGAGAGAGAGAGAGGAGAGGAGTCTTTCTCTCCCTCCCTCTCTCTCTCTCTCTTTCTCTCTCTCTCTCTCTCTCTCTCTCTCTCTCTCTCTCTCTCTCTCTCTCTCTCCCTCTCTGTCTCTCTCTGTCCTAGCTGTCAGCAGGAATGGTGAGCCGGGGTAGAGCTGGCGTCTAATTGAAGAGCAGCTCCACACCCTGTCGTCATTAATCACCAGGCCTGTCAGCCGGCTGCTCAGGACCTCACAGTGGCACTCTGCACCGTCTCTGCACTGTCGCACAGAGGGGAAAATATTAGTCCCCTCCATCACCATCACCATCTCTACTGATACTACTGCTACTCGTCTGATTACCACTATCATTCTCGTACTATTGCGATTGTTACTATTGCCACCAAACGACTAACACTATCCATAACTGCTACTTTACCTCTCACTGTTAATTAGTGAGCTTTAAAGCTGGTAGATGGATTTTAATAGCTTTGGACAGAGCCAGGCTAACACACACACACACACACACACACACACACACACACACATACACAAATATATATATATATAATACCAATAAGGAATTCCACACTAACATAGTATTTAGTAAGCTAAAACAGTATGTGAGATGTTTTAGTATATATGACACTATAGTAGAAAACCAATAGACCAATAGAATGGGCATTGCATGCCATTTGTGAAATATCACAGCATGCAAAGACTGGACACTGCGCCAACATTAATATCCCACAATGCAATGCGGTAGTGACAACAACGTTAATGTCAACAGACAGCTCTGTAAGGTCAATAACGCTTCAAATCAAGTGTAAGTGAAAGATTTCACTTTACCAGGAGTAATGTATTTCTTAAAATTAGTTCAGACTTTATGATTCTCTCAAATTAATGTTGTGTCACATGAAGTTGTCACGAGTTACTATGGTCTCAGGTATTGACATGGTAATAATTGCAGTGCATTGCATCCCAAAAATATACATATTACTGCTTATTTATATATGTTGAGCGATAGTACTCATATATATATAGTATGTAGTGCATAGTATGCAATTTTGAACGCAATCATAGTAACTTTATTTAGAGGAAGTTTAGGTTGAGGCAAAGAAATGTGTTTGGCCAGAAGGCTGATTCGATTTTTTTCCCAAAATGTAAAACTCTTCTTTCGAATAATTATGAGGTGAAGAGTCTTACTTAGTGAAATTACACTTCCTGATGTTTTTTTATTATTTTGATTTATTTAAATAAAACCCGTGAAGTGGGTGAAAATGTACTGTACACCATGTCATTTTGTGCCGATGGAAAATCGTTCTATTTGTGTGAGAAAAAACATCCCATTTGCATTGTATTTTGGTAATATGTACCCACAGTGTCGGACAGAAATGTTTTGAGATGATAATAGTAACTCCTACATTTTATCAAATGGATGACAATTTGGGGGTTTAAGTCTCCAGAAATGTCCCTGAGGTTTGGTGCTTATTTGAATTTTTATAGAGTGACTGGACTTAAATGTTAAAACTGGAAGATTTTATAACTTAAGACTCTCAACCTCACGTGTGCCACCGTCCGTGGACAAAGGATTGAGGCTGCATACACATACTTTCACAGACACAGCCTCACACAGGCGACATAAATGTAGTGTGTGGGTGTTGACTCAGCTGCGAATGTGTGTGTGTGTGTGTAGAGGGTGAAGATAGATGTAGGAGATTGATGAGCGCGGGGAAAGGGAGAATAGTGAGGCATTTGATGAACGAGTGTAAACTGGCAACAGTGGAATTAATTCCTCCTCCCCGACAAGATTGAAGGTTCTCCCCTCTGCATGACCTCCAGTGTGAATCATCTTCAGATTCAAGCCAATGTAACTGATTCTCTATCTGCAGTTTGTAAGATGTATTTTTTTACCCTATGTGTAAGAGAGGTACCTGCCCTTCTCACACAGATTTCACCTGTACTTCACCAACACAACTTTAGGGGGCAACACAATCCAGTGAATCTGTAGTAGCACAACTCTGCAAGTTACAGAGAAATATGTGCAATATATTAAAACCAGAATATCCTTGACCTATTTTATCTAAACTACTTTATAAACTCCATCATAAAAAAAACACAGCAACAAGAAAGTAAGCCTGTCCTGTTCCAGAGAAGCACATGGCTCCAGTTCCTAAAGAAGAAGAATAAGTGTATCATCCCAAGGAGCTACGCGGAGTGGTGATCAGGGCGCCGTGACCTTGCTGGTGTAGTAGGGGCTGGATGTGGTTTGGGAGGGTCATCCATTTTGTTAATGGTCCTGTCAAGTGACACCTGTGCTCGCCTTTCTCCTGTCTGGAGTGCTAATGAACCGCGAGAGTAGAGGAGCCTGGGAACATTATCGAGGCCGAAACGCTCTAATGGTAGCGGTGTGGCTTTGAGATAGACCGACTCCTTCCCCTTGAATTAGTATCTAACTGCTCTGAGTCGAGAACGCTGACTTCAGTTAAACCACAGCGCAGCGGAGAGCAGCAAGAAAATGGCTCTCCACATCAGGACGGGAGGCCTCCATGTTTGCGGTTCCTGTAAGAGAGCCCGCTCTCCTCAGGGGAGATGTCAGGACTTTGATGAATATTTCTCTATTAACCGCCTCCCATTGTCAGCCCTGGCCTTTGTGTTGCAGACCAATCCGTCAGACCGTGAGGGGATCCTGGGTCGACACCTCCCTCAGGTCATTATTGAGGTCCCAGTGACCCAGCGGCCACTCCAAACAGTCATCCACTCTGCTGAGGAGGCTGTTTTCAGGCCTCACAAACAAGAATCAGCAATTAAAAGCTGCACTCCCAACAACAAAAGCAATGTGGGTGATGGAGAGAGGAGGGGGGATGGAGGTCCTCAGAGACTAGCTAACAGGGCTAATGTGACCCGGCCTGCCCTCTTTGGGACAGCCCTGTCAACTGATATGAGCCATGAATTATTACACACAGCCACATATAGCGTGGCTGTAACAGCCATAATGATAGATAGACCTAGATAAGTGCAGTGCAGTAGCCTGGCGAGATTTATTCCATCCTCTCCCGCTTTGACAAAAAAAGCTGCTTCATGGTACTATTTAAAGCAAACAATAAGGAAGAAAACAAGGTGAAATGCAATCATGTATCATTTATTTAACAAAATAAGACCTTTTCCTGTTGGTTGGATAGCACAGCCACCATTAATTGTTTTTATTTATGTCATCTTTTCTAATCTTTGTACCATTTGCATCTGTGACCCCAACTTGCTGCCAAGTAAGCTTGAAAAAATATTACATCTTTGCATATTTACAAATAAAAATAATGGCATTGTTCAAGGTAATTCTCATGGACATGCAAATTCTCCAGAGTCTGAATAAGATGCAGAAAAAAAAATACCAACACAAGAGAGGATAGAAGATGAAAAGAGGTCCCCAGAATAAAGCTTCACAGTCCATCTTCATCGTGGTGCAAGGTTTTTATTTTTAGAGTGTATGATAGGCAGAATGGTACTATACTTATATCATTCTCTTTCAGTTAGAATATGTCAGAACAATTTATTCGGACAGCAACCCCCCCACCCACCCACCCACCCCCCTCAGAGTTGAATACCAAGCGCTTGAGTGAAAAATAAATACAGACTTTCAGTTCTGGGAGACAGATTTAGAGAAAAACTAAATAAAAACCAAAATCAAGACTGTTGTAATAATCCCACAATTCCATTATTTTCAAGCTCTGCCATCACTAAAGTCTGTTGGTTCTACAGACAATCCATCACGGGGTCTTGTGCCTTCGGAGCGCCAGTCACAATCCTGGGGCTAACAGGTGGTATTCCTGGCAGGCAGGCCATCAGGCATGATGCCCTGTATTGGTGATGACCCCGATCTCAGGAATCCATCTTCAGGGACGCTCTGGAGAGTCCAAGCTGGTGCCTGCAGTCTGTGGGAGCGCCAACACTATTTCTGATATCACTGGTATCCAAGGGCTGAGGCCGAGCCCAGTCTCTGACTGTAGAGTGCATAGGGGGAGTAATAAGCCGAGGAGGGGAGGTTGGTCATGGGAAATCCTGGTGCTCCTTGCAGGTGGGATTTGCTGTAGGGGTGGTAGCGAGCCAGGCTCAAACCAGGAGAGCCTCTGAGGGAGAAGGAGCTGGGCAGGGTACCCGCGCTGCTGTGTGGAGGCAGGTGGAGGTGACAAGAGGCTGTCGATGAAACCGATGAGGGGTAGGCCGACAACAGCTTGCTGTCCACCATCCCATGCAGGGCTGTGTGGGTACGTAAGTGGGCTAGTAGCTCCTCTGACGTGGAGAACCGCTTGTCACAGGGACCTCCGACAGACACCCAGTTACAGGCGTGAGGCTGTGGTTCGTTGGGGAGCATGAAACCGTAGGTGTAGAGGGGGTGGGACAGGGTGGGGGCGGTGGTGGTAGACATGGAGCTGGGGTGCAGGGAATGGAGGTGGTGAGAGGGGTAAACCAGAGGGTAACCAGACTTGAGGCTGGAGGGATCGTGGACGCAGGTGGAGCAGTTACTTCCTCCTAGGTGGGGTGCATTGTGGTAAGTCAGACAATACGGGTCCCGACATAAGCCCTGCATCAGGGATGGAGGTGAGGCTCCAGAGAGCGGGCTGGAACTGGGGTGCTTCCCAGGAAGTCCTAACCCCAAACTAGACTTGGTGTGATCCAATCCGGGAACAAACTGGGAGGGGTAGCCAGCGTAGGCCCCTACTATGGAGCCGTGGTAGCCCATGGTAGCGGGAGGCAAAGGGAAGACAGAATGTCCTGGTTTAAAAGGGGAGACGGGGGCGATGTGCCCGGAGCCCAAGCCAGGCTGTGAGGAGACCTGTGAGTCGGCCTTGCTCTCTGGCCGCGGGCTGCTGGCAGAGCTGGCATTGCTGGAGTTGGCACTGGCCCGTATGTGGCTGGAGTTGGCTAACTGAGCCCCATCCATCCCTGACTTAGCTGCATCTGAGTCTTTTTTGCCAGCGCTGTTGTTATTACTGTCCGAGCTGGACTGCTCTGAGCTCGCAGTTTTGCTGTCCATGTGCGAGGCCTGGGAGTGAGACGGGGGCTGCGTGGAGGGGGAATGGCTTTGTCTGTGGGGCTGGCTCTGAGTGTGCAGGGGAGGAGGGCTGGAGCTGGGTGACTGGGAATGGGGAGGAAAGGATGGACATGAAGCAGTGACACTGCTGGAGCTTCCATTTGGCACCCTGAAAGCTGCTTTATCTGAAGTCCCCTTTGTCCCCAGAACGTCTTTACGACAGTCGCCTGATGACTTGGAGTAAGGCTTGAAGCTGGACTTGTCTTCCAGGGACTGGTGCTTCTCTCCAGACTTGGAGGATCGGCTTGATGATTCCTTGTCTCCCAGACTGCCTGAGGAGAGGGAGGCCAGCTTGGAAGAGGAGGGGGGATCTGGTTTGCCAATTTGAGAGCAGGTCTGGGCCAGCAGAGCCAAAGGACTCTTCTTGGCATCAAGCTGAGAAGGAAAAAAAGAGAGCAAGACGGTGAACAAACTGTTTGTTTATACTTTGATTTAATTAAAGCATCTTAAGACATAGAAACTCTATTGTAATTAAAATATGCAATCATCAAAATTCTATTATTATTATTATATATGGCCAAACGTGTACTAAGTATATATAACAAAGAATGTCAAGGGTGAAAAGTTGACGTTAAAGAAAAACAGAAAGAAAGAAAAAAAAGGAAGAAAGAAAACATTTCGAAAGAAAAAATGTCATCATAATATATCGGTCAAATAAACAGGTAATATTACTTTAAAAACGGTTTATTATCTGCAGTAATTTACATTTGGAACTCTGGTGCTGGCCAACAAAACGCTGTGCGTAAAATGGCGCATATGCTGGCATATTTGTCAAGAGTAACACTCAATTTACGCCATGGAATTATATTATCTGATTAATATAAGAAAGAAAAGCGACATCAGATGATACAAACAGTTCTTGGAGTAAATGTAATTTATTTTTATTAACTTACTTCAATGCTGACTGGCGCGGATGTGAGGGGCTGGAGATACTCCGGGTGCAGCAAGTGTCCGCCGTGCGCCGTCAACATCTTTACGATCTGGATAGGAAGCCTTTTAGCCTGACGCAAGGGATCCGTTGAAGGACAAGAAGTGGGTATGGAAACGGACTGTCTCTCCGCTCCTCTCCGGTGATGATCACCGCTGGCGTCGGCGACGCTGCGCTCCGGGGACTGTCTGCGTAAAAGCGGTTCAGGTCCACCGGGGGAATCTCTCATCTGGATCGGGGCTTGAAGAGGGATGACGGCATGTAACGAGTGGATGCGGGGTTGAAAATTATTTACCAGCACGTTTCATGATGGTACATTAAATAGACGGGAGTGCCGTAATCCGGAAGGACATGTAGCTGCGCAGTGCACGTCCTCCGCGTCGGACCCAAGCTGTCTCTAAAGAGGAACAAATTGCCCAAATGTCATCGTCTATCGGGCTCTTCAATATCACCCGCTAATTATTCCTAAATATCCCGTCATCCAGTGTTGAAAAAGAAAGAATGGAGCAAGAAGAGAAAAACAAAACACCATAAGTAGTCACTGCTCATCAAAATACGAAGTAGAAGGAATATCCACGCAGAGGTTGGTGTGTGTGTGTGACGGTCCTCCTGCGTATGTATCTCTGTCCCTCTGCAGCAGTCTCTCTCACAGTACCTCACTTCTTCCACATACTAACGACGTGATGGGAGGGATTTCAAAGCAATGCGCCGCCGCCCAATCACAAGTGTCCGCATTCATAAGCAGGGGCGGGGCAATGTGACGAGGCGTGGTTTGTGCTCTGGCCTCACCCTCATAGCCAGGCAGCAATGTGGGCTATGGTTGGAAATCTGTGTCAGTGACCTCCATAAGCCATATGCAAACTAAACCTGCCAAATATAAATACTGTATCATAGATGTGACATTTTACACGGTGTGACAAAAGACTTTTAACCCCAGTACGCCTCAACTATTGAGAATTAACTGTCGGTCTCCACCCTCTTCTTGTAAATAGGTGCATTAAAAAAAATTTAAATAACCTACTGTTCATGAACCAGAATTGATGGTATGTTAATCACTTTATTGCATTAGCTGCGACTGCTACTGGGAAGGATAACTGATGTATTTTGCTGTGACAGTGAATGACATCTTCAGTTTTTGGCATTGACAGTCACACACTCCAAAAACAAGTTGTTTTTGTTCAAGTTTTAATTTAAGTATAACAGATGCACCAACGCAATACTTCAAACAAAAAGAGTGTGGAGTTCCTCCTCGGTTGCCAAGTAACTTCATTTACAAGGGGTTCCTTATTGGGATTTCCATCCTGGTTGCAACCCCTCTGGCTTGACTTGAATTACCCGATCCATAGTCAAAGATATTACAACACTGTCTGTTTAAAGTAGTGTCAATGATCATTGATTATTGCCTCGAGACATCTGAACAAGGCTTTCTTCTGAGGTTTAAGAGGTAAACTTGTTTAACATTTTACAACACAGGCTGGCCTTATCAAACCGTTGCCCCCAGCCTGCTCTTTGATCGTAATGGCTGCCGCCATTTATCTGCAGCTGAGAGGAGGATGAAGTCACTTCAGCTTCACTCAACAGCGTCACTGTTTAACCTGTCATCATTAGGCTTAGTCGTCACTCATCGCCCACGCACTGCCACTCACGCTTCGATGACCTGCAGAGATCCCGAGAATATGCGAACGCAGACGTGCACGCCGCCGGGCTAAGTGTGGTACACTCTTCTTTTGAATCCGTCTGTTTGTTTAAAACTGTCAGTCACCACCTCGGGCTGAGACACATAAACAGGTGACGCACAACAACTGCTTTCTCACTGAGAGATTCAAAGGTATTGCCGAGAGCTCAAAGGGGATTTCAAACATTTCTTTACAACTCAGACTGCTAGTTAAGTTGCGCGGTTTCCGATAGCGCTCTTGTTTGTCACACAGTCATCCACTTGTTAAAAGGGCGAGTGGGTAAGTCGCTGCAGTGTGGGTGGAGTTGAATAAGGAAGAGGGGGGCGTATAAAAGGAGACCAAAGAGGAGGGCATTGGGAAAAGCCAGACAAAGGCAGCGAGAGAATGAAACAAGGGAGGGCTCAAACAACAGGGAGCAACTCCTTTCATGTGCCCCCTTGATGTAGGCTGGTAACAGCTGTTTTGGCGTGTTGATGACTGATGGCTGTTTCCTGTTGTGGATATTTTAAGAGGACAGCTTTCCCGTTAAAGAGGCTTCTCAGCATGTCCAGGTCCCGCTGGCCCTCGGGGCATTTCCATGCCTTTCCATGGCTGTGTCAAAGCAGTGGGTTTGACTGAAACAGCAGCCAAACAAAACCCCCAGGATGAGGCTGATAGAGCCCGAGGAGGAGTGAGGAGGAGCAGACCCCACATGCCCCTGTGATCCTGTGATTTATAGAGCCGCTGAGGCCTGTAATGGACGCCATAGCTCTGTGGCGGGGCCTAATTCATCCCTGTGTTGAAAGGCTGATGTTTGCCTGACTCCAGAGTAAATATATAATGCTGACATTAGGCAGCTGAATTCTTCAAACCTGGCTCAAGCAAATCCTCGTCTGCTCGTTTGTCTCCTGCTCTGTTTGGAAGTGCTGAGGTGTTTTGTGGCACACACGGGGATTAGCGTTGTGTAGATGCTCCGTGTGATTGTTTAATGAGGGGCTGACATTGATGTGAGCTCATGAGAGTCTTGTTTCTTTTTTTCTTTTCAAGTTCTACAGGCCTTCACTGGTGTCAGCCAGATTTTGACAAGGTCTGGCTGCATGTAGTACTGTACAAAGAGAAGGGGAGAGAAATGATAAAAGCGCCAGAGAGGCAGAGGAGGGAAAACGAGTGTAAATAACTCCTATTTAATTATCTGTGACTGACTTATGGGGTGTGTGGAATGGGAATAGAGGCCTGAGGCTGGGGCTCTGCTCTACCCCGAGTGTTTTCTCCAGCAGTAATAAAACCAAGGGAAAAAAAGTGGATTAAGACAGTTTCATGGGGTGTAGCAGACATGGCATTTAGACCCAAACACTTAAAAAGAGCCTCACAGGCAACATTCCAGCCAGGACAGAATGTTGAAACAAGGATTTCCTTGAGCTGAAAGGTCCACAAACAATATCTACACAGTGTACTTAATGTATTCACACTTCCTCGTTTATCTTTCTGTGGTCGCCTCTCCCTCTGTCTTAGACAGACACATACTAATCCTTTCACAACTGAATGTGTATGTGCTCACGCGACAACATGTACACCGTGCACACAAACACCAAGAGACAGGCCATACTGTGCAAGATGCCATCTTAAACGTGTGTTTGGGTAGTTCTTATGCAGTATCATCTATCTGACTGTCTACACAGTATATTTGTGTGTCCATATGTGTGTGTGTGTGTGTGTGTGTGTGTCAGAGTCAGAGCTGCGGCTGACAACCTTATCTCTCCAGTTTAGGAGGGAGATTGTCTCTCTTGTCAGCTCATCACGTCTCGCAAGCTAACGCTCTTATCCACTCTGCCTACCTGTCGTCTATCTGTCTGCATTATAATCACACTGGGATAATAGGCTTCCCTCTCTGTTCGCAGATTGGCACTTTTATTTCCGAAAACCACACCGCGCAGGGTTCCGCCTTGTCGTACTCGCTACACCTGAAACGCATTCGCAGACAGGCAGCAGGCTGTAGGCTGCACACCACCCACACCCGTGCAACCTCAAGTCCCCTCTCCACGCTCGGAAACAAAAGCCGCCATTGTCCTCCACACGGAGAAGTTATCATGTGCACGGAACAAGGAGGAGGAGGGAGAACGGGCCTGCTCTGCCAGACAGCGCCTGCCTCAAATCAGATCGTCCTACATTGTTGTGTGAAATTTCAGATGACATGAGAAGATGTTTTTTCTTTCTCCCATTGGCCTGATGACGGAGGGGGGTCATTTTGATAGAGGCACAATCAAGGTATTCACGAGCTGGAGCCGTGACAAGTCTGGTAAAAGGAACGACAACAAGCCGTGCAAAGAAAATCTTCCCAGCACAAATTCCTCACGCTTGTTAAAGTCAGTGCTGCTTCCTGCACTCATGGTCAGAGTCACCGTCTCTGTGTCTTCATCACCAGTCTTCGTTGAGGGGGAGGCTGCTGGGAACACACATTCTATCTTTATTTCTATCTATGAAACAACTTTTCTCATGAAATCAAAACCACAACACATTTTTAACCAGAAAAAATAAGTTTTGAAAAGGAGAGTTGCTCAATTTAGCTACTCAAACATATCCCCACTAAGAAGCACTCTCTCTGGCATTCATGACCTGACAAACAACAGGAGTTACTGGAGGTTGCGGTAGCCACAAAGTTCCTGCCAAACATAATCGAGGATGATGATGAAGGATGGGACGGGTGGGGCTCAGCGGTGCATGTCAATCATCGGTGAGGCAGAGTCATGTCAGCTGCCACCGCTTTGATGTGACAAGGGATGGCATTGCTCAATTAAAAGCCTCTCAATGTGTAAGTAAATCATAGCCCTTCAGGCTCGACACATCAAACAAACAGTTATTGAAGCGGCCCGCCCATGCCATTAATCTCTCTACATGTGCATGCCAACCCTGGGTCACCGCAGGAGCAGAAAAACCTGCAACAGTGAGAGTATTAAATGCAGGGAAATGTAAATTTAAGCCTAATGGAGAACAACACATGCAGTGTTTTTTTTTGTTTTTTAAAACAAACTGTTTTATTGAATTGAACTAAACATGGTAAAGCAGAAGTTGGGAATAAGTTTTATGAATTCTCCTTAAATAAAAAAGAGTTAGAGAACAGGCGGTAATGGAAAACGCATTCCAGACAAGACCTCGTGTGGCCAAAATATTTGTCTCAACAGGGTCCTTGTAGTGACAAAGCACCGTGCTTGTCCCTGGCAGTAATTCACCAGCTCAGATGAATACATGAAAGTGAAGCACTGCCATATATCATGCCCCCCCCACCCCTACATGCCTCGCAAAGTCACACATGGCCATTTGTTATGCGACCGTGCATTCTCATTTCGAACTCTGCGTTGAGGGCTACGGGCCAAGCTGACACTTATGAAATATTTCCCTTGCTGACCTTAGCTACTGCCTCAGCTGGGGAGATTAATCCTCTGTCGGCAGACACTGGGAGCAGAATGCAACAGCAGCCAACTCACACACACACACACACACACACACACACACACACACACACACACACTCCTGGTGACTACAAAACATAGCAGTAGCAACAGCAATGGCAACAACTCTGTTCTGTTATAGTAGTAATAATTACAGCTTCTTGATTTATTTCAGCTTTACTTGATGGAGTGCCAGTTACAGGGGAGGTTGGAAGAGAGTTGATAGCATGCAATGAAAGTTATGAACCACAATGCAGCGAATATTGCACACACACCCAAATGAGCAGACAGTAATGGAATACAGCAGCGTTTGTGTAATTTGATATTCAATACAACCACACCCAGATTGTTTTGGTATTCTCAGTATGGAAGCAAAGAAAGGCTGCAAGGACTTTTCAAACAAAGTACTTCAAATAAACTTAAAATTGTGAACTTTAAATGCTACACAATAATGTTCAAATGCAAATACCACTTCATTTATAGTCTTTCTGTCTGAACTTATGTGGTTTGAATTCCCCTCTTAATTCATAAGAAAGTAGGCGCAACGACGTTGTTCGCTTTTAAGAAAACCATAAGAATAGTTCTACATTTGCTGGTCGAACAATAGACTGTTTTGGATCCCGAAGGAGGAGCGGATAACTTGCCCTGTACTTCGCCAACTTTAACCTGCAGAAGGAAGATTCCCGGAATCCCTGTATTCTTCAGCGGAAGAGAAGGATTACTTTTGCTCCCCGCTCTCTTCCTATTCAAGTCGACATTGGCCGGTCGTAGGAGGAATTCAACCTTCAGTGTTCACTCTGAATGTGCAACAGTACTTTGACTGTTGACATTTTGAGTGAACACCAGTGAGACTTAATCCATAGTTT
This sequence comes from Pholis gunnellus, assembly GCF_910591455.1. Classification (NCBI taxonomy): domain Eukaryota; kingdom Metazoa; phylum Chordata; class Actinopteri; order Perciformes; family Pholidae; genus Pholis; species Pholis gunnellus. The sequence goes on from NC_136532.1 coordinate 20,548,690, forward strand.
GGTTATTGGTCCCTGATCCCAGAGTGGTGCCCTGTCATTGTTAATATATGTTATAATCCTATTAATATTAATACTTTTATTGATATCAATTATTTAGTTTTCATACTTGCTAATACCCAAACAACGCTCTGGCCATATCCCAACACATTCTATCAGTCATGTGATCCAAGAAAGGTAAGTTGACATGTACGACTGGAAACCTGACTGGACATCTTATATCTGAATATATAAACCTGAAAAGAAAAGTCATAATATTTAGAATTTTATACATATAATTTGTTAATTAAATCCAAATTACTATGGCCTTTCTTTGCTTCCATATATCAGCACTCTAACCCTAAGAAAGAAGAGTGTGAAGGATTGTGTGCACATGTCCAGCTCTGTCCCGTCTTAATGTGCAGCAGCAGATGACTTGGCCAAGTTTGGTCTTTTGTGAAAGGTTATTTAGTTGCCAGGAGAAAGAGCAAGCTGCTCTTGCAGTTCCTGCCAGAAGGTTGCACTACCGGTGCATCGTAAATTACTCAAGACAGCGTACAAGAACGGTGTCGGGGTGAGGAGTGGAGGGAAGATGGGAGAGGAAGGGGTGAAAGAGTAAGTGCAGTTTTCTTTTTGGTCCATGGTGATGAATGAGTCTCTGAACAAGGCAGAAAATACATCATATCACCTTTAATGGGTACACATTTCTGCTGCCATAACTCAGTGTTTAAAAATAGGGAGGGGAGGGTGAAATACAACATCATATATTCCTCTCAACGACACTTTTACGAGCCCTCCCTGCAGTATAAAGGCATTGATTGCTATTTCAAAGCTCCATGTTAGAGTCAGTGCTGAGTACCTCCAGCTGCCAGCAACGAGGAAAGACAGAGAAACCCTTTAAAACATTGGAGCCCAAACCGTTGTTTCGCTCTGTTGAGTTAAGTCGGGGTTTCTGTGGTTCATACATATTTGGAAAAACTCTGACTTGAGTTTTTTATCACAAAATGTGAGTGTTTCAGAGAGATTAAGTGTTTTTTTTCTATTCACCATAGGTGGTCAGAAAGTAGGAGAACAGAGATAAGTTGGGGATAAATGAAGAACATTCTGATCTCTCACAGAGGCAGTTTCAATGATAAAGGATTTTTCAATTCATTATACTTGTTATTCCATCTTTTAGTAAGGTAGCTAGTCAGGGGAGATTTAAAGTGTTCTTGTTGTGGGGATTGCAATATCTAAAGGATAACTATATGTGTACCATAAATGCCTAACCATGCTATCATAGTCACATAGTTACTGTCATCACTTTTTGTTGTTTAAATCAAATCATTTATTTCCATCATTTTCAAAATCAAATCGCTCAGTTTTTGCTTGAACCTTTCATAAGGAGACAAAATTGAGATTTTAAAAAGTCCTGTAAGTTACACATCACACAAAGCATCTGTCATTCTGAGGCTACATCCACACTAATACGTTTTCGTTTTAAAACGGAGTCCACCCGGCGTTTCGAAATGATCTCCGTCCAGACTAAAACGCCTGAAAACGAATATCACGTGACTATTCACGTACACGGCATGTGCGTGGGTGCCGGTGCAAACAGGAAGTAGATTGGTTGCTTAGTTAAAAAAATACGACAGAGTAATAAAGTAGTCTTTAATAATGAAAGGCCTTGATACTTAAGATATTCCTCTAAAATCTTTCTCTATAAACTCAAACAGACACATTTCGTGGAAAGTTTACAGTGCGGGTCTTGCTCTATCTCTCTCTCTTAAATTTGTAAATCTGTAATGTGTAAACGTAGAAAAACATGTGCGTTTTCAAATGGAAACAGAAATTTCCATAAATGAAAGTAATGGACAAATTAAAATTTTGGATGGATTATATATGCAGGTTTAACACTTCTGTAAGAGTGAGAAAAAGAGAAAGTCACTTATCTTCTGAAGAAGTGTGAGACAACAGGATGGAGACATGGTTAGAGTGAGAGACTGCTGACTGGACTTATGGCGTTGGCAAATTTCAAGTTCTTTTCAGTGAGCAGTTCCAAGCTGTAAATTTACAGTGTTTGTGCAAGCTGCTATTAAAACCAAGTCCATGGCCTGACAGGTCGTTCATTCAGCAGGTCTGCAGGGAGGAATTCTTCTCTTGACAGACTACCTGTCTTTCAAAGTAAAAGGGAAAATGACGGACAGGGGGAAGCCAAAATGTATACATGCAGATATATAAACCTGTTCTTTCATCAGATTTATAGTTATGCTTCCAGAAAGTTACGTAGTGAAATTTTCCATGATAACTGACACATTGAGTGAAACAGACCTTATGTAAATTAAACAGTAGTCTAAGTTATGGTGGGTGCAAGTAGACCCTTATCGTCAGCTGTGTAGGCCTTCCTCCTTCTGAGGAGAATCTTTCACCTTAGACCGCCATGTCATGCTTGTATGAATTTATTTATGTATCTACTTATACCCGGGGTCTCCAACCTTTTTTTCTCTGAGAGCTAATTTTACAAAACGAAAGTGACCGGAAGCTGCTCATAGCTCATATCAAATTTATGTAAATATTCTTTGAACCGTTAGTGAGACACTCAGAAACGGGTAGCGAGCTACTGGGAGGTAGCGAGCTACTTGTTGGAGACTGCTGGTTTATACAGGCTATACAGTATATGCGTGTTTGCTTATGAAAAAAAGGACATGTTTGTCTTTGGGCGGGCTCACACCTTTGATTTTACAAAGACAAAACTCAAATGGTTTGGAAACAGAATGTGGTGGAAATGTTAGCTAATTCCACCGTGCTTTCATGCTACACTCATTAACACACAGAAATTGAGCCAAACATCTGGTGAAGCTGTGACAAGAGTGTGTTAATGAAGCATTAAGTTGTTCAATTTTACTTATATAGCGGCTGGCTAGTTAGCTAGCTAATTCCAGCGTGCTTTCATGCTACACTGGTTAACACAGAAATTGAGCCAATTTGAGCGGGAAAGTGGGGAGAAGATACCGAGGGGTGCGCTAGCTGGCTAATTATTGTCTCATTTGTTGTCTGATAAACAGCAGTTATCAGTTTCAGTGGTAGCAAATGAAAACAGGAAGAGACAAAATGTTTCAACCAATGAAGGGGCACATACATGGTATTTGTTGGAATAACGTTCACACCAGAAATGAACCGCTCCGGAGTTCAGTTGACAGTGGAAGGAGACCAGCCCTTCTAAGCGGACCAGAGATCGGTTGTTTGGTCCCACCAGAGTTCGAGTCCGGCGTTCACACCAACCCAAACAAACTGAACAAAGAGGCAAACGCTACAGGGTTCAGTTCAACCGGACTAAACAAGGCTGGTGTGAATGCGCCATCAGTGTTTTTATGTTGTCTCAACAAGATTCCATCTAACTGTTCTAAATTTAAGTGACTTTAATGTCTGTCAGCAGACATGACCTTATAAGGTAGGCTACATTATACGTTCTCATTTTTAGGTGACCTCATTCAGCAACACAGCTGTAAAAGTGTGTGTGTGTGTGTATACATGCGCACACCTGGAGCGATTTCATCACTGCTTATTACGCAAAACATAATGAGAAACACAGACATTGTTCCCTCACACACACACAAACAAATTATTTAAAGGTTTTCTTGTAAACTCTTCCTTGTCCAACTGTGTCAAGACCCCAAGGATGTGAGTTGGTGTATTGTATGTGTGGTAAGTAGGGAGAATCTGCCCTTTAACAGGAGGACCCAAGGTCAAGGCCCGGGAGTCAGCAAACATAGCCTCTGCTGAAGTGCCCCTTAGCAAAGACACAGAGTCCCTTCCAGCTCCAGGGCTGCAGCTCTGACCTTGTCAGCACAGTATAAAAGCAAATAAGTGTAAAGAATAGATTAAACAGCATGTTTTTAATGTTTTTGTTTAAAAATGCATTATTACTTCCAGTAAATGAAGCCACGGAAGAACTACAGCCTTGTTTTGACTTAATGAAACATGATCTCATAACATCCAATCTTTGGAGTTGGGTCTCCAAAGACCCATAGAAATGTCAAGTGTAGTCACAGCCCTGTTTCTGTGTCGATCAGTCTAATAAAAGCTATTCTGGACACTCGCAACAGGCACATCATTTATTTAAGCTGAGCCCAAGGAGAATTATTGTGGTGTAAAATCCAAAGCCTTTTAGAAGATCAAAGTTCCGCAACATTAATCACGTTTCCCTGCAAATCCAACACTTCTCACCGCAGCACCCACTCACACATGTGGTGCACACACACAGCGTCCACATACCGTATTTACACTCACAATGCCACAAAGATCAAACAAAAGCGCACAGAAATATCCCTCTTGCTGATCATTATTTAATGCCTCTATGATGTTGAGAATTGAGTGTGTCAGAGTGTTATGATTAACCAAAAACCTTTATTTTTCATATGCATTTTGCATACACAACCTTTCATCCTTCTCTTGTGTTCTCAACTTTGCTTCCAGCCTTTGCCTCTGCCTTTTCATTTCTCTACATCGATCCTCTCTGCACCTCCACTTTACTTCTCTTTCTCTTCCTTTATTGTTTTGTGCTTCTAGACATCCCCTCTGTCTCCCACGACATCATCTGTATAGGAAGTATAGAGGGGATCTGCTATAAGGCAGCTGAAAGGAAGTTATTTTGCACAGAGATTTACTGCCTGTTTGACCCTAAGGGAGAAGGATGGGGGCATTATGCCTTGTGCAGGTGTATGAATGATTTCTCAGGCTCACCTTTCTTTATATCGAGCCCTGAATAAAGGATTGGCAGGATTTACCTCTTCATCAGATGAGGATTTAACATCAGAGGGTAAATGTTCTAAACAACGAAGAGGAATCGAGGCTCTCTACTGTCTTTATTCTCCGTCTTTCTTTCTCTCTGCTGGATCAGAGTCATCCCTCAGGCCAACCCATTATTGGAGGCAGAGCTTTCCGGAGTAAATCATCTGGTTAATTCCTCGCCTTACTTTCTCACCACCCGTATTTGTCATCACCGGTGCATTGAGGCGTTGCTCTCTTTGATGATTCAGCCAGGCCGGCTTGTCACGCTGTATGCCGTAAGACTGACAACAATGAATTACGGTTGCTAATGCTCAGTTATTTTCTAGCTATGGTAGAAAACATGTTTCCAGTTTTTAATAGACACAATAGACTTGTAACAGGTAAATTATAGGGGCAGCTCACATGCTGACATGACTGTCAATGCCTGCTTGACAGTTCTCAAAGTAGCTTCTGTTATGTTTTGGTTGTGACTCAAATTGGCACCATCTTTTAACAAGGCACTAAATATTTCATTTAGACATTAATCTATACTTTTCTCAAAATTAAAGAAATCTGCAAGTCAATTGGAAAACAAATATTTCTTTGAAATGTAGTTCAACATGCGGAAAATAAAGTCAACATGAACTTAAAATAATAAGAAAATAACAAATGAGTATATTGTTGGTGTTTGTATTGACATGAGTCCTTTTTTTGGTGAATTGTGTTATTTATTTGTCAATTGTTCTGCGAAGGAGTTGAATATTTGGTCCTGACTGACCAGTCTGGTCTCACCAAATGGCATGTGAATGACACACCATTTCCTTAAGTCATTTCGGGTGTTATCACAACACCGTTGTTGCTTTTGGCGTTTTATTTCCCACCATTTAGTCTGAAATGACCGCAATGTAAACCCAACCGCGTTAATATGCTTCGCTCAGACCAAGTGACGTACAATAACGAGCAATGCTCAGGCCAAGTGAAAAAGACCAAGAGACATAATATAAAAAGCAAAAAGACTACTTAAACAAACACAGGACTTTCACAAAGGAGACTGGTGTTCATGTCCTGTGTGAACCAGAAAGTCTTCTAGGCTTGTTTTGATGTTTTGTTAGTGACATTCGTGACGTGTTTTCCGTAGTTATGTTACGTTGTTTATGTACGTATTTTAAGTCCAATCAGGATGTTTTTCCTGACCAAGTAGTTCTGTTGCCTAAACATAGCTGCGACTGTATTGCGTTAGCAATGTGGGGGGAAATGACACGCAATGGTGTGCTTTTTACACGCCTTTTGATGAGATCACGTAAAATCAAAAAAAGTTTTATTTTTATGAGCGCTTGGATAATTCTCTCTATCACAATAGAAAATTACACAAACTTCATTCATTTATAGCGATACAGATTTCGTACACATCCGGAATAGATCTATTTCGATATCTTTATTTTAATAGGGCCAGGAAGAGGTAGGAGGTGGAATAAACGTAGAAAGCTGTGACCATCACTTCTTAAACGCATGTAAATGTTCTCTCATTTAAATAAAAAACAAGGAATATTATGATGATTTATCCGTGGCTGTGGAGGCGAGCTTCCTCCATTCTTCAGTGTGATCTGCCACGGCTCGTGATGGCTGGCAGATTGTATCAGCAAACACGGCAGCTGTACGTACTGTACATGCTGCGAGACAAAATAAGAAGAAGAGGGTTTAGTGATAAAACTGTGAAGGATTATCTGTCATTTGGCGGGCCCGTGGTGATTTGCTATCAAAACGGATTTTGCGGAAAAAAGGAATGACAGGAATGGAAAGATGATGGAAAAGGATGGAGAAGAGGAAGAGACGGAGTGGGGGCGGGTGGGATTGAAGATGGTAGAAGGAGGGGGGAGTTGTCATGCAGCGAGGATTTTGTTTTCTGTTTAATTTCTTGCCCCTTTCCCCTCCCTTCCTGACACCCCCCCCCCCCTCTTCTCCTCTCCCCCATCCAATGAGCTGAGTGTCAGTCACATTTTGAACTTGCCAAGCAAACACAGTAGAATGATTGGAGCTGTCAGTCAAAGTAATGCTTTGTTTGCAACTGGAGGAACTGGGAGAAAGACAGAGGTAGGGGAAGGAAGAGTTGTAACTGTGGAGAATACATCACGTCTTATAGATACTCACTCAACATTCACGCCTGAGATCACAAACGATAACTTTGAAGGTGAAAAAATAGATGCACGGGTGCACAATCCTTCCCTTGACTCAAACAGCACATGTATCAAACACTGCGGCTCAACTTTAACCTGTGTTGCCTTCGGGGAAAAAATAAAAAGTTCTTGATGCAGACTTTCTGTAAGCTTGTCGAGAGTTTGATTTATCTGAAAGTTTTATCTTGAGGCTTTTGAAATAACCAAACTGGAATTGTTAACCAATTGGACACATAAGAAAAACATGGCGTTTTAGTTCCTAAATTGTTTTGTCACAGATTGTAAAGTACGAGTGGGTTTGGTGAAGGCGCTAAGATGCTTTGAACCAGCAAAAAGTATGCCCCCCTCCTTCAAATTAACCAGCATGAGCCTAATAGCATGTGACTGCTTCTCTCCGGCCCTTTGACTCGCCCAATATATCCACTCCAGCCAAACGCCCCTATTGTGCTAAACCTGTCACCCCACTGACAAGCTAATATCCTCATTCCTGGGAGCTGAGTGGCCGTCTCTTGAAGTTTTAAAGGGAGGTGTGAGATGAAGCACCTTTGCTCATCAAAGACAGCACAATCATCTCTCTTAAGCCCATGACACTCAACACTGAAGGTTACTGAGTGCTGGAGGTGGTTTTACAGCACCCAGCTGGCTGCCTATTCAGCAAGACTGACAGAGGAGGTCCAGGAGGTGAGGAGCCCCCCTACAAGCAGTGGGGGGCCTTATGTGGAGTGGAAATTAATTTGCACTAATGCGGATGCAAATGCGTAGACAGTTTTACATCCGTACACGATCATTTCTAAAAGCCTCGCAATCTGTCTGAGCTCTTAAAATAATCTACTAAATTGCCCCCGACCTTACCAGTTATCAACATCTCATGATATACAAATTCCAGATTACTCCATCATCTGCTTGGAGTGTCCATTGCTTATAACTCATCTTCATAACCTCTTATTTTGAAATAATTTCAAAATAAAAGATCAAACAATATACAGCACCATAAAACAAAAACACACATGAGCTGTGTTGGGGTGCATGCTGCTAAAGGTACTGGTGAGACAATAGCCCTTTCACGCAGTCTCTATCACACATTGACTGCAACCCTGAACTTATCTTGACATTACCCAGAGGAGCCGTATGTGAGAACGCAATTGTCTGAAGCAGTTGGACCGAACATTAAATGGACTCTACCCTGCCGGCTCCATAGTACAAAGTCAGTGTAATGTCCGACTGAGCCCATGTGTGAATAGAGACGGTCATTTTTGGGGGAATTTGAATGGACGTGTTGATGATGTTTACATTTGACTGGTGCGAAACTGGAGGAAAACAAACATCCGAGGGTGAAGGAGAGGGCACCAACAAAAACCTCTAACTGGAGAGACGAGTTTCAGAGACCTCTGTCTTCATGAACCGACGCCAAAATCACGTTTTTCTACGTAAAGTCCTTCTTCTTCCATGCTATACCCAGGCGCCACCCCTCACCTAAACCAAACACTGTATTTCCAGTATAGATGATAGTTCTGACACACACGGTCTTCTGTGTGCTACATGTGTGAAAAGGGCAAACCAAGGACAATGTCCAGAATTTACTCTTCAAACATTGTCCTCTAGCCTTAGAAAGAAAACGGTTAATGACACCTGATCCATGAAGTTCAGTTTAAGTGATGGATCCCGGATTTTTTCAAGTTTATCAGATGTCAAAAAAAGTGGATTAGAATACTATAGAACTCTGCGACCCTGCTGTGCTGATGCAGTGGTCTCATTGAAATGAATGAGGGGGCTGCGTTTTGTGTCGTAGTGCTGTAACAGGTCTAAGGATGTCCGAATAATGGCGTGAGAGTATTTTCTTTGCACTCAGAAGGCTGTAGCTCAGTGGGAAGAGCTGGTTGTCCTTTGACCACAGGGTTGGCAGTTTGATCCCCAGCTAGTACTGTCCTTGAGCGAGACAATGAACCCCCGGTGCTTTACAGCAGCTCACTGCTCCTAAATGCTAAGGACAGGTTAAATGTAGAGGTCACATTTCATGTATTAATCTGAATAAACAGCCATTGAACCATTGAAATGTTGTTGTTAACCCAACCCACAGTCCTACCTGACAGGCTGTACGTACAAAAACAACAAACTGGCTTCTGATTTCATAAATCAATTGAACATTATTAATCAGGATTCTGTAGCGGGCGTGGTGGTTAAACTGTTGTGTACCACAGATGTCTCTACGTAAGGGAAACACTGATTTACGTTGTCAGACAGGTTTTGATTGACGTCTTAATACAAACACTTAACTTTGCTATGTGAGCTACAGCGACATCACTCTTTGATACTCCTTCAATTGTCTGACAGCAATAACACAGTAAATTAGCTGGGCTGCGTCTGTCCCTCCTTATCTGATGATAGCTGTAAAACATGTATTAATGATGTGTTTCCAAAAGAGGAATACGATGTTTAATGGAACATTGTGTAGGATTTAGAGGGATTTATTGGCAGAAATGGAATAAAATATGCATAACTACGTTTTTGCATATTACTTGTTGTGTTTTCGTTGACTTAGATTGAGTTGTTTAAATCCACATTGTGAGCAAGCCCTCTCTTCACAGAGTCTGCCATGTTGCACCGCCATGTTTCTACAGTAGCCCTGAACGGACAAACAAAACATTGGTTCTAAATAGAGACTTTCACGTTACATTACCCAAAGGCCACTGTAGGCCTGCTCTAGTTTTGATATACTGTTGGGGGAGAGGTTACACGAAGGACGGCTCCAGTGCATTCACAGTTTTTTCTCCATGTTTTCAGCAATAGCTTTTTACCATGTATAAGGTCTAAAACTAAAATCTCAAATCGAGCTTCATTGTAGGCAGGGGAGGTTGCTGGAGGAGGACATCTCGCTGACATCTTCTGTTAATATTATACTAGTTGATGCGTAGACGCGTTTTACTTTCTACAAAACATCAGAATAATTCCTTAGCTTGCCTACAACTACCTTCACAAGAACAGATGAAGCCATTCACCTGCTCTGAGCAGCCCCAGCACCTCCAGAATGAAGACAGATTGGCAGGGAGTACGTTTGTGTGGGGAAAGGGTGGGGGGTAATTAATGTTTCACAAACTCAAACCTTTCCCTCAAGGCACACTCTCTCCTCATCATCTTTCTCTTTCAGGAAATTAAAAGATACTGCTCTTGTCTTCCTTTTTGCTCCTGCCCTTCTGTCACCCGTGCGTCTTTGTGTGAACTTTAAGGGCTTAGGCTTGCGAGGGCTGGCTGGTAGTTATGGCTGCAGGGAGGACTCCTCAGGTTTCACTCAGGGCCGCGTGTCTCCCCGAGGCGACAGGGAGATGTCAGCCTCTGTCTGTCATCTAAGCCCTGTCAGCGGCGGCTCAGCCGGTGCTCCATCACGGCTCTGTCGCTCCGAGTTTCCTTCTGGCTTATGATCTGAGACAACCAGACAGTGCAACTGGCTTCACAGCCCAACTTGCCTCCCCCCTCCGGCCCCCTCTCTTTGGCGCTGATACCTTACGTGACACAACAAACACAAGGTCAAGGTGTCTGTCATGTTTCACCGTGTGGGTTTGAGTGTAAATGTGTGAGCGCTGCGCTGTTGCCAGTGCTGGTGCATGAAAGCCGGGCGTGTCACCTTGCCTGTGTGTACGTGTGAGTGTGTGTGCGAGTCGGGCTGTTTTGAGTGACAGTGTGAGTGAGGTGCAGCCAGGCGGCGGCTCTTTGTAAAAGTGCACCTACCTTCTCTTCCCACAAGTCCCTCCTGGCAACAAACTGTCACGGCTGACAGCCCGCACAAAAGAAGGAGAGGGAAGGGAGGCAGGGGGTACGGGGATTAAAAAAAAAGTTTAAGAGATGAAATTAAAGCAAAGAAGGGAACCTGACAGCACCTTGAGAAGAGGCATTGTCTGTGAGGGGAAATATATCTGTGCGAGCGGGCTTTGATCAGTGGAGGATGAGAGCAGGGAAGAGCTTGTAAAGCTGGCTCCTGAAGCCCGTTGAAAAGACTGGAGAGAAGAAGAAGAAGAAAATCAGCCCCACAATTACTTTCCATCCTGGCTCAGAGGAGAAACTGTATTCTCATTAATAAGTGTGGCTTGGACTTTATTCTCTTTTGGCCTTCGTGGTACACTTTTCTGTGCTTTTTAGATGCTGGAAAGTACTCCATGGTCAAAAGACAAAATTCAGTGAAAGTATATATAGTAAAAAGTGTTTTGCTAAGAACAAAACAGCTGTTTGAAGGGTGGCAGAGGAGGGAAGAGGAGGAGGGGAAGCAGGCGGAGATGAGGTGAAAGAGGAAGTTTTGAGAGAGGAACCTTTGAAACACATGAAGGAGAAGCTGCAGGGAGGAAAGGGGAAAAAGAGGTGGAAGTCCTGGTGGAGGTGGGAGGAGATAATTACTTTTATTTTGTGATTCAGTGTTGTGGGGGGTGTAGCTGCCCGGCTTTCTGTATGAGGAGGGAGGGAGGGAAGTGGCAAGGAGCACTGCTCCAGTGCCCCCTCACTGCTATGGGAGCACTTTGATAGACAAAGCAGCGTGCTGAAGGGGAACCTCCTGCTGGCAGGATCTGAGGAGGCTGTTTACAGAAGAGCTTGTCTCATCTAAAGCCCTGCTCGCCCTCTTGTATGGAAAACACTCGGCCTTTGATGTCCCTCTCCCTCTCTCTCTCTAAATTTCTTTCTTACTTGTATCTTCTCTCCGTCTCTCAGCGCTGCTGCTTCCTCTCAACGCTGGTTGACACATATCAAGATCTGCATTGCATTATGCACTTTGAACCATAGGGGACATAATGTATTCTGCTACGTGTTTTAACATGCAAGTGCATAACAAGTCTTTAAAAGTATGTGTGGAGCGTGCACACAGGGCTCGTCAACAGGCGGTCTACTTTAATGTGACACATTAATGTGGCCTGTTAGTGCCAACAACTATGCACAAGTAGCACATGTGTGCATATTTATTAGAGTCAATAACTTTCGCTCCATCATAAAATATTATACCCCTACTTGTGCTGGGGACTGTGAGTGTGTTCAAAAACCAGCCTGCATGTTGTTTTTCAGTGCCACCTTATATACTGGATTCAATATGTTTAAATATGTTGACAATGAAGTGTGTGAGAGAGAAAGAAACACTCAACCACAGGAACCAGCACCAAGGAATCTTGTTAGGAACCCAACAACTTGACCAGTGTTTCGACTGGATGAAACAAGCTCTAACTTGAATTGCTATAGTTCTGGGGCCTGCTCAGCAAAGACCCAGGAACTATCAGAACTATCAACATTGTACGTCACTGAGTTGCGCAACACAGACCTCAGGCTGCTAAATCTTGTGACAAACATTCACACAGTAAGGAAACACTGGTTAAACCTAGAATCAATAATTAAAGGGTCAGTGTAGTATTTTGGGGGATCTGTTTGCATAAAAATGAAATGGTGTATTCATGACTTTGATGTCATTATTGTATAATCACCTGAAGCTCAGGATTGTTTTGTTTTCGTTTCCATAGAATGAAAGCTTCAAAGATCCAGTTCCACAAAAAAGCCACCAAAAAGCACAGACTTACAAAGAAATTATGAAATGTGTGAGAGGAGTTATAGGGAGAAAAGCGAGACTGAGAAATTTGAATAAAGTGTTGCGCATGCATTCATGTGTGTCAGAGGTCTGCTTTTCAAACTAATGGTGCACATTATTGAAACAACAGATCACTCTGTTCTGGAATTGATTTATACTGCCTGTTATTTCACTTTAATCTATGGACATTATCTACACCGGATTTATGGACCATTAGCTCTGTGAGGAGCTGGAATGTAAATGAGACACAATAAATCAAGTCAGATGAAACACTCAGAGCATGACAAGTTACTTGTGCTCATATGGAGGCCTTGGTAACTGCATTTAGATAATCAAGTCCTTGTGCTGTATCATTTGTCCTTTGTAATTTGGCCAGAATCGGAGTGGAAATAAGCATGAATAATGTTGACGACCAATGGATGCATAGCCTTTCAAAGGATTAGTCTTGCATTAACAACAAAGTGACAGAAATAAAACGCTCAAAGTGCCTCACAGAAGCATGAGACACACAAGATTTGGTAATGACGGAGAAGAAACACGTAGCTTTCGCGATGTGACTACCATACTGCATCCGTCCCACTGAGTTACAGTACATACGGTATGAGATGGAAGCCCTCCCCATGGCATTGTGGTGTCACTCTCTATGTTGTAACATATAGTATTGTTGTATGTTGATATTTGTATTAGTATCAATCACCTCTCTACCAGACTAAGGATCTCCAGGTTTTTACGAAATCCAAGAAGATGAGCAACTCCTCTACTCTCTGGCTCCTCCACTGGGACTATTCAGCTGGGAAATAGATTTCCAGGTGTCGGAGTAGCTGGCCACACACCGTTGTTACTGGTTAGTTAATCCCTACTTCACACTACACACATTGCATAAGTAACATGACAAAAACACAAGTATAGCAAACACGTCACAAATACAACTAACAGAACTTCAAAATAGCCAAACAACACTTTGGGACACAAACACCGGTTTCCTAGTTGAAAGTCCTGTGTCCCACCCACCATGAGCAGCCATTGATACTTTTTATACCATGTCACTTGCTCTGAGCATAGCATATTCACACGTATAAGTTAACATTGCAGTCAGTAAAGACTACATGGTGTAAATGACATGCAAAAAGTGATTACGCTATTGTTATTGCACACTAAATAACTTACAAATTGTCATGTCGTACATACATCATTTGTTTAGACCGGGCAGAGAGAACATATTGATATGTATTTGCAAAATGTATGCGTCATGCTGAGCTGAACAAGCTACCTTCAGCTACCAGCAGCATTTAGCTACTAAGAGAGCCAATAAACATACACTTCTGTATTTATGATGAGTAGAATCAAACTATAAAGGTGCTCTCCAATTATGTAAGAACATTTGCATTTTCATTAGCAGCTGACTCAACTGGGAGCCAATTCAATTTGTGACTACCATGGGTGAGCTAAATAGCCTGTTGGCTAGCTTGTAGCTAACACAGATAACCTTATTCCTTGCATTCTGCATCGTTCTTACTATCGTCACACTATTGTCCTGGATTATAATGCTGTTGCCTCAAACTTGACTATGACGAGGATGAGATTTGGTCTCTGGGTCATCTACCGGCTAAAACTGCCCTCTGATAGCGGGGAATATTTAGCATTTACAGAGGAGATTGAGATGAAAACCCATTGGAAATGACAGATACCCAGCTGGATGTCTCAGGATGTCAGCATGGCCACCAAGGCCCGACTCTCCCCTTCGCTTCCCCTCTCTGCACCCCTCCTCCCTCTGGTGTCTCATCTCCACTTACTTTTGTTCCTTCTGTCGACTGATACTGAGGCTTCGTCTGAAAGAGCAGCCAGAAGCCCTCAGCCTTGACAGGTTGCTGGGCTTTATGACCACGCCGATGATCTATCGGACAGAGATAGATGGAGAGATGGAGAGAGAAATAGATAAACGGAGGGAGGTAAAGAAGGAGAGAGAAAGGGAGGACATTGATTGCTCAGGGGAGGCTGGATCCAAATAGCTGTAAAAACACTCCGGAGTAGAAAAACAGGGGGAATTTCAACTCAATCACTCAAATGTTTCAGCCGCTTGAACACAAAAGACCCAACTTCTACCAATTCCTCTGAGTCATTCCACTCAATTGGAGAACAATTGGCTTTGACTGAACTCACGCCCTGCTCCCCCCATCCCATAACCCCTCCTACCCCCTCTTTCCCTCTTGTCAGTCTGTATCTCCTCAATTTACCCCGCTCATTGAGTTGAGCAGGATTTTCCTGAACACACACACACACCCTGCACGCCTTTCGACACAGTTTCCACGTCAACCAGTGTGACAGATTTGACGATGAGACACATGACATCAGTTCAAACGGGAGACAAGAATAAGATTTGACATGTGATTCAGTGTGAAGAGGTCAGCGGGAACGGTTGCCCCGGCCCCCGCAGACACGCATAACCTCCATCCACACCACAAACAAAACTAATTGTAAACATATGACCAGCGTTCTTCACCGCGGTCTCCCTCTCTTGCTGTGTACACCCAGTTCCAGCCTAGTCACTATCGAGCCCCAATCAAAACAGGAATATGAAGAAAAGCCAGGGCCCGCCGCTGCTGTGCGGTGGCTCAAATTGAAAGTGACAGCTTGACACATAATATGGCACCCGTAATGTGATTAGGCCAGCGTGGCACTCTCTTCTTAAACTCCCACATCCCAAAGAGCGAGCCTCACATCCAACTCCGCCAAACACACTCAAGCTCTTGCCTCTGAAATGGGGGCAGAGAGGGCCGTCTTGTCTCCCACTTTAGTTTCTCTTGCGATGCTTCATGCTTTGAGACGAATTGAGATGATGCCGCTGTTGAATCATAACCCCCTGGAGGGGAATTGCAAACACATGTAGGGGGATGAGGGAGAGGGAAGCTTTTTGGGTTTAAAGACATCGATGCCAAAAACAGAGGAGCTGAGTGGGAGAAAGTACACAGTGGTATGGATTAGATCAGCCTTTATCAGAAGCAGAGCTGGCCCGGGCTTTGCTGTCAATCCGTGTGATGTAAATGAGCAGTGACATGACAGTGATATCACCCACAGCTACTTCTGACAGAGTCGAGAGGTGAAACGCAAAGAAATATCAGTGAAAATAATGAGAAATCCAGATGAAGAAATAATGATTGCAAATGATGCAGTAGGAGAGCTTTTGAAAAAAAAAAGGAAAGAAAGAAAGTGTCTTCAAGACTGGAAAGCAAACTGGAAAGG
Source organism: Pholis gunnellus (assembly GCF_910591455.1). NCBI lineage: Eukaryota > Metazoa > Chordata > Actinopteri > Perciformes > Pholidae > Pholis > Pholis gunnellus. Next base: position 20,564,380 of record NC_136532.1, read on the forward strand.
CTTAGAGGTTGACCATGTTGCAAAAGGCTGTCAGAGACATAAAAGAGAAACAGCAGTAGGGAGCTAAGCTGGAGTAAAATAAAAAAAATGGACGTTAGAGCTGAGTCCAGCAGGAAATTCAATAACATTCTTCAAAAGGCCGTAGCTGACAGTGAAAAATCACAAATTTATAAAAATTGAACTGGAGGAATGAAAAAGAATTATTGTATTTGGCAAGGCCGAGAGGGAACAAGAGCCCAAAGCCACATTTCCAAATGAGCCGTCACAGATTGAGAGATCTTGGCTCTGTTCACGTTTAGCATGGAGGAGAGCTGGTGCACACTTCTTCTAGCCTTTCCCAATGAAGTTTCCCTTTCTCCCGGGGAATTCCCTATCATGTTAGCGATGACAGAATGTAAGATGTAGCAGAGGGCTTAGCGGGGACAGGACTTGGGAAACGAATGGATGGCAGACCCAGCAGTTGACAGGCAATTGGGAATCCAAGTGAGTTGCATCGGTTTGCCAAGCACAGTAAAATTGAAAGGCCTTAGGTTTCCAGAAATGAGGGTCATTTCTCAACTGTGTTTAAAAATGTGTCAACAACCAGCAAGATGGACTCAGCCTGCCAGTTTTCTTGCCCTTTAAACCATTTATATCCGTGTGTCTCCAACTGAATTGCAAAAATAATTTTCAAGATACGGTGAGCAACGCCAAAACCTGCAATGTGTGCCTCATCATAAAAGCAAATCAATGTTCGACATCAGCCTGTAATCCTCTTGCTTGACTCCTTCAAGATGGATTTTTTCCTCTTTTTCTCCGGTCTCTCCAACTCCCCTCCCCAGCCTTTTAGTTTAAGAAAAGCCTGTCAGAGGAAATCAAGTCAAGCCGAAGACATCGCTGAGCGCCGGTGACAGGCTGAAAGCCACTCAAATGGTTCTATAATGAGTCTAATAATGGTGTGGGTAAGCATAATTTACCAGGGCTGAGGCCCCAGTGAGGCTGAGGGAGCCGAGGAGAATGATGACTGCAGCACTGGTTGGCAGGCGATGATGAGCCCTCATTCCCAATGATACGACAAGGCCGGAGCAGAAGGTGGACCAGCTCCAAGCCTGTCAGTCTCCCCGCGGGCCGGGCCCTTGGGGCTGAGCCACAGCCAGACCTGCTCATCATGGAGCAGCGGACTGGAAAATCACACATGACTGGTTGCTTCCACGGGGCCTCGGCTGGCTCGGCGGCGACCCTGTCTCCTTTGAAATAGAGAACTGGGTGACCTCACACCGCCTAGGGAGTACATGTAAAACCGTATCTCCCCTTCCCAGTGTGTGCTGCAACTTTGTGTGTGTGTGTGTGTGTGTGTGTGTGCAGTGAGGTGGAGGGAAGTGGTGACAGGTTATAGCCACAAGCTGATCACCCACGCTCCCCAGGGAGATGGCTCCCTCAGGACAGGATAATCAAATGTCCTTTGGCAGAAACCAGTGGAATGATGTAAACACACACACAGGAAGCAGCAGCAGACATACATACGTGTCCTTGTTTGTACTCCTGGCGCTGTCCGTGTTGCAGACAGGGTGGTGCTGAAAGGTGGCTCTGGCCGCGGGTCTTTCCCACGAGGCTTCCACGCAGCAGGTTGACCTCCATTCTCCCTCAGCTGTTTACCCTTCAACGTGAATGTCACCAGCTGCTGCTGTGTTTCTACCTTTTTAAATCTTTGATGTGGTTGAAAAATATCCGGAAACCTCTCAAATGTAGGGATCTGTCGGTTACGGTATCGAGATGCTGTTTCACATTTCCTTTCCTTGTCTCAATGATTTCGCTATTCAACATGGAAGGGATGTGCATCCCCTGGATAATTTAACAAACCTTTTCACACATGCACTGCAACCCTGAACTTATCTAGACATTACCCGGAGGAGCTGAAGGTGGGAACGCAAATGTCCAAATCAGTTAGACTGGACATTGAACATTTACCCTGCCATCTCCCTAAACTTTGTGTAATGTCCGATTGAGCCCACCTGTGAATAGAGCTGGTCATTGTCTTCACAGAAAGCAAGTGGGCATGTGGGACTTCCGCGAAACCGGAGGAAGATGGCAACAAAAATTTCTAACTGGAGATTCAGGGACTTCTGTTGGTCGGGGCTGACGCATATCGTCAGGGAAATGCAAGGAACGGCAAGAGACATTGGTTGTCTATGACCAAATTACTAAGGCTAAACCTGCGGTGTTTTAGCATCATGTCTTTTGTGTGTTCTAACAAAGAGCTTCTGCTCACTGTCAGCAGTGCATGTAACAGAATATTAAGCTTTGAGATCAGATGTTTAAATGCTCCCTGGGAGTCGTAGTTGACGTCTTTCCTTTAAAGGGATAGTTTGAGTGTTTTGAAGTGGGGGATGTGTGTTGAAGAAGTGTTCATGTTGACAAGTTGTGCAGTTATGCGCAGCTTGCTTTGTTATGGTAAATGTCAAATAAAAGCAAATTCTTATCCAGATTTTGCAGCATTGCTATGGAAGAAAGATCACTGTAAAATAAAAGACTGTCAGGAAATCAAAATGGGGGAAAAAAGAGGAATTTGTGGTTGACATGTATCAATATATTCTGAACATATTGGGGTCCGTATGAAATTGTTGTGTGGCCGGATCTGGTTCCTTGGCCGGTAGTTTGAGATCCCTGCTGTAAAATAACTGGAGCAATAGCCTGAACTTCTCACACATCCACAGCCTCTACTATGTCTGTCATACAGGATACACGGTCTCAGCATTAGGTGAAAATATGTGCAACATCTCCTGTTTGTGTTTTTCCTCTTTATGCCAAGATAATTAGTTGGGCTGTGTGACAGGAGGCTGTTAGCCCTGAGGTGTGTGGCAGAACAGTAGAGTGTCTGTTGCAGTCGTAGGATGGCATACACAGCTGGGGAGTGTGTGTGTGTGTGTGTGTGTGTGTGTGTGTGTTTAGGTAAGCAGCAGAGCAGGGGGTTGTGGGAGACAGCCATCAGGGTCAACGCAGTGCCTCCAGTGAAGCAGGTAGATGTGAGGACTGCCTGCCTTGGCCGGCCGCCACCTCGTCAAAGTCACTTTCCCAAAGTCGCGATGACGCACGGCTCCCCGAGCCGCACGGTTTATGTTACAGTACCGGTAAAAGGGATAATGGCCTGGCATTTTGACATTTCTGTTTGGGGGGGAGGAGCAACGAGAGAAGCGGGGTTAGAGTTGGACTTAACCTCTTTCTAAGGATGTGAAATTCTTAATCGCTCCACTAGTTTAACTCATTTTGACGTTTTCCTTCAATCATGTCTTTCTTTTCCTCTCTCTCCCTCTCTCTGAAACCTAGTCCCCCGCACACACACACACCTCCCTGTCTCTCTCCGTTGACATTTCTCTCTGTCTTCCCTCCTGTCTGAGGACGAGCGTGTCCCAGTGTGTTTGGCACTCTGACTGTGTCTGATGGCTAAACTGAGGAGACAGGCTGCTGACAGGCCCTGTGCCAGAGCAGAGTATGCCAACAGGGGAGATTTGTGAAAATATGCCCTGTGTCATTTCCTCTCCATTTCCCTGACAACTTCACTCTGTCAAAAAGCCTACGTGTGAGCACATGGGTAGGTAGGCGGGTATGTGTGTTTGTTTGTGTGCGCATGTATGTGAGGGATAAGACGTCTCAAAGTGTGTGTGTGGGTGGGCGAGTGAATGGGTGGGGAACATGATATCTGCATGTATGCTGTGACAGAGAAAAAGAGAGACGGCAATGAATTAAGCCCATGTTATCACAACAAAGTCTGCAAAAGTTGAAGCCAAATGATCAAAACTGTCTGCCAGGCATGTCTTGAGTGCATCTCTTCCTCAAAGTTCACGTCTTTGGAGCCCGCACTTTCTCCTTTTGGTGTGCCTGCTCATCAAACGGCTCCCCGAATCTACCCTGAATTTAATCTTTGATCCCTCCCCTTGGAATGCAAGCTGAAAGATAACATTTCATGCGAAGCAAAGCGGAAGAAAACAGCCTGCAGAAAGCCAGCGCACTGAACATGCTCGCTGTCAGCCGCTTTCGCTTAATTTGATGCCTCTGTCTTTACCACCGCCAGTTGAGTCTAATCTCGTTGAGCGCTAGAAATGAGTGTTGGTGACAGGGATGTCAACAGCGGTTTGTTTCGAGCTCGGCGGGAGAACAGTACCTGCCTGTGTGTCTCTGTTACACAAGTGCCCCCAGTCTTTCTCCCCCTTGTGTGCCCAAGTCAGCCGGCGTTACTGTCAATCCCACAGGCCAACAGCGACGTGCTTAATCACTCTACACTGCTACTACACACACACACACACACATTCGCATGTCCCTCTGGCTGACAGCTTAAATAGATTCTCACCACGCCAAACATTTCAAAACACCCCAGCCAAAACCCTATGTTTTCATTTGGATGCAATCCGCAGTGAGTGGCTTCCAACATGGCCGCCAACAGGTGAGAATGCGTGTGTGTGTGTGTGTGTGTGTGTGAGCTGGCCTGGCAGTTTGTACAGGGATCACGTCAGATTGTGCGACTCTACAGATGTTAAAATCGCTCTTCTGCTTGCTGTTGCTTGACCTCAGAGCTTCACCTCCCTCTCTCCCCCACGGCTGTCAATCACCCAGTGGGCCTGCTGGAGAGAATCCTGTAGAGAGACTGGGTGTGTGGGAGGAGGGGGAGGAGGAGGGGGGGAGTGTTAGCCAGGGTCACAAGTTCAGAGCAAACTGATGAGGGGTGTCGTGCTTTGAGTTTAGGAAGAGCGTGTGTGAGTTAAGGTGCGAGTGGAAAACTTTCAGCACCATTAGGCTGTACATGGCTGTGTGTGTGTGTGCATGTGTGTGTGTGTGTGTGAGTAGAAATCCTCGCGGCAGAGGCAGCAGCAATAGCGGGCAGATCCGGTGCAGCAACGAGACAGTGAATCCGATTCATTCTGATCAAAGGCTGCTGTCAGCGACAAAGGACCGTTTGTTTAGCCTCAGCATGACATGTATCTGAGAGCCATAAATTACAGGGGGAATTAGAGAAGGTTTGGTGGATTTCATGCTCGTGTGCCTGTCTGTCTCTTTGGGTACAGCGCACACACACATATGCATTCACAGTCACACAGACCACACACACATACACACACACACACACACACACACACACACACACACACACACACACAAAGGGGTGGGGTGGGGTGGGGTGGGGTGGGGGGGGGGGGGGGGGGGGTTGGGAAGGGAAAATGAATCTGTATGTGGTTCTAGAAATGATGATGAAAGATGGGAGCTGGCATGTGTCAAGTACTGGATGAGCGGTTTGAGAGCAGAGGAGGAGGTTTTGACAAGGACCACAATGAGGACTGTGCCTATGGGCTGTTAACACAGGCATCGCATTGTAAATGTTGTCCATAAGGGGTGTATTAGCCTTCGGGAAGTTCAAGAAGACTCTCGAACGGTTGATCCATTCCAGGCCGAAGCGGCCTTTGGCCATAGAGCGATATGATAATGATAACTTTCCTGTTTGATGATTTTTTTAATCTAGCGTCTTGCTAGTTTCTCAAGATTACTGACCCTTTAATGTACCACCTACAATTACCAGATACATACAACTGCTAACATGTGTGTGAGAGAGAAAGTAAGGGAGTCTATGTTTACAGTGTGCATCCTGTCAAAGGGAATCAGTTGCAGGAAAGGTTACAGTGCATTATGGGTATTGTGCTGCACAGCCTTCATGCAGCAACGTTCTCTCTGTCTGGCCTGAATGACATTTGTTTGTCTGAAGCTCTGAGCCAAAGGCATCATCTGTGTTTACTCTGCAATGGCATGTTTGGCAAAAGCTTGTCAATAGTAATTATCCCACTTTAGCGGAACACGACTGCTAAATTAACAAAAATACAAGTTGTTGAGCTGATGAGCCATGAATGTTGATCTGATGCCTGGAGGTTCTTCAGAGCTCAATCCCCTTGACAGCAACGCGTGGAGATAAATTGTACTGGGATTAATTCAAGCGTCTTTCTGTGCAGGGAAATTTATGGATTTTGGTCTCAGCACACGTGATGTATAGTCAAAGGCTTTTAGTTTCCAGAATTATATTTTCAGAGTACTGCGTGGTACTGGGAAACACTTTTCTGGAGGCCTTTTGGAAAGAAAGAAAAACTGCTGTAATGAATTTAAACGCTGGGGGAAAAAAGCAAGCAAGATTTGACAAATGAGTTTGAACACTTTTGACTGTCAAGACATTAATTTATGACTGAGCAAACTTCCAAATGTTTAGCTTGGACGCCTAACACAGAGGCCCACAGCTCTTGGAGGTGACTGTTATATGAAATATGGAGGCAGGCGTGATATTTATTTATTTATTTCCTTGCCTGGCACTTTCATGGCCCTATTTGTTTTAATCCTCGCGAGTGTTGTAGTAGAAACCGATTCCTGTTCACATTAATAAAAATAATATTTTGCGGAGCAAGGTCTAATGGTCAAAATGTCACATCTATGACTCGCTCTTTTTCCTACCCGCAGCCATAAGTCAACAAGCCGCTCTTGTATTTGCTTGGTCCCGAGCCGCCAAGGACACATCGCCCTGTAGCTGTAGTTTGTTGGGCCTGCCTGCACAAGTGGTGGTTCAAATTTAGGTTTATGGAGCCTAGATGACAATGGCAATTTTCTTTTCCTACTAACATGTTGAAATATGACAGGTTTACAGCATAACAAGCTTCTGAAACAGCACTTAGACCGTCATGTGATGTCAAAACTCCATACTAATTGAATCTTTTCAGTGGGTTAGCAGCTCCTTTCGGCATGGTGACACAAAGTTCAGAGCAAGATTTTCAGGCTGTCACTTCTTAAATCTGTCAAGCCTTTATCATATAATCAGTGGAAAGCATTGACTGATGTGTATTTCAATTTTAATAAAAAGCCACTAACAGCGCAACGTATCAATCCTCAATGTCACTTTTTGGCCTTTATGACTTTCCAAAATGCTTTTATTCTTCAGCTGTGAAAACCCTAAAAGCTCTTTATCTTTCTGCTTGACTCTGAGCCTCCCCCTCCCTCCCTCCCTCCCTCTTTCTCTTTCTGGGATCACTCCCCTCTGAGGCGTTTGACTGAAAACATGCGCTCTTTAATCACTGGGGTGACAGTCCCTGCCCTGTGTTTGCGCCTCTGCCCCGCTGCAACAATAAAGGCAGGGTCACGCTCAGTGTCAGCTCCGGGCGTGATGTTTGAAGGAGGGAGCGAGGGAAAGGAAGAAAGAGAAAAAAGAGGGAGGGAGGGCGAGAGGAAGGGAGGGGGCGAAGAGAATGAAAGCAGGAACTGAACTGGAGAGGAAAAGCTCATGGAAGTATTGAAAGCATGTCTGCCACAGGAAGAATCTCCTCTCAACAACAAAAATGGAGGAACTGATTCAAAGTCAACAGGATTCAGGGTGGGGAAATAAAGGAGTTGACAGAATTTTGTGGGTTAGTTTGACTGGCTTGAGTATCTAAAATGTGTGTGTGTGTGTGTGCGTGTGTTGAGATCCAGGGTAGCAGGAGAATCACAGGATCCCATGACCCTATGACCTGGGGGACCTTGTGCTTCTGTTTGTCTGGCTGATTGACAAATGAAGGGGCATGCAGCAGGGGGCTGGGCCTCTGTGTGTCAGTGTGTGCATGACTTTTGCTCACTTGCCTTTGTGTGAGCATATGCAACATGAACGAGAGCGTGCACGGGTCTGAATTATTAGTTGTGCGATTCAAAGTATGCATGCATGCTCTTAATGCGTATGTACTTGTGTCATCAGATTTCTTTGGTTTCAATTTGAAAATCACATAAACAGGTGTGAGCCGATGACTCACAAGCAACATGTAAGTTTCAGCATGCGTGTGTGTGCTTTCATGTGTGTGTGTGTGCGTGTGTTTGCGTGTTTGTCTCTAAATTCCTGTAGAGTTCACGGTGAGGCCAGGCCCCATGGCGCAGTGCCGGGAGAGCCCATTAATTACAGAGCAGTGACACCGGGACGGCCGGGGCCTGTAATTGATGCCTCCTGTGTGGCAGGAGAGGCGCTCAGTCACGCAACGAAAGGACAGGGTCACCCTGCCGACAGGCCAAGGTGGGTGGTGGAGGGTGGGAGGGGGTGAGGGATGATGGTGGAGCTCTCATATGGGACACCGGTGTTATTTTTGGATGCTGTTGCTTTAGCATGTTTCAGTTTGTCACGCAATAATAACACTCATAATCACTATCATTTCTACCACCACCAGCTGTACTTATAATTGTCAGCAATACAATGTGAAAAAAGGAGCTAAGCTCTGAGTAGAAAGACTTTACTAAGTAGAGAAAAGTATGTAAACTATATATTTTACTATATATAGGTTAAAACAATCCTCTTGAAATTCATGATGAAGACAAGAAAGGAATATCTAAGACATGTTTTCAAGCTTGCCAAAGGCTCTTTAGTACTAGAGTTAGATGAGAAGATACCCCTCTGTCTGTGTGTTAAGTATTGAGATGGATCCTCAAGGCAAGTAGCTTTTCTAAACTTTGCTTATTTTAGCTTAGCTTAAAGAGTGGAAGTGGCTCTGTCTAAATAAAAAATAAACCTACTAAGACCCTACCACCTCACTTATTAACCTTTTGTATTTTGGTTGTTTTGACCATAAACAAACAGAAACTTAAAAATGACAACTCGTGTTTTTTGTTTTTTGTTGTTTTGTTGCGCAAGAGTGACTTCTTGGCAAACGACAGTTGGGCACAGGGACTCCCCGTAGTCTTGTAATCCAAATCACGTCACTGACTTTTAATATAACGTGAATATGAATGTGAATATGAAATATGAGTGATTTCACAGGATGGTGACGTTGTTATGTACAAAGAGTTGGAGAGAAGTCCACGTCTTCTGTCATGATGCAGTCAAATCAGCCACATTCGCCTCAATCGAAGACAAATTGTCACATAGAAATGAGCCACATTTCAGGCAGCAGCCTGGAGCGGAAACGGCAGTCAGATGGAGAGTGTGCCTCCCTGTCAGCTGAGGATGAGCGATGGCCTGCCAGCCAGATGGACTCCTCCTTGTCAGGGTCCTTTCACTTCCTGCGGTTGTCCTTTGATCTGCCTGATGACTAATGACTACCCTCTGAAGAGCCAGGCAGCCAGACACGGGATCCCCGTGTATGTGTGTGTGTATGTATGAGAGAGGCCTTTTACATGCTGCGCAGGAGGTCCCTTTTTGGAGGCTTTCACTGCGAGGGAGCCCCTCCTGCTCGGTTTGCTCTCCTGTTGCAGCAGAAGAAGAAGAAGAAGAGGAGGAGGAGGAGAAGGAGGAGGAGGAGAGGTGTCTGAGGAGACATGGGTGATTGAGAGAGGACAGAGAGGGAGGTCAGATACAGGGCATCAGGAGACACACTCAGTAACCCACACACACTGTGACAGGGCCTCTTCAGAAGACATGGATACCCTATCTGACCTCTTAGAGTGGATCATGACACCAGCAAAGGACTTTTTTTTACTCACTTTATTGTTATTCAGGAAACCCATGTTGCACTAAAATGAAACTGAGTAATTTGCCACGTTTGATCTCACATTTTATTCCTCATGTAGGCCCTACTATCGCTTATATAAAGAGATAGTAAATACCGTATCTGCATTTTAAATCTGCCTCTTGGACAGTAATGGTTTATTTCATGTTGGCAGCTGAACCTCTACCTCCACACACACACACAAAGAGACAGGCAGGCAGAAGGCGTCCCTCCTGCAGCTCTGATGGAAAGTGAAATGTGAGAAATGAGAACCAGGTGTGTGAAGGACGGGGGTAAGACTGAGCAGACAGACCTAAAGCTGACCTGCGCAAAAGGCCAACAGGTCAGTCAGAGGTCAGGGTGTGCACGGGAGGGGAGAGTGGAGGTGAGAAGGTTAGAGAGGTGAATCCTGAGGAGGAGGGGGGTGGGCTAGTGGTGTGTTAGTTTAAACAGGTCACCTCTCAGCCAGCCGCCAGGGGAAGTGACCCCGAGCTGGCCCTCTGATTGGTTAGCGGTTAGCCGACAAGCATACTTTCCCTTTGGTTAACTGGTGTGGCGTGTTTCACGTTGATTCATCGCTCTGGAACCAAATGAGTGACAGTGCTGCTTTTGCGGGATGTCTTTATCTTGCCAATTACTGTAGCCGGGCCTTTTGTTGCCTTCCTGCCAGCCCTTGGGAGAGATCACACGGGCTGTCAGTCAGGGCCGACTTCCCACAGAGACACGGAGTGATTGACAAGCACACGGATTGACAGATTGATGCAGTGGCTGTGTGTGTAGTGTAAATGGCTGTGGCTGTTTCAGCATGGGGCTAATGAACGGAAGATGTTTCTATTGTCACTCTTTTATATGATATGACAAATGAAAAATAGCTTAGGTGGCATCAAAGTGGATTAAAGTCATGGAATGCAATCTGATTTGCAGTTTAGGCATTTGAAATGGCACACTGAAAAGAGTGACTCATGCATGACAGGCACAAAGTGGCTGTTGTGAGGTCTGAATGTCTGAACCTTTGGCTATGTGACAGCCTCTCCAGCCACTGAGACACCCTGTCTGCAACTGCGATTTCACTTTAATTCCACTTTTCCGCCAAGCCCATAGGTATAATGCTACCTAGCTCACGCAGTTGACTGAATCATTTCAATGATAAAGCAGAGCACCTTCACAGGCTCTTTGACTCATCTGTCAATGAATGATCACACTGCACCAGGAGGGTCCCAACCTTATGCAAAAGACACACCTTTTGACATTTAAATCAATAAGCTTGGGCTGCCATTCGTCCCCAGGACTCCAGTGAACTTCTAACACCGACAACGGCGCTTTGAAGAATGCAAATATGATCCACCCCTCTTGAAGCGTTTACAGGAAAATCAACGGCAGCAGCAAAGTATCTAAACACTCGCAGGTGATTTATCACCAACAGGATACATCGGCTCGGGTTGAAAGGGGATGAGGAGCAAACTGGTCCAGGATCAAAGATAAACAGGAATAAATCCAGTGAAAAGGGGAGGGAGAGGTTCGGGCCTGGAAGGATGTGGAAATGGGAGGAGGTGGCAAGAGGGGAGTGGTGGGTAGTTGATTTATGGGCTTTTTGGTATTTAAATCACCCACATCTAACACCCCTTCTTGTGAAATCATGTGCAGCGTTTCCCACCTTTCAACCCGTTTGACCCCCAGCTGGTGACTCTGATGCTCCGGTGACAGGGCCGCATTTTTAACCCAGGCCGGCCAATAAGGCAGCTTCGCCTTCTTGTCCTCCATCATGGCCGAAAGCCAGGAGAGAGCTGAGAGCGCGATACCCGACGAGTCACACCCGTAGCCCCTGACAACTTATTGTCTGCTAGCAAACTTTTTTGTATTGGCAGAGCAAATGATTAAAAAGACTAGGAGGTGTGTGTGTGTGTGTGTGTGTGTGTGTTGGCGGGTGTGGGGGGGAGGTCTGCAGGGTGTCAAAATGATGTAATGATGATCGTCAAGCCATGAAAGGACGCCTATGTTTCATTTTCCAAGCAGTGAGAAAGAACAGGAGGAAGGAAAAGAGAGACGTCTGGAGGGGAGAGTCAACGGGGAGGGAGGGAGGGAGGGAGGGAGGGAGGAGGTGAATGAGCAATATATGAGTGTTGAGAGAACGGAGGGGAAAAAAGAAGGAACGCCAAGGCTTCAGGTTTGATGTGGGCGTTTTTCTGACAGCTATAATTCTCCAGCCTACAGAATTTCATCAACACAAGTTGTGTTAAAGCTGTGCCGCAGGGCTGCGGCCCTTTCAAGTTCCAAGCTCTGACAGGTAGATTTATTAGTCCTGAAATTTGTACAGATCAGACGTCACTCATGGCAAACTGTCAAAGTGTCAGCACTGCAGTGTTCCAGCAAGGGCCCTTTGCTTTTTCTCGACATTTCTGCAGGGACAGAAGATTTTTCACCACCACTCCAACTCAAAGCATTCTAGCTGTGTGAGCCAGAATACGGAGGAAAAGAACTCATATTCCACTTAAGTCTCCTGATCCAAACATTTTTGACATCAGGCGGAAATAAAGAGTGACATAAATCATGAAAAAGTATATTTGTCTGAGATTAGCTGTGAAAAAAAAGAGGGGAGTAAGTTTTAAAGTAGTATCTGGACTCCTTTTTGAGTGTCTGAGAGCATACGTTTAGTTGGTAAATGTATGCTCTCAGACACTCAAAAAGGCTTCATGGGCGTAAGCTCAATAAATCAGTAAAAATCCAAATTTTTGGAGCTTGAGAAGAAAAAAGTGAGCCAGTTGGTCGGGAGGCGAGGGAGGGAGGAGAATAAATTAGGTGGAGGTGCTGAGTGACACAGAGGGGAAAAGGGGGAGGAGGTAAACACAGGGCATGTGCAGGTTAACTTCACACTGCCAGATTTATGACCTGGTGCAACGTGTTGGTTCTCAACAGGATGGCTCAAACTTCTGAGGAAGGTGAGTGTGTTAGAAAAAAAAAAAAAAAAACTGAAGCCAAGAGTTTGGTGGAGGGCAGGAGCAGGTTGGACGGGGGGTGACAAAGAGGAGCAGGGCTGTTGCAGGAGGAGGGAGGTAGGAGGTGAGCCGGCTCTCCTGGCTGCCTGTTAAGAACTTCCTTCAGCTCGACATCTGGTTCTGATATTTCAAAGTTAATTAGTCATATTGAGGTTGTCTGAAGATAAATTTATCATCCGGCAAAGAACACAAACATTTTGAAAAATGAAAGGAAGTGAGGTGACACATTGCCTGACGTTTAAATAAATCATTTCAACATGATTAAAAACTAACGGCCTGTTGATGGGAGCGAGCAGCGCGAGAGGGTGGGTGGGAGCGGAGGGAGAGAGAGAGCCTATCGTACAGGGAGGGCCTTGTCTCAGCATTTTATTTACTGCGCCTGATGCATGTGTGGCTTTTGCTTCTCGTCTTCATGTAGCAATAAGAAGAAATTCATTTGTGGAGAAAGAACATCTGTGACACCTCTTACAGCAGCTCCATATGTTGTTTTTTTAATGATGCACTGCACTACAACGTTGTGGATCATGGTTGCCTTCATTCGGGTGAAAACAAAAAACATTGTTGGATGAACCTTTATCCCATTTCATCCTCCTTTGTTGTTTTGTATGTTCAAAGGTCACGTTTTTTTTTTTAATACTCTCATGATTTCCTTAATATTTCCCTCTGTCCCTAATGGACATGGTTGTTAACGCAACTACAATGTGAGAAAGAAAAAAAAGAAAAACAGTTTTCCTGCTGTGCAAAAATGCATTCTGAAGGTTAGCCGAAGCTAATACGGGTAGCCTCTCAGAATAGTGTATTTTCCAAATTTACAGTTTATTCAGTACAGATCTCCGTTATCCGTTTTCCACAAACCCTGCCAAAGCCTGTTATCTAGCTAGAATTTAACTAGCTTTGACAGTGTTTTCCTTGTGAGCTAGCCAGAACTAAGCTAGCTAACTTGCCAGCTAACTGTTATGTCATTTTGTGCAACTTATCCCCAGACTGTATTTTCATGTTAAATCAGATACTTCCTGGTATCTGCATGTGTTGAAGTTTTGTTGACAGAACTGTCTTACTACTCAAGGTTTGCTAAAAATGAATGTGAAATTAATTTCCGCCTTGCTGTATTCAAACTTGTATTAGTCAAGAAGGGATCAAACGGTATAGATGTTAGCTGGAACAAAAATACATTTACCTTTGTTACTGTAACAGTCTTATTTTCTTGTACTTGAGTATTTTTAAACAGTTTAATCAGTAATTATATACTTAAGTACTATTATTACTATATAGCAAGTATTGCAGAGTAAATTCAAACATCACATGAAAACGCCCTGATAAACAGTGTGAGAATGAAACAGAAGAAAGGAGATAAATCAGCAGAGATTTTAAGCAGAGAAGAAGCTGCAGTTTTGACAGCGGCCGCAAAACGGCAGAGCTCCAGAGAGGAGACACTCCGGAAATAAAACCAACGTTTACTTTACGGCCGAGTTCGCGGGCCGACACAACTTCAAGCTCAAGCAAATTAAGGGTCACGTATGGGTTGTGGTTACATTTATCAAATGTACCACTTTTTTAAGTTTTAAAGCAACGTTTTTTTAAAGTAACAGTACTTTTACTGGAGTACAATATTCTAGTACTCTTTCCACCTCTGTTGATTTGGCGAACAGAGATTGATTAAGTTTCATAGTTTTGACAGAACTGTAGGAGATGTTATGCCACATCTTTTATTTTTATTTTTATTACCACTTAGCACATGTGTCTTGAGTGACATGAGTTTTGTATTAGAATAAACACAAACCTATCTTTTAGGATCCTAGTTTTCTGATTCACTAACAATGCGTTTGTATATTAGTTTTGCTCATGATATGATTGAAATGGCTTTATACACACAGAGTAACTCAGGCACTGCTGCACACAAGACAATGGCTTAAGTCAGCCTTGCGGAAGGGCCTGAGTAAAAAATGACTGGCAACCAAAATGGTGTCTGTCAAGGAGAAAAAAGGCAAGATGAAAGAACATGTCAAGGGAGAGATGATATCTCTTCTGAGCCTGAGGCCGATGCATGCACATACACTCACACACACACACAAACACACGCACACACACACAACACACACCCTCTGACAGAGTTTTAATAAAACCTGTCCGACGCCCTCTCCTTGGGTAAAGTGTGAGTGATGGCCTGGATAGACTCCAGGCTGAGCGGCAAACAGCTAGCCAGACACACACACGCGCGCACACACACACACACACACACACGCGCACACATACACGCACACACACACACACACACACACAGGTGAATCGACAGACAGACAGACAAAGAAGATAGGATGATCTGCACTGATTGACACTCATGTCTCACGCTTGACTTCACCCTAATAGTTTGCTGCCTTTGAGCTCACTTTGTGTGTGTGTTTTTTGTGGCACACGTGTATGAATATATTCGTATACATAGATATACCGTGTGTGTGTGTGTACGTGTGTGTGTATTTGAAATCAAATATGGTGAACAACACCTTGATGAGACACTTTTTTCTGCGTGGTTGCTCTTGAATCACTGTGGACAGATCCTTTATCAATATCTGTGGAGTCAAGAGGGTGAGTTTGTGTTTGATGGAAGGCCTCCAGCTTCTAATTACCTGCAGGACAAAGTGTGTGTATGTGTGTGTGTGTGTGTGTGTGTGTGTGTGAGGCCAGACCTCCATAGAAGAGGCCTGTCTGTTTGATGTAATTCTGCCTGGTGAGCCAACCAACTGCTCTGCACATCAGACTGACATACTCAAATAGCTCAGCGATTTCTATCTCCTTCAGAGTGTCTGTGTGTGTGTGTGTGTGTGTGTGTGTGTGTGTGTGTGTGTGTGTGTGTGTGTGTGTGTGTGTGTGTGTGTGTGTGTAGGTGTGTGTGTGTATGTGTGTGTGTGATCATTAGTGAAGGCACAACAAGACCAGCAAGATGACACTGTGCAAATGTCATGTGAGCAGGGGGATGTTGACTGCCTGTCATCATAGTGAACATGTCAAATGGTGGTTGTGTGTGTGTGTGTGTGTGTGTGTGTGTGTGTGTGTGTGTGTGTGTGTGTGTGTGTGTGAGAGAGAGAGATAGAGAGGAGTGAAAAAAAGGAAAGAAAGAAATTATTAACACTCCAGTCAATAAAGATTAAACCATGGTTGGAGGTCAGCTTCTCTGTAACTTGATTCAAGGAGTGAAAAGACAGAAGAGACACGCGCCTCACTTGTGATTTCTGCCGTCAGAATCATGGTTGTATTGTGAGCATCTATCTGGCGGGTGTGGCTCAGGTCTGATTGACAGGGAGAGAGGTCTGTACAGGGACAGCAGAGCGTCTCTAGTGGAGACCGAACAGTCAGGGAGAATCAGCATCAACACCTCTCTGCTTGACACCCTGCTACAGGACACACACACACACACACACATACACACCCACACAGTGACGTGGACACACAGAAATACAATAGACAGGAGTGTGTATTTTCCCTCTCAAACGATTCAACCTAGAAACAATCCACGATCAGATACACAAACAGTAAGTTTGTAAAAATATAATACACTTAAAAGCAGTTTCAATAAGATTCAGACCTGTTTAACTAACTAGCCAACTCACAGTGAAAATCCACTGGAAGCCAACTACATTGTGCTACATTGTCTTCGCAACTTCTTGCTTGGTTTCGGCTAGAAAGGATCCGTCCTGTGTAAATCTCTCATGATGGCGTGAAGCAGGGAACGTTGTATGCTAGTTAAGGGACAGCCCCGCACATACTGACAATTTCATGCAGAATGTGTTGGTGGTTTTCTATGGATGTAGCCCAATCTCAGACTCTTGTATCAGTTTTCTGATGTCGGTTTATCTTTACATCCCTATTCTTGTATCAGAATCCATCTTTTCGAAAGTGAAATAGCAGGCCTGTGAATGCCCTTCTTGATTGCCAACTGGCCATGACGGTTTGCTCTCCTGCTGCTCACAGTCTTATACACAGAGGTCCACCAGCTTTGTCAGCAAAGTTCGGCAGGCAGGGAGCTGGCTGTCTCCCCATGCTGGCTTCGGACGGTGGGAGGGAGGATTGTTTTACCGCAGCCTAATAAACCTGCTACTTCATTAAAAGGCTGATGAATGGGTGCAGGGTAAACGGGGCAGCGGTACTGACAGGAAAGCGATGACTTGTGGTGGCCAGTTTCTACGCCACAGCCAGGGGAGAGGAAGCAGAGGACACAGAGTCCAAACACCGAGGCAGACAACCTTACTCACACACACACACAAATGCATGCATGTGAGAAATAGAATTACAAGTAAAGAAGCGAGAACAATTTGAACATTTACATATTAATTCTTGTCAAATATTACTTTTCAGCATGGCAGAAATAATGAGTCAGATGCACTCATCTCTCTTTGACTTTGTGATTTAAATTCATGAAGAGATATAGTGATAATCCCATTTGACCTGACTGCATAGTGAAATGAATTGTTGGCAAATGGTGTCACGTAACAACAGGGAAGAAAACTCATAAAAGTAGCTGGAGATGGATGAAAAATTGAAAAACCTGAAAAATGAGAAACATAATAAAGGCAGATGCTTCCTCTGCTCACTGGTTTGATGAGGATGACGATGTTGTGAATCGTAAAGCCTGCTAAGGATACCTGAGAGGAATCACCCACTGAGGACCTCTCAGGAGAACTACAATATGGGCAATATGGAGAATATTAAATATCAGAATGGTTTTGAACAAATGCCTCAAACAATATTGCGACAATATTGTAGGGTTGATCATTGGTGCTTTAACAAAATATTTACGCAATGAGATTTTTACAAAGTGACTAAGTGGTTAAAAGCAGATTATAATACAGGTAGTACAGTCTGGTAAGTTCAGAAACATACCACTTGTAATTGAATTAGCTATGGTTCTTTGGCCCAGTGGGTGTGTGCTCATGAGTGTTTTCTGTCGTTAACGCGGCTAACCGTTTTTTTTTTTATTACCGGTGCTGCATTGGCTCACGTGTTCATGGTTCCTCCTGTGCTGGGAGAGTATCTACTCTTCTCTAAATAGGAGCTAAAAAGTCTCTCAAAACGGCGTTCTTAGAACTACTTGTGATGCCTCTATATGAACTACATAAACGAGATCATCAGCAAGAAGATTGGTAATTTCTAGATAGTTATTCTTAATGCTCGTCATCGGTGCCACCGGGTTGGATTCCACAAAAAAATAAAAAATAATCATGTCGGGTCACCAGAAACTTTACCGCTTTTGTCCACAGATAACAGCAAAATCAACACACAATGAAAGTTTCTTGTCGTAGCTTTAATTTGGCGTTTTATTGTCATTGGTCACCATTCTGCAGTGTTAGCTCAGCTATTAAATATCTTTGTTTCACTGTTGTATTCAAGCAAGCTGAAACCAGCTAAAACTACATTCAAGAACAATTTGAGACAGATCCAGATCCTATCTGATCCTCTCAACATTTAGTAAATTTATAAATTTCTGATGTTAAAAGTCAGTTTGGTTTTAGGAGTTTTAATGTGAAAGGGAACAATGACTCATCCAGTAATTTCACACACAAGGACTTTCTGTATGTGGGCTACATGTGACCAGTGAACTGAAACAAATTGCCTGTACTCAGTGACCTGACCCTGTTCCCGAACTTAAGAACTCAACGTTTTCCCAACGGTGGCTGTCCGATAGGAAACGGATGTAAGGATGACCACCAGAAGCACATTGCTGGAAGTATTGACTGGTAGTGACCCATCACAGAGTTTCCTGCTTTGGACTCTTCAAAGCCTTAAGAGACAGGAACTCTTAACTCTTTTTGATTCCTATCATAACACTGTAAATAAAGTAAATAAATGTGGTCAAGATGATTTGTTGAGTGGGTGACCGGGCTTTTTCAAACTTCCTCTCGTGTCATTGAGACTTTGTTCATTTCCAGGATGTAGGATTGATTTAAGAAGAACATTAAGAAGGATCCGGGATGTAGTTAATGACAGAGCGAGTCGCTTCATTTCCTTTACTGATATGCACATGTGCAGTACGTGTGCTCTACTCAGACTTGTATCTTCGTGCAAACTGTTGACATGAAGAGAAAAGGAGAGGAGTGGGGTTGAAATTGATGAGCAGGTACATAGAAGGGAGGGTATAAAATCTACCTTTTTACTGACAATGGGGAGATTTTTTTTATCAGTTAATGTATCTGACAGTTGATGTTGAACACAGCTGCTTTTGCAACCAAACACCAGCTGCTCATTTTAAGCACTGGAGGCTGAACTGAGCCCAGTTTAGGGGAAGACAATACACCAACCAGCAATATCTAGGCTCAGATGTGGATCATGTTAATGAACTGTTATTCACAAAAATAGAGAAATGATCAAAGTGTTTTAGTCTGGAGTAAGACTGGACTTCTTGAATGCTAAACATTATTGTCAGATAATATTAGCCTATAAAAGCTATGCACTTAGACCGACAACATTTGGCTGTATCTTGCTTTCGCATAGTGCTTATTTGATATTTGCTGGCTTTGCTAGCTAGTTGGGCAACTAGTAGCCTAGCAAAGGACAATATGTTATTATAGCCTTATTGGGCAATGGCATTTATAACAGAAGCTTTATATCACATGTTGGAGCCGCTTTCATTCCTTTTATTTTCCATGAAAATACGATCTGATTATTCTCATGCATAGAGTTTAGATTAGCTTAAATATACCGGAACGAATTTAGTACATTCTCTCAGTACCTTTAAGGGTTTTCAGTAACTGACATTGAGTAGATTTTATAAGCTACAAAAGTCATTTTTACACTTAAATTATATTCAAGCAGTCAGTCATTGGAATTGTTAAAAAAAAATCGACTGCAAGTAATAACTATTAAATAAAACGTAATTATTAGAAAAAGATTAATTCATGTTCTTTCCTGTGAAAAGCCTTATGATTCTGAGCACCGTGTATTTCGTGTCATCGAGATTCATGACAGTTTCACAAGGTGGTAAAACCTATTCTGCACTTAAAATCAGGGGTAAACAGAATTTTGTGTGCTGGGTGTCCCTCCCATCACATTCTGCGGTTCGCCTTCCACCCCTGTCTCTGTGGACTCAAGCCCACGTGTGCCGGTATGCACCATCGGTGTCACTCAAGAAAGGGCCCGATGAAAGGAGCTCCATTCCTCCTCACTCTACCTCCTCCCACTCCCGTCACCTCCTCTGTTCCCTCTCTGCCCTGACAGCATGGCTGACCCCTTTCCCCCCTGTCAGCACCCAGGTATAATGTGACCTGTCACCAAGGCCCATTCCACCTCAGGCGGAGCCCTGCAGCTGGCTGCCCCGTGGTGAGAGCCTAAGCAGGGAGGAGGGGGTCATTTTGTTAGGTTACGTGGTTCAGGTACGAGTTCAGTGGGCTGTAGCACTGATTCAGCCGTTTTGACCTTAAAGGGTGAATTCACCCAAATTATGAAACATTTATTTTCTAACTGCCCAGTGAATTATTAGCCATTCAGATGGTTTTTTTGTCACTTTATTTGCACAGGTTGTGAAATTTCTGTCTATACCATGTTACAACTGAAGTGATTGGAGTTGTGTTGTTGGTGCTAACAGCAATACAAAATACAAAAAATGACACAATAGAAACAGCTGTTTTGGTGTTCAGTGCGTTGTCATTTTATAGAAAAAGAAAAAGTAAGGAGAACGGTGGCCTCATGTTTTAAGGGCAAATCTTTCAATCAAATGTAAATATTTTTTACTCATTGATACATATTGACCTCAACTTTTGTAGCCTCGACCGAGTTATTAGCTGGTGGCTTGTCTTTACTGTATTTGCAAGCATGTAGGTGCTAAAGCTAACTTATATCTTAGCAGCTATAGTTTGCTAATAGAGGAGCTTAATGATTTGAGGAAAGGAACGCTGATGCTAACAAGATAACCTAACTTCTTTTTAAAGACAACCAGGTGAAACTCAAGAAAAGAAAAAGTCTTTGAACAATCCACAAGTTTTCCATTGCTTTCATCAGAAATATTTCTTTGAATTAGTTGCTCCACTGAACGCGATTAACAGCATGTTCTATGGATTGTCCTGAATTACGGGGAAAATTTGTCTTTTTTTATGTGAGTAATTTTTTAATATGTAACGTAAAACCTTTGTGTGGTATAGGATGTCAGACATGTTCAATAAAAGCAGCTAACACAATGACAAAGAAAGTGAATGACAAAAACTTCATTCAATTTCTTCAAAGGGCCATACCACAGTATATCAATGTGCAAAAATGTACTTTAATAGAAATACTGTAGTATTCAAGGAATGATAATTTTTTTAATTAAAAACAAAAAAGTCATTCACAAATACACAAACTCAGAAACAAAGACTTCAAACACACTAAACAACAAATAAAATGTCCCACTCTTGGGTACCCGTTTATTTAACAACAGGCCTCTCAGGAATTTCCCAGCTGTGTGAAAAGAAACGGCAAAAAAAAGACAAACGTGTGGATGAAATGTCACGAGAAAGAAGAGAGAGAGAGGTAGTTACAGTGTGAAGATTTCTCCTCTGGGGGTTTTGTTGTCAACTGGCAAAAGGGAGGACCTAGATACCTATCAGTGCTGCAGGGGGAGGCTGAGAGGTATACTGTCACAAGAAGAACAAGCTGTACCTAGTGGGAACACAATGTTGCCTGACACTTTACTATTTGCATGTAATGATTTATGGACACACACTTAGCATTTAACCACGTCAAGGGGCAATGTCTCAGCCTATTTGATGGCTATCCAGCTGCCAACAACACTTGTGTCATGTGAACTGAATTTGACCCGACATACTGCTGATGTTTCTACAGTTACGCCCTCCAGCTTCTCAGCATTAGACCTGTTATTGTGCTGTAATGTAACATAAGTCTGTTTTGCCCACAGTCACGAGAAATCCCAAGAGTAACCAAGCTGCTATTAATCGCAGTGCATGTCTTTGTTAAATCTCACTTATTCAGATGGTGGGTTCGAGGACCTCTTCCCAGGTGTTTGATTCAAAGAGCCCCCCCCCCCTTCCATTTCAACGATATACACACACACATACTGTATATATACACACAGGTGACAGTGTATGTTTGGGTACGGGGTGTGTGATTCAGTGCGGTGCAGGCTGTGGATGGGCCGACCCCATTAGGAGCGAGGGGGGGGGGGGGTTGTTGGCTCGGCTGTGGCCTGGGCTGTTCGCTCGCAGGATAATTTACGGCCCCTTCATCCTGGCGGAATGTGTTTGTAGCCGGGCGTAATGGAGGCCATCCATTCTCCCTGTCAGCGTTGGGAAACACTTTTTTAGCCGGCTAAGGAAGGAAATGTTTGACAGAGAGAGGGCAAAGCTGTTTCTATGCATGGTAGCTTGCAAGGAAAAGAGCACTTGTGGGCTTCAGTGTTTGTGGGAATACGGGTGTGTGAAAGATGCAGTTTGTTTGAAGCATTTTTCATCTTATGAATGTGTCCACTTATGGCGCCATAATTGCGAGGGCTACACAGTCTACTGTAGGTTTAGGCTCACAGCTATTGAGAAATATTTAGATGTGCTACATGTTCTGTTTATCTGTTTGTCCATGAACCCTGTAAAGTCCGTTTATTGCTCTAACATCAAAGACATGCTATTTCTAGAAAGCCATAGCGGCTTCTCGTCGGCATATTGCTGCATCTTCACTACATTTTACAAGGAGTAAAGGAATAACCAAGCAGAATTATTTGACAGGTCTACTGATTTCTTCCATTGCAACAAAACCTTGTTGTGAGGACACAAGTTTGGCGAGGATAAAACAGCTGTGGTTCTGACAAAGTCTTGGAACCAACCTGATTTTAAAAAGCAGCTGCACGAAGAGCAAGAGACAGGAAGGACAATTTTAGTAAAAGACTGTGAAAAGAAGAGGAAGACAAGGAGCAGTCCATGAATTCCTTGTCCTTGGCTTGGCTTTGAATCATTCCAAGGCAGCTGTGGGAAGTTCTGAAGTGATGGAAGTCATTGTATCACACTTGATATTATTCACAGACCTCTGTGTTGAGTTTGCCAGCCCCCTGAGAATCTGCAGGCCTCAGGCAGACATGAAGGGAGCTAAGCTCCAAAATGGCTGAGCAGCATCACCTCTGTTCCTCAGCAGAGCTGTCGCATCGACCTTCACTGAGATCCACAGGAGAGGGAGGGCAGCGCACGGGAGCAAGGGAAATAAATCAAAGGCTTATACACTATACCTGTATGTGTGGCTCTGCGTCTGCATCTGTTTATATGTGTGTGCATGCATGTATCTGGTCGTGTGTTGCCACTTTAATTAATTTCCCTAACCCTTCCTACTGGTAGCTCCTCCTCTCCTTGTCGTGCCTTGGCAGGTGACTCTTGTTAGCTGCACAGCGAGCGGGAAGTGACTGCGCCTGACAATATAATTTACATTGTCTGCAGAGAGCGATCGGCGCACAGCAGCCTTATTTATGCCACATTAGGGGATTTGCCTGTGCTGCCGTCTCCAGGTCCAATCCATCAGATGGCTGTTTTCCAATGCCGCTTTATTGGAACGTGTCCTTGAGAGACTGCTGAGTAGCAGGGAGCGTGTATCTGTGTGGGACAGTGTGTGTATATACGAAGGCATGTGTGATGGCTGTGTATCTGTGTGGATTGCGGTGCTTCTTTTTGTGTGTGTGTGTGTGTGTGTGGGTACTCCTGCACGAGTGCGTCGATTCAGTGGACTCACTGTGGCCAGCAATGTCAGACAAATGGATTCCATTCTCCGACAGACCAAATTACAGCTATAACTTCAGAGGGGGAACAATGATTACTAGGCCATTGTCATATCAGTGTGCCTGCACAGCAGAAAAGTGTCTACTTTCCTGCTGTGCCAGGGCTTCTTATGCCGCGTGTCCTCTACGGGAGCGCTGAAATCCTTCCTTCTTTGGCTGTCAGGTCTTCCTCTATTGACTTGTCTCCCTTTGTAACGGTCCCAAATTGCAGTCAAGTCGTTCCCTCGGTATTGCCTTTCACTGGATAGCTGGCTCGATAAGTGAGTTAGATGCAAAGTGACACGGACACCCACACGCAGTACAAGAATGGCACGAGGCTCAGTGTGCAGGAATATGCATGGGAGAGTTCTGGCAGTGGAACAGTATAATGAACGACACCAAGGAGCTCATTTTTTACAGAGGATACAAAATGTCGGGTCCGGAAAGACATGTCGGAGCTGCGAGGCGACAACACATGCGGCTCCAAGTGCTGCTCATTAATCATAAGCCGGCGAGCGGCGGCGAGGGGACCCATATCCATCTGTAGCGCACTTATGAGAGTATTATAAACGTGCAGTGCAGCTGGTTGACTGAGAGAGTAAACAGCCGAGCAGTGTACTTCAGGGTGTGCCCTTACAAGGGCACTGAGCCTGGAGCACCTGTTAGGACACAGTGAGGGCGTTTGGTCACCTGGCCTGCAATGCTATCATAACAAATAAACCCACGACTACTTAATCCATATTTAGGTCAAAAACAGTCTGGCTTATTTGATCTTTTCTGTTGTCTTCAGTTCTGTTCTTGCCTTTGATTTGTCATGTTTAGATTCTTGATTCACAACTTAAATACTCCTAACTTTATAACCCCATCACTGTAAAAGCCTCGCTTTAAGGGAATAAGATAAACAACATGTTGCACCAGTAAGCACCCCCAACAGTGATGTCACAGCGCACTGACACACCCTATAGAGTACAATTCTACATCACTGCAGCAAGATGAGAAGTTAAACCACTAAAGGTCAGCAAAAACAAGTTTTTCAGCTGCATAAGGTGGTCTTTAAAAATGTGGAGCATGACCACCTTGAAAGTAGTCTGGCAATCCAACAATAGAGTAATGCAAAAAGTGGGTTCATGTAAAGCAGGGGTGTCAAACATACGGCCCGCGGGCCGGATCCGGCCCGCCACGTCATTTTATGTGGCCCGCGAATCCGCCAGCAAAAAAAAAAAATGTAAAAGTCGGACAATTTACAAATATCCGTTGTATCGCGCAAGGCGGAGCTCCTCCCCGATCCGCACGCGCCGCGCACACCTCCACCAGCGTATGTGGCAGCAGCAGCAGCAGCCACCCTCCCCGCCGACGAAGAAGGAGCAGCAGCACCCACCCCCCCCCCCCCCCCCCCACCCCCCGCCGACAACCGGCCCTTTGGGGGCAACCATGATGCTGATGTGGCCCCAGAGCGACAATGAGTTTGACACCCCTGATGTAAAGGGTTCCCTACTCCAAACCTGCAGACAACAGAATTATGTAATTCTTTCTCACACAACCACACACTCATGTCTCCTAACTCCACCCAACCAACCCCACCTAAATCACCCTTGCCCCTCTGCATATCCTGGGGACACAGAGCAATTTAGCCTTTAATTAATTGATGCTGCTTCCTTGCTGTAAAAAGACAATAAATGAGGGTCGGGTGTGGGCCGGGGCGCTGTGTCAGTGTGTGTAGCTAATGACTGTACGGGGCTGTGGAGGGAGGGTGGTTGATAGATTAGGCAGGAGTGAACTTTACACCCCGCCCTTACCACTGGGAGTGGAAGAGAGGGAGACGGCAAGTGCATCAGCAGGAGAGAGGGGAAGGGGAGAGAGAGAGGATGACAAAGCCTATCACAGTGATGGAGTGGCTGCGCTGCTCTT
Organism: Pholis gunnellus; assembly: GCF_910591455.1. NCBI lineage: Eukaryota > Metazoa > Chordata > Actinopteri > Perciformes > Pholidae > Pholis > Pholis gunnellus. Next base: position 20,589,432 of record NC_136532.1, read on the forward strand.
GGCTGCACACTGCTGTTTGCTCTCATTCTCATTCTCCGCCTGTTCAGAGACACATACAGAGACACACTGTTTTTCAAACACACGTCTGCCGTGTCCCTCTCTCCATACCCCTCAGATAACATATTAAAAAAAGACTACACAGTAAGCACATAAACCTCGGACGGTAAGAGAAACACAACTGCTCTTTTTACATACAGTAATCGTAGCTCCATCTCACATTGAAACACCTGCAGAATGTAGAGGCTGTTTATGTGCATGTAACAAGTGTTGGCCCTGAGTCTTTACAACAACCTCTGATAACTTGAAACTGGGTTTTACAAGTTCTGTGAAAAACATTAATCTTCCTGCCTACTGACTAAGTCATAGTCAAATATTTAATAATTCAATCCAAGGTCAAATGTATTATTGTACCTGAAGTAAGGTAGTGATACCAAAAGGGTAAGAAAGGATCGTAAATGATAAAATAAAATGTTTTGGAACATAGTAGACAATAAAAGACAATAAAAAAGACAGAAGAAATGTTTGAACTCTGGAGGGAAAAAAGCTACCGAAAGATAAGAAATGCAGTTGGCCACCTTTTGTTGAGTGGTGACAGTAGGGGAAAGAAATTATGTTATTAATAAAATGCTGTGATTGATACCCACAATGATATCATCGCTGTGCTGTGAAGACCATGTATCTCCCAAACTTTTCATGCGCTAAGATAATTAGGCAGATCACTCTTTCTTTTTGTTTGCTTTTTTTCTTTTTTTTTAACAAGCCATGTTACAAATTTATATTAACAACATAACCACAACTTCACCGAGAGCTCAAGCTTGTAGGTTATTTGAAGAAGCCAAATGACGGATGCCTCCCCTCTGTCTGCAGTATATACTTTCATATCTTCCACTGCATGTTCCTCTACCCCACTGAGGTGATAAGGGACCAACTAGCAGCGCCTGCACACTTGTTCCAAATGCACACGTGTTCAGAGGGCCGCGCTGAAAAGAACAAGTCTTTGATCAATGAGCTCATCATCAGATATTAAAATTAATGAGGGCCATGCTATGTTTTGAAAATCATGGCCCTGGCCTTTTATTCTAAAGGACAAAGGCAATCTGCGCTGCTGGATAGATGCCCCCCCCCCCCCCCCCCCCTTTAAACACACACACACACACACACACACACACACACACACATACTCACTCACTAACACTTTTAGCTTCTACACCTATGGAGTGTGTATTGCTACAGTTGTCACAGCAGTTCATTTAGGGCGGCAGAGATGAGGGTTGCACAGGGCTTCCAAACTGGTGGTTGTGTTGAGATGCTGGGTCGCGGGGGTGGGGGGGGGGGGGGGGGGGTTGATAAAGGGCACACACAGCAGGAGTGTGTATGTATAGTGTTCATATGAGCACATGTAACTGTCGTGTGGGTTTTTCCTTGTGGTTAACCTGTTTTGGGGTCCTGTAGCGGTAATATTTAGTCTGTGCACAGGTGCGTGGCATGTCTGATATGTGTTGCATTGTGTTTAGGAGGGAGTATGTAACGTTAAAGGGGGAAAACGTTAATGAATTGCGAATATGCTCGGACTGCAGATGAGAGAAGACAAATGGTTAGTCGGTTCATGTCCTCGTAATTAGAAATCACACCACATCTTCCAGCCTGTCGGGTCCATGGTAACGGGTTGACTTTACTGACATAAATGTAAATTTAAAACTCCCCCAGATTGATCCGAATGGTCGCTGGAATTTGTTTCACTCCTTCATATTGATTTAAATCTGTTGCTTGAAAAGCACTGATTAATAATGATAATAAAAATGTCACAGGTAGTTAACATCAGCGCCTGACGTTTTTGTTTTTTATCTCCCTGTTTTCTTTCTTTTCTTTTCAGACCACCCTTTAACGGCACGATGCTCACCTGCATGTGACTTCTTGTGGCACACTAGAACAGCAGTAGAACAACATTTTGTAATGACAGGAAATGTATATGTAACTCTGTTTCAAATGATTTATGACTTGATTCTTTATAATAAGCAACCTAATTACAGGAGCTATTAAAATTACATGCAGCCAAACCAATTAAGCTGTCTGGCTCTCGGGGTGTGTTTCCTGTGGGGACATTTAAGGTTCATCAGCAGTTGAGGAGAACAGTGATTTTATTGAGATATCAGAAAAGTGTAACCATTGAACCATTACAGCATGTACAACTATGTAAATGTATATGTATGGGTATTTTTGTACGAGGATAGCTGGAGGGTCAGAAACACAGTATCATGCCCATTGGTACAAATAGGTAACCACAGACCCGGTGGCAGACATAAAAGTCCGTGGTGGGGGCATTTGATTTCCATAAGCGGGCCCAATGTAAACATGACTGTAATGTATGTGTATTTATCAGGTTGATTATACAATCGTAAGTACATCCTCCCTATCTATACGTATCATATGCGTGTCGTGCAAAGTCAAAGGATCTATTGCAAACAACAAAGGTGAATCTATTGACAGTTAATATATTTATTAGATCAGTGGAAATCCTGCTGAGCAAATAGAACACATTTTCACTGCCAAAATGTGGACGTGATTTCGAACCAACCAGAGCGATACAGGAAACAATGACATGAACTTTGGGGCTTAGCCGGGACCTCCAGATTTTATTTCATAAACAAGCTCTATTTATGCAAAGTGAGTCATCGTGGACAAATTAAAATATTTACTCAAAAACTTTTCTTTACTTTACAGATTAATCATGAATTGTGATGTAAAAGTATTGTAAGTCGTGTCACACTGATACCCGTAACCACAGTAACTCATGCCTCACACAGAGTTTACTCTGAGCAGGAAGTCGCTAAAAGGGTCTGAAAAGTCACAAAGTCCAGCGAGAAAAGTTAGAAACACTGTACATGCATGTGTGTCACATGTGCGGTCTTTATTAACCAGCATGATCATGTTATTTATACAATGTTATTTAAAACAATGTCAAGTAAAAAGCATACGGTCAGCGTTGACTTTTGTTTCACATGGGACACAGACAGCGGTCTCCTGGGTGAAAGTCCTGTGTTTGTTTGACCCTTCCACCACAAATGTTACTCTTTACCTCTTTTGGCTGTAATTCCTCAGCTCTATTATGTCCTTTAGTTTTTTCTCCTGCGCTCCCTCTCAGGCCTTTCACCTGTCTTTGCTCTTTGTTTTCTCCTGGTGAGAAGGAGAAAAGGAGGGAGGGTGTAAAAGAGCTGCCGTGCGAAGATAAAGCTATTTGGTGCTGTCACAAGTCTCCCATTGCCGACAGATGGGGGGAGCTGAACAAGCGAGGGGAGTGACGGAGGAGTGGAGCGCTCCATCCATCACGACCACGCAAGACTGACACAACAAAAGATGGAGTGCAGGGAGAGGCCTCTCGGCTGCGAGGGGCCAGGGAACTCGAAACAATATTTTTTGGCGCCTGTCAGGCTGTCCAATAAGGGAGGCCGATATATGAACTATCTAGCACTGATGTAATGCGCCTCATAAATCTGCTTTAATTACTCGGCGTGGGGACAGCCAGTGGGAGCCCGCGCCTGGATTTATGGCGTCTCCGCTTGGCATCTTAACGACTCTGTGCTTTTAATATCATTACCCTGTAATTTATTATGCTGCCAGGGTGCACACCCAAACCTTCCGCATAACTCTTGTTTATTTATGCCCGTTTAAAGGCCACTTCAGTGACACAGGCATTTAGCACATTTCAGTTGGGCTTTAATCATTTGTCCTAATGAGGCCATTATGCAGCGGTGTCCTCTGGCTGGCTCAGACTGTGGCTTGATAGTTTGGGCCAAACCCTGGGAAGCCCGTGGGGTGGCAAGACAGAGTTTGGGTCACGGTCCCGTGTGTGTGTGTGTGTGTGTGTGTGTGTGGGTCTTGCTCCTGCTCCAGATCCAGTTCCACTCTCTGGGAGGCCAGAGTCTGAATGGCAGCATTTAGTTCTGGGTGTTCTCATCCAGCAAGACTCACATCAGCCAGTCTGGCAGAAAATGTCTCTTCTGTTTCTTTATCTTCCCTTTCCTGTCTAAAGATCGTGAAAAGTACCTCGGTGTTCCCCTTCGTTGTCCTTACTATTTCCTACTGTTCCCCTCTCATTACCCCTTCATGTCTCCTTTTCTCTATTCATCCCGTTTGCATCCTTCATTCCCCCCAATTTATCCTACTCTGCTCCTCACTTGTCTGATGGCTGAGGAGAATGGACAGAGGAAGAGGGAGGAGTCGGTCAAGGGTGGGGGAATAAAAAATGAGTGTGGAGTGAGGACAGGCTAGGTTTCTGCTGCCATGTCATGCTAATGGTTTCCAGATCTGGCTCCATATTACACCCAGGCGATAGCCCGTCTCACCCGTCTCCCTAATGCTAGCTGCTAAATGCCTGTGCAACCGCCAGTGACAGTGACATATTAGTTTTGCGTCCCTCTGCAATCTGATACCTCTGAGTTTGCCACCATACTAAAGATTTGATTAATGTTGTTCCATTTGGAGCCTGTAATTGGCTGCGACTGGAGCGCAGAATAATCAGGCGTTCCTATTCAGAGCAGCAAGCGGGTAGAGAGAGAGGGAGGGAGAGAAAAGGGGGCAGCAATGCTAACGAGCAAGCTAGTTAATTAAGCCTGCAGCACAGTCGCGACAGTTACTGATGACTCCTGTGACAAACCGCCCCGTCTCCCCTCCTCTACCTCCTCCTCCTCCTGCTCCTGCTCCATGCTCTTCTCATTTCCTCTTCTCAAACACCTCCCATCAATGTGGAGCGAGGTAGGATGTAACATTCACACACAGCTTGTACTTTTTGAGTGCTTCTGTTGAACAGTGATGATTATTCAAAGTGGGAACGGGTACATGGTAAAAATATCACGGGTTCAGCTTTGGGTCATGACTCTACTTAAAGGTGCTATGTAAAATGTAGCCACATGCTCCAAACAAGTAGCTTCTTCCACTGGGTCCATACAGTCTAAATGTACAGTTATGGTTATGAAAAACAGCCAACTAAGTAACAGGAGGGCAACAATACACACAATACGACCAAACAGCTGAACTACTGAGAGCAGGTCAAAATAACACACACCAGGATCAGTGGGCTGCTGTAAAGTGGATTTTGTTTCAAGTATATGTTAGTAGTTCTCACATGCCACACTGATCACTGGTCACTGTAATCATTTCTCCTCTCCAGACCGGCTGTGAAGATAATATAGGCCTACCTTTTCAGAGTCACTACACTGTAAAAAAAACAAAATCCACAGTCCTTGTTTGTACAAAAATGTATTCTACAGTTTAGCCGGAGCCAATTTGAGTCGTTGGCTGTTTGAGTTACACAATTTAATACCTTTGTCCTGGCAGTCGGTGGAGGTTTATGGCAGGTGTGATTTGTCTCGAACACTCGGCTACCAGAACATATTAATGTCCAGGGGAACATTAAATTGGAATTTTGTACAAAAAAGACTGACTTTGGTAAATACCCATTTGATTTGGCATGGGAGTGTTGAATTAAGATATATTTGAAATAATCCTTTCAACAACAATGCTTTTGTTTTTTTGAAACGACATCAGACATCATGAGTTATTATTGACCCTGCTGGACCCTTCAAACCACATGACCACAGCAAAGTTGTCCTCAAAGATCTCCAGTGTGGTAAATGTAATTTCACATATTAGTGGTACAAATTTAGCTTTTTGATTTTAGATTTCCACTTCAGATCAGTGTTGTTTATAATCTTTAATAGCCTTTTTACATTGCAAGAAGAAGATCAACAAGTTGTCACATTTGTGCTGGTTTTTGTCAACAATAGAAATACTGGTTCACAATGCGGACTGCAGTGAAGAAAACAAAATAAAATGTAGTTTTTTTTACCAGTACTACAACAGTACTACACGGATGAGGAAAGGAAAAGGAAAAGAGGGAAAAACAAGAGAATACCTTTTCTTTAAACACAGTTTAGATCTACGCCGTCTCCTGCTGCCATAACACCTGCACGCTAATAAAGCGTTTTAATAACATTGCGTAAGACATGGTGTTGTAACTGCTTCTAAAACATGTATGAAACTCTGAAAATATGTGAACAACACATTTGGTTGCCAAAGTGCCTTGTAGCACATGTAGCTGTAATATGACCTCTCCTTTTGGCTGCAGATAGAGTGTAATAGCTTCAACACTATGCACGTAAAGTTCACAACAAACTTGGGGGGGGAAAAAAGGTAACGCTGTTATTATGCTTCAGTGAAATAATTGGGAGTCAAGTCGTTACGTCGTGCGTGTGACAGCTTATTTAGCTGATGGCTGTCAGTGAACTGTAAAACAGCAATTAAATGAACGTGGGATTCATCATGTTCATGTCGCAGCCTTGTCTCCCGGCATCGCTCTCGGACACAGAATACCGTCCCTGACAGATAATCCATCAGAGCCCATCAGACAGTTAAACTAGTACCTCTCTATTAAACGGTAACACTATAGGAGCATGAGCATCTCTGTTACATTTATTGTCTCATCACTATTTGTCACCTTAATGCTTGTCTGAAGAAAGAGAATGAAACAGCTGAACTGGGATCAGGTCTCTGTGTTTGCAACTATCTGCCCTGATGACACTTAAACACTGAAGCATATTTGCATAATTTCTCTGGATTGTGACTGATGAGGCTGTAATTCATAGGGTAACGTTTCAGGCATTAGTGGGAAGTATTGATAAGCATTGTTGTACTGATTACAAGGAAGCATTGAAGCGGATATTTGACTCTTCTTTATGTTCCCTGTTTTGGAGTCAGCCGGAGCCAACATGTCTGCACCACCAAACAAGGAAACTAAGTCAAAATATATTGATACTTCCCAACTGAACTTGTTGACAGTGTCAGCTCACTCTGCATAAACAGCTACAGCAGGTACTCAGATGAGTCCAGACGAATGTAAAAGCTATACCTACAACACATTGTTCATAGACATAGCCAGTCTTCTCGCTGATAGTCTTGTTTACTCATGAGGGTCATGTACAGGCATCGGTATTAAATCGAGACTGTTTCATAGCCAGTTAAAAGTTCCATGTAGTAACTTTAACTGATCAGATGTGTAATGTGACTCATAGTGATGAACCCACGGAAAGTTATCACCCAACTCTTCATTCTCTACAGAACATTTGAGTGTCTTTCAGCTTGTTGTTTACGGTTTACGGCAGGTTTTAACAGCAGCAGGCAGCTGTTTTCAGTGAAAAAGCTCTGATGAACTAACCGTACATTAACCTGCCAAACAAAAAACAACAGACAAACTAAGTTAGCAACCAGCTGCTAAACAGAGCGGAACAGCTAGCAGCTAAAGACAGATATTTCCCTCAGGAGTTGGAGAGCAAAACAGAGCTAAAAGAGAGTGACTATCGGTTCTTGCATTCATCAGGTGGACACAAACACAACTCCAAATTAAATGATAATGTTACTCCCTATCTGCTCGATGTGTAAATAACTTGTTTGCTAACAAGTTTGTCATATCTACCAAGGAAAGTACGTCAGTGTTGTCTCAGCTTCCACAAAAGGCCAAAAAGTACATATAGAAACCATAATCTTGAATTAAACAAATCACTTTTTCTTTCCAAGTTTACACTTTCTCTTTCTCACACCCTAGATTTTTAAACTGCATGTATTTAGGACTACATGTTGTGGTAAATTAAGAATTTGTTCCAGATATGCAGAAAACATGTGGAGAAAGAACAATAATAGTCAATTATTGTTCAGCAGCACTATCCCACGGTGTGGTTTTTGGCTTCCTGTCAACAAACTACAGCTGTGCCACAGTTCCATACTATATTTAATCCTAACTGGGGTTGTCATGCGTAGTGGTGTGTTTACTGGAAAAAATGACTGGTACACTGGTCTGTTGCTCAGGTCTGTAATACTTGGAGCAACTTTTATTAATTTAAACAGTATTTATGTAAGTATCTGTAAAGTACCTGTCACTGCATCTACTTTTTAGTATTTGGGGGCCCGAGGAGGCTGAATGAGGACTGTTGGAGTCTTGATCTCAGTGCAACGTGGACTGTGCAACATTAGGAGGGCCGATGAATTCACAATACACAAAGACCGGCTCACTGGAGCTCTTTAGTCCAAATATGGCTGCTTCCTCAAGCAAGTTGTTATTGGGACGCTGTACCTTTATATTTGCCTGTGTGTGTGAGAGAGTGTTTGTTTGTGCGTGCGCGTGTGAGAGAGAGTGTGTGTGAGTGTGAGTATGTTCAGAGCGTTGAGGTGTGAGAATAGGAGTGATGACAGCAGATGAGTGCTTTGTTTGGAGAGAGCTTTGGCCTTCCACAGAATAAGAGATCGCTGTTTTGTCTACATGCCAGCTTGCTCTGTGTGTGTGTGTGTGTGTCCTGAGCTGCCACCCAGTAGACAAATGACAAGACAAACAGTGGGTTAATTCTGTCTCTCTCACTACCTGTATGTTTATGTGTTGAAAGCTCTCTCCCTCTCTGAGCTCCCAGACAGTTGTGACATTACTGAACAGCAGGGCCAACAGTCCACTGTGTGTGAGTGTGTGTGTGTGTGTGTGTGTGTGTGTGTGTGTGTGTGTGTGTGTGTGTGTGTGTGTGTGTGTGGGTGAATGATGACAGCAAACAGAGAAAAACAGCATGTGCAGCCTGGGATGGCCTGGGTGAGGAGGACAGGGGGAGGAGAGAAGTGATTCATGTGTCAGGGAGGAGGAGGAGGAGGAGGAGGAGGAGGAGGGAGAGGAGGAGGAAGAGTAGGAGGAAGAGGAGTTTCTATGGAACGGCTTCTTGAACTGACGCTGACCGTAGAATGACCTCTCTGATCTCTCTCTGACCCCGGACCCCTCCCCAGGGCCCCTGCAATGGGCAGGTTGAGGAATAGTCTAGGGACTTATAAAAGGATAAAAAAGGGTTTATGCTTACAATTGAGTTTTTTCTTTCTTCAGGAGACACTCATGAGGAGAAAAGTTGTATTTGAATGTCCTTTAGGACCTTTAAAGTGGCTCAGTAGCACTGTTAGACTTTCCCCTTGCAGGTATGTGAGTTTGTCTACCTTAACTATTAAAACATTAATAGAATGCAAGGAAGTATTGAAGTCCAGGCTGCCGGGGTTAAAATGTAATCATTCAATCATTTGGAGGACCCCTTTAACAAGTTAGTGGATGAATGAAATAATCAAATAGAAATGAGATTTCCATGCAGTGTACACAAACACACATTTTCTATTTTCACATTTGATGCACAATTATTGACAAAAATAAATATTAATATTAAATTGTTGTATTATTAATATTAATTGTATTATTGTATTAATGTATTAAATATTATTAAATATAAATGAATAAAATGTATTTATAGTATTGTACATAAAGAGACAGAACATGTGCAAACTAAATTTTACTTTGAATTACCTCCTGATTTGAGCTTATTTCCAAAGAAAATGAAATGGAATTCTCCTTTTTCACCACCAAGTCCTTACAACAGTAAAACAATCCTCTCTGGCAACAATTACTACCACTCGGTAGGATATAAATCTAAATGGCTTAAATGCACCATTCAGAGGTAACTATCCACTGCTGTGGTTTCCCACCAGGGTTTATCTGTTATACGCAAGTTATGTATCGTATTTCCAAAGAGTTAATGATTGCAATGCCACAGTTTCCCACAGTGCATAGCGGGGGCCACCCTCCGCTGACCAGTTTCTTTGATGAAACTCTTAATTCTTCAGACAGATAACCTTTTAATGCATCCTGCACATTCAAATTACATTTTGTTTTTATTCCTAAACAGATTTATTTTTCATATTTGCATCTCTGTCCTTCCGTATCTGACAGGTTGTTCTGTATTTTTCTTGCAGGAAGGAGCGAGAGCAGGAACAGAGAGTAACACTCAATCCCAGTCAGCCTTTTTAACATCTGTGCTATCCCAATGCCCTTCACAAAGGCCCCTGGCTTATACTAACTCAGGGAGGGTTCTCCTTTTGAAAGCTACCAAGCAAATTAGGCCCAGTTCAAAAGGTTCTGGGCGTCCCATCCATTTATACGGGATGATTTATTGTCCAAGTGCTCCTCCTTTAAGCGGGGGCTGGAGGAGGGATGGTAAACATTGACATAAATCTCAAGGGATTTTCCCAATTGCAAATTGCGGCTCTCTCACTTGAGCCTTCTCTCACACAGTCTCTCCTCCCTCGTTCCCCTGAGAATCAACACAAAATGTCTTGTAAACAAACCCACGTGTCCACTGCCCGCTCCCACTCTTAGACTTAAAAGGGATGTGATGATATTTGGAACGACAGTCACTTTTTTAAAACCAAGAAGCACTGTATCATCTATGTGCCTACAACCGATCTCACTCTGTCATACATAGAAGTAACTTATTCTTTGGATAGAAATGGACAGCAGTGTCTTTTTCTTTCATTGATGAATCTTAATAAGTACATTGTAAAGGTCTCGCTTCAGATTTCTCTCATTTTCAGGCTGGCTTTGTGGATTTGGAGTTAGTCGTGGTTAACTGTTGTGTGATAGTAATACTTATTACCTGGACAGGTTGGATGGAAATAAAAGTTTTTAAAACGTAACGTTTCCCCGTAAAAACCTTTGGAGATAACATTAGCAGAGTACGTTAGCACTGAAGGTACACTGAATATGTACACACACGCTGCTACCTACCCGGCTTTACTGCGATCGTCTTACACATACAGGTGCATACATGAAATTTGACCTCTGCATTAAAGCCATCCGAAGTATTTTAGGAGGAGTGCGCTGCTGTAAAGCTGCCAAACTTTAGGTTCAGTGACTCGATCAAGGGCACAGCATGGTCAATTGGTTCGAATTGAAAAGGTTCCATTTTTTTGCAAAACTATGCTCATCCAGTCGTCAAATTTGCACAAATAATGTAAACAAAGTAGGGTTTTTTTCTCTGCATATTAAAGCTGGTGTTTTAGGGTCTTTGAGCTCATTGTTCTGGTTTTACAAACCGCAACTTTACTGTTCTCACCGCTCACATCAGCGTTGTTTCCAGCAGGTTTTGCAGGTTTAATGAATTTTGATACAAAGTTCGAATAATTATTTTCGAGATGTGCCTAAAATCTGCTCCCAATGAGCTAGGAATGGGCTAAATACAGAGGTTAAGTTTCATGTATATGTACAATGTATATGACGACTGTAAAAAATGCTAAGGATTTAGCTCTACAGCAGACACAGGAAATAACTTGTGTAACATCTAACAGACGAAGAAGTTACAGAATGATTCACAAGCAGTGTATTTAAATATACCAACAGACAAATGTAGGAACTTTTTTCCTGCAATATGACAAAACATCCGGTGAAGAAAAAAAAGAAGCTACAAATCAAAAGCTCATCCTCTGTCGCTGGGCCGTTTCTCTCTGTTTGTGTCTTGCTGTGGGAATGTCGGTCGGTCAGTCGCCGCCCACACTCAATCGTTCCCATGAAGCACTTCATGTCAGAGGGCTCAGCTGTTTCGACAGGGAGCTTGGACTTGTTGCAGCTGATTTATGGGCCCGGAGCTGGTGAGAGACAGACAGTTAAAGAGAGAGAGAAGAAGGGACAAACAGAGAGACAGTGTGGGTGAAAAGGCCTTGATCACTTGTGTCCTTGCCTTCCTGCCAGTCTGCCCGCTGGGCTGTGGCTCTGCGGTGTGTCGACCCCCCCTGTAATTACACTTTACGACTTGCTCAACAGTAAATGCTACATAAATCTTGTGACGCCCCCCCCCGTTTACATCCCCCTGCCCTCCCCACACACACACACACACACACCCCTTATCATGCAAACATCGTAATCCTTGCCCGCAATTTCCTCCCTTTATTGGCAGTCACTTCTGATTTAATGGTGCTTTGATGATTGCACAGTAAAATGCTACATGGGGTGAGATTGCTCCAGATTGTGTGGTGGCAGAGTGTGTGAGTGTGTGTGTGTATGTGTGTGTGTTTGTGTGTGTGTGTGTGTGTGTGTGTGTGTGTGTGTGTGTGTGTGTGTGTGTGTGTGTGTGTGTGCACGTCCCTGTCAGCTCTCAGTGTCAGTGTGTTTGCTGACAGAGTCCAGGCCTTGCTAGTTTTGGGTTGGCATTCGTCAATAGAGGCCTGTTCAGCCCAGCCAAGCCTGTGTAGTCATGCTGTTTTTCTGTTTTAAATTACCGTAAACACCCGACCCTGTTGCCTCTCTGGCACCACAGTAACATAAAGGAATCTTGACTCTCAAAGACAAACAGTTTTATACCCAATCATCGTCTGACGGGCTTGTCTTCGGTCCCGCTGGCCTCTCATGAGTTATATGTTGCTGAACCGGGGTTAAGCGAGGTGAGGGTGCGTTGCTTTCTCAAACCAATCAGAATGTGTGGGTGGAGCTTTTTTGCAACATGAGTTATGTTATGAGTCATTGAAGATTCAAAAAAACTAAGATGCTTTTGTCTCAGTTGTGTTTGCTTAGATTTCATGATTATAGGGAAAGACGATCTAAGTTGACTTAGTTTATCCGAAAGGCTCTTCAGAGAGAGTGAGCAGGAACCGTAGAATGAATCGCAGGATTGTTGCCAGGTGCTAAAAGGATGTTGAAATTGTCATAAGATTGCTTCACTCATATGATGCTAATAATGTACCCTAGACGGTATCCTACTGTACTATATATTCTGATCACAATTTATTTTATGTATTGGATATTACTGATAGTCAGCTTTTTATCAACTGACTAACTTGTGCTGCCATAGTTGGACGGCCTGCTCTCTCTACGGCCCCCCACACACACAAATACACCCCCCCCCACACACACACACACCCCCCCTACACCCCCCACACACCCCCTGGGCCCCAGGGCAACTGCACTGTCTATATTTAAGCCACTGAGAGTGAGTGAATTGGAGCAGGCAGTGGGGCAACAGGAAAGAATAAGTGTTGAACAGTGGTGTACATAGAAACAAATCTGCCCTACAGCGGTTTATATAGATCACTTACAGTTTGGTTGTATAAGATTTGAGGGCGTATGGAACGTGTGATCCTACATGAACTGCTGGAAGGCCTTCCAAATGCAAATAACTGAGAGACTTTTTGTCATATGAATAATTGAAAAAGCTATACCTGCTGCCTTTTTGCCTTTCAGTCACATTGTAGAGTAACAGCTACATCAGACTGAATATAAGCTGCATTTACAGGAGAATAATGGTGGGATTATTATTAGGCTAGCAGTGGAGAGGCAAAGGAGTGGGCAGAACCATCTGTCATTACCTCTGTGTTTGTGTGTGTGTGTGTGTGTGTGTGTGTGTGGCTCTTCCTGCAGTTTGTTCACTCTTTAGTCTGGCTTCTTCTGACGCACTTCTGTCATTGTTCATCAAAGGCCACGAGGTCACAGAAAGGCGTGGGTGTGTTTGTGAGTGTGTGCGTCTGGGTGGTAGAGCGGTGTACCAACTCTCACAAGGTGACTTCGGACATCACAAGCTTTATCCAATGAGATTTTAAGAATTGTGCTCACAAATAAACATATCTACACAGACCTAGGTCTGGGCGATTAGGCCAAAATCACGATTTTGGTTATTTCATAAAATAACATATTTTGTGTTTTTTCTGGTTATTCATTGAATAAATAGTCAACATAATATGAAATAATTACAGATGGACTTTTTTGTAAATGTGCTGTATTTAACATTCTTAACATTAATATAGAAGCAAACGACTGTTTGTTATGTAAAGATTTAGTGGAGTAATGTCTGCCTGAGCAGAGAATGATGTCGTTCTCCTTCGGTGTTGTTTTCCAAGCTTCTCTTAGAGAGGCAATGAAAATGCTCCCAACGTTGGATTTTGCACGTTTACATTACTGGTTTCAGATGAATACATTTGACTATTGCTACAGTGTAGCCTAAAAAAGAAAAAAACAACTTTGATGAAAGTATGTGGAATATCTTTTCATTCCACTTGGATGTGTTAAGAAAAACCAGGCTGCTCTAAAGCTGCTCTGCTGTCCCGGGGTGTAATGTGTGTGTTGTAAACACCAGCGTGCCACCATATTGTCTGGCAGCAGATCATATTTTACCATGTTAACACACCATCTGTTTACCCTCATAAGCATTCATTACACATAAATGAGTACACACAGCAGGCTGCCACATCAGAGAGCAGTGGCACAAACACACACACACACACACACACACATACATACATACATACCTACACTGACGGACAAACACATTCTCACAGAGATACACACAGACACACACATGCATTATATAAATGTATACAGATATACTATACATGTTGATGTAAACTAAAACACATAGAAGTATGCATGTACTGTATAATTGTAGGTAGTACACTAACTTCAGTATTTCAAACACACACACACACACACCATATCTCATTAACACACACACTCACACACACTCACAATCTCATTAACACACACATACTCCTACAAACAAACAGCTGGTCTCTAGTATAGCATCAGCTTTACCTGTATCTCTGTGGGTGTTTTTCTGCGCATACACAATACAAGATGTTGTTTTGTTCAAAACACACTCTGATGACACTGACCATACCAAGACTGTCCTCATCTTAAAAACAACATTAGGCATTTGGGCAATTTTTGAATTACAAGATAAAATGGCTATTTTTTAACCTTTTAACACATTCTTACATTCAAACCTTAACCATAAAGGTGGCAGATATGAAGATGCTCACATAGAGGCATTCCAGTTTAAGACACTGACTATTTTATCGCAACATTTTTGTATGTTATTCGTCTCTTGTCTAATAATTGGAAAAATGCAAGAAAACCATCATATGTGTTGTTACAAAAGGCACTGACAAACACCCTTATTTTAATGAAAACCGTGACATGGTTGAAAGCTTCAAGGAAAGCTAGTAGGTGGATCTTAAAGGACAGGACTGGCCATCGGGAGCACCGAGAGAATCCCTGGTGGCCTAATAAGCTGACAGCAGACCAGTGTTAAAAATGAACAATGTGATGGGTAAATTTAAAGCAAAAACAACACGGGGCAGCTGGAGTCATCTGCCCGACCTTCATGATGTTCACGTCCAACCAGAGCTCAGGGGCCTGGTGTAGAACAAACACTCCAAGAGTTGTCAAAAATTATATTTAGGAATATTTAATCCTGCATCCTTAAATATGGAAGTGCAATGGACCATTTGAAACAGAAGAGACGTGGTCGTAATTGGCCTTAACTATTTTGGATTTTTATTTTGTAGATTCCCAGCCTGAATTATTTTCCCCGTCCAGCCCTGTTAAAGGGTATAGGTTCACATTTGTTCAAGTCTGTCTTAAAGCAGTAGTCAGGCACCCATATGGACATTGAAACAGTCTTTGATTTCCTCTTGTTCATACTATTACAATATTCCTTACATTCCTTCTATTGGCACTTAACATTGTTTTCAGACAGACTTGAACAACTGTGAACCTATCCTTTAAGTTGAATATTTTGTCAAAGCACTATTTTAAGATCAAGAAGAAGAAAAAACCTCCACTCCTGACTCCTGACCTATATTTGAGGACTTGTTTGCCATACATTTGTTTATCCATGTAGTTTTATCTTATAGTTTCACACATTTAAATGCAGAGATTGGAAAATTGTCTGGAAAACCTAATTAAAAGTCACATCGGAGAGCATTCATGACCCATACTCACTGAGCTAACATTGCTATTACACAACGTTTAACAATGACAAGCTCAAAATTGACAAAAACAAGCATGAAATGAAAAAAATCAAAAACGACTGCATGAGAGTCCATGGAGCAGAGCCGTAAAGTTGTCAAACGCTAGTCGGAGCTGGCTGATGCTACGCTATGATTGGCAGATCTGCGTTTGAGGTGCGGTACTTAGCGACGAGTCATTTAACTTGGTGAGTACAATATTATTATCATAACTGATAGAAACTATGGCCAAAACCAAGAGCCCAGAATAGAACAAGGAGAATTTCCCTGTAAAAGGTTGAATCTCTGTTCTGATGCCTCCTCACAGCTGCATATTTTCTCAGCTTCGGACATGGGACGTCCCCGACTGAGCTTCTGACAACAGACAGGCTTATTCTAATGGACATGTAGCCCCTGCTTAGTGAGAGGGTATTTACCCATATCAGTGATGTTGCCAGCTGCCAGGGAGAACATTTATAGCAACAAGTAAACAGTTGCTTCTAAATGTATTTGCGGCGAATTACAAACTGGTATTGGGAAAGAAACGACTAGGAGGGGAAAAGAAAAGGGGGAGGGACAGAGGGGGTGTGGGGGGTTTTGGGGAGAGGAAGGTGGGACAGGGGGAAAGAGGTCTGACAGAGGTCCATTCATCCTCCATGCTAGAGCAGACAGAGAACTGGCCCTGAGGGACAAAGCCCATAAATCAGAAACCATCACACCCCACTGACACACACACACACACACACACAAATACACAGAGAAGCAGCTACACACAGTCCTCAAACACACGTACCTACAAACACACATATAGTATGGACAATTTTTATGCACACACTATCATACTGTACACACACACACACAGCGCATACACAGCATGAGATACACTCATAGACACATTATTCTACCTGCACAGCTGCTGTAACACTTAACCCATTAACCCTTCCTGCAGCAATGTCAGTATATTTTCGTAGAGTGTTCTATAGTCCCATGTCTCATTACCTACACATGCATGAATATAAATACAATGATTCACTGTTTCCTTTACTTTCTATCACAGCACAGAGAAGCTGATCCGCTCACTTAACATCTTATGAAAACTGCCTCCATCCTTCACTCCCTGTGTCTCCTTTCTTTCTTTTACATCCTTTGTTTTGGTCCGTGGGTCTAATAGAGGATGCACTCTAGCAGGCTAATGATCGCCTTGGCCGGGGGTTATTGATCACGCCCATGATTGATCTGAGGACCCCTCTGATTATTGGGTCATTAATCAGGCCTGGATTACCCTATCAATGGAGCTGCCACAGACTGGCCCAGTCTGGAGATGGATGACTGGGGGCGGAGGAGGTGGAGAGAGAGGAGAGGAGGCAAGAAGAGGAGACGAAAGGAAAGGAGAGGAGAGTAAAAGAGCGAGCGGACAAAACACTTAGTGTCAGTTCACCTAAATCATTAAAATATAAGGTCCAGGCTGATATGAGAGGTGAAATATCTAACATTAAATCAACTGATAGTTATTTTATATAAATACAAAACATAGACAAACATTTTTCAGTATCCCTTTCAGTATCTAAGAATTATTACCACGATTTGTATTGAGCGGGACATTTAAATCTTCTCAATGCTCTCTTGTGGACGGGTAAAGGAGATGCTGTTGTCAAATTACCTCATCTTTGGCAATGCTGCAATTTCTTGATACTTATCGGCTGATATATCTACCAGTCCTGATATATGTGCAAAAAGCTAATATATTCAGGTTTATCGGCCGGGCTGATTCATTTTATAACTGTCCCTTAGTCTTCTGTCATCACCCCAAACAGCGGAACTGTTGATGTGATTTGGCTAAATAAAGTAGTCTGGGGACTGTGAAGGCACCACATACACCACCCGACTCTAGCAGATGAGATTTCAATTTTCTGCTGAATTTGAATCCACAGCACCACCAACACACTTCTGCTAAACTACTGCGATGCTTGTCATTCAAAGTGATCATATGATATTAATCATGCTCCTCGTCCTTCATACACCATCAAAAATCACAGCCATCAGTGTCCCTACAACGAAATGGGCAAGTTACACACAGGGGACACACTTTACTGATGTTCCATGTTATAACGGCTAAGACCCGTTATCGTCTGTCAGTTAAACATGTTTTGGAAGTGACTTGGTTTGGTTGATTCACTGTGTGAGCCTTCAAAGTGGTCACATACTCTACAAGGACTCACACAAATTGAGGCCATCAGGCTTGATGTGCTCGCTCCCCGAGGAGAATTTCTCTCTAACAGAGTGTACCATGGGAAAGTGTGTGTCTGGGTTTAGCTGTGGTAAACCAGCTGAATGTGAGACTGTGAGATTATGTACAGTCCACATATCTGTGGTGGCCTATAGATCATCATCTGTGTGACAGCCTGCTTCTCTCCGTATTATCACTGTCTCAATCTGTCCGTCTCTAGAGATCACAGAAACCGACGGACACATAAACTCAACAGCAGCACCGTTTGAGGACACAGCCGAGTGTCTGGTGTTGGGAATGTTCAAGGAGTACTCCAAAGGGATTTGGTCAACAGTCTACAACACTGAAATCATCCATGTGTCCCTCATAAATCATTTTGTCTGGTGCTGCATGTCAACTGTTCAGCATGCTCTATGTTGAGTGATAGAAGACCACTGGCATTCAAAAGTGAGAAAATGACAATGTGTGGTGGCTCTGAAGCCTATTATCAGTGCGGTCTTGCGTTTTTTTCTGGAAATTTGTAAAACTTGCACCTACTGCTTTTAAAACACAGTGACCATGACATTCTTGTGTCTTGGCAACCACATTGCCATTCAAAGATCAGTGGTTTCTGGTTCCCATTGGCTTCTAAAGAGCCATATATATACTCCAGAATCAGACAGCGGAGGCACATGCTGTTTTGTCTATGCTCTATTGGGTGTCTGCATAACATGTACATGCACATGAATTTTGCATTCAATCCGCTGTCAGAAAATGTAGGCTGTACACTAATAAAGGCTTTCATGGACATGGGCAGATGTTAAATTATGTTGCATGTGCAGACTGTTTTTATAGCCATGCAACCATAAGGCCTCTAAAGATGGTTCATCAATTACTTGGTTGATACCTTCCACTTTGGTCTGGTGGGGTGTAAGTGGTGGCGTCACTATAATATAGAGGGAAGCAACTCTGAATATCCTTAATCACATCCAATTCTGTTCAGATTGGTTTTATTTTTTCAGAGGTCCTTAAAGGTGCAATGTGTACTATCTGGCTACATGCTCCAAACAAACAGGGGGCAGCATTTCACCTCTATACTGGGTCCATACAATCTAAATGTACAGTCATCAGTTATTAAAATGAAAAAAAGGCAACTACTAACTAACAGCTGGGCAAGAATCGACCAAACTGCGGAGGAGAGAGAGAGACGGTCAAAATAACACTGATATCTTATAATCTTCATATTTGGTGTCGGCCTACAGTTTATGTTAGCCATCTTTGCATTTACTCTGAGACTAACCAGAGGCTGTACGGTCTGTGTATACTTTTATAGTTTGTTTATAGGATTTAATCTAAAGTGGCTAACTGCTAACTTAAGGGCCGTTTCCCCCGAGCCGTCACCCATTCTCCGTCCAGCAAAGTAGGCTTCAGGCGGCAGGGACGATGAAATTTAAATGCGAGTAGTTTTCTCGTTTCTCCTGTTTGGGATTTAGTCAACGCAAAACCTTTTAAAATGTACAATAAGCAGGAAGATGCTAAAACGATGATTCACCTGAATCAAGCCTGGATCGCTCACATTAATTTAAAAAAATAAAAACGAAAAAATAATGTGTGATAATAAAAAATACACACATCGTAAAGAGTGACAAAATAAAACTAGTTCTGTTGCTGATTGTGTAAGCCTTGCCAAACTCTATCAATGACTCTAGCTGTTACTAATTGGGTAGCCAGCAGATCTTTCCCTTGAGAGAGGAAGAAAAGCAGTTTCTCTGGAGAGAGTATTGATAAGGTTGTGTGTAATGGCCCCTTTTGTGTTTGATCCATGTATGTCTCTCTGTGGTCCCAGTCCCCCGCTGAGAGACAGACAGATATAGGGCCCATTATGGATGAGTGCCTGTCTATGATCGATGACCTGGGGGACTAAACACAGATCAGCCATCGATGCATGCTTCAGCGCACGCAAACTCACACACACGCACGCATACACACTGCTCTATCATTTAACGCATCCCAGTATAAGGGGGGGCGGGGGGGGGGATACTGATCCAAGACCATGGCTGTTTGTGTCTGCAGGTCATTTTAAAGTCGAGACAGAGATTGTAAGAAGGAGGCTTCGTCTTCTTCTTGCCTTCCACTGTCCTCCTGTTGCTGAGTGTGTTTACATGCTTTTATCAGTATTAATATCTGTTTCCATGCATTGTCATATCCAGCTCACAAATAACACTGCACGAGTGCACAAGATGTTCTGAACATCATCATTTAGACAAACCATAAAGATATGCTGTTACAAGGATGAGGCACTTAGACCCTTTACGTTAATGGTAGCGCTAACAATAGGAGCAGTAGTAGTTTAACATCAAACACAGTTCAAGCAGGAAAACCCCCGGAAATGCATGTTCCTGTTGAATATTAGCCCGGGCCCCTAAACCTTTTCCTTCCCACTGATTATTCAATCAGACCATTAGCATTACTGCTAGCCCTCATTCCCACTGTTAGATAATAATATAATCAACAATGATCTGCCCATAAGTGAGCCGGAGGACACAACATTACTTAAGTAACTATTCAAAAAAAGAACAACAAAAAGACAACTGTGGCGTTATGAGGTGAATCTCTCCTCTTTTGGTGGCTGAGCCGAGCTAAAGCGTACTGGAGCAGTGAGCCCACTGAGCGAGCGAACTCATGTCAACGCTCCATGAAACTCCGGTGAAGACGGCCAACAAGCTGACCCCTAAATCGTCACGGAAACAAAGCATTTCCGGAATAAGTAATTTGATGTAATCACTGAATTTCAAATTGTAATCCATTACAGTACACTACTGCCCAACATTACTTTGGAAAGAGTTGTATAAAGGCTTCTGTGGGACATGAAGTTTGAAAGATGTGGTTGTTTACCAGACGTACTTTGAAACAAAAGATGCCACTTAGTTGTAGGATCCTTTTGTTTTTGTAGCTTAAGCCATACTGCTGCTGCTACTGCTGACTGATTTTGACCATTCTTACTATAGTCTCTCTCTCTCTTGTGAGTCCCATGACTTTTTGGAAGTTCAACACTAAATCAATGCAGCGCTCCTGTAAGTCAGTAAGGGACTGTATCAGTCCAATGTTGTGGCAAGTTAATGTGACAAACGGAGTGGAAATAAGCACGAGTATATGCTTCTTCTTACATGAAGAACATTTTCTGAATACGGTACCTTTTTATCTCTTGATGTTAAGTGTGAAATGTTCAGGGGTGCTCAACAGCGATAGAGTCGGTGTTTCGTTTGTCCGTTCTGGACTACTGTAGTATCATGGCAGTGCAACATAGTGGACTCCATTAAGAGAGCCTGCTCTGTGTATGAAGGACTCATTCTAAGCTAACAAAAACACAAAGATTCTTCGTTTCAGGTGATTATACACTAATGAAAACATAGTTATGAATATATTATTCTATTTCTGCTCATACAGTCCTGACTACGGAGCAGCCCCAGGGGGACAGTTTGGGTGGTTTGCTCGTTGGTGGAGGAAGGATGTGTTGTTCATGTGTTTCTGATTCAAGATCCAGCATCGGTTCTGGGATCCTGATCCCAGGCTGCCATTATGATGTCAATCAGTACTCCGAGCGTGCCGTCTCAGAGTTCAGCTTTACTTGTAATTGTACACAAAGCTAAGTACTCTGTGCTTTGCAAGTTGCTCTGTTCCCATTTTACTCTCCAACTTTTGATGAAGTTGTTTGTGTATACAACTTGAAATATGGTGCCAAAAAAGACCCTGCACTTCTTGCTTGCACTGCCTTTCCAAAACTTGCTCATTTCGCCTACACCTCCTGAGTGTTTGTGTGCGTGTGTGTGTGTGTGTGTGTGTGTAGGTGTGTGTGTGTGTTTGTGTGTGTGTGAATGCACGTGTGACGAGACACTCCCTGTACTGCTCACAGAGATTAAATTTCAAAAGGATCAAAAATACACCAGACAGTCCTGCTAGGATAATCAATCACCACACCCAGGATGTGTGTGTGCGTGTGTGTGTGTTTGTGTGTTGTGTGTGTGTGCGTGTTAGAAGGAGAGAGAGAGAGAGAGAGAGAGAACAGAGAAACAGATAGAGACAGAGCTTAAGATAGGGGGAGTGAGAGAGAAGTGTAGCCAGGGAGAGGGGGGAGAGCTGTGGGGGAAACTAAAATACATACATATAGTTGGGAGTGTGGCCTGCGTCTATGTGTCTGCGCTGGGGAATTGGAGTCATAAATCAAACAGCCTGTCAGAAGTGGTGGTGGGGTTGTTGGAGAACATGAAGGGGGGAGACTGTTATGGGGGGCGGGGGGGAGAGGAAGAGGGGGAGAGCCTCATTCATTCACACACTGCATCACACACTGAGCCTGAATGCAATTTCCCCTGAATGTCAGACAGAGATGCGAGGTGGGGCAGATAAGAAAGCTGTGTGTGTGTGTGTGTGTGTATTGGTGTGTGTCCCAGTCCCCGTCCCTGTCCTCGACCCTAGGACGCGAGACACAGGCCCAAATCTCATTATGCTGACATGATAGAATTTGCTCTCTGTGTAACCTCATTATCCTCACTGTTAGATAAGGAGCTGTAATTGCTCACAGCAACAACAGCCCTATAGAAACGTCTGTTTCTGTGTGTGTGTGTGTGTGTGTGTGTGTGTGTGTGTGTGTGTGTGTGTGTGTGTGTGTGTGTGTGTGTGTGTGTGTGTGTGTGTGTGTGTGTGTGTGTGTGTGTGTGTCTACACTGTGTTAGTATGTGTTTTGAGGCCTGAGTTGGATCTTTTTAAACCAGGCAGCCATTATTCTGAGAAATGATATTCCTGTTTAGATTGTCCATCAAGAAGAAGTGTTTGAAGTGTTGAACGGCAGCTCACTTGAGTCGGTCATTATTTTTATCACAAACGCCAGCAGCTTACACTAAAGTGTAAGAACCCAGATCAAGATCTTACTGTATTAAAATAGTTGATGCTGTTGCGTCTCCGTGAACTTGAGCCAATGCAACTGCATCAAAGATGCTCTACAACAAAGTTGATGCATTACAAGCTCGGCCAGTGGTTTGAAATTTCACACCCTTACTGTCTACGAATTCAATAGGTCATTGCCTATTTACCTCCCTTCGAAAGTGTCCTTTCATAATAAACTTCTGTTTTCACAGGACTTTCTACTCTTTCTACTCTATCGAATGAGGTGACAAAGTGTTTACTTTTACTTTTACTAGGGACATAGGCCCCCGTCTCCTGGACAAAAGTCCTGTCTTTGTTTGACCCATATTCATCACCACTTCCGGCCGCCTTAAGCAGACTCTCACACACTCAATACAACTTCACATGCTCTTGCCATCCACTGATTCCGTGGGAGGGTTAGCGCTGTTTGCACCGCTAGCTGCTAGCTGCGGGCTCATCAATCGCCATGTTGAGAGCCGTGTGGAGGCAACCTCTCAATCATAGACATGCTCTGAATTTAGAATGTAGCACTTTAAAAAGAAGGCTCAGCCTATTGTCAAACCAATGAAACATGTACATCTCTATACTATAGTAAATATAAAAGACATTTCAAATGTGTGATATAACATTATCAAGTACTCTAGCAAAGGTCACGACAGAAGTCAAACTACTTATCCATTTGGTACTGTTTTGTAATTTATTTTATGAAGAAAACAAGACTTGAAACTAAGAATATACAAAGACTTTGCTTTCGACAGATAATCAATTATGGCGAAAATAGTCTGTGACCGGCTGTGATGTGTTTAGGAAATGTTAGTTTCTTCCTGGAGCTCAATGTGTCCAGTTATTCTCAGCCTTTTGGCTTTTTATGGAACTCACGTTCAACAGAGGAGCTCTTCATTTCCCAGCCAGTGTTTTTCTTTTTACTGGAGCAATTATATAAACTCTGCACTTTTATTTTCCACAATATCATTACATGGTGAAACTGTGGGCAATATTAACTTATAATAGCAGTTTCATTTCAAATACACTGGAAATAATCCCACAATACAAACAACAGTTGCTGAAATAAGAAGACCTCTAAAATGGTATCCAGCTGTATGACCCCTGGGGTGTGAGGCAGATAAATTGTTTTGCATTTGAATTAGTGTAGCAGTTAATATGAATGATGAAGAACAAACTTTTCTGTGTGCCTTGAATGGTAAAGTGCATGGAAGAAATGAGAGACAGCAGCCTTATAGGAGTAATTAGAAGCCTGTCAGTCTGGGACATTTTGTTTTAACTGTTCTTTATAGTTTTCAGGCTACAACAGAAGAACGAAGGTAGCTTTTAGTTACTCATAATTCATTAATATCACCTTTATTGCAAAGGTTGAACTTCTTCAGTTTGCTTCGCAACTTGTTAGATCAAGTTTACACATAAAAAAACAAACCACTTACTTTAATTTCACTGTAACAAATTAATTCCATTACTCCGTGACAGAAACAGAAATTTGCAGGACAAGCACAAACACTTCCTACTGACCCCAGAACCAGAAGAGAGGGCTCATGAGAAGTGCAGACATCCCACATGCTTGTAATCCCTCAGCAGCATTTATTCAGCTGTAAGAAAAGACTGCACAATGTATCCTTCTGGTATGAATAGCAGTTTTGTGGTCGATCCCGTTGAAACTGAATAGTATGCGGTATGCGTGTGTGTCCGTATGCATTGGTTCCTACAACCTTCGACCACCCACAATACACCTCGCTGGACTTCTCTCTCCCTACTTTTGCCAAAAGCAGCATGGAAAAGCTAGCTTTATGAGCTTGTGGGCAGCAGAGGAGAAGACGGGAAATGTAGATGATTTGTAGGGAGACCATAATGGAGACAGATGATCCTTCTCTGGGTCTGTCTGGTGTTGAATCAGCGCTGCCACCCAGTTGGGGAGTGTGCATTTTCTGGTCTGGCTCTCTCTCCCTGTTATTTCTGTTTTCATACTGCTCCTCATATAGACCTCCACTGCAGTCCATTTCACATCCATCCCAGAACAGACTGAGCCATAAGGCAGACAGGACGTCAGACAGCACCATCACAATCTTTCTTTCTCTTTCCTTGTAACAGAGCATGATGGGGATGTTGGCATCAAGGGGCCGCCATAGATTGGTGAACTTTGACATTCAAGTGGTGAAAATGGGGTTTACTACTGTGTAAAAAAGACATTTTCCGACCTACCTGCTGACACCACCTGTCCTACCTCTTCACCTCCCACTCCAACTTCCGACTCACCCCTCCCTCCCATTGAGGTACTAACCCTGGTTTCCTCCATCCGCCCAACTACCTGGCCTTTTGACCCTATCCCCTCCCACCTTCTCGGTCTATCGCTCCCGACCTCCTTTCTTTCCTCAACCACCTCATCAATACCTCTTTGACAACTGGTTGTTTTCCTAACACTCTGAAACCAGCTGGAGTGAACCGTCTTTTAAAGAATCCAACACTCAACCCTTCCGATGTAAAGAAACGCAGACCTGTCTCTCTTGTTCCATTTCGTTCTCGAACACTTGAAAGTGATGTCTTCACTCAACTTTCTACATACCTCCACCAGAACAACCTTCTTGACCGCCACGAGTCTGGTTTCAAGACAGGCCATTCAACTGAGACAGCCGTCCTTGCCATCAGAGAGGAACTCCACACTGCTAGACCAGCCTCTCTATGGACCACCAGATCTTCTGCACTCCTACCTCAAGGACTGCTCTCCCTTGGAGAAGATCTGTGTCTGAATCTTGTAGCCGTTGTAGCCGCAACGTAAAAGTCATTGTACTATATGCACTTACATTTGGAATAAATGTTTAATTTATTTATTTTAAACCTTGTGTCATTCACACAAAGTTGACCACTGGATCGCTTGTTCATTCTAAGCTTTTCTGCCTAAAACAGCCAATGTACCGACTGCACAGACATTAGCTGTAAGCTAGCTGGAAACATTGTGCTTTTGGGAGTGGGCGTGTTTGTGTTCAGCTCATTCTCTGACTGATCTCAGAATTGCAAGTATTTGGTCATAAACTAACTACTACTTACCTAGAATCAAAAGCTAGGGGATCACCAAAGTCTGTAGGATTGATCCTCTGGGGAACATACAAGTCTAAGTTTCATGGCAAACCATCCAATATATATTTCAGTTCGGACCAAAGCAGTAAGGCATTCCAACATTGTAGGTATTCTTTAGTGTACTCAATGATGTAACATGAACTACGATACATTAGCTATAGTTATGAAGTCCTCGTATAATACTGGAATAGTTCTATAACGTGACTTATTGTACGATAATATGATACGTTGTTGCAGTAGCAGCATATAAGATTGGGGATTGGGTAAATCATCTACAACCTGGGGGTCGGGACCCCGTAGGGCGGGTCCTGACAAATCTGAGAGGTCACAAGATGGTTGAAGAGATAGGAATCTCAAAGTGGCTTTTTTTCTTTGCATTCAACAATCCATCATGGACAATCTGAGATGGACAAATCCCTCTGTGGTGTCCACTGAATTACAACATGTTATACAGGTTAGGGCAAAGGTAATTTAATATTCTGAAAGAGGTTTCATATTGTATTAAGTACAATACTAATGAGACTTGTAAGACATAGTTCAGTGCAATAACATTACTATTGCAGCTTTTGCTGCACTGAACATGTGTATTTAACGTTATTAAAAACGTTGATATCTTCTTTAATGCAGTACAATCAATATAATTAATTAAATGGAATAAAATTGTGACAGTACATGAACACACGTATACACATCATATTTCAGTAGGCAGCAGCAGCTGACTTCATATTTGTCTTGTCCAGCCCAACACACTCAACTTGTTTATTTTGAGCACAGATTCATTTCTTAATCCTTTTCTGAATTTAATTCTTACTTAATACACTTTTTTTTTATCTTGGCCACCTGGTTGGTTAAAGACACACTGAATGCAATATGCACAATATTTCCCTTGCATAATAGGTCCCTTAAGGAAAATTCTCTTTGCAGTCCTCCTCCACAGAGACATCAGAGGTCAGGGTCAGCTACAAATCTGCAGCCCTGAAGCTGGTTGTGTCTGTGTTTCTTAATGAGGGACACTTAAGTGGACTTAGAAGTGGTTGAAAGACTGCGTCTATAACACCAGGCCCCCCTGTTATTGTCCATTTAGCACGCTACATCGTTTTCTGTGCTAATATTTGGAAGGCAGACACCAAGCCGTCCTATGTGCTCTGTTGTTGTCTTGTTTTCTATTCTTATGTATGTGCACAACTTCTTTAGCACCATTACGGGTATTAGAGATGCAGACAATGTCTATCAACAACAACCTCATAACCCATAATCACAGTCAAGCACCCCTCACAGCTATTACTGTATTTAAATCATGAGATAATAGACATCATCATCTTATCTCTAAATAAGGATTGGTGATGACAGAAATGTAGCTCAAATATCAAAATTAAACTGAATGCCATGTAAACGCTATTCTCTTCATTTTGGTGTGAAACTGACCAAACACTGAGTGGAGATTTGTGCTTGTGTAAAAAGTACAATTACATAATCTGTAAAGCTTTATATTCAGGTTTTAACACTGCCAGCTGTGGACTTCTGGGAAGTGTCTGGGACGCTAAGCTGTGATTTTTGGCTAAAAGCCATCATGTCCACCAGAGACAGTGTTGGACTCCTTCTCAAGTGAAGGACTAGAGAGACAGCAGTGAATTAAATGTGGATAAAGTATTCTGATCATGACACGGCCAACAACCACTGAAACAAACATATACAACTGGTAATATTCCTTAAGGCCTTTACACACCAACTTAAACAACAAAAATGCTAAATACTCGACTGCGAATATTATATGTCTAGGGCTTTTATTGTGAAAGGTAAGAATGTAAGGCGCTTTTGTTGTCACGGTAGAAAGGAGTGATCAAGTTTGCTGACTTGGTTCGGATCAAGGAGCCACCGTGTTGTTGTTTTATAATCTTCATAAATATGTGCTGCAACTCAACCCGTACTACAAAACTTGATTTGTTGATGCCTTAATTCTCTGTGTCTAGAATCGACCTCGTTCAGTAAAGAATAAAAAAAACAGTTAGAAAAAATATATTGACGAAGAAAAAAGGCCCCTGATGTGAACAGGCCTTAATTTCTATAAACATTAGTTGTATTTTGCTTAATTTTAGGTATATAATCAAATAAACATGTATAGTGGCTTATACTTGACTTAAACAAAAAAACATAAAATATAAAATACTCTAGTCGCACGACTCTTCTAGACTTTCCAATCGGACCGTCGTGATCAAATTCAGATTCCGCGAGTCACATCGTGGGGGTTGTGACGCTCAGAAATTAGTGAGATACAAACATATATTCTAGGAAACAGGGTTGTCACAATAATTTTCTGTATTTGTTGTTGTAGTCTAAAAGAAGAAGCTCTTAGAGTTGACTTGAACCGAAAACTGAAAGTGTAGGAGGCGGCGTTGGGAAGGAGGCAGGACAGAATTTGGACATAGCTGAGCAGGCCCATCAGTGGGACTGACAATCGGACAGGCCAGCTGCTGTCCCGCTGCAAGGAGGGAGGAGGACGGGAGGAGAGATGATGACAGGGATGTGTATGCGTGCGTCTGTCTTTTTGTGCGTGCCTGCATGCCTGAGATTTGAAGTCACTGTGTCGCCGTCATCTCTTTTGTGAGAGTCCCACATTCTGCCTGCCTCTTGCTGCGGGGAGGCTTGACAGGCTGTGAATGGCCGTCCCTGCTGTGCAGCGGCGGCCTGCCGCGAGGAGTCAAACCTTCAACAGCCCTTATTAGTGTCAGCGGCTCGCAGACACGAGGGGCCTCCGGCATGTGCATGAGCAATGGTGTGCATGCTTTGGTTTTTTTTTTTTCTTCACTTTTTCTTTTATCATTTTTTATTCAACACTATTTTGATGTTTTGGGAAAACTGTTCATCTCTCATGTGGAATAATTGAATTGAACTGAGAGACAGAGACACAGGAGGTCTGTGAAAGAATGTGTGAAACAGAATGTGTGTAGGAGAGAGTGTGTGTGTGTGTGTGTGTGTGTGTGTGTGTGTGTGTGTGTGTGTGTGTGTGTGTGTGTGTGTGTGTGTGTGCGTGTGTGTGTTGCTACGTCAAATGCCACCCACATCTCCTCCACCTCGTCCTCCCTTCCCTCCTTTCAAGTCTGACAGTGATTAATGATCCTCAGCTGTCAGGTACATTACTCACTATGCTTTCTCTCTCTTACTCTTCTTCTGCATCTCTTTGTACTTATTCTTTTTACTTAGTTCTGTTGGACCTGGTGGGGTCTAATGAGAGGATGGCATGGACACCACCGGACATAAAAGACAACCTGAAACAGTGAATCCCACTCTCTCTCTCTCTCTCTCTCTCTCTCTCTCTCTCTCTCTCTCTCTCTCTCTCTCTCTCTCTCTCTCTCTCTCTCACCCCCTCTCCCAGGGGGGGAGCACAACCAGAAAAGACCTTTCACAACCGACCCGGTGCTGAAAAGAATAATACCACTAATGAAAGGCAAGAAACAGAAATGTGAGCCAGAATATATTCCCTGGTCTGTGTGTGTGCGCGTGTGTGTGTGTGTGCGTGTGTGCGTGTGTGTGTGTGTGTGTGTGTGTGCGTGTGCGTGTGCGTGGGTGGGTGAGCATACACTTTTCTTGTGTGTGTGTGCGTTTGTTTTCACATGTGTGTACGAGTGCGAGCCATGAATGTGCCATGCGAAGGCGTTTGAAAGAGGCCAGACGTCGGGTGTCAGGCGTTGCTCTGTCTTTCCTCCCCCCCTCTCCTCCCACCGCTCCCTGCCCGATGATGGATGATGGCGAATGAGAAGTTTCCTCTCCTGGACTGCTGACTGCAGCCGGCTGCTGTCAGAGGATCGGCCATCTGCTTTCCATTGCAGGGGCCGGCGGGGGCCCTCGGTTTTGGGCTGCGCTGGCAGCACGATGGGGCTACAGAGACAGCACGGCCTCGAGGCAGGGGGAGGGCGACGACCAACCCTCTGAAACTGACTAATGAAACATAGGACATATTGTTTATTTTAAATTTTACTGAAATCGTGATTTATCAGTCTGGATCAATTAAGTGTTAAAGCTCCTGTAGTTGGGATTAATCCCAACACTGGCACTTGAATTCTCATCATCCACAGTTCTTTAAAGTAGAATTTGATATTTCCTCTGATAATAATCCAGCTGGAACTGACTCCTCTGAAAGGTGTAATGTGATACGTGAGCAGACTTTTTGAATCCTGCGTACTGGCAGCATGTTTAAAGGAAACCACTTTATTCCACCCCAATTGTCTTTGGCTGTTGTAGACAACTATCCTATGTAGAGTCTTGACAAAACATATGAGTCTTCAAAGTCCAAAGGTCCACTCACACGAAAGGTGAAGTTAATCCACGCACGTTTTTAACTTGGGTTGTCTAAAAAGTGCTGCCATCTGAAGACGGCACCAGGCACCGGGCTTTCAACTAACTCTAATGTAAACCCATCGGCGTCATTATTAGACGCTTAGAGCAACTAACGTAGCATTTAGGCTACAGCCACACTTATACGTTTTTGCTTCGAAACTAATACTAAAAATCTGTCCAGACTAGTGTTTTAGCACCGTTTCAAAAATGATCTCTGTCCATACCACCACGCCTGACAAAGCATATCACATGACCAGGGCTGAAAAAGCTGCTGGACACGGGAAAACGGCTTCAGCAGTGTTTTCAAACATCTCCGTTTAGTGGTTCTAAAAAGCCGGAGTAGCGTGGACGCTAGGCGTAAACGTAGCAATAGTTATTTGTTTCAAAACAAAAACATATTAGAGTGATGTGGCCAAGGGCAGGTGGAAGGGTGGGTGAAGGCTTATCAGACAGTGTTTTTTCTAATACAACTGTGGAAAAGTTTCACGGCTACAATAATTCTATCTTTTTTTTTCTAATAACGGCCAGTATATCAGTAGTAATCACCACATGTTTGATAGATGGGCCGGTTACTTTTTCCTGGACCCTGATGGTCAAGCAACGCAACCAGGGAGAGGAGGACACATATTCATCCAACATCACACCAACTTCACAGCTTTGCAATGTTGTGGAATGTCAGAAAGTTAGCGGCAGGGCTGGAAACTGCATATTTAAACAAATGATTTGAATCAGAGTCCATCCAGATTCGAGCCAAGCCGCCGCTTGTATGTCAGTTCTGATTTATTAACCCTGAAGGCATTAACTCGGCAGGAGATGAGGAAGATCACTGGCAGCACAGAGCAAAGAAATCATAACACAGAATGGGAGAAGAGAGAGAGGAACAGAGAGGAAAACAATCACTTTGCTCCCCAGGATTCATTGTATGAATATTCCTGCCAATTATTCTTTTTGCTGAGACACTGCAGACCTCCACACTGACATACACTAAGCATCAGCAAGTCAAACAAGTTGAACAGAGGGTTTCCATTACATTACACTTTCTATGTCATATTTGTATTCTGTTATTTAACTGTTTTTTTATGTTTTGGCTATTCTGTACATGCCAATTTAATAGGCCTTTTATGCATAGTGAATTAAAGTGAAACTGAAAGATGGAGAAAGAGAGAGAGATTTGAGGCCAACAGCCACAAATCAACAACACGTGAATATCTCTTTGAGAATATAATTGAATTTAACTGAACATGACTTTGTCCTTTTTGTAGATACTTTTATGCAAAGAGTCTTAAAAAGTTGAAGGAGAGCTCACACTCTTGACTCTCACCCAGGACATCCAATAATTTGGGGGGTGAGGAGGGGTGAAGAGGGAAGGTAGTGTATAGTTATATAGCAATGGCAATGGTAATCTATGTTATGTAGTTATAGTTACAGTATAGTACAGTATCAATCCTAGAGTTATAGTGACAGAGTTATGTCATATTATTGCTGTTGTTAACAGTTATATATAAATATTTACTTATAAATATGTAGTTATTCAATATACAGTTATATTTTCATATTTATATTGTTGGCTAGTATTGTTATCGTTACATTGTTCTATAGTAATATGGGTATTGTTATACAATGGTATATAACATATGATTAGATTTAGTTGTAGGGTTAGTCACATGAATGTCCTGGCTGCATTATACTCAGTCTGTAAGATGAGTGTTATCCAGCTGTTTTGTGGTTTCTGTTTGTAAATGTGCAGAATATGTTCGAATGTTCTCAATTATTTATTTGACTTTTTTACATTATTATTATTTATACATTATTGCCAAACTAAAATATATGCTGGATAACATCAACGTCAAGAGTGTGTACATTCAAATTAAATGATACAATAACACCTAATCAGCCCCGGTGGGGCGTGTGCAGTTGTTATATAAACCAATCAGAAGACAGGACGTTTTGCTGAGTCATCATGGTTTGGCAGTGTCATGGGAAAACGCTCCCAGGTGAATCTCCATTTCCACAGAAACCATCAATCATCATCCTAGGATTTCTCTGTTATCCCCATCCCACTCCTTTCATCCTCCACTCCCACACACATCCTCTCCGTTTTGTTTCTGGTGTTTGTCTCACACACTGTATCCTCCCATGCCCTCTTCTCCTTTTCTTTAAGGAGAGTGGGCTTTCACACTTCCTTTTGTTGTTTTTTTAGATTTAAGAAATGGCTGGCAGCAGAAGAAACGCAGCAGAGTGTTGTGATGCATGCTCAGGCAGCGAGGTAGCGGTTAGTGGTGAATAATACAAACGTCGGTCAACTCTGACCTCCGTCTTCAAAATGGACACAAAATAGGTGGATAGTAATTTATTATTTACTCCTTTACACATCCAATAATGGGAGGTAAATCTACACTTAACCAGAGCAGCACATCCATCATATCCTCCTTACTCCCTTGACTCTTGCCAAATGTCTTTCTATCACACTGGTGGCCAGGAAGCATCAACAATAGACGTCTCAGCAATGTGTGGGTCGGTGTAATGTGGGTCACTGACTGGGAAGTGAAGGGTTTTCATGCCGTCATCAGTCGGCTGCCAGTTTTCTGACATCTCTCTTCTCCTTTTTGCTCTCCATCACTCCTGTCTTTCTTCCACTGACACCTGTCTTTCACTGAGATTGTCCGGCTTTCCATCTGTGTGTGTGTGTGCGCGCGCGTTTGTGCGTGCGTGTGTAAATGTGTGCTGTCTGCAGGCCTGTGTGTCTTGGTTTTTTATGTGTGATTGTGTGATTGCCTGTGTTCACACACTTCCAGTCGACCGTGCACTCAGGCACACGCGGATCGATCGGGGTCTGGACCGACAGGGAAAGAGGTGGGAGTGGGCATTGATAAGGCAGTAAATAAAGTGATTGGCAGGATCAATGGAGACCCCAAGGGAACAATGAGCATTTCTGCCTGCCGGTCAGTCTCTCTGGCTGCCGGTCTGTCGGTGTGGCGAGGTGGAGGTGGAGGGGTGTTATGAGGAGACAGAGACGGAGTGCGTGCACAAGCAGAATGTAATACATAATAGAGCTGGCCACGGCCTCTGTTGCTGCTCTCTGCCTCATCCATCCATATGACAGGACAATGGCCCAGCATGGCACAATACTGAGCATTGGCTCCCATTGTGAGGACAGTCAAAGGACGAGGACACCATCCGTGTACTGGAGTTGATTCACAACCTCAGACCTATGACTGTGTTTTGACAATGTGCTGTATCTTGTCTGCATTGTTAACTCATTCATTTGTTAATTTAGCTAGAGCCTTAAATATCAATACTTATCTATCCAATATTATATACGTTTCTTTATAACTTGTGCATTTCGTCAAATAGAAATGTAATCTTCCAATTGAATATGTTTGTTTTCAACATTCGTTTCCAATGAAGCAAGTTCATGATGCTTCCAGTCAAACCAGCACTTTGTTTACACATAGGAGTTGTATTTAGGTGGTCGGCGGTGTGGATGGTGTGTTCAAAGAGAAGGAGTTTGACAGTAGAGACCGATATTTGCATCCTGACTCATGTTTAGTCAACAAAAGCACTTTGGTTAAGGTTGAGGAAAGATTGTAGTTTCTGTTCAACAAATTGTGTCTCATGCTTGAAGTCACTTTGTTAAATATTTAACCAAGATGATGATCTTTCCTTAACAAAGTGCTGTGAGTGCCTAACCATGAAAAAAAAGTTAGTCATGCTTTAGCTGCTATCAGTAGACGTTAAATTACAGAGTCGAATATTGTAGGGAAAACTAATTGGATTCATAACTGTAGTAGTTATTGCTGCACAGTTGTATTGGATTGCATTAGATTGTACTCAACTCAGCTTTATTTTGTAGCCCCTTTCAAAGAATCATGTAGCCCAAAGTGCAAGACTAAAAATAACATAAATAAACAATTATTGTAGTAATTATGTAAATGAATAAATAACAGTCACAAGCATAAGTAAACACATGGGACAACAAATAATCAACCAATTGTCAAGACCTAAAAACTAAGGCAACAAATGAGTAAAAGCCAGGCTAAAAAGACATGTCTCAGGGTTTCTTTTAAAAATGTCCCTCAAAACCTCAGAACCTCAGGCAGACTGTTTCAGAGACGAGGGCCACAGTGGTCAAACGCTGACTCCTCAGACGTCCCTGGGACGACGAGGAGGCCAGCCGCAGAGAATCTGAGGGTCATGTCTAAAAACATGTCTGAGAGATACCAGGCCCTTTAGTGATTTTTTAAACTCGTAACGAAAACCTTAAATTCAATTCTAAAACTGATGTGTAATTTGCACTGCTGCCTTCTGAACAAGTTGTAGGCAGCCCACAGCTCTTTTAAAGAGCAATATTCAAGGCTAGAGGTTATAAAGGCATTAGTTCTCTTCTGTGTCAGCCTGAGAGAGAAACGGTCTAACCTTAGCAGTGTACATTATTCTATCTTTCTGGTGTTTCAGTGTAACATGCTCGTACGTCACAATACCGAAGCCTTCGTTTATTGCTGAATGTGTGCCCGGATGGATGGATAAACATTTTTTTCCTCTGCTGCGGTTTTGGAAGCTGCCATTGTGTTTTTCACCTCAGTCCAATAATAACAAGAGATGCGCTCATGCTTGGTTTCAGCTCA